>NC_137928.1:9413016-10118016 GCF_963457725.1 Sprattus sprattus
CTTGTGTCTCTGATTGCCATGTATCTGTCACAGATTGGTGCATGGTATCCAAATTGATCATGTCATTTCTGTCATGTCATGTCAATCTAAAGCTGTCTACAAACCCATTCACAAAACATAGAAACTAAGAAAATATTAGAAATGAAGCTGTTATTGTTGTAAGCTGTAGTTTATATGACCTTATCTGGTTTGTAGGCATCTGGTTTGATTCTGCTTCTACCATGATGGCTGTTGGTGTACCTCATGGCCAGCTGCACTCCGAAACTAAATTCCAAGGCTGCCACCTAGTGTAGGGTTTGTATTATGACGTTCTACGGGAGCTCTCGTATTACCATCCTTTTTTTGTCTTAAGGGGACATTTTTTTTTATAAAAACCTGCTGGACACTTTGTGTTAATAAGGGGAAAGACCTACACTCTCGCCAGTGCGTAAAGGCACCCGACCTGAAAAATTAAGGATGAAGTCACTGTTAACAGAACCACACATCGGACAGTCAGGTCTGCAGATAAAATGATCGGTGGCAACCTGCCCACCATCCAAGACCTGTACACCTCCAGAGTCAGGAAACGGGCAGGAAAAATCGCTCCCTGGACACAACCTATTCCAACTCCTCCCCTCTGGTAGGCGCTACAGATCTCTGTTTGCCAAAACCATCTTCCCCCTCGTCGTCTCACGTCACTACTGAACAGCTCACCCTTCATAATGATACCATCAAATATTTGTCCCTGCACTTTTTGGGCTCTCCACTTCTTTGCACTATTGCTGTGTTAAAATTCACAGCTTCTGCATATAGGCAAGCCTCCTTGTACTGAATACTTTTTTAGACTTCTTAGACCGTTGCACTGTTTGTATTGTATTGTTTTCTGTTGTGTTGTGATGTATATTCTGTGTAAGCACACTGAGAGCCACTTTACCAAGTCAAATTCCTTGTTTGTGCAAACTAACTTGGCCAATAAAATCTGATTCTGATTCTGATTCTGATTCTGACAATTAAAACTGACGCCATAATATATCAGCCCTGTTGAGCTAGCCGCCAAAAATATACCAGGTATGGATTATAGTTGAAGTTGATGTAGTCACAAACTATTTACAATTTACCATTGATGATACTGTCCATAGCAGTCATTGGTATTACATTACCTTAATCAGATAATTGCACATATATGTATAACTGTATAGTGTATAGCTCAGCTGTTTAATGTGATGTTTATGTGATGTTGTGTCATGACAAACTTCAGCTTTTGTGTGTGTGATAAATACAAAGGACATTGTAATGACTTCATTCAAGCTCATTGCTATTGTAGAATAAATTATTATTATAAAGTGTGAATAAAATAGAGTTATGTATGGAGAACAAAAGAAAATTAGATCTAGGCTGGGGTGCTGAGGCATTGCTTATTTAAAGGTGTAGAAAGTGGGTGACAGATCATACTTTAAGTTTCATTGTGTATGTCTGATGTAAGTCATAAAACCACCAGTTTGTGAACCTGTGGATTTATGTCACCACCATAAGGATTGATGTCTCCTGATTGCCACTGTCATTTCATAATATATGTGCATGTAAACTCCCAGATTAACAGACATTCAGCCATTCATTGAGTTGCATAAAGTAGAAAGGACATGCCATAAACACCAGCGGACATTTTAGTGGGTATAAGAAGGCATAAATGAACACTATTAACAAACACAGAGGTCTGACATTTAAACTTCAAACTAGATAATTTCCCAATTCATATTAATTGATTTAAACCAAAAGCCAAGGGATTTTCTTTTTGTATGCTATGGCTGTTCACTGCCACAAGGGGGCCACAGTGGTATGGATATTGTTCGAAGGGCTTGAGGCTCGCTGCTCACACCAAACCTTACCTCAGCATTTCATCATTTCACAAGTGAGTAATCCAATAAGGACCTATTGCATAACAGTCATAAGGGTTGACTTTGTGTAAGAGGGTTGAAGCTTAAGAATACACTTTGAAGAGTCAAACAGCCTTTACCAGGCACAAGATATCATCCAAACATACTAATGTTACTATTTATAAAATAAATATTTATATTATGTTTATAAATATTTATATTATGTTTATAAATATTTATATTATGTTTATAAATATTTATAAAACGTACTGGTACGGAAGCACCGGCAGGATTGTAGGGGCCAGTACAACTCCAGTCAGAGGGTAATGTCTGGGTATTTCCTAGGAATTCATCATCCACTATTGAGTTAATATGAGCCATGGCCCAAAGAGAAGGCTCTGAGAGGAAAAACAAAAAGTAATTGCGCCATTCGTCATGATAAATTGTCTTTTCCCCATCCCTCTCATAAAACAGAGAAAAATAGAATTCCCAGAGAGACGAATGGGGTGTATGAATGAAGCCATCACAGACACAAACACTCTGACAAATGTCTCCTCCACATTAATATCTCAAAAGCACTACACTTTACAAATTGACCCGTGCCGTGTGCTCGATGTCGGCCCTGGTATTTTCACCCATGTTTCTCTGGAAACGCCATTGCTCAGCAGTTCATCTCACAAATATCAATCAGCTTCCCATTTATTCTTCGGAAGAAGAGCAGACGGGGAAAAAAAAGAGACCGAGCGAAAGTACAGGACCATTTTGATGATGAATTTACCAAATCATGAGAAGATGACTTACTATATGGGTTTGTGAATGCTTTCTCTGCCAACAATAACCTCTTCTGATATAAAACACATCCAATCACTATGCGGTGTTCTCCTCAGTAGAGACTCTCCAGACATAGCTAACACAGTAAACCTCGTACACCGTGCTACTATAATGTTTATTAGGACTGTTAGAAGATGGTTATGGTCACAGGTGGAGAGCTCTCCGAAAGTCATTTTATTCACTGGAGTGCAAAGAAATCTGGTGTTTTCAAACAGCTTATACATTTAAGGTACAGTAAGCACCTCTCAGCATGTTGATATAAATAAAATGACTCATCATCTCAGACTATGATGTTTCTATCAGGTACTTATCATGCATGCCTAACCTTGTCTGTGCCACTTCTCACCAACGTTATTCAACCGCCACTTCTCAGCTCATCCAAATTCCACACAGTCAGACTCCCCCCCCCCACTCTACCCTTAGAGCTGCCTGGCACACTGTCAGAGCCTCCTGGCAGCGGGCACAGCCTTGCCCTGCACCCTGGCTCGCCAGCAGCGGCACGTTCACCTTGACAGGCTGCCACGCTCTGTGTGGAGGACGGCAAGGCTTAGGATGAGGGAGCCAATCAGGAGATAGTGGCAAGCCGAGCATCCATGCCACCCAGACAGGACAAAAAAAAATACTGTTTACAATAATAATAATAATATTAATGCATTTTATTTGTAGCGCACTTTTCATTCAAAAGAATCTCAGAGTGCAACTTGATCCAGTACATAGTAGAAACCATAGTTAAAAAAATAGTTGAAACAAACTTTAATAAAAAAACTAGTAAAAAAAAAAGCTTAATGTTTACAGATCGGGATGCTCAGCTTTTCTCAGTCACCAATGAAAGCCATTATTCTCCAGCACAACGAGACTTCAAATATCATACAATACCATTGACATACATGTTCACACCAAGGAACTGAAGGACAGAAGTGATCTGGAGAAATATGATGATCTGATTCTTAATTTATGGTCATGAAGTGGAACATTTAATTTCAAATATTTGGATGTGAATATACACGTATGATTTCAGCAAAGATTTCAGTTGGCTATACGTTTGATAGAGCAATGGAATGTATTCCTTAGCTTATAGTGGTCTTACTTCTGAACATTACTTGGAAATGAAAACACATATGTATTTGCTGTCTTCCTCAATGGTATTCCATGTATTGTGATGCCATATAAATGCTCCCTGTATATCTGTCTGTCAGCAAGCTTTGCCATAACTGAAAAACTGGTAGTCTCTGTCCAGGTCAGTGTTGTGTCAGAGGAAAGTCTTTGTTGATATGATAACCCTGTCACTCTCATCCCTGCAGGGTTAGTCTCTTCTGCCTGAGTCCTGAGTCCTCATCTCAAAGGACCACCAGCTCGGACCGGCAGTAAAAGCAGACTCGCAAGATGCAGGTGTCCCATTGGAATACATAAACCAGCATGCCTGTTACCCTCTCATAAATAAGAAGTTATGGCTGAGCACTGGATACCTTAGAATATGGGAATGTATGTGTCTGTACATGGGCGAGTGAGAGAAAGAGAGAGAGAGAAGGAAAAAGATAGAGAGATAGAGAGAGAGCAAGGGCGAGTGAGAGAGAGAGACAGAGAGCAAGAGAGAGAGAGAGAAGGAGGGAGAGAAGGAAAAAGAGAGAGAGAGAGAGAGTGACTGTCACCGGAGGCTGCAGGAGAAGGCACATCTGCCAGGGCAGCTGTCTAAGTCTGCTGATAGCACAGGGAAGAGATAAATCACAGGGACTAACATTCCAATAAAACAGCAGCTTCTGCACACACACACACACACACACACACACACACACACACACACCTTCACTGCAATGGCGCTCCTGTCTGCATGGGACGTAGAGCTGTGTGAGAATGCTGAAAAACAACAGACATTCCCACCATCGTTGTTTCACGAGTCTCGGCCAAAAGCAACCCCAGTCATCACAGCACAGCACAGATGGCCGTGCTCAGAGCACTCAGTCTGAATAAACACTCTGCTTACACTCGAGAGATGGAGCCCATTATCAAAGCACGCCGACGCATCTCTGAGCAATGAACGGTTTGCTAATGGTTGAACATACCATTAAAGGCGGATTAGGACTTCTCGTGGTCATGTGACGAGGGGTTTTGTCCTTAATCCTGCCAAGGCTCCCACTGCAATTTAAACTTCAAAGACTCCTTAATTTGCATCCTAAATTACTTAATTGTTCTCGCGGTGCCACAAGGATTTGGAGATATAATGTCCGCAGCTCATTCAAAACACGTGACAGACCTACTTTGGGTAAGAGGGGCCAGTTTAGACACGGATGAGCGCCTCGAGAGATTGGTCAGCAGCGCTCACTGACACAAAACCAAGGATAAATCCAACTGATCCAATAAAGTGGGCATTAAATCCCACTAACTCTATGCAAACACCTGCAAATACCAATGAGTAATATCCTTCACTAAGACATCATTTAATGTGGTTTACCTGTCAAAACACAGCTATGGATACATCAACCTAGTAGCATTACACTTCAACACCTTCCACATGCAAACAACCAAAAGCAACCTAACAATAAACCATGCGAAAGTAATGAGAAAACAAGAATTGGTCGTGGTCTATTTGAAAGATGAAATATGCCCTATCAGGCTCAGCCTGGGAGACATGGAACTGAGTTATTCTTCACATGCCTAACTGTATGACAGGGGTGAGTGATTAGGCTGCCAGAGACCAATAATCACTCATTCGACGAGCTCCAAACCAGAGCTTTAAGGACTGAAGTTTGAGCCAATGGACACCAGCACAACCAAGCATGGGGTAGATGCTTACTACCCAGTGACACAGCCACACCCAGGGGGACAAACACAGGTCTTCCACCTAATGCTGTTATCCTGCCGCTGCTTAGTCAGAGGGGGCTTCTGTGGGTGGCTGGGTGGTTTGTCTTGATCTGCCCCTGTGAAGACAAATTGCGCCGCCTCTTCCACGGCAACCACAGGAGCCCTCCATCTTCCACCATGACACAGTGTACAAACCGTTTTTATCAATATATGAAGTCAGCAAAGGTCATGTAAATATATGAGCGGTCAGATGTAATATCTTGGATTGGGCCACAGGAGCTGTCTCTTTCTCACTGTGAGGTTTAGCCCACACTGCCCCTTCAGCCTCACACCCTTACAGCTTTCCAATACAATTTACTGGCCTTGTAAAAAAACGCGTATGGAGTCTGCCAGAGACTTTATGGTCTTGTCACCCAGGCTCTCACAGCAATCAATCTCGGGTTTTTTTTCCGGAAATAAATAAAGGAAAACAAGCAGAAATCATTGTAGAAATGTAATTACAGGTTAGCATTTGCATATTCTACACTAGTTCTGCTTTATCATTGTAGAAATGTAATTACAGGTTAGCATTTGCATACTCTACACTACTTCTGCTTTAATAATGTAGAAATGTAATTACAGGTTAGCATTTGCATACCCTACACTACTTCTGCTTTAATAATGTGGACCAAGGTAGGCGTGGTCTGAAAACATTTCTTTGGGAATAAGCTGATGTAAATCCTCCTTCACAGGCCAAGGGTCCTTGTCCTCCCATAAACCAAAAGTAATCACCAGTGTCTTGGTTGATCCTCACGTGTCCCTAATGGCTCTATGGTTTTGGACATGTTTGGTCTGTTTTCCAAACTATCCGTCGTTCCTCACTCCTTGCTTGTCCTCTCCTGTCTTCCTAATTCATCTTCTCCTCGCTCTTTCGTTCCCTCTCTGGTATATTTTACCCTGGCATGTGCCACAGTTGAAGCCCATTAATCAGGCTTGCACAGTGAGGGCTGAATGCTAAAACACTCGCTCTCCACTCGGCTCCTCCGCCCAGCCACACAAAAGGACACATTAACCTTGTAGCCGCTTCAATTTCCCTGCCCCAACTTGGTCAAAGGGGGGGAAAAAGGGATAACTACAATTATTATTATTATTATTATTATTATGTTTTTTAATGAATGGGCAAGTACGTTTTTGATTGGGCAAATGTGAGTAGGTTTGAGTGTATGTGTGAGTGTGGCTGGTCTTGTGAGTGTGTGTCCATGTGTGTGCACACCTAGGTTTGTGTTTCCGTGTGTGTGTGTGTGTGTGTGTGTGTGTGTGTGTGTGTGTGTGTGTGTGTGTGTGTGTGTATGTGCGCCTATGTGTGTGTATATTTGTGTATGCAAAAATATCTGGGTATGTGCACATTTGTGTATGCACATATCTGTGTGTGTGTTTGTATGTTTGTGTGTGTGTGTGTATGTGTGTGTAAGAGAAAGCGGGAGAGAGACTGTGTGTGTGTGGGTGTGTTTGTGTTTGTGTGTGTGTGTGTGTGTGTGTGTGTGTGTGTGTGTGTGTGTGTGTGTGTGTGTGTGTGTGTGTGTGTGTGTGTGTTTATGTGTGCGTGTGTGTGAGTTGCCTCTGTGTCTGTGCTCTTGAGTTTGTTGTGCCCATTCACCAGGTTGTGTGAGGCAGAGGCATCCATGCTATAAATAAGGCTGGCTGCAGGCAGAGCTGGGAGCCAGTGGAGAGCTGTGACAGCTGAGGGCAGACTGGCCTTGTCTCCCTGGGAGACAACCATTAAAACTGGTCCCAAAACTAGCCTGGGCTCACAACAGTATAACAACCACTTAACCTGCTGACAAATAAGGCTGAGTATTATTGTGACCAATCATCAGATAAATGACCACAACACGTGGACCTGGTAAGACCTGAGTCTTTGTTGAGAGTTTGTTAACACGGGAGTACAATTTTTTTACATTGCAAGTGCAAATATTACAAAGATTACATAACGACAACTGTCCAAGAACCTCTCTTCACAAACCATCACGACAAAGCAGCCATGATCGAGCAAGCACAGACACAGCCAAATGAAAGAAGAAGAAATATCTTCAACCTTACCTTGACCTTGAGCATCCACTGTCTGCAGACAAAAAATACAGAAGGTAGGGAGAACCAGGGAGAGTGTGAGGAGCAGGGTCTCAGGCAAGAGAGCCGTCTGCCCAACTCTGTCCAGTCTTGCAGCCATGGCACCATTGGACCCTGGAACATAAAGGAGGGCTATGAAGACTACCAGTGGGTATAACATAAACAAAGCTTTGCTGTAGCATCCTCACACATTTTTAAGCATAAAAGTTATTACATCGTTTTCAAATGTCATTAGAGGGAGAGTTATATAGCCATTAATATGTCTGTGGCATTGGTGGACTAAAAGCTTAATATGTCTAACACCATACAACTATGGCTGACAATCCTAGTACAAGAACACGGAGCATACGCATCATGTCGCACAAGACACAAAAAGGGGTGTGCAGCAAAATCAATTAGAGATAGAGAGAGGAACAGGCAGTCATAAAGCATCGATGGCGTGTAGTGCATGTCAGGCCAAGCTTGTTTTAATTCACCAAGTGTGCCGCTTCTAAATATGAGTCTCCCCCGCCAAGACGGAACCACTCATTAAATACAAAGCTTTTATGAACCAACGATTCATCATTCCATTTAACGACACATTTTGTAAGCGTGCATTCAGGCATGAAATTTACGGCATTACCATTACGCTTAATGAACTATTATTTCTTCATGAACAGTGAGTAAAACAGGCCCCGGCAAATACAGACTCCAGATGAAACTGGAATCTGACAGATTTCGCGCTGGTGAATGAATGGCGGGGCACAGGCATCTGGGACAAGTTAATGCAGGTAATAAATTAGGCATGGCTCAGGAACAGCTGAGCCTATCACCGGCGCGCAACGACACACCTACTGCAGGTTTGGTTGGTCTTGAGCGCCGGTGTTTATGAGCAATGAGCACCGTCATGCACCATCTGGAGGGTCAGCACATGGCCAGTCCAATTCCAGCCGTCACAACAATAATACAGCACACAGGACAGAGCCGTTAACCAGGCAAAACGACAAAACACCACACAAATGTAAAGCTCTGGGTTGGCATTTCAAGGGAAACCTTGGGATTTTTCAACCTGGGCCCTTTTGGATTCCAACATTTTACCAAGGACAACGATCACAATTGGTCCAGTTGCAATGCTATAACCACCAACCACAAAGCAGCTATACATCTGAGTCAAAGTACACCGCTTGTTTGCGCCACTGTCAGGCTCATAATGTTATTGTTATCTGACAACATGGAAAGGATCCCGACTAAAATAGACCAGAGGCTGTTTACCTCAATGACTGTAAAGAAACTGTAGGAATTGACTCTTTCTTCAGTATTATGTAGTTTAAGTGTCAGTTTCTGCTTCAATACAAAATTACACTTTGTACTGTTTCTTTAAAGTTTGTTTACAGGTAAACAGACAAAGGGGACAACATGTTTCTTGTCAGGAGGTGAGTATCAGCTGTCCACAAAGTTTTCTGACATGCGAATAGGACAAACAAGGATGGGAGCAGTGGTGTCACAGTAGCCATCAAATTAACTGAAAAACAGACAAACAGAAGTGCCTCATAGAGGCACAGTGAGAGTTAATTTACTGTCAGAGCAACAGGTGTCAGCTATATGACTGCTTCCCCTTCTGTGAAGATAAAGCCATAATACACCATAAACACCATAGGCAAGTTTATTTACATAGTACAGTTCATACACAAAGGCAGTTCAGTATGCTTTACATAAGTATATGCAAAAGGAACAACCACCTGAAAGAATGAAAAACAATAAAAGATATCAATATAATAAAATCATTAAGAGAATGTACACAAAATCAAAAAGAATGTGTAATTTGCTAAAACTAAATTAAAAGAAAGAAATATAACAAAAACATAGTGGAAGTAGCCCCGACTGTGTGTTTATCTCTTTCAGAACTCTGAATAGAGAACCTTAGTAAGCCTGAATAGAATTCTGAATAGAAGTCACAATGGAATAATTTTCAGAGAAAGGCCTGAAATGTATGGGTACCATGTGACGGTACTGTGCTTTAGCGCAGCCTTGTTTGTGTCCAAAACGGTTGCAGGGCCCAAAGACATAAAGTACATGTTTCTCAGCATTAGGGCATCTACAGAATGGCCAAGTATAATGGATATTAACATGAGTGGGTTATACCACAAAATGCAACAAAGAAACAGTTTTTATTAACAGTAGATTAATATCATTTTTTATAATGCATACTCCACTCATCTCTTTTACAATGAAAACATCAATGCCATAAATAATTTGCTAAATAAACTACGATCAAATTTACAGTTATATAGATTCAATAGTAGCATAAGAGGGATGGTAGAACGGCAGCCCAAATATGGCGGCAGGCTTATCGGAAGTGACGTCTTTGGAACCCATGAATAGAGCTCACCCCGAGAATAGAGCCCTAAATAGGCTTGTAAAATATAGCTTTTACCGTAAGCCCAAGACATCACTTCCCCGCTGGGAATGACTAGAGAACTCAGAATCAGAGTGCAGTAAGAATAGTGTGCATGTTTTAGAGCTCAGTCATAGGCACATGAAAAGAGAAATGTTTTTAACCTGAATGAAATAAAATAAAATGTGCTTAATTTGGGGAACATCTAAGATATTCTGGCAGTTTGTTCGAGATGCATGCCACATCACAGCTACATTCTGCCTCACCATATTAAGTTTGGACTCTGCAGCACTTTAACATCTATACAGTAACTACCTGGAAGACTGTGTAAAGATTTAGAACTAGAGTGATGTGCTCTGTTCTCTCGGTCCTGGATAAAACTCTAGCAGCAGCATTCTGAAGAAGCTGCAGCTGTTTAACGGAATTCTTAAGCAGTCCAGTTAATAGACCATTATAGTAGTCCAGCTTACCAGTAATAAAAGCATGGATGACTTTCTCTTGGTTATTGTGGACACCAAACCCTTGATTTTGGATATATATTTTTAGATGACAGAATGCTGTTTTGGTGATTGCCGGCAGGGTTTTGTGCTTTATACAGGTGTACGTTGCTCACAGGTACGTTAATTAGAAGATATATATGGCAGGTGTGTGGTTTGAAAGCGTATTGGTGTATGCTCATATTTACAGTATAGGCTTTTCTCTTACAGGTGTATACATATTTACAGTGGAGACTTACGAGTCACTGTGTATGCACACAGCGGAGGCTTAGAAGTTTAAGCTGTTAAGCTGATCAGGGCGTCTTCATTACTCTCTTCAAATGGGAGTAAATATGTTTACTATGTTCTTTATAAAAACATTGCAGATGTAAGAAATGTTTAAAATATAATTACAGTCCCCGCCTCAGTTCAGTTGTTGGTGAATTACAGGATGTATCCCTGTCCTGCAGATGTTTTAATAAGCAACAAATAAAAAAACATAATACCAGTAGCATTTGCAGCGTGAGGAACTGTGGAAAATCATTGGGAAGAGCACTGATTATGAAGGAAATTAGGGGCCTGGCGGAGAACATCTTTCCTTGAGTGTTTATGCCTGAGCAGTTACCGAAATTGCACCAGCAGCCGTCTCATCACCCACTCATGTTCCACACAGCACAATGCACCACTCACATCAGCCCAGCTCCGCTAGTAGAGCATAACCCTCTTACCGTGCATGATGTGCCATAACGGATACATCACCTGCTGCATGATTGTGCTGCTCAAAATTCAGCACAAAAGCCCACACCTTGCTCTTGTTCCACTAGCTCCATCTGGAAGGTGGTCTTTAAGTGCGTGTTGATACTACACTGACTTGACATGACCATGCCTGCCGGAAGCCATCACTCACTCCACACCTCTCACATGCTTGGAGTGGGACCATGAGGGGGATACAGTCGGTATAGAAGGGATTGATAGACCTCAAGCAGATGGGTTCCCCCTTATGTGCCGTGGATATGCTTAAGGTTCCTTCCTGATTAACATGGAGTGTATCCTTGCCCCTGTTGCCATTGTGCTCTGTAAAGCCCCTTGAGACAATTGTATGGTTTTGGCGCTATATACAATTGATTTGAATTAATTGAATAGACCTACACTTTTCAATCATGCCTATTTAGACATAACAAAGGTATACACAGGTATTATCATGTGTACCTTCAGTGCATCAGTTATGGGTGGGAATGATGGGCACATTAGTTAGTGGAGACAATAATAGTTAGAGGGAATGAGGAAAAAGAGAGTTGGCCTTTTGAGCTTTGAATAAACTCAATACTAATGTTTTTGCTATAAAGAAAGTCCTCAGTTCCTGTAACTATAAAGAATAACCCAGCTTCAGAATTCTTTTCACGGATAAGCCCTTTTCTCTTCAAAACTTAATTTGATGATTGATTAAACATTTTATTGTAATACACATCTATTAATATTCACAAGTGTGTGTGTGTGTGTGTGTGTGTGTGTGTGTGTGTGTGTGTGTGTGTGTGTGTGTGTGTGTGTGTGTGTGTGTGTGTGTGTGTATGTATGTATGTACGTATGTATGTAAGTACAGTATGTATTTTATATAGGCTTGTCGGGTTTCATTCTGTGCTCAGCATGTTATACATCCGCAAGCAAAGAGGGCATAATGGCTTACGAGACACTCTTTAGAATGCAAACTATCATGTCCTGTTTGCCTCTCTTCTCCTCTCTTATTCAATTACCTCTGGACATTCTGGCTTGTCTGATGCATCATCTCTGGAGCTGCAGCCCACTCTCGAGCCCGGATCATATATTTACCATTCTCTCCTGATTATATTTTCCATTGATAGTCATTTACAGTTCCAGAGGGGGGGAAATGGTGGTCAATGACTGTTGTCCTGTGCCAGGCTGGCGCTGGAAGCCCGCCCAGAGGAAACAGATTGGAGTGGAATGACTGGCAACGAATGACCAGACGCGTTCATTACTCACTGAAGCCTTCTTCTTCCTCCTCCTCTTCCTCTCTCTGGCTCTGTGTCTGAGCCTGGGCGAGATCAAAATGCACGCTGCCACTCAGACATAACCACCCGGCTGAGATTAGCCTTGCTATTCAAACAAGCTGTTTTTCGAATTACTGGGTGAAAAAGTACTAGAGAGAAAATGAAAGGAGGTGAGAACTGTCTATATGTTTCCCATGTTTTTTTGACAGTTTCCCCGCTGCAAAGATCGCAGCCAAGTTGAGCTGTCCAGCGTCCTGAAGTGTGAGTTAAAGACACAGGGCTCACTAAATCAGCGTGACACTGTTGGCGTTTAGAGCACAGACGCTCTTCTCAGGCATGCTGTCAGAGCATAGTAATTATGCAGAATCCAACAGTGCCAAGAAGCAAGGAGTGGAGGAAAATAAACAGCCTAACACAAACAGTGAGGTCTGGAGTGAGATTGCCAGGTGCTACGTTCCGCAAACAATCCTGCATGCTGTCGAAAACCACGTCAGCCACCAGCGAAAGCACGGCACATTTGATCAGACTTGACAGTGGGAGCTCTAGTAGAGAAAACGTGATTTTAATATGGTAATAACACATGTACAGACCCTCTCCTTTAGCACAGATTTAATGGATAGGACTGAGTGTCTCTCTTGTAGACCTCAACAAAGTATAATTGCACCTGAACCACGGGGTAAAAACTGACATCTTGCTGGGGTATTTTTCTCACTAAATCTGCAAACTTATTTAATCCCTAAGGACTGTTGTCTCACTGTCATAATAGTCTTCCGGCTATGCAATTTTTAGAAACGACTTACATCACTAGGTGGCAAAGGTAAAAAGTCATTCAAGCTCATTCAAACAGAAACACTGATTGAGGTGTCTTCCTTTAATATCCAATTTTTTCAGAGAGCTCCCTATTGCTCTCAAATTACCTTCAACCAACCCGTTGAACGGTTACCCAGGTACTTCCTTCAAAAATATCTTGCGCTAGATGTCATTGTCTAAATTGCCATACATTCTACATGACTAATTTTACTACTAGACACAAGACTTCACACTAAAACTCTTTCATCTATTTCTATCAGTCTCTGTACTTATAGCACCAACTTATAGCACCAACATATCTTACCTCTATCCAAAGGGCCTGTTGCACGACAGTCCCAGGAGGAATGCGCCCTCTACAGTTGGGTATCCCACAAGTCCGCTGCTCTCAGGGAAAGATCAAGTCTTTGTGGCCAGATGATGAAATGGACCAAGTACCAGCTCCTTCCTGCTCTCCCTCTCTGTATGAAGAACTCTGTCTGTAATACATGCACACACACACTCACACACACACACAACTGGGGAGGATCTCTCTACCCTGTCCAAGCACAACCCGTCACCAAAGGGAGAGAGGAGTGAGACTGAGAGCGAAAAAGACAGAGAGGGAGAGTAAGGCAAGAGAGAGAGCTAGAGCCACAGAGAGAGAGAGAGAGAGAGAGAGAGACAGTGAGAGGGAGAATGAGAAAAAGAGAGACTGCGTCAATGATGCAGATTGTCGTGGAGAGGCTGTATTCCTGGTAATCTAAGTGCAGTAAAAGCCTGTGCCATTTCAACAGACTTAATTAAAGTGATTTGATTGTTTGCGCGCTCTCTCTCTCTCTCCCAACATAATGGGCTTCAGCAAAGGTTCATTTGTCCCAATTTTGTGCTCACCAGCTCTCACTCTCAAATTACCTACCTTTTAATCCATCTAATGACCGAGCATCGCACTTAAACTTCCCTTCAATACCGACTGTGAATATGAATAGTGAAATCAAGAGGGGCTGTCAAATGTGTCAAAAGAACGGACATCTTCATCTTCACCGGAGAACGTAGGAACACGCACTGCACCGCACGGTCACAAGGCTTTTTATGGAATATTTACAGAATAGAGGATAATAACAGACTGTCACCAGTCCGTCTAGCCGCTTCAATACTTTCATTTTCCTCACTATAGCTCATTAATCAGACCTTAGGGAAGGGAGCCATAGCTTGTCTCTAACATAATACAGTTAATGGCACATTCTGTTTTTTGTGAAGAGGCATTCATGATGGCTGTGCTCTATAATTCCCATCCAGGACACATCACCGAGAATAAAGAGTTCTGAATATTCATATGTGATTAATTAAGTAGCGGTCCAGCAACAGCATCATTTGTAACGATTACAATCAGAAGCGGTATAATAAATCCTGAGAGATCCAACAGACTCATTTAAATGGTGGCCAATATGATGTATAGGCCTGGAGTACAAGCCATACATTTCACAGTAGAAGTATTGCACTAGCTTTAAGCAGTTCAAAGCCAAACTGAGACTGAACTCAGAAAGCAGAGAATGACCATGTTTAATTATTGAACACCTTCCCAAAGACTCTGGGAAATGGCGCCTGTAAAGAGTCATGTCATTATGGCATGTCATTGATTCTACATAAATACTAGAACATAATTCAATCAAGATTGGTCCGTGCTTGTGCTACGAGTGACAGGTCACAGCAGAGGAATACAGTCTTGTCGTAATTGTGGTGATACAGTGTGCCAGGTTGTTTGCAGGATGCCATGTTCTGCCTTCGTAATCATCATTTCATTGCAACTGTGACAAAATTACGATCTGAACACAAGCCCCTTTGGTGGGGCAATTGGGGTTTTTACAAGATACAGTGGCCTCAAAGCACACTTGACATGTTCATGTTCATGTTCACTGAGCCACTCAGCAGTTGCAATTGCTAACGGGCTTAACCCAAGAAATAAGAATTAGCTTGGTGGTGGGTAGCGCTCTTCTAACGTCCTGGCAGGCTTAGTCAGAGAGCTGCCATATCCCAGTGGTGTAGTCCAGGGTATACGCAGGTATACGGAGAATACCCACTTATTTTTCAGTCAGCATTCCGTATACCCACTTCTCGAAACAGGGTGTTTATCCTGTGTTGTATGGGCTGCTTAAAAATAAATTAGAGTATACCCACTTCTCTAGGGACCAATACACCACTGCCATATCCCCTGTGCCATGAATATCCTTGAATATCAGTGAGCTACTAATGCTGATGCTCTCTCCATCACCTGTCAGTGTTTTGGTGGTTCAATACTGCCCTGTCACATTACAGGGCTATTTGCGCCTGTATTTTTGTAGACAGTATATACCACAGACAATGAACTTACACTCATACCTACTATTTACTTTATAAAACTGCGGCAATCTCAACAGATTGGAGGTGGACACAGAGGTTGCAGGTTCAAAGGCAAGTCCAGTACCCCATTTACCACACGCCCCCTGGGAATGACGCTTTTTAAGTGCAACTCCCATACCCCATATACCCCCAACCCTGGGAGTGCCAAAGAACACACGCCAAAAGAGATACAGAAGGCAGGTCTTACACATGGACATGACTTAAAACACTATTGGTGGACAGATGCGCTAACCAACACAACAAACCTACACAGGCATCAAATGACACAGCCTCCAGACAAAATGAGAAGAGTAATACACACCAACAATAAACCCAAAAGGGGAGACATAAACCACACCATTTGAGAACATTAGGCACAGAATTTTACATAAGTACACACACAAAGCAATATAGGTCAAACTATTACACACACAGAAGTGCGCTACCGCCCTTTATGCTACAATACATACATTTTGTATGCCAATAAGGCAATATGAGGAGGGTATTCAGAAAGTGTTATATGTTATTCAAACATATATGTATGTATTCAGTGTATTAATATTGTCATTTGCAAATTTGTCACAAGGTAAATTAATTACTTTTACAATGAAACGATTCTGTTCTAAAGTCCTTAAGGAGGTATGAGATGGTTGTGTGTGTTAATTGGTCTACTTCTCCTGGGAGGTGGCTGTTGTTGGAGTCAGGGCAGAGTACACTGCACACTGAAAATGTTTCCCAGATGAGAACTAAAAGCAGAGCTGAGTGGGCTTCCGTCAGTCGCAACCGTTGAGAAGAATCTTTGCAGAAACAAAAGGAACAAATTGGACAAGTGTATTTCACAACATAAGGAGTCATGGAAAATATCACGGTAAGTCCATGAATTCTCTTCTACAAGATACAAGTGAGATTATTTTCATCACAATTACCCTACCTAAATGTTCTAATCTACTCCAATTTCACCTTGTTGCTTGACAAACATGACATATTATTGTATTATTAAATATATAAAACTAGGGTTACGCTTCCTTTGTTGCTGTTTCATCAATGAGCATGTGTTTAATGCATTGCCAATCAACAATAAACTGGTCTTATTTTTTCAACAACAGCCAGATCAGTGGAAAGTTATTGTGAACAAAAAGTTACGTTTTCCTCCTGAGCTGATTGCTGCCATCCATGAGGGAAATGTTGGGCTTGTTAGCAAGCTGCTGTCCACCGGGGACGGCATCATTCGCCAGCTGGATGACTCTGAAGACAGACTATGGAGGGAGGCCCTCAATCTCTCCATCCGCCTGGGCAAAGAAAACATGATGACCACCCTGTTTCTGGGGGTCAAGTTTGACTTCCGTCAGATCCATGAAGCACTCCTTGTCGCCGTGGATACCAACCAGCCACGGGTCGTGAAGCTTCTGCTAGACCGGCTTGACCAGGAGAAAGGCAACAAGATGGACGTGCGCTCCTTCTCGACAGCCATCTTTGATAGCTCAATTGACGACTCTCAGTTTGCCCCAGGGGTGACTCCGCTAACGCTAGCCTGCCAGAAAGACCTGTATGACATTGTCGCTATGCTGACCCAGAGGGGCCACGACATCCCCCTGCCCCATTCCATCTCCTGCATCTGCCTGGAGTGCCGCAACGCTCGGCAGTACGACCTGCTCAAATTCTCCCTCTCCCGCATCAACACCTACAGAGGAATAGCCAGCCGTGCCTACTTGTCCGTCACTGCAGAGGACTCCATGCTCACTGCCTTCCACCTCAGCCGTGAGCTCCGCAGGCTTTCCAAGAAAGAGCCAGAGTTTAAGGTAGGAACAAAACTAATGGAACATTCCATCCACAAAGTTTGAGAGACATGAGTATGAGACATGACCTTATTACCATAACAATAACCCCTTCAACATTTGCTAACAGTAATGAGTTAAAGAGAGAGACACTTTTCTAGTTGTTAAATATAGACTTCTGAAATAAATCTATTTATATTAAGGCATATGTTGCCATCAGTTAGTGAAAAGCACCAATAGAAGCTTAAAGCCTAACCCACCCACTGGGTGTATCCCTCACCTTTACCTCATTTCAATGTGCGGTTCTATGTGTGCTGAGACTATGAATGCCGTTGTGCATCTCTTGCATGTGGTTTCCCCAGCCCCAGTACCTGAATCTGGAGGAGTTGTGTCAAGAGTTCGCTGTGGAGCTCCTTGCCATGTGCCGGAACCAGAGTGAGGTCACCACAATCCTGAACAACTGTGAAAGTGACAGCGATGACGACGAAGATGACCGAACGTTCGATGAAGGAATTCCCAACTTATCCCGCCTGCGTCTAGCTGTCAACTTCAATCAAAAACAGGTCCAAGCATGAGAGTGCAGTCTTATTTTTTTGATTGTCTGGCTAATGAATCAGCTTATTTGCAATTAAGATAAAACGTAACACAATGGTTGACAAGGTAAAAAGGTAAGTCTATTAACCAATCATGCATACTATTAACATTTGAATACAGTGCATTACAGAAAAAAAACTGGCTTCATAATGACAGTTTACTAGTGGCGTATTTGTAGGATTTGCGTTATAGGATTTCAAAAATCTCCCTGATATCATCTGGCCCTACAGTTTGTGACTCACCCCATCTGCCAGCAAGTTCTCTCCTCCATTTGGTGCGGTAATCTCTCCTGGTGGAGAGGAAGTAAAACGGCATGGAAACTTCTGGTGTCTCTCGGCATCTTCCTCACCATGCCCTTCCTGTGTCTCGTCTACTGGTTGGCCCCCAAGTCCAAGGTTTGGGGTGTTTGAATGATTTGTTCAGGTTTCTAACTGTTTCAAATTAGATTCGGTCTTATGTGGTTCCTTTGTTCACTGTTCCAACAGATGGGGAAGAACATGAAGATCCCTGTGATCAAGTTCTTGCTCCATTCGGCATCTTACATGTGGTTCCTTATCACTCTTCTGGGCGAGTCTATCTTCATGGAGATTTATCGAGATGACTTTGCTTCGCGCAACCAGAACTTCCTTCACAACTCTCTACACATGGTTTGGGTGGTTGGTAAGTCATGAGGTCAACGTTGTCCTTCAGTTAATTCATACTGTCCATACTATAGCCTACCTATCCATA
The DNA here is from genome assembly GCF_963457725.1 of Sprattus sprattus. Taxonomy (NCBI): domain Eukaryota; kingdom Metazoa; phylum Chordata; class Actinopteri; order Clupeiformes; family Clupeidae; genus Sprattus; species Sprattus sprattus. Next base: position 9,431,725 of record NC_137928.1, read on the forward strand.
CTCTGAGTTGTAAATAAAAGGTTAGGATCATTATCTTGCAAATTTATGCATGTGTAAAAAATCCTTCAGAACAGCCTTCAAAAGTCTTCAAAGTTATCGAGATCATTATCTTGCAAATTATGCATGTGTAAAAAATCCTTCAAGGCAGCCTTCAAAAGTGAGTGCCATGTCCACATGGTGTGGCAGCCGTGGCCTACTGGTTAGTGTAACTTCACTTCACTGTGTGTGTGTCACTGGGTGCTTTGTGTGTCCCTTCCCTGGATGGGTCAAATGCAGAGGTGGAATTCAGAGTGTGTGTAAATCTACACCACCTCTGCCATAGAGTCACTTTCACACTTTCACTTTTCACACATTTTCAGGTTTCTTCTGGTTTGAATGTAAAGAGGTCTGGATCGAAGGGCTAAGAAGCTACTTCCTGGACTTCTGGAACATTCTGGACATGATGGTGCTCAGCATGTATCTGGCCTCTTTCGCACTGCGAGTTGTCATCATGTTGAGGGGATACATTGTGTGTCAGGATTCAAATGCTGTTGAAGAATGTGTTTACTTCACAGACTCAGGTTATAACACATTTGCATTATCACTGAATTTATGACTGTTGCAGCCATTTTATCGCAAGTGTAATGAAACTGACACACCATGTCACAGCTATATTTTCCCAGTTTGTATTTCAGTACAGACAGTATTCATTATTAGATACTACATTAGACACTAAAGCAGGGGTCTCAAACTCAGGCCCACGGGCCAATTCCGGCCCCCCAAGCGATTTTATCCGGCCCGCAAAGGTCCATTGATTAATACAAAAATGTAAAGTTCCACTGATTTAAATGGGCCACCCCAATGTTTACCGTAAAAATCTGACCCCCCAATGGCCAGACTGGACGCTCATCGGCCCACGGGTAATTTGAGTTTGAGACCCCTGAACTAAAGGGTTCTCTTATCCCTTTCCTTGCTACTGTTCTCACAGTTTCCTCTACTTGGTCTCACAGTCTACCTTACTCATCTGGTTTGTATTGTCAGTGCGACAGGACTGGCGACAGGAGGACCCACAGTTCCTCTCCGAGATCCTATTTGCCGTCACCAGCATGCTCAGCTTCACCCGCCTTGCCTACATCCTGCCCGCCCACGAGTCCCTGGGGACCCTGCAGATCTCCATCGGAAAGATGATTGATGACATGATGAGGTGAGATATGGCCCGACAGCACATCGTCGCCATAGCTACCATTATTGAGATATGTTCTGTTTTTGATGGAAATACTGGAGGTATTTGACTTCCTTCTTTTCAGGTTCATGTTCTTGCTGATGATAATTGGAACTGCATTTCTCTGTGGACTCAACAATATATATGTGCCTTATGTTATCTGTCCACACCTTGGGAAGTATGTCATCTTACACATATTTTATTGTATTGAATTGAGATGATGTAGCACCTGTTACAATAGGTGCTGTTAGACAGAAACCAGTCTAAAATAACCACAGAAATGTTGGAATACTCAGCAGAATTCACCTGTAGGTGAATAGAAATATCTTTCATTCAGCCCTATTTCAGAAGATTGATACATTTATTGAGATGTTTTTTTTTTCAGGTTTAATGAAACAATAAACTTCCTGTTCTGGACCATGTTTGGAGTGGCCAACCAGGATTATGTGGATATGCCAGCATATGTATTAGCCGAATTTATGGGAAGAATTCTTTATGGGGTATTCACTTTGGTAATAGTCATCGTGCTTCTCAACATGCTTATAGCTATGATTACCAATTCCTTCCAAAAGATTGAGGTGAGTTTTTCTTTTCAGGTGCTTCATTAATTTATGCTCCTTTGTGCAGTTGCATTATTCGTAGTCCAGAATATTTGTCTGTCTCATCTCACCTATCTCGTGATGTAAACACAGCAGTATCCATGCATATCTGTGGCTGTCTTGAAAGTGTGTGGCAATGAGAGTAAGTGAAGAGATATAGGAGATGATTTTTCATGCAAGTATGTTCCTCTGGCTGTCAGGATGATGCTGATGTTGAATGGAAATTTGCTCGCTCTAAACTGTACCTGAGCTACTTCAGAGAGGGCCTCACCATGCCAGTGCCCTTCAACATCATTCCTTCACCCAAGGCCCTGTTCTATGCCGTGAGGTGGGTGCATAAGCTAATAGTCGGACCATTACAAATATGTTTATCTGCGCATAGGGACAATAAGGAAAGGCAGCTCGTACAGCTACATGATTAAAGACCAGGTTGCCTACACTCAGTCACGAATTAGGCCTTAGGATACAAATTCCTGATCAATATTTTAGCCAGACTACGATAATTCACAACAATTTCATAATTATTCATTTGATTTGATTATGGAAACTGGAAAAACTGAGCACTGGTCATCATTCATCAACATTATTTCAGTTTGAAATGGTTTCTGTCAGTTTTAAACAGTGGCATTTGCAGCAAAACACTGATCAATTCTGACTAGATATCAGTTTGTTTGCACGCATGTTTTGCTGGCACTAACTGTTCCCATGTGAAATAGGGAACAGTTACATTTTAAATGCTTTACAGCAATCATGTATTCTCTGTTTTATAATAACATGCATTAATTACCTGATATTTTGCAGGGGCACCTTTCGAATGCTTTGTTGTTGTTGCAGAGGCAAGAGCGATCCAGAATATCCTCCAATAGCATCAATGGTACGTTAATGAGTCAACGGCACTGTTCATGCTTGATCATTGCATTTTAATAGAGCCTTTTCTGTTGCCACTTCACAGTCCAACAGCACACTTAACAACAGTGGGGGACAAGAGGAGAGCCGTTTGCCATATCGCGTGCAGGTTATGAAGGCCCTGGTCCAGCGCTACATTGAGACGGCACGGCGTGAGTTCGAGGAGACTAAGCGCAAAGGTAACGCAGATGTGGCATATCAAACCATCTGTAAAATGATCAAGATAGACAGTTATACCAATAGGTGGATCTGGTAAAGCATTTTTAATATATATTATGTTGGCTTGAAGTTTAAAATTCAAATTGGTATGTGTGAATCTGTGAATGTCTGCCACAGATGTGGGAAACAGGATCACAGAGCTGAGTATGGTTGTGGGAAAAGTGCACGCGGAGATGAAGAACCTCCACCAGACCCTTGCCAGTGGTCTGGAAAGCCAAGGCATAACTACCCCCGCAAATGAGGGCAGCAACATCCTCAGCAAATACATCATGGGAGCCAAAAACAACTTCCGGGGCTTCGACAACAAGGCAGCGTGGCAAAGAGGCTCCTCACCTCTGGAGGTGGCTGTGCACATAGAGGATGAGCAGGCACAGCAGGAAAAGAAGGATGAAGAGACAAGGCAGGAAAAGAAGGATGAAGAGACAAAAGAGGGAAAGAAAGATGAAGGGATAAAAGAGGGAAAGAAAGATGAAGGGATGACAGAGAGAAAGAAAGATGAAGGGATAAAAGAGGAAAAGAAAGGTGAGGGGTCCAAAGATGGAACAAAAGATGAAGGGATGAAAGATGGAAAGAAAGGTGAGGGGTCAAAAGATGGAAAGAAAGATGAAGGGATAAAAGAGGAAAAGAAAGATGAGGGGACAAAAGAGGAAAAGATGGAAGAAGAGGATAAGCAGAACAATAAGGGTGAGGGGTCAAAGGAGGAAACTAAGCCTGAATGGACAATGAAAGAAAAAATAGGAGAAGGGAAGGAAGGAAAGATGGAGAGGAAGAGGGAGATTGGAGGGATTGCCTCGGCAGATGACAAGAGGCTGGAATCTGTCTCGCCAGGATCTTTGAATAGCAGCAAAGACATCATGGGAGCAAATAACAACTTCCGGGGCTTTGACAACAAGGCAGCATGGCAAAGCGGCTCCTCACCTCTGGAGGTGGCTGTGCACATAGAGGATGAGCAGGAAAAGAAGGATGAAGAGACAAGGCAGGAGAAGAAGGATGAAGAGACAAAAGAGGGAAAGAAAGATGAAGGGACTAAAGAAGGAAAGAAAGAGGAAGAGACTAAAGAGGGAAAGAAAGGTGAGGGGTCAAAAGATGGAAAGAAAGATGAAGGGATGACAGAGAGAAAGAAATATGAAGGGATAAAAGAGGAAAAGAAGGAAGAAGAGGAAAAGCAGAAGAATAAGGGTGAGGGGTCAAAGGAGGAAACTAAGCCTGATTGGACAATGAAAGAAAAGATAGGAGAAGGAAAGGAAGGAAAGGTGGAGAGGAAGAGGGAAAATGGAGGGATTACTTGGGCAGATGACAAGAGGCTGAAAACTGTCTCGCCAGGATCTTTGAATAGCAACTTTGCTTCCACGAGTACCCAGGAGGTTTCCACTCAGAGGAAAACAGAGAGCAGAACTGCTAATGGGACTTCAGAGACAAAGATCAGCAATAAGTAGCTATGCACTTCATTTTCCATTTCAATCACTTCATGTTAGAAACACAGCAGAAATCAGTAATTAAATCAATAAGGGCATAAGTCGCCTTTTACTCGTCTTTACACTTTACCTTTACTTGTCTCACACAATGGCATGCTCCTCACACACTCTCTCAAACTCTCATATCTTCTGTGTTATACAGTTCAATCTGTCAAACATGGTCTTGAGCTATTGTTCCCCTTTTCTCTGCTGGGACATGCGATTGTTAAGTAAGGCTTATTCCAATTTGGCAGAATAGCCATGACAAAAAGTGCAATCGGCAACAAACGCTTGGCACAGCAGGCTAGTGAAGTTCTTAACTAAGCTTACACACCTATTCATGCTGCTACATTCAAACAGAACACTATTTGATAGTTGTCAAAAAGGATGGATGGGAACTAACTAATAAACTAATAACTAATAAACTAAAGTGTTTCATATTGATAGACAAGCACAATCTATTTTAGTAGTACCTAAAGCTAGTACCAAAACAAGACAAACACAAAACATTATTGCTAACTGTGGTAAAAGCAAGATAATGTCCTGTCTCAATGTAATGCTGTCTGTAAAGTTAGCTCTTCCAACTGTTTGGTGGACCAGCAGCTCTGGATTATCTTTTGTGTGTGGTGTGTCATGTCCGTCATCGTGTGTCAAGAGGTGTACAATGTCATATCACATGTAATCAGGTGAAACACAAAAATGCTTTACAAGGATGTAATCCAATGAAACTATCTCTGATTCCATTGTATTTTGTTCAAAAATCATCTCTAACAACACACACTTTAATAGATTTAGCATGGGTGTGAACACATGCCTTTGAGCTTTTAAGACACACGTTTTGACTGATGACTACTTCATATGACTTCCATTCTTGTTTAGACTGGTTGGTAAGCGATGGGAGCCTTTAAGTAATAATCAATAGAACATTATAACAACATACAGCAAACATAATTCATAGATTTTCCGTCCATTCACTTCAAGTCTGACATTTCCATTAGAGGAATCCTTTTTTGAAACAGTCATATGATGTAGCAGTTAAAACCATTTACTTATCGTCTCATTAGTATGAGGGACACTGTTATTTCAATTAGGCAGGATACCTTGAGACTTGGCTGTTCCTGTGTGGCTGTGTGCAGGTCTCAGCTTGCTGAACACCTGCTGTTTGTGACAGACCTCTGAGCCCTCTCATGTGACCACACTGGTATTCATTATCATTACCTGGAGCACAGGTAGCCTCTGGGGGACAGGAGCAGTGAGCCAGGAACAATAGCCCAGCTTTGTGAAGCCATGCTTCAACAGTCATGCCATCAAGAGACTACAGAAAGCAAGCACAAGGGCCTGGGAAATGCCAACCTGACCAGGTACTGGTAAAAAAACAAAAAAAAACATGTGTATACCAGATCTGCTTGTCTGCAGCAGCAGGAACAATAACATATAAAAATAGGTTTCATGAAAAATGACCATGAATCTATAACAAACAAATAACATCATCGTTGTCACCAAGGGCATGTCTCTTAATGTAGCCTAGTTTTTAAGTGACAGCGTGGTAATGTAAGAATTGTTCATTTTAACAAGCAGTGGAACAAATCTGAGAATAGCTTTCTTAGTCAACACATTAGACTATTAAAGGCATGGCCTGCTAAATTTAAATAACACGTCCCTTTTTTTAACAGCAATGCAGCACTGTGTCAGCCCAAAGGTTTGTCATTACAGATCATCAGAAAAGCCAAACTTAGCCTTAACAACATCACGGATGCAGAGCTGGCTTTGTCTTAGAAAGAGCTTAGGAGCTACCTAGCTGGTCTGCTAACCAGCTAAACTTATCAAACATAAATAAAAGAAGAGAAAGACACATTAAAGGGATGAAATAATTTACTGTGTCATTCATTATTAGTGAATCCTAAGTGTGGCACACTGAGGCTGTGCTGAGTGATATTAACTGAATGTCTGATGTCCCTTCCCACCTTGATGGGGGTCATGTGATCTGAGCAGTTTCCATGACATGTCGTCTGAAGATTTTGGACAATACAAAGACCACCGCTATGGTGGCAACTGTCACAGCAACAGTACTTGACGTCTGAAAGACAGCAAATACACAACCATGTTTGAAAATACTATTGAAAGCCAAAAGAAGAAATAGAATGACATGTCTTTTCAATTAACTACCTTGAGAATAAAATCTGTCTCCCAAAATGACTGTAGATATATATTGAACAGAGCAAGACTGCAAGGTACGTATGCATCTGTGGCATTTGAATCTCTACATCTGTTTGGCAGAGGGGAAAAAAACATGATGTTTGCTTTTTCACAAGAAACTGTTGTATACATTATATGGGCCATTCTACCGAATTCGTGTAATATGCAGTCCCTCAACAATAAAAACTATTTACAAAACAATTAGGTATTTAGGCATAGATATTTAATTAGAAAATGTTATGGTCTATATAAAACCAATGCATTACATGAGATAGTGATAAGCTAAATATATACAAAATCATCATTTATAGGGTACTTTCTATTGGGAAGTAGCTGTCCCCAACCCTGACATCTAAATTTCAATGCCTTTAAATAACACTTTTCAATTTTTTTAGATTTTTTTCAATGATTTAATTTCAAAGATCTTTATGATTGGGTTGAAATAGAACTTGGAATATTTAGATTTATTGTGGGTTTAATTTTTAAATCAATTTTCTATACTCAAAAAATCATGTCCCTAGTTTTCATGTCACTACCGAAACACAAGAGTTTTAGTCCATTGGCTGAGCCTGTGTTTTAGCCACGACTCTGCATTTTTGACCATGCAGTGACACTGCATCTCTGACCCTCATGGTTGAATGGTAAGTAGCTAAATCCCATAGTTTTTATATAAATGTGTTCCAAAGTCTGAAAATCGACGTGTAACCTTAAGAATTGTCACTACCGAAACGCATGTTTTCTTCAATTAAGTAAACCTTTTGGGGTTTCATGGAAAATCGTATGTTTGTATGTGTGTTCACCTCTTCAAAGATGTCTTTGCATGCAGTGTGCTTGTTAGAATTCTTTATTTATGCTTAAAATTAGCTAGAATTGTCACTACCGAAACAGTCACTACCGAAACATATGGTAGTGACCTGATGATTTCAGTAGTGACAAAATGAAATGGTAAGTAGTTCAATCCGATAATTTTTTAAATAAATGTGTTGTGTGGACTAAAGGGTGGCCCAGAGCACCTTTTGGAAGATTTTGGGAGAGAAATGAACATCCATCCAACAGTGCAGTCACTACCGAAACACTGGATGTCACTACCGAAACAGTGCAGCACTACCGAAACACAGGATGTTTTGTAAAAAATTAAGTATATTGAGTAATCAACTAAAATGTTATGATACTGATTGGATTAATGTATGTTCAATTTCATCAATCAACAACTCTGGAATCAATATGATCAGTATTTTGCATTTTACAAAGAAATATTGCACTTAGATTTTGATGAATTGTATAAATTGAACTTGAAAATTTGGTAAAAAATTCATTTTTATGGATTTCATTGTGAAAACCTTCAAGAAATATTTGTAAAAATACTCTTCAGAGAAGGGAAGGAAACACAATCTGAACAGGTCAATAATAATACTTTTTTACTATAGTAAATGTGATGTTTCGGTAGTGACAATTTTTGGAAGAGGAAAAACATTCCAACACATTCTGCAAATACAATATTAAAATTGACTGTTCTTTTACTAGATAAGTGTACTTTAGATATGGTGCAATATACATACGGACAAAGTTTTGGGAATAAAACATTAAAAAAATCTAAATATTTCCGACCTGACTTTGCACCAATTCGGTAGAATGGCCCATATATTGTATATATACATATTGAATTAATAAATGCAGATAGACAGACAGACAGACTAGGCAAAAACTTAACAAAACATTCTCGAGGAAAGAGTAGCTACCTGCGGTACAGTGCTGTGAGAAGGTCTTGTCTGTCTGATAGGTAGGGCCGCAACAAGTTCAATTCCACCAGCAAAAATAATGGCAATGTCTCCCCCTCCTGGACAAGCAGACCTAGACTGAACCATCCCTGTGGTACAGAAGGTGAATGAAAACAGACTGAAAACCCCCACAGTTAAGGCATGTACAGAGTAAAGCATTGGACAAAAGCAGTGGATCAAAAGAATTACATAGACAGGGTTCCAGTAACAGGGTGCAAAGGTCAATATAGGAAACAAGGGGCAAACCTGGGGTTCACCGCTGAGAGTAGCAAGCTTGTACATCTCTGCAGCTTTGGCCACATCTTTCTGACCAGTTGCATTACGACTAGAGAGCAAGTCTCCCATTTTTATTAAAGCTGCAAAACAAATATCATTAAACCGTCACAAAACAACACAACTGTCATAGAGACGCAAAGATGAGTTGTTACACAACTTTCGTGGTAAAACAGCTGCATGCATTTGCAAATGAAATGTAACTAACTGTTGAACGGACACTTGCTGAAATCAACCTCTACAAATGCTTATGCTTTGTGTGACATGCCATGAAGGAGACACATTGTCACATGATGTTGTCCTGATGTTTATTTGAGTCAGTTACCGTGAGCATCTGGATCTTGACTCTGAATGGTGAGATTGTAGTATCTAAGCATGCACTGTTTCACAAAGGCCTGGGTCAAAAAACCTCCCTGTGGAGAACAATACTCAGTAAGTTAGTTTCATGAATGTCTTACTCCTGTAACACCACATCCATACAAACAATGCAGAGGTATACGGTATGTTCATGCAGTTTTCACACATTACAATATATTAATATATAAAAAATGCAATAACGTACATCTCATTTGACAGAAATGTAAATGTAATTGCAAATGAAATGAACTCACAGGGTTTTGTTCGCACAAGTAGGCCACATTGAACTGGGCCGAAGCAAATCCTGATTCAGCTGCCATCAGGTAATAAACGAGAGCCATCAACCTTTGAAATGGGATGCATTGGTTAGGTTTATCACACTGTAAATCACACAAGGCCCTCATTATAACCTGTATAGTTTAAATCAAGGTTTGCTTTTACCTTATACGGTTAATCAATGGAAGTACGCTTACTAAAAATACAATTTAACTTCTGATTTACAGTACCAGTCAAAAGTTTGGATACAAATAAAAGTTTTCTTTACTTTTATTATTTTCTACATTGTACATTTATACTGAAGACATTTAAACTACGAAAGAACACAAATGGAAAGATGTTCTAAACAAAAAAAAGTGTTATCTACCATGAAGAAAATGATAAAAGTAAAGACAAAACTTTTCATACAATCATAAACTGTCATTGTACTGCACTGGAGTAGCAAGATACTTCTGTGAACTGAAGTGAATTAAGAGAGTTCAGAGGATGCAGTCCAAAAATACGACTGTGAGGAAACTATTAGTCACGTACAATTAGCATAAGATGTTCCCCTTCTGAAGGTTAACAGCCATGACTGTATCTTAATATATCCTACCCTGGTTGGTAAAACCTATTGTTGTGGCAATGGTGTCTCCTGGCTGTAGGGCCTCCTAAACAACTGTAATAGTTACCATTTTTCTTTAAAATAGGCATCAAGGCCTTTCCGCAAGATTGTGCCAAGGTAACCATTCTGTTCCGATGCCCATTTTGCCCATCTGAAAGTGAAAGACAGAGCATTACATGGGGGACTGGCAGGTTAACTGAACATGGCATTGAGTTACTGACTAGTGACGTGTGGTACGTGCATAACGGCATGTTCAGGACGCCTCCTCATCCGGTTCGGAAGCCCCTGATTCAATATCTCAGCCAGATTGATAGCTCCGTCCACATGACCCCTTTGAGCAGACTTCTGGAAGTAGTGATATGCCATGAGCTAAGATATATAAAAAAAGAAACATGAATTACTATTAGCTGAAGGAGAAGCAAAATATATGCGGCAGCTGATAGTAGGAACTGTGCTTTTTTCAGCAAATCCACATACTGAAGAGGGTGTTAAACTTCTGGTAACACGTCTGAGCCAGCATTGAACTAGGGTGATGTTCCCCTTGGGAACACCAGTTTCTGCCAATACAGCAAAAAAGCCAGCGTGCAGTTTCATTTCCTTTCCCCCATTACTCTGCTGTAAGCAAGGTCACGCTAAGAGCTCAGTTAGCGTTAACACACTTAACACACTTGCCTGATCCGCTGGTCTCCCTGGATACAGCCCTTGGGAGTGCATGACCCCCAGGTTCATGGCTGCGTCTGGGCTTCCCTGGGCATCAGCCTGCTCCCACAGCTCCACAGCGCGCCCATAGTCCTTCTCATAATGCTCGTAGTACCAGCCCAGAGCATTCATTGCTGGGACAAAGCCCTGTGAGGATGAGGTAGCGCAGGATGTTAGATGTTATGACACAGAAGGTGAGGCATTCCTGGTATTAAAATAACCCTATGTATGCTTATTTATGTTATGGTTTACTGGCAACAAACCCGCTCTATGGCTTTCTTTAGGAATATGACAGCCTTAGGGATGTCTTGTTCAACACCCCGTCCCTGACAAAAAAAAAATGAAATGTATCATTATTTATGATAGTGTATAATTTAAGATTTATGATTCTTTTTTCACACTTTGAAGAGGGGATAGTCATGACCAAATCAAGTTAAACATTTCTCAGAGGGGGATAGCTGACCGTGAGCAGGACAATGGCATAGTCGTACATGGACACTGGGTCCTGAAGTCTAATGGCCCCTCTCTGATAGTGCCTCACAGCAGTCTGGATGTCTGGAGACACACCATGCTGACCCCAGAACAGCATCCGGCCCATTGTTTGCTGTGAAAAAGCAGTCACCACATTACCAGTGAGTAATGAGTTCAAGTAAAGTCATATTTAAGTAAAGTATGAGTAAAGAATATGAGTAAAGTATATGAGCAAAGTACAGTATATGAGTAAAGAATATGAGTAAAGTATATGAGCAAAGTACAGTTTATGAGTAAAGTAATACATGAGTTAAGTATATGAGTAATATAATATATGAGTAAAGTATATGAGTATACGAATAAAGTATATGAGTGAAGTAATATATGAGTAAAGTATATGAGTTAAGTAATAAATGAGTAAAGTTTATGAGTAAAGTATATGACTAAAGTATATAAGTAAACAAATAAAATATATGAGTAAAGTATATGAGTTAAGTAATAAATGAGTAAAGTATATGAGTAAATTATACAAGTTAAAAGCCAATGAGCATCATACCTCTGCTCCTGCCACCCCATTCCGTGCTTGGAGTTTTAACCAGTGGAAGAGGTCATGGTTCTCATTAGTCTGAGACTTCAGTACTTCCTCATTATTCAGATATATGGCCTCCACATAAGTCTATGTCAGCAAGGATAAGCACAGGGTAAATTACCGCTCACACACAATATATATAACATACTGACTGTATTAATATGTGTAATTACTATTAAATATATAGTGCAGTATAGTATAGTGGAACTTCACAATCTCAGTGTGTCTGGGTTGTAGACTTAAATTGAATGTGCCTTCCAATTGCCTTGTTGTAACATTCACTAAAATACATTTAATAATATGGAAAAGGAAAGTGGGTGGAGAGAAACAACAACAACAACAAAACCAGCCACCCACTTTGTTCACTGACAGTTTGATAATGCTACCTGCTGTGTGGTGAGGTTTTGACGATCAGCAGATGTTTGTTTAGCGATGTTGGCGTAGTAGGCATAAGCCAGGTCAGGGTCAGGAGGGATGTTCTCATCACCTAGATGGTGCAGATGCCCGAGCCGCAGCAGCCCCAGTCTCCAGTCCCGCTGGGCCGCCAGCAGAGCGAGCAGCCATGCCTGGAGGAGAGAGGAGAGGAGAGGAGAGGAGAGGAGAGGAGAGGAGAGGAGAGGAGAGGAGAGCTGATCTATGAACTAACTCAAAACTAGGAATTAGGGACGGGGGTGGGGGGCTGTAAAAGTGACATTCTACAAACTTTAGTGTTTAAGGGCAGGTCAAACATTCCCTGATTTTTGGAAGCCTCCTATAAAATAACCTACACACATAGTAGGTAATGTTTTGATTGATTAACTGCCAAGGTATCTTGTTAATACTATGGGGTTGACACAGCTCTGCAAAGGTCAGCAGTGACTGTGATCAGTGATTGATGTTTTGCATAGTTTCCCTGTACCTCTTCCTCGTGTCCTCAAAGGAAAAGAGTTGAGACACAAGTGACAGGACACAAGTAAAGGAATACGAGATCCACTCAGTGTATGCTCACACACCCGCATAGGACGTGTCTTCACGCCAACACCACTGCTGTACAGCACCGATGAGAGGTAGAGGGCCCTGTTGTCCCCAAGGCAACCAGCCTGCAGCAAGAGAGGCAACACCCTGCTGATGACTCTTGTATCCACTGCCTGGGTCAGTTTATTAAGGCTCAGGGAGTACAGAGCCTTGCCAACGGAGGCTGGACTAACAGATGGACCTGGGTAACACAGCGAATATTGAGAAATAATGTTATGTTTGGAATTAAAAGAACTGTACACTGAGGCTTTATTGAAAGCAGAAATGCTAAAACAAGGAAAAAAGTATATATGATTAAATGTTTTACCATATTTTTTTGCCAACTTTTCTGCTATGCGAACTGTTTGACGTCTCTGGGGTGAACCAGGGGCTTCCCATGACTCACACTGTGGTGTCCTGACTTGGGACTTGTCTTTGGATAGCCACTGGCTGTATGAAGCAACACAGACATCTGAGTATAAATGAAACACCAGTTAGAATGGCTGACCTAGAGTGGTTGAGACAGGCTCTGGTATGTATGTTTCAGTAGAATTGCTTGCCTCTTACGCCATCTGTTGTACAACTTAGGTATTACCTGAGTGTACATTCTCTCTTGCTCTTTGTAGGTAGCCAGCGATTTTGAGCTTCAGTTCAAATTCAAAACTATGACAAGACTGGAGCCATTCTGTCATAAGTGTTATAGGAGGTGGTATGGGGACTTCAGACTGTCAAAAACAACAATAACAAAACTGACATGGGAACATATTTTACCTTTTGGATTATGATAGTGCAGAAGGCAGTATTACCTTTTTTTGGGGAAAAGTAATTTTTCTTAGAAAATACAATAATAGACTACTGAAAGTGAGTGGCTTTCTACAAGAAAAAAAATATTCAATTGCATATTTGATGGGTTCCTATTCCCACAGTTTTAAAATCCTGCCAAATATATTTTCCCCTTTAAGGCCCTGCTGCCTGTTCAATCAACTCACCTCACTTTGAGGAGGCATCCTGTTTCTGTAATAAACCATAGGTCCGTAGTACCCCTCAATGCCTTTAACAAATTCACCTCCGCCAACCACAAAGTAGCCATCTGTGTCATCCAGGTGAAATGCTATATCAAATCTGTTGGAAATATCATAATAATGTGTTCCGTCTCCTGACATGACCTTTATAATTTTGTACCTGTACATACAAACATTCAACTGAAATGACGCACTCTTACACATGCTCAGAGTTCTGTACAACATAGTGCTCTCCATCTCTGCACATCATGGTTATCCTGACCTGTAGATAAGAGTTTGTTTTCATTACCACTGAACCACGGTTATAAGAGTACTCTGTTCTTTTGATTGATGAGGTGTTTCTTACCGTCCAGCCATCCAGCTCCATGTTGAGATGGCACCACTGCCTGAGTGGCACTGTGAACTTGGAGAGGAAAGCTGACGACACTCCTGCTTTCCCATGCAGCTGGATGTGTAACTGACCTGAGGGGGGCAGTTAGAATAATAAAGGCTTTGAAATGAACAGATTGAAGATAACGCCCCTCTGATGCTATAAGAAACCACTTCATTTCAAGCTTGGATAATGGCCACTTTAATGGAATTTTTGCAGTTCTCCTCACAGTTTTGGTGCAGTCTTATCATTATTAAAATACAATTAGTTTGAGTTAGCCTTTTCTTTTTAACCCATATGTGTTCAAACCTGAAGCAGCTTAGTAACACAGGGCTTTTTTTTAGCATAGATATCAAACATCTCACCATCTAAACAATCTCTATGCACTTCTGCAAAGCCTACTTATAGACTAAAGAACAAATCGTTTCCCTTCTGTAAATGACTTTCCACATATTTGTTGGTGCTTCTGCTTAATATAAAGCTTGACAAAAAGATGCTACAAAACTGCTATGATAGATCATATCACAATGTCTATTATTTTACTTTCACCTGATTGGTACCACTGTTTATTTTTTCATTAGCTGCATTTCCCCTGTAGGCTCAATCTTTGTGATGATGACTGTGATGTGGACAATGGTGTTAAATATTATATAGTATGCATGAAGGATTGTATTAGGATGTGAATCATGTCATAGGCAGAGCGCACTGTCTCATTTCAGGTAAATTCCAATGGCTACATTATATATTAGAAAGATATTATTAGAAACACAAACCATGTATCCAAATATGGATGGAACTAGTGTTGCATCAGTACCTGAGCTCCTAAGGAACAACGAGGGAGAAGCATAACCCTTCTTTGAGTCTACATGATGCAGCACCCCACACAACTGCTGGCCACAGGGATGGAGCTGGTATATCCAGATCGAGAAAGCACACCTTTACAAAAGCGTGAACACAAGGAACCCCAGTAAATTACTGCTCTTACAAAGTGGCAGAACACCAGAAGACACCACTAAAGACACCAGACAGACAAACGGATGTCTGAATAACTGATGGCTAAAAGCTCTATCAAATAACAGACTCTGAAAAGTGACCTGAACCTGAGTGAGGTCTAGATTATGTGAAATCCGTAAAAGCAGACAATGTGAGGTAACTACCAGTGGTGTAGTCCAGGGTATACGCAGGTATACGGAGTATACTCACTTATTTTTCAGTCAGCATTGCGTATACCCACTTCTCAAAACAGGGCCTTTATCCTGTGCTATATGGGCTGCTTAAAAAAAATTAAGAGTACACCCACTTCTCCAGGGACCACTACACCACTGGTTACTATACAGAGCAGTGCACACTGAGTGGTGTTCTCGTGCCTCACCAGGGATAGAGAATAGCTCTGAGCCGCGAACTCTCCAGAGCACCATCGCTGAAGGGCTGAAGACTCCTTATGAGGCCAAATTTCTCCCCAGTGGAGGCATACAGTGTTGACAGGAAAATCGCCACCTCTGAACAGAATAGTCAGGGTTAAAAACAGTGACGCATACACAATGCAACCCTCCTAGCTGTGCAGATATACGTATAACTGCCATATTAATAGAGACTGTATATAATATATACATTATTAATATCTGGCTAATAATAAACTGAAAATGCATTTTAAACTGTTGAAATTTCACAATGTACTTTGCAATGGATACATTGAATGTTCATGTATTATTCTGCTCTAACTTCAAATATTTCACTTCAGTTGTGCGGTTGTATACAATACGTATAGTAACCTACCCTGTTCCCAGGGACACTGTAGGATTCTGTCTTTATTTGCTGCCCACAGCCTCTCCATGCCCCAGCTCAGACACAGCTGGTGCTGCTTCAGAGGCCTGCTGAAGGGGTCCCGGAACTTCAGCAGCATCATTGTATGAGCCGGTGCAGACATATACCCGTCCACACCTCCATCCTCACTGACCCAGGCCCGCAGCATACCACTGAGGACCCACGCCGAGGGCTGGACCATCCAGTCGGCTTGGTACACAAGCCAGTCAGGCAGGGTGAGAGGCACTGTCCTTACCTTCGTGGAGCCTGGATGACAGGTCCAGTGCCTACTGAAGACAGTTGACATGTCTCCAGTGTTGAAAGACACGAGGGCCTCTAAATGGACTGCCGATGGTTCAGAACATGAATAGAGAACTTGCAGAGAGCTGGATTCCACTTCCTCTATTTGGTTTAGAAATCTTACATCATCCAACATGTGGTGATCCCCAAGGCATTCAATGACCGTAAACTGAGTTAAACAGAAAATAAGTTGTCACTCTTCACAGGAGACATGCTAAAATATTAGTTTCTCTTTCTATTCGTAACCAGTTTCAAAGCCTGACATTAAAAAGTCCTTCAACAGCGTTTAAAACAAACCAAAGATAAGTTGCTTACTCACCAGCAGCACATTGTGAACCATCAGCCTGAGCAGGGGACACCTCCATTCTAACCCCTCCATGTCACCGTGGACAACAACATATGTTTGACTTGTTTTAAGTATAACTCTGTATGTATGTCCATGTATTAATCGATTTCAGTCACTGAATCTGTCAGGTTAAAATACCTCCTCTAAAACAATGCTGTAGCCAAGTCCACAGTCTTACGGTCTCCAGTAAGGTTGGTCGTCCAGGCTTGACTTGAGTGACTCCGGGATGATATCCTGCTCGGTCAACATAGTTAAGTAGTAAGCAAACAGTATGGGTGGCTCCACCTGTTAGTGCACACCACAAAGGCAAAGAAAGAGTGAGACAAGCAGTTCAGTGTATGAGTCGTTACATTATTAACTTTCTGGTTGTTCGTGGTGCATTCAGTTGAGAAAACAGAGATAATAGATAACTAACGTAAAAGGTCAGTAGGCATGTCATAATGAAGCGTTTCCTTCCTCAATGACTATGCATCTAGATTTCAGAGGATTAGAAAAACAGCATAGTTCAGTGTGCTCCGTTTAGAGGTAATGAACCTCATTCAATGGCTTAAATATGAAGCTATGTAGACAGGCTATTCTAAATGGGAGACAGCTGTTTTTTTGAAGTGATGCGAGCTCCTGTTATGTTTCGAAGCCAACAAGCCTAGGCCACATAATACATGAACCAAACACAGTCAATGCAAATGACACATACTCATCTGCCTAACAAGCCTGGTTAGGACTTAATAGCTACTTGTAATTGAAGATTAGGCTATCATCACCTACTATCATGGATCAAGCAGCAGCCCCCCCCACCCCCTCGATTTATTAATGTGTGCAAACAAAGATGAGAAGATGAATCCTTCTTTTAAAACTTTTTATTGCTATCATGCAGGAGTGCCATAAAATTTGTAATACTTGAAGAGTCACAGAAGATGCAAAATCCTTCCTTTTTTCCCCCGTACAAATGCACAATCACAAACAGAAGCTCAAAGGGAGATAAGTAGATAAATAACTGCTCAAATGTTTTTCACTCCCTTGCCCCAGCAGCACAGGTGTTGCAACAGGTTAACATGCATCAACAAATTGCAGTGCATTTTACTAATAACAGATATAGATTGGCACACACCCACACACACAGAGACACACACACACACAAAGAAAGCAAAAATCCATTTACAGCTTTTACGTGCAAGAGAGGTACAAATGACGCATCGTAAATGACCTACACCACACTGTTATTATAAACTGCTAGATGAAATACAACTTTTCACATTTTGATGAAGCACTGTCATCCATGCCATCTTCTGCTCCATACTGGAGAGTTTCCATGAAGACGGGAGGGGTCCTATGCAACACTGCTGTGCTTTCTCAGGAGTTTTGGGAGCTAAATTCAGATGTGACTTTTTGAAATGAAATTTCTGTCATTTTTCAAAACAACAAACAAAGGAACTTTTTGTCATCTCATGATAACCAAATATAATTTGATAAATCAAGGCACTATGACGGTTTTGGAAGAGCCAATCCAGAACGTTAGGGGGATAACCCACATGACAAATGCATAGTGCCAACCAGTAAAATACAAGCTCAGGCCCTTTTGAAAGTTTCCAAACTTTTGCCATGTAAACATTTTTAGAGAAGTGTGCTTGGGGATCAGCACCAGAGGATCCGAGTGAGGTGTGGGTCATGGTACCAGGAGTGCCGGAGGCACATTTTTACTGCCATAAAAATATAAAATGGTGAAATTATTGTGGAAATATATGAAATTTTCTATATGTTCTTCAAAGCCTCATTACCAAATAGATATTTATGATATATCTGAACTCTAGACACTGAAATCAGCACAAGTGTCTCTCTAAACTACATCTTTGGTTTGGCACTTCAGATCTGGACAGATACATTCCAGCCACATATGTTCAGGTCAAATAACTACACGGTTCAGGAACAGAAGACAGCTCACTAGGATACAAACAAGCACTTAACAGATATGACCAGTGATTTTGACAGGGACCTACAGGGATTTTTTATTATTATTTGACTTAAATAACTTACTTGTATAATGTCTATCTACTACTGACCAAGATGCTTTAAAGTGAGCATGCTGACATTACCTGCATGCATCCAAAGTCAGAGTATGGCCCTAGGAGTCAACTTTGTTGTGACAAGATAATATTAAATTAACGAAACGACAAAGAAGTTTACTAACACCTTTCAAAAATACATTCTTTTTTAGTTCTGCATATTAAGAGGGCTTGATAACTTTCTTTTTATTTGTCGATTTGGTCTCAACAGTAAAAAAAAAAGATCTGTTTAAAAATGTGTTCCGACAACCCCCTAAGGCCTTGTCCATGACTGTGACTCACCACTCTTCTATTGACTGTAGATGTTTTTTTTTTACTGTAGCTGTTTGCCAACAGGGCAGAATACTACAAATTCAGCATTAGTACAAGATATTAAGGAAGGTTATCACATATACATACACATATATATATTAATAAATATATATATAGCTCAGCCCTTTTCTACCTTCCTAGCAAGGGTCATGGGGTAGCTCAGAGTTGGGTTGTTTATCGACTACCAGGAAGGTGTGACGAAGGTGGCGAAATGGAGCAGAGACGATGAAAACTGAAATATTCTGTTTCTGTGAAAGGGATGTTAACCAAGCAAACACCTAAGAACATTCAAGATTTCAATCAAACGAAGCTAGACATGCAAAACGAAAAGAGATAATAGGACAAGTATTAAGTCTGAAGAGGGATGCGTCCCTTTGAAAGACTGGCACTGTTTCCTGCAGAATAAATAGTGCTTTGCATTATCATATGCAACCCAAACCCAAAAGAGGAAATATTTTGTCATTAACCAAAGACAAAAAGAAACACAATGACATAATTTACTTGCTGGTTGCTCCCAAAAATCATAGGAAAAAAAAAGTACCTTACAAAACCTTCAAAAGGCAACTGTTTGTGCCATCGTTTGTAACCAGTGTATTAAAGAAAAAAAAAATGTAATACATATATTTGGACATCTGCTTTAAAGACAGAAAATTATTCTTTACCATTAAAAACAACAAAACAAAGACTAAACAAAAAAAAGCGTTGACCGCTATAAAGCAGTCCAGAGTTCCTGTGTATTTTGTAGATTATTTTCAGCTTTTTACTTCTTCTGCTTCTTGAAGATCTTTGTGAAGGTGTGTTTCTTCCGGCTGGCAATCGAGTCAGTGTCTTCGCCCGTGGAGCCGCTGTCCTCCTCCAGGGGGCTCTTCTTGGCGGACAGCTGGGGGATCCGGCTGTTTACCTTGTAACCGGCCACCCCGGGCTGCCCTGTGGGGGAGGGTGTGTCCGGGTCGGTGGAGTTTGGGCTCAGGGAGCGTGAAGACTCAGACATGGAGAGCTGGACGGCCTGGACGGCCTGGGCGCTGTTGATCTCGCCGAGGCTGGCCGACTTCTCAATGCCGTAGGTCTTCTTCATGAGGATGGGGCTATCGGGGACCGCCTCCGGATAGGCGTCCTGCACGCGGCCGCCTCCATTGGGGGTGTGGCCGTGCAGCGGCTGGGGTCCGGCCTCATCCACTCGGGATGCGGGGTCGTGCATCAGGGAGGTGGGCTTCGTCATTAGGCCCTTGGAGCCGCCGTAGGAGGCAGAGAGCCGCTCCCCTGCCTGGGAGATGCAGAGGGACGATTCAGAGTCGGAGCGGTTCAGGTCCCTGTGAAGGAAGCACACAGAGTGGCTGTGGAGGCTGACATGACAATGAAAAAATGGTTTCTGATTGAATAGCAGCATTCATGACGGACACTTGTTCACAACTGCGATATTACCTTCAAGGTTCACAGCTAATATAAGCTTTGAAGGTCACAGAGGGAACACCAGTTGAATGCAGATGCAAAATGCAGTTTAGGAATTTACACATTTTAAATATTATATTGCATGAATGGAACATCATGAACAATAAATCATCACTGCAAATGTTTTATGGAGCTTGTGGACCGAATTTCTACAGTTCCCAACAGTATAAATTAAACATATCAAACATTAGGGGCTGTCGTGGTCCAAGTTCAATGCATGCTTGAAATGTTTTGCTTGTATAAAAAAAATATATATATAATTAGGCTTCTAAAGTATAAATTAGTAATGCACTCAGAGCACGGGGGTGGCGAGGTTGGAAAACATCATAATGGCAAAAATAAACAAGGATGCATGAACAAAACAAGATATTCAAGAAGGAAAACTGGAAAGGGAATGGAAGATCTTGACAAGTATGTTTAAGGGGTTGGGTTAAATCACTGCAACCCAGATTCCATTAAGGCAAGTGCAAAACATGACGTCAGGAGAAAGCCCCAGTAGCATGCCAGGCAGGAGGAGGTGCAAGCCGGGAGGGGGTGGGGGGGGGGTGGAGGGGAGTACCCATGACTGCCGGAGCGGCGTGGGCGCACATGGAAGAAGTCTGGAGAGGTGTCCATGGGCTGGAAATAAGATGAGTGATAGAGAGAGGAATGATGAGGGTTGGAAGAGGAGGAGTAGGAGAGGGAAAACAGAGGTGGTGGAGCAGCGAGGGAGGTGGACGAGGAGGCGCAGATAATGGAGGGATGCGAGATGGAAGGCAGTGGCTGCAGCTGCCCCGTGGACTCGTATGCCCCGAAGGATGCGCTGCGGCACTGGAGGAGGGGGGGTCTAGAGTGGGACTGGGGGTGCGGGCTGCTAGCCTCCCCCTGGCAACCCTCTACCAACCTCTGGGAGCCCATGGCCAGCTGCGGGTCCATGTGGCGTTGGCGCAGTGACATCATACTGGGGGCTGAGGACACAAAACACAGCACGCGTAAGTCAGTCAGTCACACTGGGCCTACACTGGCTTCTGAAGAGATGATGCTGTTTTTAAAAAGGTAGGTGATAAAAGGTGAGTGAGTCAGGCCAGGTAAGCAAGCAGGAAATTCAGGTGTTGGGGAAATCAGAGACACAGGTGTGACAGGGGCGTGTTGTGGTGCGTGAGCGCATATGTCTGAGGGACTACGCCTAAACACTAAGAGGAAAGGGGGACACGTGAATATTTCTATTCTATGAACTTCTAATGACGTAAGTTGTTCAACTGAGTTAACATTACTGTTACGGTAACCTAATGATTAACTTTACCAGCCGTATTGAGGATTTTCAGCACTACAGCCCTACCTACCTTTAACATGATGGATCTCTACGTTGAAACAATGAACCCTAAATGACATGCTTCCTGGTAAAATGCCTGATGTGGTATGACATCTGAATGGTAAAGAGCTATACATTAAATCTTGTGAGTCCTATGCCAAAAATAATCGAGTCTTTTAGCACTATGCCTCTGGAACTTGAACCAAGGAACAATTCTGATGGTTTGTGTATGGTTTTTGTTTTTTAAGCATCTGGTTGGATAAATGGCCTGTTCAAACTGGTTCAACGGTCAGTCCGTAACACAGATAATACCTGTCCTGCTGCCAACACCTGGTCTTTCCTTGTGCGACTAGATTATTGTGAAAATAAATATATATTAAATGCATGACAACTAGAGAATGTCTTAGTTGTGGTGTATGAGTTACATAAATGAACAATTGAACGTACTTTTTCAAAGCAGAGGAAATAATAACACTATAACCCTTTAGTGTAACAT
The DNA here is from genome assembly GCF_963457725.1 of Sprattus sprattus. Taxonomy (NCBI): domain Eukaryota; kingdom Metazoa; phylum Chordata; class Actinopteri; order Clupeiformes; family Clupeidae; genus Sprattus; species Sprattus sprattus. Next base: position 9,453,789 of record NC_137928.1, read on the forward strand.
CTTGGTTAATGTTCTGTACTCCTACAGTGCCCATGCACCCAAATAAGACTAGGCTACTTAGAGGGGATTAGTCGTGGAGCAGTAAACAAGTGAGTGCTCTGGATGACGGAAAGGTGAAGAGGAGAGGAGGATAAGCCTGGAAGAGGGCAAGCTGTGAGAAGAACTCTGGAGACAGTATGGAGAAAGAGCCTCTTTGAAGCGCTCCACTTTTAGTCCATACACACCCTTTAACCTAAGGTTACATGCTCTGTGCCACGGAGACAGACAGATAGAGAGCGAGCGAGAGAAAGGGGGAGGGAGGCTAGGTGCTACAGGAGAGAAATTTTTTTTTGTTTTGAAGATGGGGGTTTAGAGGCGTAGGTGTGGATAAGGATGATCATTAAGGTCAGGCGAACCCGAGTTTTTCCACAGGGACTGGCTGTCCGATCCGAGCGACCACAAGTCGCTTGCTCGCCGATTCATGACCCAGGCGGCATCTGGATTGGACCAATGGTGCGCAAGACAGAGCCAGTGGCCAACGAGGAGTGAGAAAAAAAAGAAGGGGGGGGGACCAGGGGTGTGGCTGTTATTCCATTTTAATTTGAACCATTTGCACCAGGAGAGTCACTGCCCACTTCACAGAAGTAGGCAGCAAAGTCTGCTTCTCTGTTTTTCTGTCGTTTCCTGTGATAGGCAAGAAATGTTAATATTTATGGATAAAAAGCCTTTGCTGTACTGGCACCTGCTATTATTGTGTGGTCATTTATGTTCAGGACAATAAAGAATTCAAGTACCCTAGGATAATATCAATCCTTAAGGTAATTAACTGTAATCATCTGAATGAACAGCTATATCAGTCATATTTCAAAGGCTTCAGCAGAAAAATGGTGCCAATATCTAGTAATGAGTAAATGAAATCTAGAAGAGAAGAGAATGCTACACTATGTGGATGATGTTATTAATGAGAGGAGAACTACATTAGGACTAAACAGCAGGTTTCTATTCAAAATGTTAAAATGAACCCTTTTTATTTTGTCAACTTTATGTCTTTTTTTTGACACTGGCTTAACAAAATTGCATGACCCCCAGGGGAGGAATGAAAACGTGTTGTAAGCACAGGACAAACGGGGAATTTTGTTGATGGCCTTGATTGATAAAACCGTGACAGAAAAGCTGCTAAAAATACTTCTGGACAAAGATTTGGTGTCATTATAAATGTATTTTTATGTGCTTTTACTGAGACATGTTCATAACAGTTCATGAGATTCTCAAAGTCCCTTTTCCATTGAGTGCTATACATCAGTGCTTTAAAACACACACACACACACACACACACACACACACACACACACACACACACACACACACACACACACACACACACACACACACACACACACACACACACACACACACACACACACACACACACACACACACACACACACACACACACACACACACACACACACACACACCACAAAGTAAAGTTACCTGTGCCTACAGTGAATAACTCGTACATTATAAAAATTGAGATCTCTCAGAGCAACAACAACACTTTTTTGGCAATCAAAAGACAACATAAGAGCTCTCGATCCCTTCAGCAGTGCAGAGACATTTGCTTTTTATTGGTATTCATCTACGTCAACATTTTAGGGGGGGGGGGCAAGCTCAGAGTGGGCGGGGGGCGCAGTGGGGCCCCTTGCCGTGTCTGTGCGAGCCTTTGCTGGGCCGGGCCCTGTGGCCGTCTGACTCGGGTGAGCCCTTACATTGGAGGGTTCCGGGCGTCATGAACTCATCATCCATGTCGTCCATGTCGTCCGACAGGAGGAAGGGCTGGGGCGTGGCCCGGCCGCCCATGAAGCTGGGGTCCAGGTTGAGGGCCGAGGCCAGGGAGGGCAGGCCCGGGTTGTGGACGATCGAGAAGCCCGTCAGAACCTCGATCTGCTGCCACCGGTGCAGTCGCTCCCTGAGGGCTGCCGTCACCTCGCCCAGCGCTTGTCTGTATAGGAGTTACGGACCAATCAAGAGAGGGGAGGTATGAGTCATTATAAGATGGAACTAATACGGACCAATCAAGAGAGGGGAGGTATGAGTGATTATAAGATGGAACTAATACGGACCAATCAAGAAAGCGGGTGTATGAGTCATTATAAGATGGCACTAGTGGGATTTAAAAACCAGAATGTACATAAGTACATAAGACGACAAAACTACTGGTGTGCAGTTAACTGATGCCTGGAATGTGACCATATAAACCCGCTTGAATGGCTTTCATTGTGTTCTTGCAAACAGGGGCTGGATAAGAGGCAATTCACTCAAACGAAACTCAAATATGTAGTTTCTGGATGCTATTTATGTCTAAATGCCGCAAAGCAATGTTCCCTGATCTAAAATATCTCCTTTCTCGGTTTGTGTCTCACCATTTGAGAATCATATTACCAAAATTCAGCTCCCGTTGTCTAAGGGGAAAACAAACACAGAGGAATGCAAGCAAGAGGAAGAAAGTGACCAAAATGTGCTCAGCCTCAAGGCACTCACTTGGCTGACAGGATCTTGTGATCCACGTCATCCAGTGAAGAGCTGTGTGCCACATGGAAGGTCCCAAAGATGGTGTTCCTCTTCTTCTTAATTTTCTCAGCCTGAGGAGCACAGGGAACACAAAGAACAAAAGTCAAGAACTACTCACAATCAAAAGAGTTTGGGTGTGTTTTCATTCCACAACAACTAAAGTTGTGTTAACCGATGTTCAGTGTGCACCAATAGTTCAGAATGATTCACGGGAAACATTACATTCAGTCCCCTTGAATCTGGATTTGACTGCTTGGTTCTGGAATATGTTGGGACATAGAGTTTAGACAAACGGCTACAGCTATTGCCCCAGATTACAGTTCCAAATATTTTCATAGCGAAATCTGCATAACAATAAAAATGTTCATAATGTACGTAAAAATGTAGGTAGGTAAGCAACACATTTACTATTACCAGACAATCCAAGCATATCCCATGATTTATCTAAGATGCATTGTATGAATTCAGCAATTCATGCACTTGCTTTAAAAAGGTGAAAATAATCTGTGGATTGCATGGAATACAAGAACACTAGAGGCAGAATGCATAAATAAAGATTATTAGGTACAGCCACCCATAAATTCTACATTAGGCAGTTAAGCCTGCTTCTGTATAGCATGTACAGAGGCTTTTATGCATCAGTTTAGCAACTAATAGCAAGCCACAATAGTTGCTGTTACTGAGTGCATGATGATGAATTAGTTTGATTAATGAATTAGTGTGTGTTCTAGAAGGCTAATGACAATTCAGAAATTTAGAACATTCACATACTCAAGGTGCATCAGACACATCAAAATGCCTTTGGATTTCTGTGAAAGCGATAAGTAGTGGTTACTGTAACTGTAAGACATATATTGTTTCTTAACATCATTTCCTAAAATGTTCACTGCAACTAAACTGGATTATCCGCAATGCAGTTATTGACAAAGCAACTGGCAGATGCTTGTGGTATGGCTGTATCAGAAATTCCTTGGTAGGACCTATGGCAAGGGCTACACTATAACAAGACAAAAAAAACGTGTAGCTTTAAAGTACAAAATATAAGGTGCTTACGTACTTCTTAAAACTAAACTAATCGACGCAACCAAACAGCATATAAAACAGTAATAGCTTCCTTATGCACCAAATGACACCCTGTGTCATAAAGATTGAACATTTAGTCAGAATTGTGCCATTTATACACTAAACTACCATAGTAAACAGATACGGACAGACTGCTTCCACTTCACTAAGAGCTGGTGCTGGTATGCCAGAGGTGCTTGGTTGAAAACACGAGAGTGAATGGTTAATTCTCTTAAAACGCACCTTGTCTATAATGCCAATATGCTTTAAAGCACATTTAACACTGAAAATATCCGATGGTTGTCAGTAAGAGCACAGCTTTTATGTAGTGCACTGGGGTGTAGTGTAAAGGGCTTGCTTGGACTTTATCTAATTTGAGGCACTCTTGGGTGGTATGCATCTTTCATGAGATTTGGGCCCAATGCTTTAAAAAAAAAATATTTTTTGAAATATATTCATTAGAATTCCTGCTAGATACAAATCTATCATAAATATCAGTATAAACACTGACAAGTATGTCCAAACGGGGGATACAATAAAGTGAGGAACTGCTGTACACAGATTAGTGTTTTGTCTATCTAAGACTTCTTGCTGTGCAACACAGGTTTGAATATTCTAAATAATACACCAGTGTTTTTTGGTATCAGGTCATGGCTACGATTACTAAAAGTACTAATTAGTGACAGACTTCACACACTTTCAAATACAAGAAAAAGGTGGACAAGAGTCCCGGACATGCAGTACTTTCTAGCATAATATGACTCTCAGTTTATATCATCATTTTAATCCAATTAATTTGTAGCACAGTAGTGCAGGAGCCATTCTTAAGCTGTAACTGAGTGAGAGGATCTCTCTATTCATCCTCCAGCTCTTCCTCCCCTGAGCTCTGAACCCCACCAACCCCACACAGAGGTCCCTCTAGCGCGTTCCCACGGAGACGCGTGTGCCTTACCCCTTCTTTGGCCACCAGCAGCTGCTTCTCGGCATTCTGCTTCTTGATGTTGTAGTACTGCACCTCCACCTCGTGCGTCAGCTGCAGCCACTTCTGCAGGGAGTCGGGGGGAGACCAGCTGCTGCGTGACTCCAGCTCCTTTTCTGCCTTCTTCAGAGCCATGCGCACCTGCACCACAGGAAGGAGCAGGTCTTAGGCACATGCAGGACTGATGTGGCATGTGATGTACGGCGTGTTCGAAGAATCACATAGGATGCGCTAATGCATAAAAAATAGTTAACAGTTTTGTTGAAGAGGTATTTTGTCGAATCTCTTCCCTTTGGCAAGGTCAATGACGGTGATAGTTTCTGTATTTCTTTGTTGTTCTTCTTAATTTTGAATTAACGGTTATCATCAATCAGCTAAAGAATGTTTCATTGTGGAGTGATTTATTATTAGCTGTGAAAAGTCCGAGTTGGTATGTTGACGGATAATCAAACTCATGGAACGTCTCTCGTCCAATCAGAAACAGCTAAATAACACAAACCCAATTGTTTTATAATGAATATTATATGCCTAATGTTTACAGGCCTTAGTGGTCATGAATGTTTTGGGCATAAACAGCATTGGAACAATAAAAGCTTGGTGATGAAGCAGAGCTGGGCTGATGTAGGAGGCACTGGAGTGATCATGATCCCTGCAGCTTGTGAAAGAGGAGCTGTGGCCTTTGTGCGCCCGCAGCTTAATTAGATGCTGCACTAATGAGCTACCAGGGCCGTAAGGAGAAACTCATAATAGATAACTGTGACCCAGCTAACAGGCTACGGAGGCCAACATATCCAGCTTGGGGTGTGGGTGTTTGTGTGTGAGTGCATGAGAGTGTGTGTGTGTGTGTGTGTGTGTGTGTGTGTGTGTGTGAGAGAGAGAGAGAGAGAGAGAGCTAGAAAGACAGAGATAGAGTGAGAGAGGGAGATATAATAAGAGAGAGAGAATAATGGAGGCAGACATAGAAGGCGTTTTCAACATGAAACTTTTAACTGTGCTGTGTGTGAGGTGTGGCTTGGCGCTCATAATAAGAGGAAACTAACAACACAGAAAAACAGAAGACCTTCACACCACATCTGACAGAACTGTTAATAATGCAGAAGAAAAGAGAAAAGTGATCGAGCCGATAGCCTTATCATGTCTAAAAAAAAGTGCTACAGGCCTGAGAGGAACCAGAAGAGGAGTCATACGGGGAATGTGGTGAAACAAGGTAATTTCTCTAACGGAACACAAAAGAGCACCATGGCAGAAGTCCCAGAGCTGCTGACCCAGAGCCTCCCAGGTCAGGTTTGTTGAAAACAACTTTTTGCTTCAGTGAGAAAGAAAAAAACACAGCATTCCGTTTCAAGCAGAGGCATCTAGCTTTGCTTTGCAGACTCTGGTAGGTGTACAGCCCTGCACGGTACCCATGTTTTATCCATCAATCAATCAATCATCAGTAAATTATGCTTCCATGAATAAATTGCGTTTCCATAAGACTTAATCCATTGCCTTCAACTCAGTTATTAAAGTTTTAGGCAAGACGAAATATGGGACAAAACATGATCTTTTTTTTTTTTTTTTTTTTAATCAGAATAAGTCAGAACACTTAAAAAGGACTGAAGAACTGGATTAGTCCTGGGAAAAACGGGAATTCTCTTCACCATACTCTAAAAGGAACACAAGGAACACCACTAAAGAAAGGGCCAATGGTTTGTATTCCAAATTATTTTGATTTGAGGTGCACATGGGCATAGTTGCTCTGACAGTCAAAGAAAATGTATGCAACAAGTTGAATGAAAGAGCGATATAAAGCGGAGGACTGGTAATAACTGGATTGTCTTTAACATGTCTCTAGAACCTAGAAAATAAATGGCAAAAATGCATAGCAGTCTAAAAGTCTACAAGCGATTCATCAATGAATTGCTATTACTGCACAGCCCTGGCACTCGTGTTAAAAACCAAGCCCAAAAAAATGCATGGGGGGAACAAAAACAACAATAAAAACATGAATTGACTGAAACCCGTTTTTGACTCCAAAATGGTAGACTCATATAACAAATCTGTCACAAACTGTATATTTGCCGTATGTGGTATTTTTGGACCATGCTAATGCCTTTGGATTAGTGCCAGACAGTCTGTTGTGCAAGGCACTCAGTTACTTATGAGGTTTCAACGTAAGGCAAAGCATATTTTGAGGATATTCAGTTGTGCTTCAACACAAGTAATACCACCATATCTTGGCAGTATTTGGAGATTGAAATCATGGCGGGATGCACCATTTCACCACAGCATTGTGAAGTGTAATTCATGAGCGACTGTTCAACATGCACAAGGCACATTACAACATAGGGATATCACTGGGCAGGTACAGAGTGGAAGGGCAGGGTTTGGGTTAGGGCGACAGCTGGAAAGCATTGGGTAAGGCTACATGGCCAGTGACAGGGCAGATAGTAACCAGCTTTGTTTGCGAGCAAGAAGAGGAAACTAGGCAAATGGCAGCTGCTTCTCAATTGGAGCAATGAAAATGGATGAACTGGAATAATGTTAAGAAAAGGAAGATCAGCCTAAGAAAACAGTGGGATATGGACGCTAACTGCATTGTTTCAGCCACTTATGATGACCTCAGTCAGTTGGTGGGTGAAGACATAGGCTGCAAGCTGTGCATGGGCGTTGGCTCATTAAAACATGCTCCGTCTAGTTGTAAAACTACAAGTGGAGACATAATCTAGTTTTTAAATCATTACTATGTTCTGTTGAGGATAAACAAGTTGAGGTTAACGCTGATTGGTTAATGACAGGCCCAGTAGAATTTCTTCTGTGCAAGAGGGGCAGACAAGTGGACACCAGGCATGTACAAACAGTACTGGCAAATGGGGCGAGATTGGAGACTGCTGGCTGATGACGGAAGGCAACTTCAAATTCCACAGTGTACTATAACTGCTATAAAACCAGACATAGTGTTGTATTTTGAGTGTGAGAGCGATTGAGGAAGCCTTTGCAAGGAGGAAGTTAATGGATGTGGAACTGGTGGCGGAAGCTAGTGAACGAGGTTGGCATGCACACACACAACCAGATAGGTGCTTTGAAGCTAAATCAACCACATCCCTTCTGTTGGATTTTGGTTTGAGGAAGGTTTGAGGAAGCTTCAAAGGAGTTGTCTGAGGTTGCTGAAAAAGCAAGCCAATGGTAATGACTGAGGCACTCACAGATATCAGGGGACATGGGAATTAACCTGTATTATGTGAAGAAGCCTGTTGTTTGCAAGATGTTCTGGAAGTTGGCATGCTGGCATACTTTGATATACTTAAGCAATATAGTACGAGTGAGAGTGGGGACGGGTAAGGGATATTCCCACGGGTGGTGTTCGGCCGTAGCCACGGAATATCCCTTACCTACCCCACTCGCAGGAGTACTTTATTGCTTTTATAAAACAATTTTATAGTGAACCAATTAACATTTGAACACAAAGTTATTGATTCAAATTTTTTTTATTTCGCCATTGTTTCTCCACATCAATAAATAGTTCCATTGTCAACGTCTTGGTTTGGAATTATAAGCACTTTGAATTAACGGTTATCGCTTAATTGTATCAACGCGCTATTTAATGTTTCATTGTGGAGTGATTTATTATTAGCTGTGAAAAGTCCGAGTTGGGATGTTCTGGGATTTTCAAACTCATGGAACGTCTCTCGTCCAATCAGAAACAGTTAATAAATGTGATAGAACCCAATTGTTTTATAATATATGGGTATAGGTGAACAGGCCATGTTTAGAGCCACCTTCATTTATGGATGTAGATGGCACATTTAGAGCCACCAGCAAATGGGCCTAAGTATAGCTAAAGAACATTGGCATTCAGTCATGGTTGTTGTGGGGAAGTCTCGGGGAAGTATGTTGTTATCTGTGGTATCAACATGTGTCCTAAGTTACTCCTAACCCATTGTGACCATGGAGGGGTGTGGGTCTGGGATGCCAGGACACCACTGTTGAGCCTTCTGGAGGTGTTGTGAGACTAATTCAACGAAACACTGACAAAGGAGGGTGCCCACTTAACTTGATTAAACTTAAATGACTATAACTAAAATTAGATACTCAGGCAGCTAACATTGCAAAACAGCAACAGAAGCAAGCATTTGCGTGCCAGCTACAAACCAATGCCTGTATAATACATCTAGATTTTGTTACTAAGGGTTTTCCTGCAACTTTGGTCCCACATCCAGTGTTTATTAACATTACTGGTCTGTGCTGCGCCAGTCAAATGTATGAACCGTGGCGGTGGACCCACTTTAGATCATTTGTTGTATGAGTTTCATTCAATAGTTATCTCATGATCCACATGTATGCCTATCTCATGTTTGAGGGGAGACTCAGGTGTGTGTGCCTATGGATGCTGTCTGTTCAAAGATGTTCACATGTTTGCCTTGTTCTGCTTTGGAAAGCTGAACCGGAGAGACTCAAGCCTCAGGAATGCACCTCCTGCTGTGACCTTGCATGATGAGGGCTTCCTTTTAATGCCTCTTAACTCTGCTCATCTCAGAGGGAGGACCTTGAGGTCTGCTCCAGTATGAAAAAGATTTCCCGTCCTGATTAGGGATGTAATGGTTTGACATCCCCGGGACGGGAGAGCGGGATATAAACAAAACAAGAGCCTCGTGCAGGAGAACTGAAAGCCAGCTGCTTATGAAACACGGCACTTTTTTGAGGTTAGGCAGAGTGGTCTGAGGCTTTGTCTCGGAGGTTATTAAGTGTGTTTTGTGGTAAGTGCTTATCTTCCCATCTCTGGGGGGGGGGGGGAGGGGGGCATGAAGTGATATGTCGGGGCGACAGTGGTACAGGAGGTAGTGAAGTCATTTAGTGATCAGATGGTTGTTAGCCCTTGAGCAAGACACTGAACCCCTAATTGCTCCTGATGTGCAGTGTGCCATCAGTGTAAAAATTTAAAAAATGTGTACTCATGTTGAGTTGAGTTGAGTCGAGTGGGTGGGTGCAGATGGGGTTGTGGTGGTACCTGGTCCAGCTCCTCCTCAGCGTACTTCTGGCGGCTCAGCTCGTTCTCTGTGCCCGCACGCAGGTCCCGCAGTCGGTAGGCCTCCTGCTTTGCCATGTTAATCTCGTCCCGCAGCTTCTGCTCCAGTGTCACCTTCTCCACCTCCACTGTGCGATGCTCCTCCTGGGCGATCTGAAGCCTTTACATGAGAGAGGGGTAAGGAGCGGGATGGCGAAAGGTCAAGGTGACGGGGAGAGAGAGAGAGAGAGAGAGAGATTTTGAAGTAGAGCAGGATATAGGTCTTTACAACAGTCCAGTCTTCTTGGACAAAATGATGGCCAAATCCAATTTATGCTGAAACAGGAAATGTAAATCCATGGCGAACATATAACAGAACTAAAATATGAGAAAACTGTAACATCCTAAGTATGCCAAGTGTGAAAGTGCACTTTTTTAAAAGCTTAAACACCATCTACACCATATGAATTATAGCCTTGAAGGCCAATATGACCAAAGAACAATCAGCAATGGAAATAACATGATGTCCTGGAGCATTAGCCTACTAGCCAGTGCCAACCAGACAGCTGTCCCTAGCATTCCTGGCTTCTCTGCCCATGCCAGTTCACAGCCTTCTCCCCCATAGGAGGCCAGCAACACAGGATTGATGAGTCACTCAACTCCCCCCTTCTCATTTGCACGCCTGCTGGAGGTTTCAGATAGCACCAGACAAAGATTGATTCTTGAAGAGGAAGTGCCGTCAGCCATCTTTTTCCTCTTTGGGCACCCGACACAAAAAAGGTTTCAACCGTTTCCTCTATCGTAACTGGAAATAGCGCAAAGGCCCTCGAGCCAATGTGAAGGGTTCACAGAGACAATGAGTCAAGTGACGTGGATCCGTGGCACACGTAAGTGTAGGTGACTAATATACGGACCTTATTGATGTGTCAAAATTTCTGTTAAGAACTGTTAGAAACAGTGGTTAACATCTCCGTTAGTCACGTTAAGGGACAAGGGGGAGAGTACGAGTAAGAGCTAGAAGCAAGAAAGCCTTAAATAATCAAACACTAGAGGGAGTCTTGGAGTAACATGTTGTGTCTGGTGATACTGAAAGGGGTACATCAATAGACGTGCCGGCAGACCAAGCGCAGTCATAGCGAACTGCAGTCATAGCGAACTGCAGCAGTATCCTATGTGGACAGCGAGAGGCAGTGTGCATTGTGTGGGAGCTGTGGGCTGTCAGTGGAATGGAGCAGAGGAAGAGAGGCAGAGTGAAAGGCGATATCACCGATGGAAAATGTGCAGAGCTGAAAAGCCCTAGCCGGGCGACCCTGACCTTTGCCATTCAATAGCTACGGCAGACGGGCACCACCCACTCCCTCACACAGACACAAGCTTACATGCGTGCGTACACACACACACACACACACACACACACACACACACACACACACACACACACACACACACACACACACACACAGACACAAGCTTACATGCATAGACACACTTAAATACAGATTATAAACTCACGTTACAAACAATGTTTAGCATGTGTTCACACAAGCAATGAATCACACAAGCCTGGTACATAATCAAGCAAGTTCCATTTGTCTCAACATTGGGCTATTTACCTGATGATCCTAAAACCTGAAAGTGAACGACTGTTCACCCTCAATTTCAGTTCATAAGTTTAGGGTTCATTTCAATTATACGGTTGATTCAGATCACACATTGAATTTTGTGGTAGGGCTGAACAGAACAAGCCTATCTTGCCAAGACATGATGTACTTGGATGGTTTCATTCCAATACACTCTTTACTGTGCACTCTCATATTGCCTCTTATAACACTCCTCTAAAGAGTGCAGAACCTCAAAGACAACACAGGGCCAAAAGGCTGGCAGACTTGCTTGCTTGAACATTTATAGGTAAGGCCCCATGATTTCCACAAGGACCCTGTTTTTGACATATTTGGGGGTTATACTAGCGTTGCGTCCCTGTATTGCCTAGCCTATTACAAGTCTGTTATCTAGACAGATGAAAATTGTGTGTAAAAGAACAGTAGCCTCCGTCCTGAGTAAATTATTTGATTGGATATGTGATTTGATGATGATCAAATTGATGGAACAGAAATATAGAAAAAATAAAACTGAACACGTGGAATCTGGCAAAAAAAAATTATGGATTTCATAGGGCCCTAGATGGAGGAGAGTGTTGGAAGTGAACATGAGAAGTTAAGAGGTGATGCTTAGCACCAGCTATAGTTGTGACAGACACGAGGTGAAACCGGGCCCGCCGCGAACACACACACACTTCCACTCTGGCCAGCTTCCTCTTGGCGGTAGGCCGGGGGGCATAAGCGGGAGTGGCGACTTGATCTCTACACCGGATCTCTGGTAAAGTTCCACACTCACAGCAGCTGGCAACAGGGATCAGCACGAGCAGATCTCACACTGACCTACCCAGGCACTAACCCACACTTTTGCACACGTACACCCACACGTGTACACACACAGACTGCCAGATACACCACACACACACACACACACACACACACACACACACACACTTCACCTCAAGAACAAGTACTAGAACATGTAAGATTACATTATGTCCACAGGCAAAATCAATTAAAAAGCTGAAGCTGCTAAACTAATTTCTTACACAATATAGGAGCAAATATAATATATACATCTTTAAAAAACCTGCCAGTTCTATTCTTGCATTGTTAAGTACTGACACTAAATCATAGGACCAGTAAATTCCCTTGTATCACTATTAGTGTCAATGGTTTGCAGGAGCCCAGGCAAAACACCCACATGAGAAACCGCCTGAAGCAGGATACATGACTAGTCTAGTGGAGAGTAACGTCAAGACACACCCACATGGCAAGGCAGTCCTCCTTTGTAGATTTAGAAGCAAAAGTAACACTGCGTAGTGGACATAGTTTAGTCCAATCAGTCACTCAAACATTTCCACGCTGATAGGCTTGGGCCTCCCAAACCAGTTGGTATCTGTGCTTGAGAATGAAGGTGCAATTCATTTGAACAGGTCATGATCTGACAACCCAGACTAACTGACTGCTATTCCCCAGGCAAGACTACTTTGCAGGTTACGCATACCAGCGCCTTCCTAAATTCCACTAAAATTAGGCAGTGCCCATTCTTGTGAAATTAAGCTTACATCATTCCAACAGCAAGGGTAACTGACTTCCGCAGAAACAGAAAAGTCTCCTGTGTTCACACACGCAGATGCACAAACACATTGACACACCCATGGCCACGAGCCAAACACACAGAAACATACAAAGAAGAATGGAAGAAAGAAAGAAAGAAAGAGAGAGAGAGAGAGAGCAACAAAAAAGAAAGAAGAGCAATAGAGGAAGACCATGGCTCAGCAATTACACTGCAGAGGGAAACCAGATACCTAAGCTTGCCTTTCATCAAACTCTGTTTACACCTGCTTGTCCAGATCAGGATTTGATAGTCTGCATTAACAAAGACTAATGGTATAAAAAAACTCCATTTTTGTCTTTCCAGTTCTATTAAATCAAATTTTTCTGAACGGCATAGCCTATTCAACTCCTTCCTATTTAGTCTATTTTGCAGTCTTCCTCCACACACACACACACACACACACACACACACACGAGAACATTTGCTAGTGTGTGCATAGCTGCTTTTCTTCACACAAAGAGAGTCTCTGCCCACATCCTGTTTCAGAATCAAATCCTCCTCAGCAAGAGCAGGGACTAAGCTGCATGAAGACACTTCCCTTTAAGAAAGACTTGAACTGTTTAACTGATGAGTGAGGTGAGGTGTGCAAAGATATAAAAACCAGGAAAATGTTTTGGTAACGTCAAGGTCACACAGACTAACACCAACAGTACACTGTGAAGCGTGCTTTTCACAGTCCTTCTGAACATGTCACCGCTATGCAATACCAGCTGTACCAAGACGGCTAATTTCCTACTTAGAGAAAAAACAGCCTCTGATAAACAGAGATGGTGCCTGATTAGAGAGAAGGGGCAGTAAATCTACATCGAAAGTAGCACACTACACCGCATTAACTACAAACACATCCATTAGCACAATGTGGGTGAGACATTAGGGAGACATTAACAAGTAAACAAAAAGGTAGCCTATGTACTTGTCCATCCTATGAAAGAGCGCATTGTGAACCTGAACACTGGTTGCTATGCATGTTTTGAATAGCCCAGAGTACGTCTCAACAGGACAGGCTGCAGGATACAAATGGCTCTGTGTTTTTTGCATACTGTTTAAGTCAATAGCATGCGTGTTTGGATAAGGGAGTGTGTGACGGTTGCATTTACTTCTGCTGCAGGTCGTGCAGGCTCTGCTCAGCTCTCTGCAGGCCCTCCAGGTCCCCCATCATCTTCTTCATGTGGTCCTTGGAGTAGCGGTTCTGGATAAAGGCGAACCAGCAGCCACCCATGCCTATGACTATGGACACCACCAGCATGAAGTCCTTCAGATGGTTATGTCTGTTCACTGCAGTGGGGGTGGTGGTAGAGAGAGAGAGAGAAAGGGGGAGAGAGAGAGGGAGAGGGAGGATGAGACAGTGTAGCATAAAACTGACAAGATATGCAATATGTACCTTTGTCAACTCCTCAGTAAGCACATAACCTGAGAACACAACTGGAACCAAGGGATGCAGAGACAGGCCTTACATTTTCATGAACAGAGCCTTTGAGTTCACTCATGTAGAGGAATCCAAACAGATTTTTTTAAACTAGCTCACCAACAATTTGTTTTGCTATACATATTGACCGATGGCTAATTTGGTGTCTTGAACTGTCCGCACAGCATATTAGGCTATACACTACAACAGCAATGTCACTTACTGACACTGTATACCTTTCAAACTACATTTTACTTCAGTGCTAAGGTCAGTCCATTCTATACGCAGTTGTGCAAATGTGGATTTGGGCCAAAAGACCAAGATAAACCTGATTAGCACCGGCTATTTCAGTCCGTCAACTGATTCTAATGAACGGCATGGGGAGAACAGCGGGGCATGGAGGGGTCTGACATTTCCAGTGAGGCCCCGGCAGCCGTCCCTCTGCTGTGTCCTCTGGGCAGCTAAGGTGAGGTGTGGGGACTGCTGTAAGAGTCAAGGCCCTCTTAAGCAAGTCCAATCACTGGCCACTTTTTTTTCAGAACTAAACATGCAATGATGGATTTAACAAATAAAAGATGTTATAACTGGCATTATAAGAATAACTTCAAAATGGAGACACACGCTTCTGTCAACTAGGTGCCCTTCTGAGCCTTAGCATTTTACTTTTTGAGGCTTTACAATTGCCTTTGTTGTTCTCAACTGGGAAATAGAGAGCTGTTATTGCTGCAGTAGCCTTAGCTAGCAGCAGTGCATTCCTGCTGAATATGAAGCGCAGTGCTAGACTCATGCCGGCCGGCACCTCCAGAGCCATGCAAGGCTTCTGAAAGCGTGAACACTTCTATATAAGGTTCCAAACCTGCTGAATCCAAGTGAGAAATAAGGGGGGTGGGGAAGGTAGGGGAGACTACAGCAGAGCACAGAGAGGGGAATAAGCTGGGTCAGATCAGGTCTAGGACTAGCAGGCAGTGTCTACGTTGGCATGGTCTCAAAGCTTCACTCACAGACAACTCAGCAGTGATCCAATACCCAACCCCACAATGACACACACGGATATAGACAGCCTGCACATTCATGCGCAGATACACACACACACACACACACACACACACACACACACAAACTATGCAGTGTAATCCTCCATGCAGGTTATTTGTATGACACAGAGACTTGGGCTAATTCCCCCGCAGGCAAACAACTTTCTGCACTAAATCCCCTGCTTTCATGTCACTGATGTGGGCTAATGGGAGCCATTACGCGTGCACTCTTTGGCCTTCGTCATCCGTCATACAAACTGGGCTTCTCCGGCTCTGCCTTCATAACGCAGAGTAAACACTCAAGCTCTTTGCCAGATGGTGACGCCGGTGTTCTCAGAGGCACGCTTTGGAGGCTTTTTAAAAAGGAAAGGAGTTGAAAAGGCATTTGAGGCCTAAATAATGGCACAACAATTAATGCATTAAGGAAACTTATACAATTTAAGTTCTTACAAAAAAAATTACTGTAATGCGGTGGTAGAAATGCCAGTCAAATTTGACCTTGCTCAATAGCAATTCAATTCTACAACAAAATCAGCGGTCAGAAATTAGAATGGAATGCAACAAGTGCAAAAATCCCAATTCCTGAATATTGAAAACATTTCAACTACATCTTTTCACTCAGACCTCAGAAAACAGTCTAGCTGGTTAACATTTTTCAATGTCTGTGTTTTCCTCAGTGGATGATGCGATACTAGTATTTTATTGCTCTACAACAAAAAACACCAGCCCTAGTGGGAATGGGTGCAAAAACTGGTTTTGTGAAATATGAAAAAATTAACATCACTTCAAAACCAGACTACTTTTGTAACTTACTGGACAATAACATAACAAGAAATAATTGAGACTAAACTCTACAGCTTCTTAATGTGTTCACGGTCTGAGCATCTAGTTATTTCGACAAAGATGGGTATGAAAATAGATGTACATTTCATCTATGGCTTCAAAGTGTTTGGTTATTTATTTCTATACACAATAATGAAACACATGAGAGAGAGTTATCACGTATAACATCACAGCTATGGTTGCAGACACAAGCTGAATGGGTGAGAGCCCCTGGTGGGAGTCTGGTGGGATTCTGTCGAGCCTTCTGGCTTCTCCCCAAGCTGCTGTCACCTCCAGACCGCTTCAGCACAGCTGGGCCTCTTCACCGAGCACACACACACACACACACACACACACACACACACACACACACACACACACACACACACACACACACACACACACACACACACACACACACACAAACACACTGACACATGCCAGGCACAGGCCGCCATCCTCCGACCCTCAAAAGCTTCCGTACACACGAACACACGCAAGCTTAAACACAAACTCCCTCCTCCCATACTCAAACTCGGCAACCCCCCCCCCCCCCCCCCCCCCCCCTTGCATTTCACTGTGATCTTTCCCACACCATAGGGGATCTTACTAAGGAGCCTTGAATTTCTTCATCTCTAGTTCGAGGCGCAAAAAACCTGTGGTCATATTGTATTACATCATTAATTCATTATTCATTCAAAAGACAGCAGTCCTGCGGCACAGGATCGAAACAGTAATGTCATTCTCATCCAGCAAGCAGCAGGAGGCATCTCAGGGTACTGGACTTAAAAGCACATCAGTCTTAAAATTCTCAGAATGCTGCGTAGCACTGCCCAACCGTGGTTTCTGACCGGTCACGCCCCGAACAGTCTACACTGAAGCTGATGAGCTGACAGACATGAACATCTTCAACTGGCTAAACCTGAATGATCACATTCTGGATCAACACCTTAGAGATAGCTCCAAAGACAAGGAGCGAGACAGACAGACAGAGAGGTTGAGAGAGTGAGAGGGAGGGAGAGAGAGACATAAAGAGGGTGGGGGTGAGAGAGTGCGCCAGAGAGATGTGCCCAGACTACTGAGTGCAAGGAGATTCACTTCTGGCCTTACTTGCAGCTTATTGAAGCAAACAAATTGCCGTTTCTCACACACCGACAAAACACAGTTTTCAATGTTTCAGTCTTACTGTAAAAACAAGCAACTGAAGACTACAGAACCATTTGAAACGATTCTGATTGCTATACAATATGGCTGGTTTAAAACTGAAGACAATGACAGTCGGTAGCTGACTCAAATTTAAAAGAGAAGGGGGGGGTGCCACAGAGATAAGTTCAGGTATGTGATTAATTCTGTATACACAGGAGCAGTTTCTCTCAGAATCCAGTGGCAGCTGATCTCTCCATATTTCTACATTTCAGTTTTGTAAAGGACTAAAGATTATTTCACCAAATCACCAGCAAGCATGAAAAACTAGACACAGCCATAAATATAACATAACCCCTGCATCAACCCTAGACAGATGTTCATGACATCAGCGTGAACTGATGATCTGTCCATGTGACTTACTCAGTGGCGGTCCGAAGAGAACTGTGTCCAAGGCCTTGAGCTGAATCTTCTGCACATGGTTGCGGTCCAACATCTTCAGGACAGTGACCGTCAGAGTGGCATTCTTCACAGCTAATCTGGAGAACGACATACAGAGAATGAGTAAGCACAACAGACAACCTGGGCACTTGCAGAAGACCATTAGAATAGCAGGCCTGTAACACCATTCCTTAGCTTTTGCCTAATTTGGGTGTAAAAGAAGCAAGGTTGCTAGGGACCGTTAACAGGTTGCATGGGAGCGATGCTCTCTATTCTACTGCCCTGATATGATTGTTACCTGCAGCAGAAGGGCAAATGTGGTTAAAAAAAAAAAGTCCAAAACAAAGTGTGCAGTGGGGTTAGGTAGCTTCTGATAACTGTTTGACTGTGATACTGATAGACTTCTATATTGTGGTGTGGTTGGATCGGAGCAGAGGTTGCCAGTCACCTGGGCATGGCGCTGCCATTGAAGTTCATCTTGCGGAAACTCTCCTCATACTGCGGCAACTCCACATATGCGATGAGCCACTCCACCACCTCATCCACCGTCCAGTTGAACACTGTGGAGCAAAAGGTCGCCGTTAGAATGGTGTGTCTGACATCAAACCTCTCCAATATTCCTGGGGATTGACAACCTTGCACTTGACAGAAACTTTCAGGTTATAAATGGCATTTTGTTTCCCAAACCACATAAAAGGCCTGAATAAACCTTACAGAACGAACAGATTTGGGTCCCTACCAGCATGATTGAGAAACACCGGATTTAGACCTACCTACACAGGGTCCAAGAGCGCAAATCTCACATATTCTTCACACCTCAATCTAATCTCTTTGGCTATGGCGAGGATCATTTGTGACATTTATCACCACTTAATTCTCATGAATGTGTGGCCAAGGTATTAATGTCTTCCGCTGCCTTCAATGAGCAGGAAGACCTGCTCACGTAAGTGGCTTCTTCGAATTGTTGGCCATCTTTCAGCTCTCTCATTTGATGCCATACCGCCTTTACACTTATGTAATAGTGATGCACTTGACAAATGTTACTCAAAGGTGAGTCAGTGAGAATGAAATCGGTCTCAATCAAATCAAATCAAACCTCACAAAGATAATAAACACTTTTTTTTTACGGACCCTAAAGATAGCATAAGTATCCTGAACGCTTATCTTATATTTTGACGAATACCACAACCGCAGATTTTTCACCCTGCTATCACAAGCGCACCTAAAAAGGGTAAGGAAGAGCATGGTTTTATCATTACATTTACAAACCCATGGTAGCTGTGCACTACCCCACTTGAATACATGCTCAAGGGACACACAGGCATCGCATAAACCCATGTAAACCTATTAACAAAGCCAAAGCAGTAGAGTTGTAGGCTACTGCTTAAAACTGGCGTGTGTTTATCAGGCACTCAGGGAGGCATCCTCTATCATAACAAGGTTTTAAAAGGCACACCCTGGCCTTGACTCAAGAAAAATAGTGTAAAGGATCCAGTCATTTGAGTGGAGGCTGGCAGGGAGTCAAGAGAGGGCGCTTGCGCCTGTTAATATGCTGCTTGCCGCCTTAACTTGGACAGCTCCAGTTTCCTCATGGCTAGAGAGCCAAGGCTAGAGGAAGATCTGCATTGCAGGGTGAATCAGAGACACCAGAGAGCGAGAAAGAGGGGGAGAGAGAGAGGAGAGATAGGGTCTGTGTGTGTGAGTGTGTGTGTGAAAAATAGAGAGGCAGCATGAGCTGGTGTGCATTAAATGCAACAAGAGAAAGAGGAGACGTGCAGCACTCCAGTGCAACCAAAGGAGGGCAAAGATACGGTAGCACTTAGAGACTGATGGAGTCAGGGGACTTAAGTGAGGTGTGAATTTGTGAATTCATAGTGTGAGATAACAGTGGAAGGGTAGGAAGAAGGTGCGTGCGTGCCTGCGTGTGTGTGTGTGTGTGTGTGTGTGTGTGTGTATGCACGCATGTCTGGCCACAAGCCTATCTGTGTCTGCGTGTGGTGGTGACAGATTCAATGACGCCACTCTTTCACTGTCCACGCTGCAGGCTGTGTGACACTTTGAACTCTTAGCTTCCCAGAGCCTCTCACTGTGCCATCTCAGGTTCCTCCCTCGGAGTGGGGATTAGTGATAACAAAAGGGGATACAGTAAATAAAAAAGCCAAGTTTGATCTATGTAAATCAAAAAAATATTTCAAAAGGAAACAGCCACAACAGCTGTGAAACACAGGAGAAACAGCAGGCAGAGGCAGACAGACTGCCAGACAGTGAAGAAAAGAAGAAAAGCGATTCAAACAAATAAACAGAGAAAATAAAATAAACAAAGCTGGCTTACAGGACTGCGTCTGCATGCTAAAAATATGTCAAGAAAGAATGATGAGATAAAGATGAAGATGAAACAAAGGAGAGAAAAGAAAGAAAGATAAAGTCATGAGGCCACCGGAGAAGCGTTGTGGTAGAGCTGTCCAGCCCAGCTGGAACACTGTGTCCTGGCTGAGAGAGTGTGTGCTCCCTGCTATAGAGCCCTTCTTATGCAAACAGACGCAATCAGCCTGTTTGGCCTGAGGGCCAGTTAATTCTCACTCCATGGAAGGAAACCGGGAAGACAAGCACAGCTACTGCACTATACCTTCCGAGCCCTTCCACACATTCCACAGGTCTTCCACGCTGATGAACTGGTCGTCTCCATGGAAACTGTTGTGCTTGGCTTTGGGGTCATGGTAATTCAGGTCCTCTCTCAAGAACTGTGGAGAGAGACACAGACAGAGAGAGAGAGAGAGAGAGAGAGAGAGAGAGAGAGAGAGAGAGAGGAGGAAGAGACATTGAGCTGTCAGTCATATCTATGTATTGCTGTGCAAAGCTCAACAAGTGGGAGAGTCATGACGTGTTCTGGAAATCTGCAAAGGCACATCCATCCGTTCCTCTCTCTGGCTGCTGCAAACTCATTTCCTGTCTTCAGCTTAAATAGTGCTGACAGGGATCTGTTACTGGTTAAGCTAGCACTTAAAAGAGGGAATTACAACTATAAGCAATAAAGACCCTCTTCACACACACACACACACACACACACACACACAGTGTGCACTCAGACGTGCACTATCCGTGTGCGTGACACACACACGATTTTAGTAATTCCTGCACTCTGTGTACCTGGTCCCAAGTCCTGGGAGGGAACACTAATGGAGCTTGAGGGAAGTGTGACCTCATAAACCACAACTTACCGAGGAACCCCAGGGCTGTAAAAGTCACTGGCATAGCCGGACACTTACGGTTACGGTTATTGCACGGGCTGACTCTCCGGTCTCGTAGACAGATGTGAAATGTCTGAAGTGCTATGGAGATCACCTTCATATGTGTTCGAGGAAAGAACACTTACATTGCAGAGAGAATGTTCTATTTCCATCAACACACTACGACTTCAGCAGCACTAAAAGCCTCAGTGTGCATAAACCAAAAGCATACATGATTGTGGGCTAGGTTCGCAGACTAAATACCGCAGATGCTGAAGGCAAAATAGGAAGCCGGTAACTTCAATCTGCTCGACTGGCGACTGGGCAAAGGCCATGTTTGCTTGGTGGCTATGCATGGCCCAATCGATAGCCGGCTGTGCTCCCTGGCTGCGGATGCTTTTAAATGTGGTTAAATGCTAACCACCAACAGTAATCGGAGAGCTGATTTTTATGAAGGGTTTTTAAGTAATAGATATTGCAGGATAGCATGAGGCTCCATGTTATCATGTCTGGATTTCTCCTTTTTTTTTCTGGCAGCCTAAACATGCTGTTGCCAGGCAATACTGGAACAACAGTAGAAGTGGTGCAATCTTTAATTCTTGAGGCATTTTTCCAAGGTTCTGAAGTGGATGGCTAAGTAAAAAAAACATTTTTGTTTTGGAAAAGGAAAAGTTAATAATCTCTTCAGAGGGCTGGATGGTAAACAAGGGGGTATGGCTGTAGGCCTAGATAGATAGATTTGCAGAAAAACGCTTGTCATACTATTGGAATAACTAAGGGTCTGGCAGCAGACACAACATATTGTATTTTGCAACAGGCAAAGCTAGGAAAGGGGAAGGTCTGTCATGTGCCCCCACAACTCTACCTTCAGCGAAGACCATGCCAGTGTACTACATAATAGCCACTAAAGGGCAAATCTCCAGCAAAAGAAGGAAGCTGGATTTTCTCATATTTACTTCAAAGAATTCCACATCAAGCAGACCATTCAGAACAGCGATATGTGGCCCGACGCTTCCCACTTAATACAAAAAGGAGAATTCCCCCCACCTGGGAATTGTCAGGTCACTGAAGAGCAGTCAGCATATTTAATCTCACGGTTGGCAACAGCCAGACCCACAAAAGGCAGGGGAGATTGGTGTGGGCGGTTGTGTGTGGGGATGGGGGGGGGGGAGACGGCGAACAGAGGCAGTGTTGCGTTGATCAGGGCACAGCTTGAAAGAGCGTGCATGCCTACTTCAACGGGGCTGGCTCGACGCCCAGCATTGACACTGCCACTCTTGGCTCCTTCGCATGTTGAGGAGGCGTGCTTGGAATGGCCGCCCATGCTGTGCCTGGTCGGACGCTGCTGTAAAAGGAGCCGCTCGCAACGGTGTTGGGGAAGGGAGCAGCTGCTGGAGCTCAGGGCGAGCAGAGGAGCAGCAGGAGCAGCACCAGGCCGACAATGGAGGGGAAGCATGACAATGACAGCAGCGGCTCAGTCCCATCTGCAGACGGATTACTTACAGTGGTACTCTGACCGGCCCTGACCTTTCCCTTTCAACCTGAATACCAGACCATTCAGCCACGCCCATGAAGGAGGAGGAGGCGGTGTAAAAGGAGGACCACCTCATCAGAAGAAAATAAAGGGTGAACCATTGTGTGTTCACACACAGAACACACACAGAACACACACAACACACACACAACACACACACACACACACACACACACACACACACACACACACACACACCCTTACAACTGTCAAAGCAGTATACACACACTTAATGGCCACTTTAATCTTATTTTGGGTTTAAGACCACTACATCTCCCAAGCCGGAGTAAAGTCAATTAAAGGCAATTGGTGTAAGTGACATCTCATTATCCCTTGACATGCTTATACGGTTAAATCCTAATGGATACACAGGGATTACTGTCAATAAGGGCTCTCTAGGGTAAGCGTATGTAAATGCATAAAACTAGGGCAGTGCATTATTTCTTCTGGAGGACGAGCCTCCCACGCATTCAGGGTTTTGTGAGTGACAGGAAGACAGTCAATGTGGTTTTGAGGTGGTGGGTTACTGCTGTAAGCAAGCCAGAGCTGTGCCGCCACTGCACTCACCCCATCTGTCTCCAACACATCCACGTTTCCATTGGCATCGTCGTCCATCTGCTTGTGGATGCTGCCGATGGCCTCGAAGGTGAGGAGGGCATTTTCATCCTTGCACAGAGGCTTGTCAATGCGACAGAGCTCTGGATATGAGAGAGAGAGAGAGAGAGAGAGAGAGAGAGAGAGAGAGAGGAGACAAACACCATCATAAATATCATATTAAGTTTTCAACAATTTATTGTGAGGCAGTATATGTTGCAGAAAAAGTTCTCCACATTCATATTTCCTAATCCTTTCGGTATGCAAAGCCCTGAATCTTTGGCATCAATCCCCAAACTAATCTTGTTGTACAATCAACAATTAGTTGATTAAATAAATCAACTGTGAAGTCTAAGTCTGAGGAGACTCGCAGGCATCCCTATTTGGTTGTCAAAGCCAGTGTCCAGTTCGATTATGTTGACAATGACATAAACACATACAAGCTAGCGGTCACAATACAGTTCTTCAATTTATCTAGCTTGTTTAAAGTTTGGCTATAATTAGAATCATAAAACAAAAGCAAAACAGCATCTTAAAATGAGAGGTGTGTGAACAGAGCTTTTCAACCATGGCATCCCTCATCAAATTAGCCAAGGTGTTTGGACTTCAGCACTAGATGGATTAGTATTTACTTAAAGTTAACATGCGGTCATGGTTACAACAGCCCCAGCCAACCATAAAAATATACTTATTTATTTTTGTCAACAGTGAAGATTTCAGGAGACTGTATGAAAAATCTGAATCTGACTCTTGAACTGTAATATGGAGAAATAATTTTCACCACAGCATGAACAAAAACTAGAGCTACTAAATACTCATTATCTTAAATTCCACTACCTTCAAAAGCTCCAACACTAGTCCAGACTCTTCAAAACCCCAACGTGACAAGAGGAGATTTACTGTTCAAACCACAAACCATACAGCCTGTTAAATATACCAGCAGCATCAACTAAAACCAGTCTGTAACTATTTATAGATCCCAAAAGGCCATACAGCTGTCGAGTTACCAGAGATAGACAGAGCAAGAGAAAGAGAGAGCAAGAGAAAGCAAGAGTTGGGGGGGAGGGGCACAGAGGATGAAATCTTGGTAATACTGGTTGACTAAGTATTAGGCTACAGGAGTTGGTCCAATATTTGTCTATCACAGACGTGAGAATGTAACCTAGATGCTTTATTGCGAAGATTTGTATGCGTTAGATGTACTTGAGTGGTGCAGCCATTAGTCTCTTAAGTGACGATTCTCCCATATGCGCAAGTACAAATGTATATGTATATATATTGCGCAGCTACGCAATTTTAAGTTATGATTTCCGCGCCATTAAAGCGGATACGTGCTTCGGGCTTCATGCTTATGTAAACACCATTTGAGCGTATTATGCCCTTGACTTGCACGCTTTTCAGCAATGTGCTTCTGAGGGCTGTCAAGACCCACTACAGGGCCAAACACAGTATTGCCTTTTATGTCAGCAGTGGGCATGTTTTTAACATGAACTGTCAGTAGACAATATTTGTGTAACAAATTTAGGGTTTCATCTACTGAAATAACGATACATTATTTCTATTAACAAGGTAATATAAGGGAACATATTAGACCTAACTTACGGTATATAATACCGAAAAATACATTTTAAATCACATGCTCTGTTAAAAAGCCTGGTAAGCAATCAGCTCAACTACAATAAAACTGCAACACCAATTAAAGACGGAGGAGAGCTCACCAAGTGCAGAGAAGAAGGCTGTGAGTGTTGCACCCTTGTTTGAACATCCTAGAGCTCACCTACATGCAGTGCAAGTTTGCACTTGTGCAGACGCCTTGATGAACAACTTTTAAGCAACAGTAATCATCCACATTCCCTGCTGTACGTTCCTTATCCAAATAATTAGTGTTCTGTTTTGTTTCAGAGGGTGGTTTTTTATTGTGTCCTGTCTTTCTTAAAACTGTATTCAGAACCACAAAACTAGGTGTCATTGTAAACCTTCTGAACGGTATAGAAATCAGTTTTATGTAGGCTATGTTATATGAAGCTGCGGTCACTTGCCATATGAGATACATTAATGAGTTCTAGTTAAACTTTTCCCGTCTCCTGTACTTATTAGTTAATACATACAACAGGTATGAGGTATACAACTGGTATACAACACATCTTCATTTTAAGTCATCTGTGACGAGGTGTTTGATTTCTCGATGACTCCTGAGTGTTTAGTGATACGCTACATAACATGATTTTAAGATGGGACATTGAAATTCGTTTTTTTTTCCTTAACGGTGAATTTTTAAATCATGAATCTTAATTCCTTAAAAAAACGTATTAATAGCCCCCCTCGCAAATGTGCAATTAGTTAATTTAATTCTGTTTATGTGATAGCAACAGATGTTTTCATTTGAGGTTGGTCATAATAGAGTTTTTCAAAACCAGCACGATCAGGGAGAACAGACATAATTGGAATTTGCGTAACTGGAGAAGCCCAAAAAGGACCAAAATGCACAAATGGGAGAATCATGCCTTTAAATATTAAATTCAGAGCCTTGGCTGAAAGTTCTGCCTACAGGGCTGACTGAAATGTGTCTATGGACATATGAAGCAAATCTATTAAATACTCATCCAGTTTTGAAAGGAGTTAGGAGAATTTGAGAGTAAGATGTGCAGATATGGGTGGCACTAGGCCTAATAATGGTCACATACTAATTTCAGTTATTTGGTAGATTGGTATTTCAAAAGAAGATAATTGAATGTACCAGAAGCTGGTGGTTGGCTTTTGTTTTATGCTCATCCATGCCTGTTAAGGAATGGGTACCTTCTTGACCTGATACGAGTCAGACACTAGTTCAACTAGTCATCTAGGGGTTTTACCAGAAGTACGAGGATGTGAGTTCAGAGAAGAACATAATGAAGTAATAAGTAATTGAAAGGTGCAGTCTGTGATTCTAACCCCAGCGTTTCCCCTACCATTATATTAGGGGGACGCCCCGCCCCGCAACAACAGACGGCCTGTTAGAATTATACAATAACAGCCGCTGCCAGCTGCAACTTTAAAAGACACAGTTTTTCTGCAACAATAATTCATGAAATAATACCCCGCTATTGGATACACGAACAACTTACTTTTCTTTTGAATCCGGAAACTGGGTGTGTTGTCATTTACTTTTCTAAAGTTTTTCTTAACTAGACTTTGCTACTAACAGATGGCCTGAGGATTACACTGTCTCTTGCAGTTATGGCTAGCAATCAGAGAAGTCTGCGTCTGTTCTCACTGGATGAGACAGTATTTTTGTGCACCAATGATGGCAACTCATCGCATTAGTATGACAATGACGACCATGTTCATGTAAGAAAAGTCAAAATTTAAAAAACGGTCAACCTACGAAGCAAGCACCTGCGTCTGTGGGTAGCTATAGATAACCATTTATAATATATTTAAAACCTCATATTGGAAAGGCATTCAGCAGATTATTCGACAACCAGCTAGTAATACAGTACTGTGCAAAAGTTTTAGGCAGGTGTGAAAAAATGCTGTAAACTAAGAATGCTTTCAAAAATGGAAGTGTTAACAGTTTATTTTCATCAATTCTTCATAAATTAACAAAATGCAGTGAAGGAACAGAAGAAAATTCTAAATTAAATCAATATTTTGTGTGACCACCCTTTGCCTTCAAAATAGCATCAATTCTTCCAGATACACTTGCGCACAGTTTTTGAAGGAACTCGGCTGGTAAATTGTTCCAAACATCTTGGAGAACTAACCACAGATCTTCTGTGGATGTAGGCTTCCTAAAATTCTTCTGTCTCTTCATGTAAACCCAGACAGACTCAATGATGTAGAGATCAGGGCTCTGTGGGGGTCATACCATCACTTGCAAGACTTTCTGTTCTTCTTTAAGCTGAAGATAGTTGTTAATGACATTTGCTGTATGTTTGGGGTTATGTTCCTGCTGCAGAATACATTTGGTGCCAATCATACGCCTCCCTGATGGTATTGCATGATGGATTTAGCCTGGATACCAGCCTGAACTCCGCCCACAAAATTTTTGGGCTGGGAGATTCAGTCTGGAATCGAGTTAGTTGGGAGAGATTTAACGTTTCAAAAAGGTTGAAACGCAATCTAAACCAATCAAATTGTAAGGGCGGGCTTTATACGTTGATGGACAGATATAGATAGAATATACCGGAATATACATCGAACAAAGATGGCGCCGTCTCGGGAGCTTAGTGGGACATATTTTATATGATTTAAGCTATCTACACGACTTTTTTATGTCTACATTGACTCGGTTAGTTGTGTATACGCAAAACGAGTGTTGCCGAGGATTTTAGGTCCTAACTAAAGCACTCTAGACCATTATTGATCGGTTATGCTAACGCGTTGGCCAAAATAATCGTTGAAACTAATGGTAGCTTCTAGCCTTGAGTGCTAATTAAGTAACGTGAGCAGGCAGATATTGACAGCGCATTCATTTTGAAAGAGGAACAGAGAAACGCGATCAAGGCATTTGTCGATTGAAAAGATGTTTTTGCCGTCCTTCCTACGGGAGCAGGTAAAAGTTTAATCTGTCAGATGGTAATACTACGTTGCGCTGATTGGTTCTAGGTATCCAATTCAGCGAAGAGGAATTTTCTTTCCTGGTTCGTTGAAACACGCCCCATAATCACAGCCCAATTGTCCGATCTCAGACTCATATTCTGACTAGAATTATGAGTATGACATCGTCAGGCTATGATGGATTAGTATCTGCCTGTATTTCTCAGCATTGAGGACACCATTCATCCTGACCAAATCTCCAACTCCACTTGCAGAAATGCAGCCCCAAACTGGAAAGGAACCTCTACCATGCTTCACTGTTGCCTGCAGACTCTCATTATTGTACCTCTCTCCAGCCCTTCGGCGAACAAACTGCCTTCTTCTACAGCCAAATATTTCTAAATTTGACTCATCAGTCCAGAGCACCTTCTGCCATGTTTCTGCACCCCAGTTTCTATGTTTTCGTGCTTAGTTCAGTGACTTGGCCTTGTTTCCTTGTCGGGGTAGAGCTTTTTGGTTGCAACTCTTCCATGAAGACCACTTCTGGCCAGACTTCCCCAGACAGTAAATGTCTGTACCTGGGTACCACTGGTTTCTGCCAGTTCTGAGCTGATGCCACTGCTTGAAATCTTCCGATTTCGAAAGGTAAATAAGCTTAATGTGTTTTTCATCAGCTGCATTAAGTTTCCTTGGCTGACCACTGCGTCTACGATCCTCAACGTCTTCTTCAAAAGAGCTTGAACTGCACATTTTGAAACCCCTGTCTGCTTTGAAATCATTATCTGGGAGAGACCCTGCTGATGCAGTATAACTACGTTGTGTCTTGTTGCTGTGCTCAGTCTTACCATGTAAATGGATCAAAAATAAACATTTATTGTTTACATTTTTCAAAGCATTCTTAGTTCAAAGCATTTTTTCACACCTGCCTAAAACTTTTGCACAGTACTGTATGTTGTTGTGTGACATTATATTTAAAACTTTAACAGTTTTTAAGGTGTAGAAAGCAAATCACAATGAAATCAGTGCCCATATAGGACCATGGTATAGGACATCACTACTAAATAAAATGTATAGTGCACGAGAGAGAGAGGGATGCAAAGAGAGAATCAGTGAATAAATGCATCTTTACTCTGCCTGCGAATAAGAGCAATCCAGACCGATGAAATCTGGTATTGGCATCAGATTAATTTCTTTAGGCAAAGCTGACCGGTTAGATACGATGTTGAGATCAGCAATATGCTTTCAGAAAGGATTATGGAAACAATAAACCCATCCACTGCACTCAAATGGGGAAAATATCTGACCTTTCCAAGGGAGATCATTTCAAAAGGTTCCACAGCTATAAGCAGCATACATATCTATAAAGTCATACCATGAACAAATTCCTGAACCTCTTGATGGAACATTTTGATATGATCTGCTTAAACCTAATTCTATGGCATGCAGCCTACGTGTGGGTCAACCAGCCTTAAACTCCTCCAACCTCTCTTTTACTCATGTTGAACACTGTATTCCTCCCACATACATTCTTCAAAAGCTCATTCACCAACTGAGAAGACATAATCATTTCCAAACTATAGTGCTCTCTTAGGCCCTATTCCCACTTGCATTGAGAGCTGTTTATTTGATGCTAATTAACCGTATTGGCATCGTGTGGGATAACATATCCCCTGGGAGTAACCTAGTAACATCAACGACAACCTTCTGCTACGGCTCAAGTGTGGATGCAGGTGACACGTTTCCCATCTTCATTTCATTCACTACATTGATATCAGAATACGCCATTAGCAACCATAACACAGAAAAAGAAGTGGACATAACCAAACACTTTCAATCAATGACAATTAAATCACTGAACATCAACACACAGCAGCAGAGCCCAAGACAGTGCCATGACTACCCTTCACACAACCACACAATATAGACCTGTTTTGTGACAACGGGCAGGACTAAAAATAAATAAATATGCATACCCAGAGTGCAATGTGCCCGGGATGTGTCCACATAAGGGGTTTATAGTGCAAGTCCAAGATGGCTAGTGTGTCAGAGCCATAAAGCTAGCTATCAGTGCTAGTGGCCAAAAGCCAACTCAGCATCTGTGTAATATTACTGTTGTACAGTCCCTCCCATGTGGTGTTATCGATAAAGCGACCGATTAATGGCATATTAATTTGATATCACTATGGCTTCTTTCTTGACTCTGCAGTCATTCAATTGAGTTAAGAAACTCTATTTTGTTGAGGAAAGGGGAGGTCTTCATAGGTACTGCTGCAGCTACTCAGTATGCTTAGGTCAACTAACTGCAGTTAGTGGAGTTCCTCAAAATACACTTTTACATTGTATGCTCCAGTGTTTCCCCTACAATTGTATAAGGGGGGCGCTGAAGGAAGCTGAAGGAGGCCACTACTCTGGGCAGTCCTCACCAAGACAGGACTATTCATTATACATAATGTAGCTGATTTAATAAAAAATCCATTTGAATACACATTTCAATAAAGCCTTAAAACATTAAATATTAAAGCTTAATATTTCATTCACCCCATCAAGTCTGCAAATGGAGATTAATTCCATATCTTAACACCAGTTAATGAAAGTCTTGTGTAACTAACATGAAATGCAAGTCAAAACAAGTTACCTTTGTATTGCTTGTATCCCCTTACCTAATTGGATTGTCATAATTTCCAGTATATGTCAATGCAAGATATGTACTATGCAAAAACTGTTTTATACGGACATGTTATCATGTCAAGCAACTCAGTACGGTCTACATATCTATGCAAAAATGCAACTTGTGACCTAGATTTTAATTTTGGGTGAGAGGTTTGCCTCTCAGTTTGGTCAAAGTTGAGATGAGCTTGACTGAAACTCTGCTTCTGTTTTATCTCTCCTTTGATTAGTTTAGTACTGCATGGTCTAAGCTAGGTAAAATAATAATAATAATAATAATAATAATAATAATAATAATAATAATAATAATAATAATAAGGAGAAAGGTGTACCATCAAAGAAAGAACAGACGCAAAAACCTTGTGATACCCCAGTGACCATTCCAAATGCTAATTATTAACTACGGTGAGAAAGAACACTGACTCATTCACACATATTTCAGCAGTGATGCTTGAATAACAGCAGCGAAACCATGCTCTGGCCTAAATGGAGTATGACCAAACCACAAGAGAGCAAGCCAGAGCAAATCAGGTAAGAAGCCAGACCTTTGTGCTTTACGCACATTTGCGTGCTCACCTACAGTTCATACCAAAGGTATGAAGGTGTGAGCTCAAAGACATGCTTGTGCTTGAGTGTAAGGCCAATTCAGATCAGGGGAATCCTGCGTTTGAGCCAGCTGACACGTAAAGGAATGTGCGGCCACATTTTCCCAGCGCACAAAGAGGAATGGACAAGGTCATGATACGAGAGTGCAGACATACCCCTTATTTGACAGTGTCATGATCTCACAGAGGACTGTGCTTAATGGAGAATGCATACTCTGCCTATTCTAAGCATGGCTACATTTAGACACAATTGTTAAATACAGATAAGGTGGATGGTCTTGTGTTTTTCAGGTATACCATCCTAACAATAAGAATGAACTCAGCCACAGTACTGGTAAGGATTCAGGATCATGACAGAGATAAGGAAAGGTTGTTACAGAGCACGAGCCAAGAAGACCTTGAGATAGAAGCTACATACTTAGAGAAATTAGAAGTTGGTCATCGAATATAACTCAAAATCAAAATACAACTAAAGAAGACCAAAAACACAAGGCCCAAAATCCAGAAGTTCATGCAACCTCAAGATATTCTGGACATTTTATACACATACACAAGGCATTTGAGAAAAATAGGAGATAGAGGAGAACTTAAGTCAACCTATCAATGTCTATAAACAACCGGTTTCTCCAGTTCTACTATAACCGTGCCACCAAAAAAAGTGAAGTCCACGTAGATTGATTGTGTGCGGCTTGTACAGAAATACCTTAAATTAGACTGTTTGAGGTGCGGTTTAAATTGCATTGTTGTTCACAGTGCTTCTTTCCCCTCCATATTCTATATAGTACAGAACTGCTGACTAAACTCTGAACTTTAAAACTTTTAAACTTAAACCAACATGTCACGGCATGACTGCAGCTCCAGTAGGCCTGTCCCTGATTAGCCTAGTCCAAGACACTTTCCTGACATGTCTGCTATCTACATAAATCACCTGATGAGGCTACCTTTAGTTAGCCAGCTAATGGCAAGACACATACCAAGCTTAGACAAACTCTACCACATTATGCTTTGTTTCAGTTTCTGAACACAACGGCAAACATTTTCCATGGTACAAAATGTGAAATAACAAGGATTGGCAGCTTGAAAATGAAGGATCTTTCCCACTATTGACCCTGTAGCTTACTCAAGCTTCATAATAGCCCGGGGCTAACAATGAGCAGGAACTGAGGTGGGGCAGCAAACGTATCCAGTCAGGAGTCACTCTTGCCATCTTCCAAGCAAATAAAGTCTAGCTGTGACTACTCATCATGGTTTTAATCTTTTGACAAAAACTTAATCACATATTGCAATTTAATTTGAAGTACACAAATTGATAATGACAAACTTGACACACTTACCTGACACACTACTGTCAGTATGTTGTTGTTCACCATCAACAGAACCCTGCTTCTCCATTAAACTCTCTCCCAGGAAGCATAGACATAAAATCCACAAGGTCAACGATTTGTTGAAATCCATAGTTGGGATTTTTCTGGATTGAAGTGGAAAAGAGCAAATTAATGGCTGGTTTATGATAACAGGGTGAAATATAACTAAAATGAATGTTCTTCGAGCCTCAAGAAGTCAGAATTACTAACATCAAAATTACTAAAAACATTCTGTTTTGTTTTTTTCTCCAAGTACTTGGTTTAGATAGATGCTGCATCTCAATGAGATTGTTTAGTGAACTGTTTCTTTCTTATAAGTTATAACTGTACATTTAAATTCCTCATCTACTTATTAGCTTGCCACCTCATCTTCTAGCCATGGCCTTTTTCCTCCAGCTTGCAGTGTTATCACGCCTGTTTACTCGTCTACCATTGCACTAATGTGCAGCCTCTCCTCACCACCCACAACATTCAAACAGTGCTGAGCTGTAAAATAATCCTCAGCGAATTCAAATAAATTGGCACCCTCTTAGTTATCACTCCTTAAATCGTATTATTAAAAGGGAGCCGTAGTCCTTGAGTGAATATTTTGTGGGCAAATTAGCTATTCTACAAAATAAATGGAGAGCAAAATATCTTTCACTCTGAATCCCACTAATTGGAATGTATGATTAGGCCTAAAGTAGTCCAAAAGAAATACCACTTTGCAAGTCAATGGACGCGTGCTCCTAGCCCAAATGTCAACTGAACAATTCCATACCACAATGTAGGCAAGGGAATGTAGATTCGCATGTAGTTTCATTGAAAAGAAAGAGCATGCATGGAAAAAGCTTGCACAAGTATCGTTCTGAATTGAGATGTTCATCAATGCTATCCAAAGTTAACCGTCTTATACTGTATGGTTGAGAAGTTATACCCATTGGTAGGATAAACCTACTAGCTACCAACCTGTGCTACCCCGTGCATTACATAACAAGCGAAAACGCTGTTGGATACCCACAACAAATTAAATTAGTCGACTTAAATTAACGATAGTATAATGGTACAATGCCGATTTGCCTATTCCTAGTCATGTCGATAGTAGCCTAAAACCGAAGGACTAGCTACACTAATTTGTGAATTATAGAAACAAGGCATCAAGAGATGACAACACCTACGACTGCGACTTATGAAATATACCTAACTGCTCTCCTTTACCTGGTAAACTTGTCAGGAATGAAATGCTCATAATGCCATTGCTAACCATAGTTGCGGTGTAATCATCACTTATTCCATTCGGGAATTTAAACGAGTAAGGGGGATGTATTACACACGTAGCTAACAAACTCAGACAGATAGCTAGCTAATGATGACCAATCTAATGTGGTAAGAATTTTAGCTAACGTTAGCTAGTTAGATAGCTAGGTATAATATTTGAATTCATGATTAGCAAATGTTACCGAGCGAATGTACCATATTGCAACAAATAAGTTAATATTCTGCTCATATTATAACAGTCTACTGATATCAAGTCACTGTCTTTATAAAAGTAGCTAACGTAACTCGTTGGAATGGTAACTATTCATGTCACCTGTTTGTTTCTTCACGTTACCATTGTGCTTGGGACGGACGGGACCTAGCTTGAAGTTCTCTAACGTCAGATAGCTATCAAGCTTGCCAAGGCGCTAGTGAACTTGGCGTACTATGTTAGTTTACTCGATATCACGCGTTGTGGCTGTCAATATCACCTTCGCAGTTTTTTAAAGAGAGAACAAGCACGTCCATAGGTCATAAATACCAGCTGCTGTACCATCTACCATTAACGTCACGTTAGCAAATTGTATGTCTGTGTAACGACGGACTAGTTAATTGCTTGGTCCGTCGGGTTTGCAAAAATAGCACCAACAGAAGATATAATGACTATCAAACCTATTCAGTAAAAGTCAGTTTAAACACATTGCAGGATGAGATTAACTTGGAGTGCTCCTTACTTGGGTCTTGTCAATTCCCTCGGTAGATGGTACGTTAAAGCAATATAGAGGCCGCTTGATGGCAGGTCCAGCTGACAGCTAGCAGCATTAGGCTAGTGTGGGTCCCTAACTGGGTTCGTCCTTTCGCTGCATTGTAAAACCTGACTGGAGTCCTGCTTTAATGGAATGTCAAGATTCAGGTTCCACAAAGAAGAAAAGACTAGTTCCTTTGAATTCCACTAAATTCCAGCGCGAGGTTTCAAAGATCTATCAGGTCGACCCAGCTGCAGCTTCCACTCATGTCGCGATGCAGCAGTTCCTGCTTCATCTCACAGGTCCTTGCTGTACATTGCCAAAATGCGCGTTGTTCAAGTATGTTATCTTTACTACCTCCTAGTGTAATGGAAGACAAAAAACAAGCAATGATATTTTCTGCACTGTCACATTTAAACGCAAGTATGACGCCACCCTGCGGCATCGGCTACACATTTGCTCAAAAAAGCAACAGATGTTAAACAATGAATGAAGGCTTTCCCCAAACTTCTGATTAACCATGTCAATCTGATATGAATTATATATTTTAAATAATTTGAAAATAACATTATTTTAGAGGACTTTCATACGCACAGCTATCCATAATGAAACATAATATGGAGACTGGATCTATTTGAATATGCCCATAAGCTTTGTTGAGCAACACGCCTATTCTTATAGTATTTTTAACACTGTATGTTGTCAATTCGCATTATGGCAAGTATGCTCACTGAACACTCGGCTATTTTGTCACTTTGTTCTCTATGTCTGCTGTGTTGGTGGACAGTAGCCTAACTCCAAGACTAGGCCCGTATAGATGGCTTATAGGCGAATCGATTTAAGACATACCCTCCTCTGTCTGTTAACAACTTGCCTCATGATTTCTTGAAAACTAGACTGTAACCTAGGCCTTTTATATGGCTTGATGCACGCATAGTCTGTGTATGCCAATGCGATTGGGGAAGGCTGTATTGTTGACTGAATGTCTAGGACAGGTTGCAAGTGCATTCATGTGTTTAATAATTAGGCAATTAGTCTGCAAAAACCAGGCCTTGACAAACAGCATAGGCCTATAAACAACCAGAATGAAATGTAATTATACAACCTATAGCCTACTGTTCAGAGAATAATGCATATCCTTAGCCTTGGCTACTCAGTCAGTTTGGATAGACAGTGTTGAAATACGCCAATCCAGCAGTTCACAATCCACTTAGTCAATAGCTCTACATTCGAGCGTAGGCCAATATAGGCAACTGTTTGTGTTTTACTTCCTCTTTGAGAGCTGCACTAACTTCCTTCAAAGCGAACTCTCCTTCTACTTTTCAACGGAGACGACGCTAGACACGTCAAGAGCTTTCGCTGGATAAAGAGTATGTTTGGTGAGATTTTCTCTTTTATTGTGCTTACTTAACATAGAGGCTGTGTTTGTAGTGATATGTGAAAAGGTACACAGGGCAGAGCAGCCAAGGCAATAGCTTGAGTGACAGGTCCGCTACTTCTGTGTCAAGGCGACTGTCACCACCCTGATAACTCAACCATGTTCGAAGTTTGTAGCCTATATAAATCCCTCGAATAAGTCATGTATACGAAAATAATTGTAGGCTACCTATTTCACCTGTCAACCTGTTCTTTATAAGATTATTGTTCATTATACAAAGATAAAATCTTTGTACCTAGGAATAGGATCTGTTTTCACCTGTTTTGTGCTCGACGATTGCCCGCAACCGGCTCATAGAATCCGACAGTATATCTGAATGTCGACTACAAGTAGATTAATGATTCTGTTATGTATTTCAGCATCAGTATAAGATAGAGAGTGTGTGTCCAGTGTGCTTGATTGTAGGTGAGAGGGAGATTTGTTTATTGATTTATGTTTATGTTTGGTTTAACTTCCATACATGTTTACTGTGACATAGACTTAGCTTTAAGAAGTGTGAGAATGTTTCTAAATATGTGTCAATCTCTCAATTCTACCGTATAGTTGCTTATGTGAAAACGGGAAGTGTAACTCTGTGCAATAGGTTCCGCATGACTGGTGGGGACATTAACAGATACCAGTAAATCCTTAAAAGGTTGCATTAATAGTGAATAACATTTGGTTTTGTTGATATGATCAGTATAAATCACTCAGATAGCAGCTGAAACTGACTATGGTTTGCACCAGATCAAGCATGGATCTCAAGACAGTTGCTTCCTGCAAATGCTACATTAAGAGTGGTTTGCATTGTTTCTTGTGGTAATCATAGAACTATTGGCATATACATATTCATTTTCAATAAGCAAATATAATCCCTCATGAAATAGTCACAAATTGTTAATGTGACGGTAGGAAGCATACAGTGCTTTGACATTTTACCTCCCAGCTAGCACGCCCGTCTCACATGCCCATGTTTGCAAGTTCTAATTGGGTTCAGGACTGTGCGTGCACAGTTTTCACTCTGCAATGGGTGCTCAAATACCTTTTTAGTATGTAAATGGCGAATACAGAAGTTATTACACAAAAGATACTGGTAAGCCCCAGCCATTCTGAGAGACTAATACTTGGATATAAATAACTAGGTCTGACCACAGCAGTATACATATACTCAGATGACTGCAGTACAGGCAAAGCAGGGGTGTGAATAGTGTGAGATGGCTACTGTTTATAGGGTGTGAGAATTATTCAAACCACCAAGTCCCTCTGTGTGCTCCATTTGGTTCACCATTTTTAGTGATGGTACAGCTCATGTGTTCTACTATGCAATTTTATCAGCCTCAGTTGACTGTCACAAAGCGGATTTTTTAGTTTTTCAACATCTTTTTAACCTTATCTCTCATTAAGATAGCATTTTGGAAACAGACAAAACTGGATCTAGAATGATTAATGTAAACATGAACAAACAAATGCTTGTGAAACCCTGTATGTGACCTTCTGTCTGTACTCTGCTGCAGGTGCATAAAGCAGTGAAGGTGCCAACATGCAAAGTATAAAGTGTGTAGTGGTTGGAGATGGAGCTGTCGGGAAGACTTGTCTCCTAATTTCCTACACGACCAACGCCTTCCCCAGCGAGTACATCCCCACCGTGTTTGACAACTACAGCTCCCAGGTTACCGTGGACAGTAGGACTATTAGTCTGAACCTGTGGGACACTGCCGGGCAGGAGGAGTACGACCGCCTCCGCACCCTCTCCTATCCCCAGACGAATGTCTTTGTCATCTGCTTCTCGATCGCCAGCCCACCCTCCTATGAGAACGTCAAGCACAAGTGGCACCCCGAGGTGACACACCACTGCCCCAGTACGCCTATCCTGCTGGTGGGCACAAAGAAGGACCTGCGGAACGACCCGGAGCTCCTGAAAAAGCTGAAGGACCAGAACCAGACCACCGTTACCACACAGCAGGGCACGGCGCTGGCCAGACAAATCCAGGCCATCAAGTACCTGGAGTGCTCGGCTCTCAACCAAGATGGTATAAAGGAGGTGTTTGCCGAGGCTGTGCGTGCTTTTCTCAATCCACAGCCAGCTACCACCAAGAAACCATGTGTGCTGTTGTAGATGAGTCAAACAGCATGCCTGTCACTGAAGGATGTAAAAACTGTTTGATATAACTTAATGTACAACTAAAGTTATAAAATAAGGTCTTGTTTTTTTGTCAGAATTCCAATTAGGGCAATTTTGCAAAACAAAATATATTGAGGAGTTGGATGTTAATCAAACTAAGCTGTTTCAGTAAAGGGTTTTATTATATTGTATGTGTTTTATTAATGTATTAATTTAAATGAGCCACCCAGCTGTGAACCTTTTCTAACTTACTGAGAGACATGATGTGCTTCTTTCATGTGTAGTGGTTGCTAGAGTTTTTGACAAAGGAGTCGCTTATATTAATAGCAGCTTTCTTCCTGAAAGTGTCTTTTTTCTTTTTTTTTATGTCTGAAAGATTGTCATGTTGGTTATTCTTGGTTCTATAGAGTTGAGAATTATAGTGCTTTCATAGGTGACACCAACATCATTACTCTTAACCTGAGTTGCTGTCTATGTCTGAATACATGCCTTCTGCATTCCCCTTTCATCCAGTCTGCCTACGCTTTATAAAATGTATGCTTTTAGATTTCTGTGTTAAATGCAAAATAATAGTCAACCTGGTTTAATATCACTTGGAAAGCTGACTTTGAACAGAGACTTGATAAGCATGGTTGTATAGCACTGAGCTAATTTTACAAATGATTTTAATCATGAACTGTTGTGGAAAAATGTGTCTTTGATATTAATAATAGAGTTACAGAGATAAGAAAATGATGGTGTGGAGTTGTTTCTCAGTGGTGAACACTGGACATTGGTTAACACCTATCCTTAAGTATTTGGTTAGTTAGTTATTTTATTTGTGAAGTATTGCTGCAGCTCTATGCTATAGTATCCCTGATTTGAATGTTTGGGTGTGCATAAGGTTCCATACAAAAGAGGAAACAAAGTGTCACTTCTGATAAGCTACGCAGATTTTCCTATCAGAGTCATTAGTCAGCATGAGAGAAAGAAACAGAGGGACAGAGACAGTGTGTGTGAGAGATAGAAAAAGAGGGAGAAAGACAGAGAGAGAGGGAGCACGCATGCACAAAAAAAGGGAACTGGTTGGTTACTTCCTTCTAAAAATCCACAGCTATTTTAACCGGGGATTTCATTTCTCTCTCTCTCTCTCACACTCGGTCTTGTTCCTCCCTTCTTCTCCTGTTGTGTAGCTCTGTCAAGAATTCTTCACCTAGAGTAGTCATCTTGGAATTTCCATACCACTGGCCTAGAGAAGAGGGAGGGGCCTGTGTGTTCGAAATCTAGGCTCTGTTTTCCCTCTTCCTTCAAAAAAAGCTGTGTAGATTTTTGCTACTTTTTTAAATGATTTTTTTAATTTATAAACCGTTGATGTAATTTACAAAAGTATATGTCGGCTGTTGTTTCTAAGTAACAGTCTTATCAGGGAAATTACATTATTTTATAACTGTAAAGGGGTCACTGCCAGGCACCATTCTTGGGATAAAATAGTTTTCCTCTCTTCATAATACCACACATATCATGGAAATATCCTTTAAAATAACTCCTCTTTACATTTGTCCCTCTTTACAAAAAGCATGGACATGTATGAGAAACCCTGAACCCAAGGTGTAAGTGGAGATACCACAAACCATGAGACCAGAAGCTGTCCTCCATTTTACTGGGGATTCATTTGATAGTTAAATCACCCTCTGGTCTGTCGAAAGGGTTGTTAGATATCATTCACAGCCTGAACCGTCTGCCGTGTCATGTCCACTTCCGTCAGAGGATTCATTTGATAGTGAAATCACCTGCCGCTGCCGAGCAGCACAAACAACCAAACTAACAGATTAGGCATTGTTTGTAAGTTATTCTAAAACTTTAAATACACAATGTGTACCTTGCATGTTTCTGGTATGGGGATAACTGAGTATGGTTGACTGAGCTCTGCCTTTGTGTAGACACCTCAACCACTGGCAAGGAAACACATCATCTGCATTATTTCTTGAGGCATCTGCTGGTGTGTGTGCAAAGCAGGTGTCTTGTTTGGGTTTGGAAGCTATCCCTATGTATTTTCACTTCTCCATTTCATTTATGGGTGGTTTCTGAGATAAAAACAGGTAATCAATCTTATATAAATGTGTCGTACATTTTGTCCTTACTACTAGAGGAAAGCAGAACACCTTACACCACTTACACATTTTTTGCCGGAGACCCTCAGATACCATTGGAGTTCAAACATAGCAGACCTTGGATGGGTGTGGTCTTTTGACCTGACACAGCCAAGACCTTAAAGTTTTATTTTCAGCAACATCGTCCAATTATTATTATTTTCTTTACATTAATTATTGAATTATTGTGTTGCACCTTGGTTGAGGTACATTCAGCTCAATTTGAACCACTTAGGAAGTAGCCTACTGAATGAAAAGCCAACTCATTCCCAAGATCTATGAATATGCATTTTGACACTTTTGCTGTGTATGTATTGAAATGATCATTGGTTAAATATACTGAGAAAAACATAACTTTCAGTGCCATAAATCACTTGTATCTCTTGAGCTGCAGGAGTTGAGTTTTAAGTATATGACACTACATTGTAATCTATGCAAGTCACTGATGAAAATGTACTTCTTTGCTAAACTATTATCTCCGAACAAGACAATTTAGTTCAGCCCTGATATTCTAGTAAACCAGTTAGGGTTGTGGCTCTGCAAGTGTGTCTTGAGACCAGAGCAGGAAACCATGGTTCCTTTGGGACACTGGTACAAGCCCTAAATACGTAAACAAAAGCAGCTTCCTTCAAGCTGGACGGCAGTCCTTTTAGAAACACCCAGTAGAGCACATCTGTTTATGATCAAAAACTGTCTCCCCACCCTGAAAAGAATGCAATGCTTGAAAATCGACATGAAATCTGCAATGTGGTAAAGCTGCGATTCATTCAGGCTGATTAGTCAATGCAAGGTGAAGTTAACAGAATTTTATTTCACTGGGGACTAGCCAGGTGTACCAGTTTTATAGTATATTTCTGTTGCAATACATTTGTGTGTTGGGATGAGCCTGTGTTTGTGTTTTCATTTCACTATTTCGTGTAAGAGGTCTGCATCATACAAATATCAGATACTTCAGTAGTAGTGAAACAACTTTATGCTAAGCTAGGGCAGATCATCAGTGTTTGTTATATATGTTTCCTGGGTGGAACAGCATACACCTTCAATTAGGTTGATTAGACCTCAACTTCTGCCCTAGCAGCTGTTACAAGTCACACGTCGTCACAAGTCTTTCATTGTCAGCCAAGTGAGCCTAGTCAGCCTTGTTACCCAAGGAATCTGCCCTCTAAATCAATTGCCACCTTGAGGCCACTCTGCAGCCTTCATATTATTCCGGAT
The DNA here is from genome assembly GCF_963457725.1 of Sprattus sprattus. Lineage (NCBI taxonomy): Eukaryota > Metazoa > Chordata > Actinopteri > Clupeiformes > Clupeidae > Sprattus > Sprattus sprattus. Next base: position 9,494,799 of record NC_137928.1, read on the forward strand.
GGCTCTCATTCTCTTCTGTCCCATGATGAGACAGCCCTTTAAAATCTCTTGCACCTGATCTCTGCACCTGTCACCTAGTTGGACACTAACGTGAGCGATTTATTTTGGTCACTGTTGTCCCAAATGTATGTACGTCTGTGATGGAGAACCAGAATCTGGTTGGTGGTTGGCAAATCCCGGGCTTAGACTTAGGGCCTCTGCACTCTGGTTCTACACAATGGTTTACATAGCATATTCACTGCCCGTGCAAATAGGATCACTCAGACGGTACAGCCTGTAATGTTTCCCATCTCCAATCTGTGCCACTCAGATGTTATGGACCCTGCTGGGACTTTCAGGCTAAAGAAAGAGTAATAATCCAGAATTAGATCTATCTCTTTGGCTGGCATGTGGTGCCTGTCCAGTGTCTCCTGGATAAGATCGTGGGGCATAGAACCATATGGCTTTCGGCAGGTCTAACCACAGCACCAGGTCAGTCAGATCACCTCTATTCTCCTTGGCATCTCTGGGGACTGGTGTGATGACTCCTGTATTCTCAAGACACCCAGAAACACCAAGGATGCCACCTTTATGCACTGAGGCCTTACCATCTGTTAAATCATTAACTTAATTCACAGGAATTGGTGCTCTTTGCTGGGAAATGCTTATGTATTGGGCTCTGTGGACATAGACTGGTCTAGTGAAGTAATAGTATTTTCTCCCTCACAGAAGTTGCATATAATTACAACATTATTGTCTTCGCCTTGCTAAAATGAAATGAGTGAGCACTGCCACCCTGTGGTTATAGTGTTCACTTACCGTGCACATGTTTATGTAAAAACGGAGGTAAATGGCGTTTCTCCTCAACCGAGTATTAAAAACTAGTATTTCAATTTCCTATCAATTTATATATTTATTTATATATGCAGTGTATACGGAATGCCTTTTTGTGAGACAAACCTATACCTAGGCTGAATGCGAACAATTTCATAAATCTAAATTGAAACCGCATATAATGGTAACCAATGTCCATCTCGACCGTAAATACAATTGTGCTTTTCCGGACGCTGAGGGGAACAAAATACACATTGGCAAGGCATGTTGTTTTCATGTGTCATGTTTCTGTCACTGCACTTGTTCGCATCCATGTGACGTCCCCCGATTAATCGGCGCGAGGTTGCTTCATTGCTCATGAAGCTCTTCCTGCCTTTGGCAAGTCGGGTTATTTATCTATCGCGACGTATAACTCAAACGTAGAATTATAGCCGCAAGGATTCGCTTCCAGAAAGATGAAACCACGAGGAGTATATGCTCTTCTTTCACTTATGCTTTGTTCACGTTGTTTACCAGGTAATTTTGATGCATTTTCTAGGTTGTCAAATATTCCTAAACAGATTTTTTTTAAAGGGATGTAGTTTTAAACAGTATATATTGAGGTTTTTACTCTTTTTGCAAAAGCAATATTTAGCAATATTTTTTCAGGAACCTTATTGCCAACACATTTTCAGAGTTGAAGTGAATCTGAGCTGCTTTAAAATCATTCAGAACAAAAATAGCACTTTGTAATTTCCATTGTTGTTGATTGATTTGAAATCTTAAAATATTGATCTCTCCTGTGTGAGTAATCATTTAATGTCAGTGCTGGTCATATGGGGTTCACAGAAATGATGAGTCTAGACTGCACATGTATTTTTTCCCCTGGTTTTCAGTCACTTTCAGATGTTTCAAATATTTGCTGCTCAGGGGTGATTACTGAACAGAGTAATCCCGCAACCTTTATGTACTGTTCTGAGGGCTTTAGCCTACTGAGACAGCAGAGCTCTGTGAACATCTGGCCTGACACAATCCCCCTATCCACAAAGGGCACTGCAAACCAATGTAGTGGTTGACATTAAAATATATGAATTTTCATATGTTGTTTTATACAGTGCCTGGTTAGACTTCAATTGTTTTCAGTTGTAAATTGTGTGGAAAAAAATGTGTGCTAGGATTTTTGTATTCGCCAGTAGCCGTACAGGGAATCTGACACGCTGGCATTGTCAGCATTTTGAACCATCAAAGCCCACATATCATCCTAGAATAAAGTTATATTTAAAATGTCTTAGTTATATTGATTGTACACATTAATGAGTATTTTGTCAATGCAAATATTTTTGTACGGCAGATTCATACACATGACCAGTGTTTAACAAAAGGCAATGGTTCCATGGATTACGTAAAGGAGGAGTCATTGGATCTGCCCTGGGTTCAACAGAGAAACCCAAAGAAAAGCTATAGGATATGTACTTGCTAGTAATGACAGCTTTACTTTATCTCTTGTTAGCTATAACCTCAAATGATTGGTAATCCACCAGCATGGATCTTTATGCTGGGACCATCTGGCACAAGAACATGCTTTCTGTGTTACTGACAACCAGGCATTTCTGGTAGAAAGCATATTTGAAAGAAACAACCGTATGTGATCTTGCAGTTGTTTTCAGCATGCTTTTTAAGTGTAACATTTTAAAAATTCTGAAAATAACTTCCTCTAAATCCTCAGAATTGCTAATGAGTTGAAGAGGTTTTCTTTGTTATACATAAAAAGGATAGGAACATATTTTTAAATGTTCTGTGTGATGATGTTTTCCATTCTATAAATTCTCAGCAAGTCTGCATAGATATATGTAAAAAAGATGAATAACTTAATTTATCATTTCCATCTTTCTATCATAAATGTCTATTCTGGGAAATGTTTGTCAGTTGTGATTTGGTGATTTCGGCCATCTGAAAACACTATGACGTATTTTCCTAGCTTGTTAGGCTATGTCAAATGCCTCATACTTACTTTGAAAGCAGTCAATGTCCCTGTTCTTGAGACTCAAGTTGCTGTTTGATACATTAATTTTGCTTGTGTTTGTGGTGTGTCCCTTAGCTTGTGTGAATGTTTGCATTTAGACATTCAAAGACATATATTCCCCCTCAGGAGTAGTTTGTGCCAGGCATGCCATATTTGTAATGTTATTTAAAGATTTAATTGATAGCAATAATTACTTCCTGTGATAATCCCTTAATCAATCATCTTACTACACCTGTCTGTGTGTCTGTGTGTGTGTGTGTGTCTGTGTGTCTGTCTGTGTGTCTGACTGTGTGTCTGTCTGTGTGTCTGTCCGGTGTCACAGCCTGTTGGAGTGCCCATGCGAGTTATGCTCAGAAGCTTTTAAAGGATTTATTCAGTAACTACACGAGTGCTCTGCGACCAGTGGAAGACACAGGAGATATCCTGAATGTCACCCTTCAGATCACCCTTTCACAGATCATCGATATGGTAACACTGAAATAATTATTGTCATAATAGTAAAAAATGATAATAATATATGTCATCAGGTTCAAGTACAGGATAGAGATGACCAGGACAGATGGCAGGTCATTTTTCATTTCACTCCACTGCAATTCATTTAAAATTCACTTCATAAAATGAATAGTTGTAAACCCCCCCCCCCCCCCCCCCCCAAACACATACTGTAGAACTTTATTTATAATGTAATGAATATGCACAATGCACTTAATAATAACTTTCTCACGGGCTACCCTGTGAAAACAGGGAGAAATAGAGAAGTGGCAGCTCCCCTGTGTGAACAGGAAGAATTGAGAGTTAACAATAGGTGACTTGGGGTCTTGTTCACCAGGTCAGAGTGCATAGTTCAGGTGACATCAGGCTACAGTTACAGTGATTGACTGGTGGAGGAGAGGTGCTGAGCATAATCATACAAGTTCATGATTAAATCACACATTGACGAATTCCACGTGTACCTACATCTCTCATCAGACATATTCATGTTACATAAATCCTTCAAATGTCTATGGTACACTGCATATTCATGTCATATGTACTAAAAACTACTACTCTTCTCTAAGATCTATTTTCACTCACCTTTTTCAGAACCACTCATCATGATCGTGTTCTCCTCTTTTTCAGGATGAACGTAACCAGATTCTCACAGCTTATCTATGGATACGACAGGTGTGGGTAGATGTTCACCTAAGGTGGAATAGAGATGACTATGATGGACTCGATACCATCCGTATACCTAGTAGTTATATATGGAGACCTGATATAGTCCTGTATAACAAGTAGGTAACAATGGTATTGAGTTTGTCAGCTCAACATATTCCCCTCCCTTACACTCAATTTCTGGTAAAGTGTCACGCCTGCCTGGCTCAAGGCAGTCCTGTCATTAAAAGGGGTCGACCACACCGTAGTGATACTTTAAAAGGGGTTTTATTTACAGTAGTATAAACAATCAGTATATGTATTAAAATGAAAGTGTCGTGCAATATGTCTAAGGGTAAACAAACAAGTAACAAACTAAAGTGTAAAACAGGACGAGGACGGAGGAAGTGTTCCTGGTGGAGTTCCTTGGTTGGACGTCTTTCACCAGGCTCTCACCACTGGAACAATCCAACCTTGGACGGCAACGCTGAAACCCAGAGCAGAGAGAGCATCCATAGCAAACCTCAGCCTCTTATAGGCCAGCCCATTTGGTTCAGCACTCATACCTGCAGGATGAATAAGGCACAGCCGTAACACAATAAAGAGGCGGAGCCCCTGGCCTGATTAGTAGGGCCGTAACATAAAGGCACAGACTGCACACTTCAATGAGTTCACTCATGGGAGTGTTCAAATTACCAGTTATATCTGCTTTTATATCAAAGACTTGTGTCAGGTTCTTATTCATACTGAGTAACAGTGGCGGTTCTACACGGAGGCCTGGGGTGGCCCGTGCCCCCGTAGACATGTCCCTGGCCACCCCTGCGGCCACCCCTTGCTGACCAAATAAAAAAATATACAGGAATTTATTATGATTTTACACCCGAGCGCCAAAAGCGGTACTAATGCGATGCAACGTTCTACACGGGTAAATCACTGTAGTTTGCCATTGTGTGGTGCTTGCTGGAGAGAGGAGCTACGATTGAAATGTTTGGCTCGCTCTCTTTCATTAATGGATCGCTGGTTCATAAGAGGAGCTGGTAGTCTGTGGTAACCATAGTAATCATAAACAACTGTCTACCGGCTGAGCTGGTGATTTTTCTGCCACATGAAGGCAGAGACGAAGGAAAAATAACCACAGCGTTTTTTTCAAGAACCAAAAGATGCCTGTTGACTTTCCCAGATGTTATGTGTATACAAATTGTCATAGACGAACTGAATGAATTTGATTTCACGACGACAAGAATGTGTGTGGGTCATACAGTCTTTCACGATCACTTTGTTAATTCCAGGATGAAAAAGAGTCAGTTCTTGTGACATAGTCGCTGATATCTGCCAGTAGGTAACATATCATATCTAGCTACTAGCTTGCTTTATATTCCTGCGCTAGCAAGAAGCCTTTGATTGCTAACTAATGTAGCTAGCTCTTGCTGCTGAGTTTTCAAAGTTGACTTCAATTTTTAATTTAATGTATCCTATGATCAGGGTGTTTCCACTGCTTTCAACACTGATAGCTACAACAGTTAGCAAGCAAAGGCTTTCTTTCTAGTGCAGGAATCTTAGATCAGCAGTAGACTAGCTAGCAGCTAAACAATAACATAATAACATGAGGGGCAGATAACATCGACTGTCATGAGAACTAACTCTTTTTCCTAGAATTAATAAAGTGATCCTGGGTCAAAAGCCACAATCACCAGTAGTATTTAATCAAAACAGGTTTAATGGGTACCGTTAGTTCGGTTTGTCATTAAATATCAGTCTTCAACATACAAAGACGTATGTACTTAACGGAGTTTTGGTAAATGGTTGTCGTGAATATGAGACCATAGACATCCTATTACGTAATAGGATGTCTATGTATGAGACTCTCCTGCTGTCAAATCAGGACCAATCAGAGAGGAGCCCAACTTTGGTTCCCGCCCACACAGTGTCAAAAGTTGAATTGACGCTCTGTATTTGCACCCTGTACTGTATTTTTCATTTTCATTTTTTATGGCCCTTGCTCTTGCACCTGCACTCATTGTTATAATGTTAAGTTAAGTTATACATGTTTATATGTTTTTAAAGTAATTCAAGTTTATAATATTTAAAAATCATTTGTTGCGGGTTTTTTTTATGTCCCCCCTAGTAAAAATGGTCTAGAACCGCCACTGCTGAGTAACAGTGTTCTAGTGATTCAAAAGAGGCAGAATAAGATTAGAATCATGCAGTGCTGTCAAGAAGGTATTTTTCATATGGCATATAGACTTAGAATTTTCTTGGTTTGTGATGTATCTCTTGTAGTCTTCCTTGACAGTATCCCATTCCCTCCTTTCTGTATTGCAGTGCTGACAATCATTTTACAGGCTCAATGGACACAAATGTGGTGATTCGACATGATGGTCAGATCATGTGGGATTCCCCTGCAATCACCAAAAGCTCCTGCAAAGTGGACGTCTCCTTCTTCCCCTTTGATGCCCAGCAATGCCGCTTGACCTATGGCTCTTGGACATACAATGGCAATCAGCTGAACCTCCTGAATGGAATGGACACAGCTGACTTGGCTGACTTGATACATAATGTGGAATGGGAGGTACTAGGTATGCCTGCAGAGAGGAACGTAATCCAGTATGGGTGCTGTGCAGATCCTTACCCAGATATCACTTACACTCTGAAACTCAAACGCAGGGCATCTTTCTATGTGTTCAACCTCCTCATCCCATGTGTGATGATCTCATTCCTGGCGCCGCTGGGCTTCTACCTACCAGCCGATTCGGGGGAGAAGGTATCTCTGGGTGTCACGATGATGCTGGCTCTCACTGTGTTTCAGCTCCTGGTTGCTGAGATCATGCCACCATCTGAAAATGTGCCTCTTATTGGTAACAAAGATTTAATCCAAAATAATACTTATTTAATGTTTATGGTGTCATAAATGTAATTAATTGGTACTATGCGTACCATGTTTCTATAGTTCAGAATGACAGATTACTTTGAAATAAGGCCTCATCCACATTTAATGGGGTAAATCTGAAAGATCATTTTTTTTGTACCATTTTTCTAAATCCACACTAAAATGCTGAAACACGACAGAGGTGTTTGTTGTTGTGGTGCTCAGATGCTCAAATTTTCTGGAAACCATACATCATAGTTTCTGAGACTCTAATCTAAACATTTTCCCTGTCCACATTACAACGCAAACCTGGCTTTTCAAAATGAATACACCTCAGACAGCGTTTTCAAAATGTAAATTTCAATTTTCAAATGTACCTGGGTTAGTGTGGACAGGACCAAGGCAAGCGAATCAATAAATACTTTGAACTATTTGCATGCCTTTTAAAATCACCCTCTCACTTTTTTTGTTCTACAGGGAAATACTACATAGCCACAATGACCATGATAACAGCCTCCACAGCTTTGACCATCTTCATCATGAACATTCATCACTGCGGCCCTGAGGCGAAGCCGGTCCCCAGGTGGGCTAAAAAGTTCATCCTGCAGTACATGGCCCGCATCTGTTTCGTGTTTGAGGTGGGTGAGAACTGCATGATGCCACAGCCAGAGAGACCAGAGCCTCCGCAGGAGAAGGGCACCGCTGACTGCATGATGAATGGCCAGGCTGGGAGAGAGAGTGTCCTGAGGGTGGAGAGGGCACAGGATGAGACGTCCCAGAAGATCCTTGAAGAGAACGAGGACACTGAGCAAGTTTTGAGCCGCTCTGGCTCAATGGGAAGAAACCCTACGAACCACTACACCGCCTGGAGAAATGGAGTCTTTATGAGCATGGACTGTGGCGATAGCTCAGAGGTTGCCCAGAGGCGAGTGAGACGCAGAGAGTTGGGAAGCGAGAGAGGGAAAGAGACTCAGTCTAAGGGTCAGTGCATGTATGAGCAGCAGGAACTCCAGAGGAATATCGAGTACATTGCAAACTGTTACCGAGACCAGAGAGCCACACAGAGGAGAACTGGCGAGTGGAAAAAAGTGGCCAAGGTGCTGGATCGTTTCTTCATGTGGATGTTCTTCATCATGGTGTTTCTGATGAGCCTGCTAATAATGGGCAAGGCCATCTAAACAAAGCACAAACTAGCACAGACAAAACACTGAAAGGCACATGCAATTTTCTGTCATGTTTGTCCAAACATATTTTTTCAACTACTGTACCAAATTGTATTTTGTAAATTGCAAGATAGTATTGAGTGATTGAGAATATCTGTTCTGAGGTTAATAATGTTTAACCCCACCCCCACATTCCCTCCTATTCTCTTTTACCTCACTATATCTACCCACAAGATCACAGATCCAAAGACACTTTGTTTGACGATTTCCTTCATGACTCAGTTGACTATAATATCCATAACTGGTCTCAAAGTTGTGATAATCTGGTCTGGTGAGTCATTACTAACATTACTCTTAGAGCACATTTGAGGTTTACTTGTTAATGTGTATGTCTCCTTACTTTATTTTGCTGGTACCTATGGCTAAGTTTACACAGCAGGTAAATGTAAGCTTGTGTCTGATTTTTTGGACCATACGTTCTCACCTACCAATATAAGTAGAATATTCGATAGCTGTATTTAAACTTAACATCCAAAGTGGTGCACACAACTTTCGATGGCCGTAAATAGGTAAGCAGGAGTAACTAAATTTGACTCAAAAGCCAAAAGGGGCAGATTAATTCTCACAGGGTTTGTATACAAAGGGTCACACTTACCACGCTGTGTCAATGTAGTACAATTATTTATTATTAGTAGAAGCTCAGTCCTGTAACTTGTAATTTTGTTATTAGAATATGAAGCAATACTTTATATACTGTACATATGATATTCAATAGGTACAATAAAGAGAAGACTTAACTCTGAAGTAAATATATACAATGTGTGTTATTCTCTGCTCATGTTGGTCATATAATCAGTATTGTGTGAGAGAGCTGAATTTAAAGAACTACATCATGAACTGCATCATGTTTGAAATTCAGTTTTGTTTTTAATTCTTGTTATTTTGTAAGTGACATACCCATTAGAATAGCCTGTGTAGATGTCACCTGTGTTATTTAATAGGAATGTACTCAACATCGAAATCATAAGTCAAGGCTCTGAGCAAGGCCTACTTGTCCTTTAAGACAAAGGATAGATCATTGGTCACCAATTTGCAAACAGATGTGTCTGAATAGTCCAGCACAATGTGCAGATATGCAGCCAACTACGATCTCATCAGAGAAGGCAAGTAGAACATTGGAAGCGTGTTTTGTTGTTCGACATGTTAACAGCGCATTGTTTTTTGAAAAACACACTGTACATTTTCAAAAAAAACTATTTCACAGATTAAAGTGTTTTCAATATAGTAAAAGGTTATTAGGATTCACAGATCATTCATTCTCATGAGTACAAGACCAACCAGCCCAAATACTATTATGTAAAGACCATTATGTAAGGAATAATATATAGTCGGGGTCCTGTTCATCCGGAAGGGATTTATTTTTTCGATAATGACTGCCAGACTATACATTATTCCTGCTTATTTTACGATAACTTGCCAAAAAGATATAAGACATTCCTTCAAAATACCTATTTTTAATGATTTTGTTGTAGTTTTGTGACTTTTACTTATCTTACTTTAAGAAAAAAATTGTTCTTCACGCAAATAGAACTTTAGAGTTTCAGTTGTTGCATAGCAACCCATTACTAGCTGACTTGAAGTTACAATTACTTTCCATTAAGTAACATGACCGGACTACTTGCTGGATGATAAAGATGTGAATTAGAACCACATGTAGGTTAATCGGGGCAAAAGCCTCATTTCTGTTTGGCATCTGCTACTCAGTCGTAACCGGTCTAATCCGAACTGGGGTGTTGGAGTAGAGACTAGCTTGCTGATCGGTTCTTGACTATGCTCAGTTGTTCCATATTTGGATCAAGGCATCACTGGTTGGAAGACCCTACAATGATTTTGCCACTTGACACTACAGCAAATAGTTAATGAGAGTGTATTGTGAGGGCTTAAATGTCATATCATCTGTTCTGTAAGGATAGAGATGAATCCAAGCTCATTTAACAGGTTTTGAGATTATTCTTTGCAGGATCATATCTTGTAATTCTTGAATTAGGGGGCAGGTCCATATCATTCGTGTTTGCTGTCGGATCATGTGGTACTGTCAGTGAGGTCTCCAATTTGAAATCGGGTCAAAGTCAATACAATTAGACACAGAAAGGATTGACAGATTGATGGCCGTTTGATAGGTGAAAAATCACCCTAGTTACCTCAGGACTCCGGAGCTGCATGAAAGTATATTTATTAGACAAACAAACAAAGACAATTGATATCAGGCTCTCCTACCAGCACAAGTCTGACAGTGAAGGCAATGATAAACTCTTCGCACAAGGTTTATATAGACAGAAGTTTAGCTTTCAGCAGGGATAACCATGTGGTGGATTTCTCACGTCCGAGGCTCCCTGTCTTGCAAGGATGGCAGTTTTGCACAAGGTCGGAAGAAGCACAGTTCCTTTCTTATCTCCTCTGGTCTAAACATGCTCTTCTTCATATGCAGACTTAGTGGCTCCTAATATTCTAGTTACACACACAGAGAGAAAAGCCATGCTCCTGCTTTCATAAGCACATGATTCATACAAGGAATATATGAATACAAGGCACTTGATTATTATATTCTTAAGTCATTAACAGTGTTTGGAAATAATCTCTATCACCGTTCTTAGTTGGTGGAGCGATTTGTCTGGTTTATTCCGATAACGAATGAGACTCCATGCTAAATAGTTACACGGCCCCTTGTGGTCTGCGTTTTTAATTTCTTAGAGGGACAAGTGGCTTTTAGCCTGATATCTTCAGTAGCCATGATTCCACTATCGGGCCACTGTGATAATTAAATTATCGCATAAATAAAATCATCTCATTAATTTAATTTAATTTAGGTCATTTGATATTGACTAGTTTTTTTGCCACCGAACCTCTCTTACCTGACTCCACTAACCCTGCCTTTCACCTTGACCTACCCTAGGGTAATCATCGGCCCAAAAGCTCCTGGCCACAATGGGGACTCAACTGGCCCTGGCATGTACCAGCTCGCCTGAATTTGGCCCGATGATGGAAACACGGCTAGTAACTGGTTTAAGGAGCAAACAATGGCAGATAAACACCACTAGTAGTAAAAAAACTTCCCATCCCTCCTTTGCAAACAACAACTTACATGAGTAAATAAAAATTATGCGTAAATAGAAGAAAGGCAAGCTAAAAAGAGAGAATTAAAAAAACAAAAACAAGGGTAAACCACAGGGGTCTGTGGGCAGCAAAGGATATAAGAACGAAAGGGCTCAAAAGCCAAGCTAAAAAGTCCAGTAAAGGCAACCACCACAGAGACAGGAAGCCGGGCACTGGTTTGTGGTTGATGGTGTGGCAGAAACCATAACCTAGCTCTTCAACCAAATGAGGCTGTTAAAAGGGAGTTTTTCCTTACCACCATTCCCCATACATTATAGATTCAGGCCTGGGATCTATAATGTGCCTAGAGATCATGTAAGTTGTTGACTGCACTATATAAATAAATAAAATGTAACTACATTAGTTTAATTTGAGTTTAAGTCTTCAGACACCCCAGGATAAGTGCTCTGGTCAGGTCTGGCCAGGATAAGCTTTGATCACTTGCATCCTTTGGGTTATTAACAAGACCATGTTGACTGATCGCTGCCTGCACAGTTAAACCTGCAAGGGCGTTTCAGACCCCAGTCCATGAGCCCTTACAGACTCATTTTAACTTTTTTAGTTTATTTGGTTTTTTTGCGACCCTTTATTTCAAGAGAACACTGGAGAGGAATCAAGTGGGCAAGAGATGGGGTGTGACTACAGAGGTTGTATGTGGTGAGTAACACTTGTGTCATGGCTCTCCTGCCTTTTTACTTCGAGATAATATTTTTTACCCCAGCTCAACACATTCCAACCCAGTGACAAAAGAGCGTTCACCATCAGTGCGTATCACCAAGTTTCATCCATCCCCACAAGAGGTTTCTATAGGCCGCTTTCAGCTTCAGTGTGTATCAGTTCTATCAGTTTCACTGTGCACAATTCAATTGTATTTGTTAACACAGCTGTTCATCTCTTAACGAATAAATTGTTGTGGGCAGAAAACATTTTCAACCATGTAATAATTTTCAATATTATTAAACTACACTCAGCCATATTAAATGCATCTGAAGGTGGAGAAAACAGGGAAAATGAATTACATCAGGTGTTTTTTTTTTAACTCTTAAGCAATACATGCCTTGGGAAATGAATAACATAGGTAATTTACTAAACACCTTTATGTTGAGGTGATTTGTAAAGAAATTTCATCCAGATTTACATTTCCAGAGGTTGTTATTTATTGACATACTGGAAAATAAACATTAGGATTATTAGGTGAGATGGAAATAGACCAGACAGTGTGCAGGGGCAAATCAAAAGCACATTGATGAAGGCTACAAGGTTTCATATGATTTAAGATTATTCCTAAAATATGTCTTCTAGCTGGGTGTTATTTTTCTACCAAACATCTGCAATATCTTGAGCCTTAATTGTTTAGTTTGTATACCATAAATTATCGGATTTAAATGAGCTGGCACAACATGAAAAAGAATAGCTACAAGTCTTCTTAAAAATGGGTACTCTGGAAAACGATGCATTATGACAATAATGAAGCCAGTTAATAGCATTATCAAATACAGAACTAAGTGACTGGCACACGTTTGAACGGCTTTGCTGTTGAGTTCTGCATTTTTCTTAGTCCAACATGTGATTGCAATTCTAATGTATGTGACAGCAACAGTACCCATAGATGAGGACAATAATATAACAGTATAAAACAGTCCATATATATTGTTTATAGACACATCTTCACAAGATAACTTGAACAAGGAAGCATTATCACAATAAAAATTTGGAATAACTGATGTACAACGTGACAACCTGACACTGAGGCTGACTAATACACCTACTAGGACAACTGCAACAGCCCAGGCACACACAGACAAGATCACTACTGCCTTAGCCGTCATTATTGCACTGTATCTCAGTGGATTGCATATAGCCACATACCTATCAATGGCCATTATGATCAGTATGGTGTGTGAAGCAGAGCCGTAAGTATGAGCACCAAGTACCTGAGTAACACACGCACTATAAGAAATTAACCTGTTTTTATAAACCATGTCAAACAATAGATTGGGGAGTAAGAATGTGTTACCAAGGATATCATTGACAGACAAGTTGCAGAATAGCAAGTACATGGGTTCGTGTAAGCTTCTCTCTGCAATGATGATGAAAATAACACCAATATTACTTATTAGCAGTGCAATATAGACAAAGAGCAATGTGAAAAACACTGGATATGTGGATGACTCAGAAAGGTCTAGATCTTCCAGTAAAAGAATGTCACTGACAGAAATGTTTTCCATCCTTGTACCCTGCTCACCTGTGAAACAGAATAAAAAACAAACAGTATTTTTGTTTCTTTTCATACAGCTTGTCAAAAGATATGTCAGTGTCTATGGGTTTATTCTGTCAATAGCTTTGATTGCGATTTGGCTAGGATTAAGAATAGAACACTTATGCATATAGCTTACCTTCAGTAGCAATGGGTATCAATCTAAGTCTTTCTCAGAGGCTTGTCTTGCAGAACTACTTATATCTTACCTTCTCTGACTGCCCATGACATTGATCCTCTGAGAGTCAGCTGGAGGTGGTGGCAGAAGAAACATGAGTCTCAGGCCCTCTGCAGGCCAACAGCATGAAATTCATGTGAGAACTAAACAGGGCATTTAAGTTCAATAATTTAATTTGAACTATGTAACATATGGGAGCACTTTTTCATGGGTGACTATGTTAAGGTGCCAGGTACCCTGCAAACCTGTCTTTTTGTGCTATGCACAGGACACACTGTCCATGGTTCAAAGTGTTTCCATAACGGTCCAGTTTCACAGTACAGTTAGCGCCACACACACATTGCACCAACAATTTTTGTTTTTATCACTGCCATCTTTGATGTACCCCTTTGTGTCACATCTGGTCAACGACATTAGCTGGGTTTCCATTTGTATGGACAACTAAGGGTCATGGTGGATTTTTTTTTAAACTTATTATGATGATGAGAATTTTCTTTTTTCAGCTACTTTTGCGTTCCCTCACAATCATTTGCATTCCTTCTCTATACTTTTGCATTCCCTTCCTCCCTCCTTGCTTCCTGCAGATCACTGTTATTTTTCATCTTAGTGAGTCATCTCATTCTAACTATTCAGGTAGGTTAACTTTCACTGATTACATAGCCATGCTTATCATCAATCAGTAAAACTATATCCTCATGTTTAATGACAAGTACAAAGACAGTACAATTCTATGAGCTGATCCATGTCGTGGTGTGGCAAATAGACCATGAATAGTGGGATAGCAATAGGATTGTGAGGTGACAGAAAATATAGGCTTTAGAGTTTGAAGCAGCGTGAAACTAGCCTAATCAGTGCAGGTCGCTTCCGGCCCTGATTTCTGGATGGGAGACGTTAAACATTCAAAGTATAAGCCCATGAATACTGTGGTGTAACAGCATAAATTAAAAGTTTTTAGCTTGATTTAATCCATAGAGCGGTAAAGCGTTTGGATATTTAGGGCCTGATTTACTAACATGCGACCGCAGCTTAATCTGCGGTCGCACATTAACACACTGTGTTTTTGCGCATTTTCCGTGGTATTTATCAAACCAGATCTGCGCTGGGCACTCTGTGCTTACTCCGCCCTTTGAAGGGCCTTATTTACTAACATTGATTTGCGACCGCAGCTTAATCTGCGCCTTTGCCAGGCGCACAATAACGCACAGTGTTTCCCCGCATTTTCCGTGATATTTATCAAGCCAGATCCGCGCTGGGCAATCATTATTTAGCGCACTGTTAAAAGACGGGAGAAATTGCCTGCAAGTTACTGCCCACCATGGAGATTCGAGGAAGAAAAAACTAAGGTTCAGCGGAGAGGAGTTAGATATATTGGTTCACGTTCGCTCAATCACTGAACCTGATTCAATGGGTTATATTGTTGTTTTGCCCGCCATCACCTACAGTGAGATGTTTAAAAGAACACGATTATAAATAATATGCTATTGGTGGCATTAATGCATAAACTGTCTATTATAACAATATAGATGTGTACATGGTGAGATTAATACGTTCTACAAGGGACATGGGTTCACTACAATATATCCCCACTGAAACAAATACATTTACCAAGTAGCCAGGCCTCTACAAAATCACGTTGCTCAATCATGGATAGATGGCACTATTCCGGAAGATAAAACTGTCATGGACAGACCACTACCACGTAAGTAATGGTCATGTTGGCATCACATATGACCTGGACATTCATTGAATATGTGTGCTTTCTGTTTCGGTAAACGTGTTCGTGGATTGAAGGTGGGACTGTTTGCATGTGGCTGCAATTAATGCTTCCAATTACGTTCGGAAAGTTTGCAATATCAAAAAAAGTCCTGTTTGATGTCTCTAATTTCAGCTATGGCAGTGGGGAAATGTATTGACCAGTGCGCCGTAGCAATGCGTCGAGTACCTGGGTGAATATTTGACTGATTGAAGGCTGAGATATACCAACTGCTGATGCTATAACTGTTTGAAATGATCCGATGCCAATATTTGTAATGTTGTCCTGAGTTTAACAACTGATGAAATGGAATGTGATCTCCGGTTGGAGGGTTCGATGTCTCTGATCTGGTTCAGTAATTGAAGTATTGCATGGCTGGTTAACCTGTACCGTCTAATGATTTGTGGATCGCTTAACTGAAAAAGTGTTGTACGAGTTGAAAAAAATATTTCTGTGGGCTGTCTCTGTCTATATCTTCGCCTTGCTCTTACAACTGCTGCAATATCAACGTTTTCAGACTCAATGGAAATGCGCTTCCTGGTTAAGACGTGCTTTTATGAGGCGGAGAATTATCCCGCAAATTAGAGACGTGCGCTCGACAGGCAGTTTTAGTAAATACCACGCAATACATCATTAGGCGCACCTACCTTCTCTCCTCCCATTAAATTGCTCTCCATGCCCACGTTCCACCCAGGTTTCCACCCACGTTTCCGTGCCCTCCCCTGTTCACACCCACAGGCGTTAATATGCGCTGCGCACCCTTAGTAAATACCATTTTATGTTTACGTTAGCTATTTTACGCCTGAAATGGGCGCAATCCTGTTAGTAAATCAGGCCCTTAATGCTCTAAAAACATATGTAGGCCTAACACATCGCCCCCTTGCACCAATGATGTTGTGCTTTAGTGTGGCATATCAATCTACACCAATTTCACAATTGTTTCAGAGAATCGTTCACCTTAAAATAACAAAACATAGTATGCCTCCTTTCTTACAACACTTGTGTCACTGCACAAAGAAGTACACATACATACTCACTTCATCTCACGGATTTTCATCCCCAATAGCATGGAAGAATAAGTCCAATAGACTAATGCTGCAAAAGTTGTAAGGCTGGGAAAACTACAAATTGTACCCCCTCAATACAGATGTAATTTTTGTTTTGGTACTTTTCCTACTGCATATTGGCGTGGTACTCCAGTTGCACTGCGGCAGACAAGAGAGCCCTTCAAAGGGTCATCAACACAGCCCAAAAATGAATGGCTGCTCACTGCCCTCTCTGGAATTCATTGCCTGCTCCTGCTACCTTGGCAGGGCCAATAACATCTTGAAAGACTCCGCTCACCCAGGCCACCACCTACTCTCCTGCCCTCTGGAAGACGGTACATGTCCTCCACGCGTCTAAAGGATATTTTTTCCCCGACAGCCATCAGAACATTAAATACAGACATGCACTTACAATTTCAAAACACGCTTCAAAACACATTGCCCAAAACTGCATGAAAGGTCCCTGTTCTGTATGACCCTTAGTGTCACGTCTGCACTGAACCCACCACGTTACAGAGCATTCGAACGGTTGCGTAGATCCAACGGATGGCCGAGGAGGAGTCTGGTGCATGGGGTTGTGTTGATACCAGAGACGTTATAGTGAGATTGACAGGTCAACAAACCAATCACGCCACAAGCAAGCTGTGTACCTTGTGAGTAGTAGCATGCTAACATTAGATGTCATTAGGTGACTCAGACACCTCGCAAATCCTATCAGACATATTTTGTCAGTTACAATAAAGGGGTTTTTACATTGTACAGTGTCTGTTTCTCGGTAACTTTAAAAACATCTAAGCAAAAAAAAGTCAAACAAACTACTTTTAGGTACAAATACGACCATCTACGGAGTTGGGTCCGCCATCTTTTTTTTTTGAGCTTCCCGCTCTTCAGACGTGAGCATAAACACAATCTGATTGGCTAGCGCCTGTGGTGTCAGTCATGGATGAAAGGCAATTTGATTGGCTGATGCATGCATTGCCTCTCGAAAAGTTGAACATCTTTCAACGGTTGCCGCAAGCAACGCATGAAACGCAACGCAACGGAACCTAACGAAGCCACAATTCAGTTCGGCGTCACTCCATCCAGCCTATCCGGATCAACGCTTTCCGACGCAACTGTGTGAATGCTCTGTTAAACTCACACACCTCCACTATAGCTTTAATCATCTCCCCAATTCCCTGTACCTGCCTCAGTCACATTCACATTCACCCAAATACAAACACCTACATATCATAATCATTTAACATTTTTGTTTACTATAAAAATGTAGTAATTTTTTTTTTTACTTTGCCTTCTAGTCAAACAAAAGGGGCCATTTTTTGTCTAATAATGATAATGAGGTGTTGTAAAACAGCTCATGTTAATCAGCTGAGGCAATTGACCGATCGCCAGGGCCCCCTTAGTTACTGTTGCTAAGGGCCTGATTTACTAACAGGATTGCGCCCATTTCAGGCGTAAAATAGCGGTCGTAAACATAAAACGGTAATTACAAAGGAGGCGCATTTGAGTAGAAGCACATTTTTACGCTTTGTGGGTGTGTGCCACAATGAGATGGGAGGGTATAAGGAACGTGGGCGTGTAGCGCAAATATATGGGAGGAGAGAAATTAAGTGCGCCTAATGATGTATTGCGTGGTATTTACTAAAACTGCCTGGTAAGTGCGTCTCTAATTTGCGGGATAATTCTCCGCCTCATAAAAGCACGTCTTAACCAGGAAGCGCAATTCCATTGAGTCTGAAAACGTTGATATGGCAGCAGTTATAAGAGCAAGGCGAAGACATAGACAGAGACAGCGCACAGAAAGGATTTTTCTGTATAACACTTTTTCAGTTAAGCGAACCACAAATCATTAGACGGTACAGGTTAACCAGCCACGCAATACTTCAATTACTGAACCAGATCAGAGACGACATCGAACCCTCCAACCGGCGATCACATTCCATTCCATCAGTTGTTAAACTCCGGACAACATTGCAAATATTGGCATCCGGATCATTTCAAACAGTTATAGCATCAGCAGTTGGTATATCTCAGCCTTCACTCAGCCAAATATTCACCCAGGTACTCGACGCATTGCTACGGCGCACTGGTCAATACATTTCCCCACTGCCATAGCTGAAATTAGAGACATCAAACAGGACTTTTTTTTAAATTGCAAACTTTCCGAACGTAATTGGAGCCATTAATTGCACCCACATCCAAACAGTCCCACCTACAATCCACGAATACATTTACCGAAACAGAAAGCACACATATTCAATGAATGTCCAGGTCATATGCGATGCCAACATGACCATTACTAATGTGGTAGCCAAATACCCTGGATCTGTCCATGACAGTTTTATCTTCCGGAATAGTGCCATCTATCCAAGATTGAGCAACGGGGATTTTGGAGAGGCCTGGCTACTTGGTAAATGTATTTGTTTCAGTGGGGATATATTGTAGGGAACCCATGTCCCTTGTAGAAATTATTAATCTCCCCATGTACCCATCTATATTGTTATAATAGACAGTTTATGCATTAATGCCACCAATAGCATATTCTTTATAATCGTGTTCTTTTAAACATCTCGCTGTAGGTGATGGCGGGCAGAACAACAATATAACAGCGCGCACATTGAATCAGGTTCAGTGATTGAGCGAACGTGAAACAATATATCTATCTCCTCTTCGCTGAACCTTCATTTTCTCTTCCTCGAATCTCCATGATGGCAGTAACTTGCAGGCGATTTCTCCAGTCTTTTAACGGTGCGCTAAATAATGATTGCCCAGAGCGCAGATTAAGCTGCGGTCGCAATGTTAGTAAATAAGGCCCTAAAGGGCGGAGTAAGCACAGAGTGCCCAGCGCGGATCTTGTTTGATAAATACCCCAGAAAATATATGTGATTAATAAATCAGGCTCTAAGGGCCTGATTTACTATCAGGATTGCGCCCATTTCTGGTGTAAAATAGCGGTCGTAAACATAAAACGGTATTTACTAAGGGGCCGCAGCGCATATTAACGCCTGTGGGGGAGGTAACGTGGAGGTGGGTGGTAACGTAGGCGTGAGGCGCAATTTACGTGGGAGGAGACAAGGTAAGTGCGCCTAATGATGTCATGCGTGGTATTTACTAAGCTGCCTGTCGAGAGCACGTCTCCAATTTGCAGGATAATTCTCCGCCTCATAAAAGCACGTCTTAACCAGTAAGCGCATTTCCACTGAGTCTGAATACGTTGATATGGCAGCAGTAATAAGAGCAAGGCGAAGACATAGACAGAGGCAGCGCACAGAAATAATTTTTTCAACTCGTATAACGCTTTTTCAATTAAGCGAACCAGAAATCATTAGACGGTACAGGTTAACCAGCCACGCAATACTTCAATTACTGGACCAGATCAGAGACGACATCTAACCCTCCAACCGGAGATCACATTCCATTCAATCAGTTGGTAAACATTGCAAATATTGGCACCGGATCATTTCAAACAGTTATAGTATCAGCAGTTGATATATCTCAGCCTTCACAAATATTCACACAGGTACTCGAAGCATTGCTATGGCGCACTGGTCAATACATTTCCCCACTGCCACAGCTGAAATTATAGACATCAAACAGGACTTTTTTTGAAATCGCAAACTTTCCGAACGTAATATGAACCATTGATTGCACCCACGTCCATAAATATTGTAGTGAACCCATGTCCCTTGTAGAAATAATTAATCTCGCCATGTACACATCTATATTGTTATAATAGACAGTTTATGCATTAATGCCACCAATAGCATATTCTTTATAATCGTGTTCTTTTAAACATCTTGCTGTATGGCGGGCAGAACAACAATATAGCAGCACATTGAATCAGGTTCAGTGATTGAGCGAACGTGAACCAATACATCTATCTCCAATTCGCTGAAGCTTCATTTTCTCTTCCTAAATAAATACCACGGAAAATGCGGAAAAACACCGTGCGTTAATGTGCGAACGCAGTTTAAGCAGCGGTCGCAATGTTAGTAAATCAGGCCCTGTATAGGGCGGAGTAAACACAGTTTGCCCAGCGCAGATCTGGATTGATAAATACCAAGTAAAATGCGCAAAAACACTGTGCGTTAATTTGCGAACGCAGATTAAGAAGCGCTCGCATATTAGTAAATCAGGCCCTAAGTCTGTATAAAGGTACTTTTGGCCACCAGATGCCGCCAAATCGTGGCAATGGCTGCCACGATCGTGACAACTAAGGGAGTTGAAGGGCCTGAAAAGTGACGCAATGCTTGCTGTTCTTCTGTCGGACAGGCAATCATGTGGTTTGTTTTAGGAGGGATTTGTTATTTGCCTGACTTTGTAGCCAATGTAACTAGCTACTTTATGTAGCTTATGTATTACCCCAGCGCTTCCGCTAGTAGACTGTAGTTGAGTCCACCTACTTTGTATGTAATCTCTCTGTGTTTGTGAAGAGTTTTTTTCATATTTCCATTTTTTACACGTTTACAATTAAATAAAAGATTATAAGCAGTGTTGGGTATCGTTACTTTTGAAAGTAATCCATTACGTTACTACGTTATTATCAATTAAAAGTAATCCATTACGTTACTACGTTACCTATAAATAAAAGAAACGCGTTAGAGTACTCGTGCGTTACCAACAATTAAAACGCGTTTGGGGTGTGTGCGTGTCCGCCTAGCGCAACAACACACAAGCTTAAGTTAATGTTCTATTTACTTGGCAATGGGTTTTCTATATTTTCCCACGTAGATCAAACGACTGACAATGCAGTTCATGATGGGAGTTGACTAGCTACTACTGATATATGTTTACTAGTTGCCATAACTGTAGCAATACCTCACGGCAGCTAGCTAGCAAGCTGCTACATGAACTTGCAACACACATCCTACTTTAGATGCACCAACAGTGCTGACTGTTTATGAATCAATCATGAACCTATAGCATAATGACAGAAAAGACAGTCATCATATTGCACGTTTTATTTAACAGGCATTCATCATTTGATAATTAGAACAGCTTCCATGAATAACTCCGGTAAGAGGCAGTTATTTTAACAGAATGTAGCTTACCGTATTGGCTGCGCACAAAACACATAGCTTATCCACTTTACAAGTGCAGGCGCCTAACAAAGTGCTTAACAGGTAGGCACGCAACCTTTTAGAATTGGAAATTTAACTCTGGCAAATATACAATAGTCCTGTCAAATTGTAGCCTAGTAAAAACAAACAAAAAACCTACTGGCAAATGTTCCTCCTTCTTTTTATCTTAACAACACGATGTAGGCTACTACCGTATGCGTTGCACAAAAGAACAGTGCATGGCACTAAAAAAACATTGAAGAACTGAAAATGTTCGTGTGACCCTAGGCTAACCCTACATTTATAATAATCACGTAGGCTGCCTTTAGCCTATTCATCACCACAGATTGCATTTTACCACTATGTTCTTGTCCTTTTCGCTCTGTAACTCAAAATAATGCGCGTACCTCCAGGACACACAGGTGCGCGCGCACACACACACACACACCCACACGACACACCCACACACACACAGAGAGAGAGAGAGATGCAAGGAGCAGGGCAGTCACAAACGCAAGCAGCAGCATCTGACTAAATGCAGAAAACCCGGGACTTTACTTTCCTTATCGAGGGAAATTAACGGAGTAACGGAGTAACGGAGTAACGGAGTAACGGAGTAACGGAGTAACGAGTGCTTATTTTGGAAATTAACGAGTTACTGATTACTGAATTCGCAAAACTAACGCGTTAGGTTACTCGTTACTGAAAAAAACGGATAAGAGTACTCTAACGCGTTACTTCTAACGCAGTGGCGGTCCGTGCATTTCACGACTAGGCCTTCAGAGATGTCCTACACGATATTAAACTGAGTGAATCCACCTCCTAATACCATCATTACGACGCCATGGCTCTCGAACCATTATATTTATACAGAAAGGCTGTATAAGTGAGCATTGCATCACCTCAACATAGTCGAGTACAACAGACTTTATTAATATTTCCGGAGCATCTCAAATCAATACACCCGTATTAACAATACATTAAGAGTAGTAAACTCTCCGTTTTATGATCGCTTGGATATTACTGTCACAACTTAAAAATAAAAGGCGATTTTCAGGGATTAGTCTACAAAGTTTTATTAAGTCCACCGAAAGTAGCCTATGTGAGCTTTAACAAGTTTGTCCACTAAACATCGCATGGTCCCACCTGCAAAGCAGTTTCATTAAACTTCCCATCCTCACGATATCCAGTTTTTCTTGAAAATTCCGTCTTGAAAACGGCGTTGTAATTGTATCAAAAACTGGAATTATCAAGTTGGTGTAAACTAGTTTATTTGAGTTGGTTAATGTAATTATATTTAGTCTCACCAATTGAAACAACTAGCATAATAAGCATTGAAACCGATGTACGTCGTTTTCGCATTAGCCAGCTAAACTGAGCACTGAAGCACTGCACCGGTCTGCCTCAGTATCCAATCAAAGGACGTTTACGTGTCACGTTCAACGCGAGGAAAGAAATCTTCCGGGCCTTCTAGAAGGCCCAATGTCGCCAACTCGAAATCTGATTGGTTGTCACAACTGTCTGTTTCAGTTAATTCAATTTAAATGAACTGAAACAGCCAGTTGTGATAACCAATCAGATGTACACGGGCCTTCAATGTGAATTCTGAAGGCCTCAGGGAAGATTTCTGTTCTCGGGGAAGATTTCTTGGAGCGTGGCAACACATGATAGCTGAAATATGATTGGATGAAAGCTCTAACATAAATGAACAACGCTGGAAGCTATGAAATTAAGATAATGGACTATGGGGAATAATTTAATACATATTTATGAAAAGAAAATATTAAAATTAAATGTATTTTATTACATTTATTTTCTGATGATGTTTAGGCCAGCAGAGAAGGCCTTGAAGGCCCTGACAGACCACCACTGTTCTAACGCGTTACCCCCAACACTGATTATAAGATATAAAATTGTGTCTTTATTGGTTTGGCTTAATGGTATTAACTTTGCAAATAATCCCTGGTAGATATATTGTCATCCGCAGAAATGTAAGATAAAGTGTGAACAGTATTACAGACAATAGGCCCAATAAGTACACCAACCTTTCCAATTAACAAATGGTGTTGCTTATAATTATTACTAGTAGTGAAATATGTAGTGGCATTAATTACCAGTCACTATTTCTTTATCAAAATGGCACAGCCTAGACATTGAGAGACAACCCATTGCGTGAGTACTTTTACTTTTACTTTTAAAGTAAATTTAAAAGTGAGTACTTTATACTTTTTACTTAAGTAGGATTGTTGCTGTAGTACTTTTACTTTTACTTAAATTTTCCTGGGTACTTGTACTTTTACTTAAGTACTAAACTTAAGTACAGTACTTCTTCCACCACTGCTGGAGAGGAATCAAGTGGGCAAGAGATGGGGTGTGACTACAGAGGTTGTATGTGGTGAGTAACACTTGTGTCATGGCTCTCCTGCCTTTTTACTTTGAGATAATATTTTTTACCCCAGCTCAACACATTCCAACCCACCCAGTGACAAAAGAGCGTTCACCATCAGTGCGTATCACCAAGTTTCATCTTTCCCCACAAGAGGTTTCTATAGGCCGCTTTCAGCTTCAGTTTGTATCAGTTCTATCAGTTTCACTGTGCACCATTTAATTGTATTTGTTAACACAGCTGTTCATCTCTTAACGAATACATTGTTGTGGGCAGAAAACAGTTTTTTTTTTCAACCCTGTTATCATCTTCAATAATATTGAAATATATTCACTCAGCCATATTAAATGCTTCTGATAAGGTGTACAAAACAGGGAAATTTAATTACATGAGGTTTTTTTTTAAACTCATACACAATACATTCCTTGGGAAATACATAACAGGTGTTTTACTAAACACGTTTATGTTGAGGTGATCTATGAAGAAATCTCATCCGGATTTACATTGCCAGAGGTTGTTATTTATTTACATACTGAAAAATAACCATTAAGATTATCAGGTGAGATGGGAATAGACCAGGCAGTGTGTAGGGGTAAAACAAAAACACATTGATGAAGATCACAAGGTTTTATATGATTTAAGATTATTCCTAAAATATTCATATATATGTCTTCTAGCTGGGTGTTATTTTTCTACCAAACATCTGCAATAACTTAAGCCTTAATTGTTTAGTTTGTATACCATAAATTATCGGATTTAAATTAGCTGGCACAACATGAAAAAGAATAGCTACAAGTCTTCTTAAAAATGGATACTCTGGAAAACGATGCATTATGACAATAATGAAGCCAGTTAATAGCATTATCAAATACAGAACTAGGTGACTGGCACACGTTTGAATGGCTTTGCTGTTGAGTTCTGCATTTTTCTTAGTCCAACATGTAATTGCAATTCTAATGTATGTGACAGCAACAGTACCCATAGATGAGGACAAAAATATAACAGTATAAAACAGTCCATATATATTATTAATAGACAGATCTTCACAGGATAACTTGAACAACGAAGCATTATCACAATAGAAATTTGGAATAACTGATGTACAACGTGACAACCTGACACTGAGGCTGACTAATACACCTATTAAGACAAATGAAACAGCCCAGGCAGACACAGACAAGATCACTACCGCCTTAGCCGTCATTATTGCACTGTATCTCAGTGGATTGCATATAGCAACGTACCTATCAATTGCCATTATCATCAGTATGGTGTGTGAAGCGGAGCCAAAAGTATGAGCACAAAATACCTGTGTAACACACGCATTATAAGAAATGAACCTGTTCTTAAAAAACATGTCAGACAATAGGTGGGGGAGTAACATTGTGTTACCAAAGATATCATTGACAGACAAGTTGCAGAATAGCAAGTACATGGGTTCGTGTAAGCTTTTCTCTGCAATTATTATAACAACAACACCAACATTGGTTATTAGCAGTGCGATATAGACAAAGAGTAATGTGAAAAACACTGGATATGTGGATGACTCAGAAAGGTCTAGATCTTCCAGTACAAGAATGTCACTGACAGATGAAATGTTTTCCATCCTTGTACCCTGCCAACCTGTGGAAACAGAATAAAAACCCAACAGTATTTCTTTCTTTTCATACAGCTTTTCAAAAGATGTCTGTGTGTTTATAGGTTTATGTCATCAATATCTTGTGATTTGGCTAGGATTAAGAACAGAAAACCTATACATAAAGCTTACCTGTAGTAGCAATTGATAATAATCTAAGTCTCTAAGAGGCTTGTCTTGCAGAACTACTTATATTATACCTTCTCTGACTGCCCATGACCGTGATCCTATGAGAGTCAGCTGGAGGTGGTGGCAGAAGAAACATGAGTCTCAGGCCCTCTGCAGGCCAACAGCCTGAAATTCATGTGGGAACTAAAGAGGTTATTTAAGTTCATTTCATTGTATTTGAACTATGTAACATAATTAATTTCAATTCAACTTTATTTCGCCATGTATACAGATACTAGGAATTTGGTTTGGTTTTCTCCATGCAGGCTGTAGCATCACGAATAGAACACAAGGACAAGATTTTTACAACAATACAAGATAGTACCTGTATGAGCAGAATAATAAAAAAGAATGGAGGTAGTGCATCAATAGTAATGCTAAATAAAGTTAAATAAATGCCAAAAAGTGCCATGAAGTGCCGTAATATTCCTCTCCCTGTACACCAATGACTGCTACTCTGGTGACCCGTCTGTCAAGACCATCAGGTATGCAGACGACACCACCCTCATCAGCAACAAAAACGAGTCTGCCTGCCGGAGGGAGGTCGGCCATCTAGAGTCCTGGTGTGCAGCTAGCAACCTAGAGCTCAACATCAACAAGACAGTGGAGGTGATTGTGGACTTCCGTAAAAAGGTTCAGACACATCCTCCACTTGTCATCAACAACTCATCTTCCTGGTGTTAACTGTGCGGGGCTGTGACAGATGCGGGCCCAGCCTCCTCCTCACCTGCTCCATTGGTCATCACTGAGCATGAGGTTCGGCGGCTCTTCAAATGTCATAACACCTGGATAGCGTGTGGGCCGGACATGGTGTCACCTGCTACCCTCAAGCACTGTGCCAGCGAGCTTGCTCCAGTGTTTAAGGACATTTTTAATCAGTCTCTTAAATCATGCCGTGTTTCTGTTTGTTTCAAATCTGCTGTCATCATCCCAGTTCCAAAAAACGCGCTGCTTCAAACCTTGTGCAGAACACATTGAACTAGTCTGGTAGATTTGGGTGGTTGGAGGTGGGGAGTGGGCTTCTTCTTGTAGACCGTGGCAGATTGTTGTAGGCCCTTCCAGACCACCCTGATGTTCTTATCCAAGCCCTGTTGTTCAATCCTAGCCTTATACAGCCCTTTAGCATGCTGGGTGGCTTTGCTGAGGGCATATTTGGCTTTGGTGTACGCGCCCTTGTCTCCGCTCCTGTGGGCCGCCTCCTTCTCTCTCCCCAGAAGCCTCACCTCCTTATTAAACCACGGTTAATTATTTCCATAAGTGAAAATGGATTGTCTGGGGATGCAGAGTTCCTCACAAAAGTAGACGTAGGATGAGCATGTGTCTGCATACTCATCAATGTTATTGCATGCCAGCTTGATAGCTGCCCAGTCTGTAATGTCAAAACAGGCTTGCAGTGATTCAGTTGCATCGGGTGTTCGTTTCTGTACAGATCACTTGATGGGTTTTGTTACTTGAGTAGTGACTGGTATGTGGGTATGAGTTTTTATCACAGCATGATTACTTTTTCCTAGTGGAGCGCACACGCGATATGCGTCTTTGATGGTAGAATAGCAATGATCAATAGTCCGTTCTCCCCGGTCGGCACAGCGCACCAGCTAATGGTATTTTTGGAAGTTCAGCTTTCAGATCAGTGTGGTTAGACTCACCCATGACAAATAAAGTGGAGTTAGGGAACTTGTTCTCCACCTCCGTGATCTGATCTGCTGTGCAGTGTCAGCGTGTGCCTGAGGCTGGACGTAGACACACACAAGGATAATCAATGTTATTTCTCTAGGTGAGTAGAAGGGTTTTGCAGTGTATCACCAATACTTCCAGGACGGGGGAGCATAATGCAGAGATGGAAGTTGAATCACTGCACGACTCGTTACTCACATAAAAGCAGACACCTCCGCCTTTTGTTTTTCCCGGTGGATGTCGCATCATGGTCCACTCTAAAGCGCTGATAGCCGGGCAGGTCCATCGCTGTGTCAGGAATATTGGAGTGAAGCCAGGTTTCCGTAAAGCAGAAAGCAGCAGTATGCGAATAGCCCTTGTCCAGCCGAAGTTGGAGCTAATCCAGCTCGTTGCTGAGTGATCTCACGTTAGCCAGTACTAATCCAGATAAAGGTGCACGGAAACCTTTCTTCTCCAACCGGAGTCTGCAGCCGGCTAGATTTCCCCTCGCTCTGCTGTGGGGGAGTAGCCTCCATGGGCGAGCTCTCTTATGTATGTTTGGGCTACGATCCGTAGAGACTCTAAGAATATCCGGAAAAAAACCCTGAAGATCAGGGTGGCAACTAGGGGATAAAGTTGCTCTGATAATAGTTAATTTCGCGTGTATGGGATTCTCATAGTGGCACGGAACACGGAACATAAAAACAAAAACAGACAAACTTTCTCCTGCGCAAGATCTCCACGGCCGGCACACAAGCACCATTACCGACAGCAGGCACGCACGCCCATGACCTGCCCAAGAGGTAAGGGGCACTTTTTCCATGGGTGATTATGTTAAGGTGCCAGGTACCATGCAAACTTGTCTTTTTGTGCTATGCACAGGACACACTGTCCATGGTTCAGTGTTTCCACAATGGTCTTCAATCATTAAGTTTCGCAGTACAGTTAGCGCCACACACATATTTCAGGGACCAGATATAACACATGGGACATGAAGTAGTCATGGGACCAATCGAAGCACTCTTCACCCACGCCGGAAGGCTGAGCCCGCCCCCTCAGGAGCACTTAAATAGCGGTGAAGGACAGGCATCTGTCTCTTGGAAAAACTGAGCGTAGAAACACAAACCGAAGAACAATACACTGTAAAAGGCACGCTTGTTATATCTGGTCCCTGCTAAGGGAACCGAGGTTACAGCAATACAACACTACAGCACCCCACAGCAAAGAGGCAGGCTGTCTTCAGGCAGACAATAGCCAGACAATAGGGGTATCTGCACAAACACACCTAGCAGTCCCTTGCTCCTCCCCCAACAGCCTGAAGTAAGGGAAAATGCAATTATATACTGGTCGGTCTGTCTCCACGACCAGTATTAAAATCCAAGACAGAGGCAGTCTATAGTCAGCATCGCACTGAATAGCATTGGCAAGGCGTGCAGACTCTACCGGCCAGTATGGCAGGCACTCGCCTTCTCCCGTTCAAGCACGATCTGTGCACCGTCTGTCCCTGAGGAACACTCCCTCAATGGCACAGGTGATGTGCGGCTCCACCCACCTCCAGGAAGTTCCAGACTGCAGGAAACACAATACAATATGCAATGCTTTAGGCAAACTCACACGCCATTAAGCAGGCGCAACTAGTGACACATAACCAGTGGAATGAAATGACGAACTTCCCTTTTCAAGGCAATCGCAGAGCGTAAAAGGTCAGCCTCGGAACCAGCCAATACACCGCGTCCGGAGTAGTACTCATGGTCCTTGCTTCATCCGTCTTCACCAGCTGTAAACACAACGGAGATGTAGACAACATGCCAGTATCACACAGTTCACACGTATGCGTTAACGTAATGTGTTAAGCCGTTAAGGGCGACTGATCCCCATTCACTTTGAGCAGCCGCTGGTCCCATAGCAGCCGACGCTTACGCTGGTCCCACAGCAGCCGCTGCTGACGCTGGTCCCACAGCAGCCGACGCTGATCCCACAGCAGCCGACGCTGACGCAGGTCCCACAGCAGCCGACGCTGACGCAGGTCCCACAGCAGCCGACGCTGATCCCACAGCAGCCGACGCTGACGCTGGTTCCACAGCAGCCGACGCTTACGCTGGTCCCACAGCAGCCGCTGCTGACGCTGGTCCCACAGCAGCCGACGCTGATCCCACAGCAGCCGACGCTGACGCAGGTCCCACAGCAGCCGACGCTGATCCCACAGCAGCCGACGCTGACGCTGGTCCCACAGCAGCCGATGCTGACGCAGGTCCCACAGCAGCCGCTGCTGACGCTGGTCCCACAGCAGCCGCTGCTTACGCTGGATATGTGGATGACTCAGAAAGATCTAGATCTTCCAGCACAAGAATGTCACTGACAGATGAAATGTTTTCCATCCTTGTACCCTGCCAACCTGTGGAAACAGATTCAAAACCAAAAAGTATTACTTTCTTTTCATACAGCTTGTCAAAAGATGTGTGTGTGTCTATGGGTTTATGCTGTCAATATCTTGTGATTTGGCTAGGATTAAGAATAGAACACTTATGCATATAGCTTACCTTCAGTAGCAATGGATAACAATCTAAGTCTTACTCAGAGGCTTGTCTTGCAGAACTACTTATATTATACCTTCTCTGACTGCCCATGACCGCAATCCTCTGAGAGTCAGCCGGAGGTGGTGGCAGAAGAAACATGAGTCTCAGGCCCTCTGCAGGCCAACAGCATGACATTCATGTGGGAACTAAACAGGCCATTTAAATTAATGAATTTCATTTGAACTAACATATGGGGCACTTTTTCTGATTATGTTAAGGTGCCAGGTACCATGTAAACCAGTCTTTTTGTGCTATGCACAGGACACACTGAATCACACATATTAACATCAGTTAATCATACACAGTCAACTGCAAACTGTTAAGATGGTTCCCTAAACTAGAGATACTGTAGATAGTTAATAGCCAGGTTAACTGCTTCACATTGTAAGCCCCAATAAGTTGAGTTTACTTATACAATTTGAGGAAAGTGGTTGCCTAGACCTGCTAGGGTCGTAACAAGTGTGTATGATTTGTTTTTGTGTATCCTGAGATGTATCTGTTGTTGTTCCTGGTATTCACATATGCCCTATTCCATCTTGAGTATTGAGGGGGTTGGTCTGAGGAGCCAGACATAACAGTTGAATTTTCTGGAGGTGTCGTGGGCATAATTCAAGAAAACACTGACAAAGGAAGTTGCCCGCTTGACAACCCCCAATAAAATCCTGAAGGCATATTTGGTATTGTTGTTGCTGTTGTTAAGTATTGCAGTAAGCACCGGTATGACAGTGGTAGTGCACCCTATTGTGTTAAAATACTTAGGCTAGGCTGTTGGGTGAATATTTCATGTGACAGTGAGAGGATTGTGGAAAGTGGGAATTCAAATATTTTCCTGTGTATAACTAAAAAAGTCTATCAAATTAAATAAATAAAAAACCTTAAAGCAGGCCACTTACAAATTACAAGTTGGAACTTCTTACTGAGGGTTCTGAACCGTTGTCACTGTGCACAATTTTCAGTCTCCAACAAGGAGACAAAAGGACCACTTGAAGACAAACTGTTTTATGTCATAAACAATCTAGTGGCTAGGACAAACTACCCAACAACAGTTAAAACAACCCAACAAAATGATCGATCAGAGTGTTTATTTCACTTGAAGTGTCTCTGTATTTGCCTACTTATTACCTGGGATGATTAACCAATACTTTATTATAATTTACCATATATTTACCAGGTAAATTAGGAAACACTAAAAGGAAGGGTTACCCATATTTCTTTTGTCAAACAGCTCTAATCATGACAAGGTAAATTAAATCAAATGACAATCATGTATGATAACTGTGAAGGACATTTCAAGTGCTTCCATGTACATCATTCTCATGTGTCTTCTCTGTCAGTTATATTTTCCATGTAAGATGACATAGTGATTTTTTATTTTATTTATCTTAAAATGTTAGCGTACGCTTACAAATTAAATCACTTCAGTGATTTCTCAATAAATAACAACAAAAAAAATCTAGTGACAGTGAATCTTGTTTACTAAGAGGTTAGTATATACAGTGTGTCTGCTTAGTGAATGACATTTGACATGTTAATTGAGTCAGCACTTTTAAATGGTAATACTTCCTACAGCAGTGTATTCTTTGATGAAAAAGGTTTTACTACATGGGTTTTTCAAAACGTTCTCTTATTGCGTTGTATGATTTGGGAGTTTCAAGCTTGGGTTGCCTTTGCAGAAAACATAACAGGTAAATCAAATTTGATGTGTCTTTAATGTAATTGAAGACTTTTTCCGGGCATGTTTAGATAAAACATTTCACATAATCATAGGGAGATTCCAGGTATTCATATGATTAAAGTTGTTCCTGAAATCTTCAAAGATTCCTCTAACTGTGTATCCTTTTTTTACCAAATACTTGCAAAATTCTCAGCCTTAAATGTTTAGTCTGTAGGCCATAAATAATAGGATTTAAATGGGCAGGTACAACATGAAAAAGAACTGCGACAAGTTTTCTTAAAAATCTTTGGCCTGGGAACCGATGCATGATGATGCCAATGAATCCTGTAAGTAGCATTATCAGATACAAGACTAAATGACTGGCACAAGTTTGAATGGCTTTGCTGTTGAGTTCTGCATTTTTCTTAGTCTTGCATATAATAGCAATTCTAATGTATGTGACAGCAACACAACCCATAGATGAGGAACACAGCACCACAGTGTAAAACAGCCCATATATATTATTAATAGACACATCTTCACAAGATAACTTGAACAAGGAAGCATTATCACAATAGAAATTTTGAAGAAGTGATGTACAACGAGACAACCTGACACTGAGGCTCACTAATACACCTACTAGGACAACTGAAACAGCCCAGGCAGCCACAGACAAGATCACTACCGCCTTAGCCGTCATTATTGCACTGTATCTCAGTGGATTGCATATAGCCACATACCTATCAATGGCCATTATGATCAGTATGGTGTGTGAAGCGGAGCCAAAAGTATGAGCACAAAATACCTGTGTAACACACGCATTATAAGAAATGAACCTGTTCTTAAAAAACATGTCAGACAATAGGTGGGGGAGTAACATTGTGTTACCAAAGATATCATTGACAGACAAGTTGCAGAATAGCAAGTACATGGGCTCATGTAAGCTTCTCTCTGCAATTATGATAACAACAACACCAATATTGGTTATTAGCAGTGCGATATAGACAAAGAGCAACGTGAAAAACACTGGATATGTGGATGACTCAGAAAGGTCTAGATCTTCCAGTACAAGAATGTCACTGACAGATGAAATGTTTTCCATCCTTGTACCCTGCCAACCTGTGGAAACAGAATAAAAACCCAACAGTATTTCTTTCTTTTCATACAGCTGTTCAAAAGATGTATGTGTGTATATAGGTTTATGTTTTCAATATCTTGTGATTTGGCTAGGATTAAGAACAGAAAACGTATACATAAAGCTTACCTGTAGTAGCAATGGATAACAATCTAAGTCTCTAAGAGGCTTGTCTTGCAGAACTACTTATATTATACCTTCTCTGACTGCCTATGACCGTGATCCTATGAGGGTCAGCTGGAGGTGGTGGCAGAAGAAACATGAGTCTCAGGCCCTCTGCAGGCCAACAGCCTGAAATTCATGTGGGAACTAAAGAGGTTATTTAAGTTCATTTCATTTTATATGAACTATGTAACATAATTCATTTCAATTCATCTTTATTTCGCCATGTATACAGATACTAGGAATTTGGTTTGGTTTTCTCCATGCAGGCTGTAGCATCACAAATAGAACACAAGGACAAGATTTTTACAACAATACAAGATAGTACCTGTATGAGCAGAATAATAAAAAAGAATGGAGGTAGTGCATCAATAGTAATGCTAAATAAAGTTAAATAAATGCCAAAAAGTGCCATGAAGTGCCATAATATTCCTCTCCCTGTACACCAACGACTGCTACTCTGGTGACCCGTCTGTCAAGACCATCAGGTATGCAGACGACACCACCCTCATAAGCAACAAAAACGAGTCTGCCTGCCGGAGGGAGGTCGGCCATCTAGAGTCCTGGGGCCGTATTCACAAAGAATCTTAGGGCTAAAAGTAGCTCATAAGTGGCGAATTTAGGAGAAACTCCTAAAAATAATGGGCGTGTCAGTCTTAAATGTAGGACTCCTCATTTTTTTTACTAAGAGCAATTCACAAAATATTTTATCCCTAAAAGTAGCACCTAATTGTAGGACAGCTTAAAACTCCTCATGAGGACTCCTAAGTCACTAAGACCTATTCACAAAAAATCGTAAAATGGCTGCAGCCGACCTGGGGCCGTATTCACAAAGCCTTTTATCTTACCACTAGGAGTGCTCCTAACTCGCGCTAAAACCTTTTACGTAGGAGTAATTTCTTAAAAGTGATTCACAACGGCTCTGAGACCTACTCATACTAAGGATAATACCAACTCCTAAGCTTAAGATAAAAACTCCGTTGCTATGGATGACGTCCATTCTCATGCACGAGTTTAGAAGCGGTGCGTACGGTGATTGGTTGCTGACAGGCGCTCTCATTCAAAACCCAGTCCTAACATCCCCCTAACGATCCCACTAAATCAACAGAAAATAATTGAATAACCTAGGCTTCAAATGAAGTCATATTAAATAGTTATGGATAATGCACTTAGCAGAATGCACACGCATGATGACAAGTTTGTGCATCCAACGAGAATGACGCTTTGCACGTTAGAGAAAGAGAAATTGCCGAAAAAAACACGGAAATTGCATGAAATCAAGGAAGTAACAATTAAAGCTCCCTGCAAACTATTAGGTAATCGGCATATTTCCAGCCCTTAAACACTTCAAATATCAGTCCATACGGCTCTTTAAGTCCTCCTGTCATAATGGACGAAACGAGGGCGAGACGTAAGAGAAAGTCGAACTGGTCCCAGGACCAACTGACCATGCTGGCCCAGAGTGTGCTGGAGAGGAAGGGAGTTATAAAAGCTAAATTTGGCTGTGGGGTGACCACAAAAAAGAAGCGTGAGGCATGGGAGGACATATGTGTTAACATAAATGCTTCATTCCCTGCCGTGTGTCGCTCTGTCGATGACTGCGAGAAGCGGTGGTATGCGCTCCAGTCACAATGTAGGATGGAGATTGCGGAGTGGACTTTAAAAGAGCCGTCGCGGCTACAGGTATTGTGTCACCAAAATAGGCCTCATGCGTATACTTGCATGTTGTAGTTCAACTGTGCTCCCGGTTGTGGATTGAGGAAGGGTGTCAAAAGCCATGTCTTGCAGGGATGGCCACTGTCACCCAACATTCAGCAGGTACATGGTGCCGCTCAAAAAGCTGGCGCAGACCGCGCTCTCCATTAAAATGCGCGAATCGTGAGTAGATCCAGGCCACTTCGCAACAATATCCATGATTGTGAAATTTGGATCAAACACTATCTGTGTATTAATTCAATGTACCTTTTTGCGGTTTACAAAGACGTCCTCATCTCTGGATGGAGCAATTATTTTAATGTGTGTTCCATCGATGGCACCCACGACACCGGGCATTCCTGCAAACGCCATGAAATTGACCTTGATCCTTTGAAGTAGGCGATTGTCCAAAGGGAACCGGATAAACTGTTGTACAATGTGTGGTCAACAGAGTGCGGTGATTGTTTGATGAATGAATCGGCTTACTGATGATTGCGATATTCTGAAGTCGTCTGCGTTGCAAAGTTGCATTTTCCCCGTAGCCAAAAATCTTAATGTTATCAAACATTTAACTTCCGGACTGATTGGGTTGTTTCGGATAGTTGGGGACGTGATTGCATCCCGCACTAATTCTAGTAAAATGTTGATGCCTTCACGGTTTAAACGATATCTTCTCAACAATTCAGAGTCGTTCATTGTCTCCAACACGTTACGTCTGGCTTCAGCCATTTTAAGACTTTTTGTGAATAGGTCTTAGTGACTTAGGAGTCCTCATGAGGAGTTTTAAGCTGTCCTAGACTTAGGTGCTACTTTTAGGGATCAAATATTTTGTGAATTGCTCTTAGTAAAACAAAAATAGGAGTCCTAAATTTAAGACTGACACGCCCATTATTTTTAGGAGATTCTCCTAAATTCACCACTTATGAGCTACTTTTAGCCCTAAGATTCTTTGTGAATACGGCCCCTGGAGTTGATAAAAGACATTGCTTAAACCGTGAAGGTATTAATATTGTCGTAGAATTAACGCGGGATGCAATGACGCCTTTAAAAAACGATGTGTCCCGAAGTGAAATGTTTGGCAACATAAAGATAGCCTATTTGGCTTCGCGGAAAACGCAAATGACGACACTGGGAATCATCATTCAGCCGTTTAATTCATCAAACTATCAACGCACTGTAGACCCCACATCATCCAACAGTTGGATGTACCGATGACTTGTGCATTTCAACGGAGAGCGGTCTGCAGCATGTTTTTGAGAACTTACCAGCTGGATGCCGCTGGGGTGACAGTGGCTATTGGTCCTGGGACCAGTAGGCTTTCGCTTAGGCTATACGTTTCACGTTTGTTTCGCTTTGATCAATTAAGATTGGAGGGCTTAAAGGGCCGCATGTGCTGATATTTGAAGTGGTCAAGGGCTGGAAATATAATAGCCTAACAGTTTGCTGGGTGCTTTAATTATTACTGCTTTGATTACATGCAATTGCCATATTTTATATTGATCGCTTTATATTTCTCTTAACGTGCAAAGTGTCATTCCCGTTGGATGCACAAACTTGTCATCATGCGTGTGCATTCTGCTAACTGCACTGTCCATAACTATTTAATATGACTTAATTTGAAGCCTAGGTTATTCTCTTATTTTCAGTCGATATAGTGGGATTGTTAGAGAGACGTCACGAATGAGTTTTTAACCTTTCAGAACGTAGCGTCCCATATATGTGACAGCAGCCAATTTTCCGCAAAGACGTACCGACACATGGATGTGACAGAATGTGGCGACAGGAGCGTTCCAAAAAGCCGTGTAACAATAAGCCTGTGTGTGGGTTACTAACTTCGCTAACGTGAGCTAACATTGTACATTCAGCCACCTTCATCCATTATGCCTCTTAAAATTGTCTTGTCAGTATCATTTTGTTTACTATATGTAGACTTACTATATTTGTGTGGTCTACGTCCAATTGTACATGACAAAGTTACAACGTTTGCAAGTATAGGGAAGACATGATCTCCGGTACAAGACAAGCACAAGTGTTTTTTTTTTCATGAAACTTGTATTTATCCCCGTAGGGAAATAATGGTAAATTAAATATACATAACTGAAAATAACATCTATGGTTCATTACTCAATGTTCAGCCAAACATCAATTCCAACGACATCTCGATATGAAAACCAGCATCGCAGCTGGAATATACCGTAAATGAAATGCTTCACGAGCTGACAAGCTTAGAGGCATACGCTCCTAGGATACGCATAATTGTAGTCTCATCATTGATGCACACAAACTGCGCAGACACCTTTTCATATTACAATCACTTGTCACTGACAAATCATATTTGCGCACTATCAGCGCATCCACAACATGCAACAGTTTGAAAAAAATAACGACACACCGATACCTGCATCGCATTCATTCATTTATTACAGAAAAACAAGTAGCGTAAACTTAAACTCACAAAACTAAATAAACATGACAAGAAATGTTGAAAGGAGGCAGCGGCTCACTGATGATAAAATTCGGGACATCTTCACCAGCTGAAACATACAGAAATACCAGTCTGTTAGTGTAATGGCCAAAATGTAAAGACACAACCGCATAAACCTACGGTACAAACACTGTTCATCGCATAAGCATAGATACGTTGATGTCTCAACACAGTCATCAAATGAAAACCTGTTCATGAGTGAATGTGTGTCCGTGTGTGCTTGTGTTTGTGTCCATGAGCACATAAAAGTAATTGGCCTCTTTTAAAAATCCATGGTTCTGGGGCCGTATTCACAAAGAATCTTAGGGCTAAAAGTAGGTCATAAGTGGCGAATTTAGGAGAAACTCTTAAAAATAATGGGCGTGTCAGTCTTAAATGTAGGACTCCTAATTTTTTTTACTAAGAGCAATTCACAAAATATTTTATCCCTAAAAGTAGCACCTAAGTCTAGGACAGCTTAAAACTCCTCATGAGGACTCCTAAATCACTAAGACCTATTCACAAAAAATCGTAAGATGGCTGCAGCCGACTTGGAATTGATAAAAGACATTGCTTAAACCGTGAAGGTATTAATATTGTCGTAGAATTAGCGCGGGATGCAATGACGCCTTTAAACAACGATGTGTCCCGAAGTGAAATGTTTGGAAACATAAAGATTTTTGTTTGGCTTCGCGGAAAATGCAACTGACGACACTGGGAATCATCAGTCAGCCGTTTAATTCATCAAACTATCAACGCACTGTAGACCCCACATCATCCAACAGTTTATCCAGACAATCGCTTATTACACAATATCAAAGTAAATTCCATGGCGATCGCAGGAATGTCCAGTGACGGGACACACATTACAATAATTCGTCCACCGTGGCCTGGATGTACCGATGACTGGTGCATTTCAACGGAGAGCGGTCGCAGGTTTTTGAGAACTTACCAGCTGGATGCTGCTGGGGTGACAGTGGCTATTGGGACCAGTAGGCTTTCGCCTAGGCTACGGTTCACGTTCGTTTCGCTTTGATCAATTAAGATTGGAGGGCTTGAAGGGCCGTATGTGCTGATATTTGAAGTGGTCAAGGGCTGGAAATATAATATCCTAACAGTTTGCTGGGTGCTTTAATTATTACTGCCTTGATTACATGCAATTGCCATATTTTATATTGATCGCTTTATATTTCTCTTAACGTGCTAAGTGTCATTCCCGTTGGATGCACAAACTTGTCATCATGCGTGTGCATTCTGCTAACTGCACTGTCCATAACTATTTAATATGACTTAATTTGAAGCCTAGGTTATTCTCTTATTTTCAGTCGATATAGTGGGATTGTTAGAGAGACGTCACGAATGAGTTTTTAATGAGAGAGCCTGTCAACAACCAATCACCGTCCTCACCCCTTCTAAACTCGTGCATGAGAAGCGACTTCATCCATAGCAACGGAGTTTTTATCTTAAGCTTAGGAGTTGGTATTATCCTTAGTATGAGTAGGTCTCAGAGCCGTTGTGAATCACTTTTAAGAAATTACTCCTACGTAAAAGGTTTTAGCGCGAGTTAGGAGCACTCCTAGTGGTAAGATAAAAGGCTTTGTGAATACGGCCCCTGGTTTCTTGAAATATTCAAATAGTTTGCTATAGAGTTGTACACACTTAGCCTAACTTTTACTCAAAATCACTGTTCGACATTTATCATGTTCCCAAAATCTACACTAAACTGCCTTGTATTTGATATTGACTACATTAACTTCGCAAAGTAATACACTGATATGTGGTATCTGTGCACAAAAATAAGGTAATTTCACCTCAACTTCTCGTTTGCCTCATCTGACTAGCTCTGGATTTGCGCGCAAAAAAAAATCGGCTACTGTTGTGGAATCGACTGAATTAGACGTTCACTTTCTGGAGTATATTTCCACGTTATTTTCACATCTAGCTAGCTCTATTGGCCTACAGTTCGACATGGATTGTATTCACATTTGTATTGTTTTGCATTCACGCGATTGCATTGCATTTACACATCATATCACATCACATCACATCACCTCATATTCCGCTAACTAGCTCTATTGACCTACAAACGGTTTGACATCGATTTGTATAGCCTAATTTAAAACTGATGTTTTCTGGATATAATAAAGAAAGACATTATAAGGTCACTTACCCTTTGTTGAATCCATGTGAGGAAAGGAAATAGTCGTTGACAATCATCAATTGTTGGGCCAGGTGATGACAAATTCATGTGAGACTGGCTGGTAACTACTGCCACGACATTATCATCGCTACAAACGTGCAGGCACCTGTCGGCCTATGGTGTTACGATGACGTCACACGGTTGACAAAGAAGCACTTGTTGATAAGTCTGATATTTGTCTAATATTTTTAATGAATAGCCTACGCTACTGATAAAAACGTCTAGATAGCATATCAGATCAGGAAAACTCTGCATAATAATTTGCTTGAAGCCTTAACAATGACTGTAGAATGTTCCCGTAGAACATTCTGTAGAACATTCAAATCAGCCAGAAAAAAAACTCACCCACTGCGGTAGGTTGGTAAAAAAAAAACCTACGTTCTGAAAGGTTAATGAGAGAGCCTGTCAACAACCAATCACCGTCCTCACCCCTTCTAAACTCGTGCATGAGAAGCGACATCATCCATAGCAACGGAGTTTTTATCTTAAGCTTAGGAGTTGGTATTATCCTTAGTATGAGTAGGTCTCAGAGCCGTTGTGAATCACTTTTAAGAAATGACTCCTACATAAAAGGTTTTAGCGCGAGTTAGGAGCACTCCTAGTGGTAAGATAAAAGGCTTTGTGAATACGGCCCCTGGTGTGCAATTAGCAACCTAGAGCTCAACATCAACAAGACAGTGGAGGTGATTGTGGACTTCCGTAAAAAGGTTCAGACACATCCTCCACTTGTCATCAACAACTCATCTTCCTGGTGTTAACTGTGCGGGGCTGTGACAGATGCGGGCCCAGCCTCCTCCTCACCTGCTCCATTGGTCATCACTGAGCATGAGGTTCGGCGGCTCTTCAAATGTCAGAACACCTGGATAGCGTGTGGGCCGGACATGGTGTCACCTGCTACCCTCAAGCACTGTGCCAGCGAGCTTGCTCCAGTGTTTAAGGACATTTTTAATCAGTCTCTTAAATCATGCCGTGTTTCTGTTTGTTTCAAATCTGCTGTCATCATCCCAGTTCCAAAAAACGCGCTGCTTCAAACCTTGTGCAGAACACATTGAACTAGTCTGGTAGATTTGGGTGGTTGGAGGTGGGGAGTGGGCTTCTTCTTGTAGACCGTGGCAGATTGTTGTAGGCCCTTCCAGACCACCCTGATGTTCTTATCCAAGCCCTGTTGTTCAATCCTAGCCTTATACAGCCCTTTAGCATGCTGGGTGGCTTTGCTGAGGGCATATTTGGCTTTGGTGTACGCGCCCTTGTCTCCGCTCCTGTGGGCCGCCTCCTTCTCTCTCCCCAGAAGCCTCACCTCCTTATTAAACCACGGTTAATTATTTCCATAAGTGAAAATGGATTGTCTGGGGATGCAGAGTTCCTCACAAAAGTAGACGTAGGATGAGCATGTGTCTGCATACTCATCAATGTTATTGCATGCCAGCTTGATAGCTGCCCAGTCTGTAATGTCAAAACAGGCTTGCAGTGATTCAGTTGCATCGGGTGTTCGTTTCTGTACAGACCACTTGATGGGTTTTGTTACTTGAGTAGTGACTGGTATGTGGGTATGAGTTTTTATCACAGCATGATTACTTTTTCCTAGTGGAGCGCACACGCGATATGCGTCTTTGATGGTAGAATAGCAATGACCAATAGTCCGTTCTCCCCGGTCGGCACAGCGCACCAGCTAATGGTATTTTTGGAAGTTCAGCTTTCAGATCAGTGTGGTTAGACTCACCCATGACAAATAAAGTGGAGTTAGGGAACTTGTTCTCCACCTCCGTGATCTGATCTGCTGTGCAGTGTCAGCGTGTGCCTGAGGCTGGACGTAGACACACACAAGGATAATCAATGTTATTTCTCTAGGTGAGTAGAAGGGTTTGCAGTGTATCACCAATACTTCCAGGACGGGGGAGCATAATGCAGAGATGGAAGTTGAATCACTGCACGACTCGTTACTCACATAAAAGCAGACACCTCCGCCTTTTGTTTTTCCCGGTGGATGTCGCTTCATGGTCCACTCTAAAGCGCTGATAGCCGGGCAGGTCCATCGCTGTGTCAGGAATATTGGAGTGAAGCCAGGTTTCCGTAAAGCAGAAAGCAGCAGTATGCGAATAGCCCTTGTCCAGCCGAAGTTGGAGCTAATCCAGCTCGTTGCTGAGTGATCTCACGTTAGCCAGTACTAATCCAGATAAAGGTACACGGAAACCTCTCTTCTCCAACCGGAGTCTGCAGCCGGCTAGATTTCCCCTCGCTCTGCTGTGGGGGAGTAGCCTCCATGGGCGAGCTCTCTTATGTATGTTTGGGCTACGATCCGTAGAGACTCTAAGAATATCCGGAAAAAAACCCTGAAGATCAGGGTGGCAACTAGGGGATAAAGTTGCTCTGATAATAGTTCATTTCGTGTGTATGGGATTCTCATAGTGGCACGGAACACGGAACATAAAAACAAAAACAGACAAACTTTCTCCTGCGCAAGATCTCCACGGCCGGCACACAAGCACCATTACCGACAGCAGGCACGCACGCCCATGACCTGCCCAAGAGGTAAGGGGCACTTTTTCCATGGGTGATTATGTTAAGGTGCCAGGTACCATGCAAACTTGTCTTTTCGTGCTATGCACAGGACACACTGTCCATGGTTCAGTGTTTCCACAATGGTCTTCAATCATGAAGTTTCTCAGTACAGTTAGCGCCACACACATATTTCAGGGACCAGATATAACACATGGGACATGAAGTAGTCATGGGACCAATCGAAGCACTCTTCACCCACGCCGGAAGGCTGAGCCCGCCCCCTCAGGAGCACTTAAATAGCGGTGAAGGACGGGCATCTGTCTCTTGGAAAACCTGAGCGTAGAAACCATAGGCGTCAGTTACGGGGGGGACATGTCCCCACCACTATTCATGATTTGAATTTTGTCCCCACCACTCTTAAAAATGTGCAAACCAATTGCGACCGAAAAAACCCACCAGGGTAGGCTAATCACATAGCGTTTACTGTCTGATATACTGTCAACTCCTATAGTTCACGTCCTGCTTTTCAAGCAGCGATCTCTCAGCAGTCATGAGTGCAACAAATAGCAAAAGCTCAGATTGTGGATAACCACTTGGTTACATCAGCCTTTGGCGAGGTGTGCATGGCTCTGCTATTGTTTCTTACCGTAGAATGCCATTCTAAACGTCCTGCATGTTACGTTTTATAATACGCCTAATGCTACTGAAAAATGTATTTTTTCGCTTCAATGTCGTTAAAAGAATAAGATATTGTTGGAGGAAGTTTGTTTTGTTGCAGCAGGCGCTGTCGAGTGGCTGTTCCAATAAATCCATGTAAATGTTCGTAATTCACAATACTGTTTGATAACCACCTGAAGAAGTTGTATTAATGTTTCCCCATGTGTTGTCTACTGCTCATTTTACACTGTTTCTCCAAAATCCGTTTGGTCGATGAAATACTGTGTTCATTGGTGTTTTCATGACAACATATTGTAGCAACCCTTAATGTGTATTGTACATCATAAGTACATTCGCCTGCGTCTCGCAGAATTGCATTATCATTGCTTCTGACTTTACGAAGGTAAGGGGGAAGTCAAGTCATTGTTACGCCGCTGGTTGATGCTCAGTACCTCGTTTCATTTCATACACCCTTTACAGTCTGACATTGAGTGTCTGGTAAACTTTGTTGCTGTCAAGAGAAGTGTTAAGTTGCCAATTCTGTTCTTTGTCCTATGTGAATTAATAGTATTAGCCTACATATCCCGAGCCAATACCCTGGTGTTCCCAACACCGTTTTGCAAAACAAGCCAAAACACGATCTTTTATTGTTCGAATGGGATTTTCAACACCTGACAATACACTGTAGAGCATATTGTAATGCAACGTTGAATGGATGAATAGCTTACATAAGGGTACCCAGCACTTTTCAAACCACACTCAAGCTTATGGTTATTGTCCCCACCACTTCTAAAAACAAACTGACGCCCTTGGTAGAAACACAAACCGAAGAACAATACACTGTAAAAGGCACGCTTGTTATATCTGGTCCCTGCTAAGGGAACCGAGGTTACAGCAATACAACACTACAGCACCCCACAGCAAAGAGGCAGGCTGTCTTCAGGCAGACAATAGCCAGACAATAGGGGTATCTGCACAAACACACCTAGCAGTCCCTTGCTCCTCCCCCAACAGCCTGAAGTAAGGGAAAATGCAATTATATACTGGTCGGTCTGTCTCCACGACCAGTATTAAAATCCAAGACAGAGGCAGTCTATAGTCAGCATCGCACTGAATAGCATTGGCAAGGCGTGCAGACTCTACCGGCCAGTATGGCAGGCACTCGCCTTCTCCCGTTCAAGCACGATCTGTGCACCGTCTGTCCCTGAGGAACACTCCCTCAATGGCACAGGTGATGTGCGGCTCCACCCACCTCCAGGAAGTTCCAGACTGCAGGAAACACAATACAATATGCGATGCTTTAGGCAAACTCACACGCCATTAAGCAGGCGCAACTAGTGACACATAACCAGTGGAATGAAATAACGATCTTCCCTTTTCAAGGCAATCGCAGAGCGTTAAAGGTCAGCCTCGGAACCAGCCAATACACCGCGTCCGGAGAAGTACTCATGGTCCTTGCTTGATCCGTCTTCACCAGCTGTAAACACAAGGGAGATGTAGACAACATGCCAGTATCACACAGTTCACACGTACGCGTTAGAATGTGTTGAGCCGTTAAGGGCGACGGATCGTCATTCACTTTGAGCAGCCGCTGGTCCCACAGCAGCCGATGCTGATCCAACAGCAGCCGCTGCCGTCGCTGGTCCCACAGCAGCCGCTGCTGACGCTGGTCCCACAGCAGCCGACGCTGATCCCACAGCAGCCGCTGCTTACGCTGGTCCCACAGCAGCCGCTGCTGACGCTGGTCCCACAGCAGCCGACGCTGACGCTGGTCCCACAGCAGCCGCTGCTTACGCTGGTCCCACAGCAGCCGACGCTGATCCCACAGCAGCCGCTGCTTACGCTGGTCCCACAGCAGCCGCTGCTTACGCTAGTCCCACAGCAGCCGACGCTGATCCCACAGCAGCCGCTGCTTACGCTGGTCCCACAGCAGCCGCTGCTGACGCTGGTCCCACAGCAGCCGACGCTGACACAGGTCCCACAGCAGCCGACGCTGATCCCACAGCAGCCGCTGCTTACGCTGGTCCCACAGCAGCCGCTGCTTACGCTGGTCTCACAGCAGCCGCTGCTGATGCTGGTCCCACAGCAGCCGCTGCTGACGCTGGTCCCACAGCAGCCGACACTGACGCTGGTCCCACAGCACCGTGCTACTCCTCAAACCAGAGCAGTCCCAGTCCCAGTCCGCAAGTCCCAGCCAACGCAGTCCAGGTGCCACAGTCCCAGTTCCAGGCATTTCCAATCCCAGGCACAGGCGCAGTCCTAGGCACCGCAGTCCCAGTGCCAGGCCACGCAGTCCCAATCCCAAGTGCCGCACCCCCTATAGTTACACCCCTGCCCGCCCCCAACCGTCCTACCTCTTACCCTGGAGAGCCTGTGGCATGCCATAGTATAATGAGATTGATGTGTAGATAAATATGCCATATGTTACGTGCAAGGCTCAATGCATGAAACATAAAGAGGAGGCCTTGCAGAATTTATAATAATAATAAGTTATTTATTAAATGATAAAGATTCATATATATAATAACGGATGCCAAACGTGTGGTGAAAGTCAGTGTT
Source organism: Sprattus sprattus (assembly GCF_963457725.1). NCBI lineage: Eukaryota > Metazoa > Chordata > Actinopteri > Clupeiformes > Clupeidae > Sprattus > Sprattus sprattus. The sequence continues at coordinate 9,539,668 of NC_137928.1, forward strand.
GTGAATATAAACCAAAAAAGTAATGCAAAGTCAGTCTAGGGGTAATACAAAACAAATTACGACGGAGAATCCAAAATCCATCGAATATCCAAAATCCAACGACTATCCAAAATCCAACGACTATCCAACAACCTATGATAACCAAACGCCAAATGCCGGGAGGACCAGAGCTCCTCGACTGCTGGCTGGTCAAGGCTTTTGTAGCCCAGCCAATCAAGGAGAGAGAACAGGCATACAAATATTACTGGGCGTGGCCTAAACCCGCCAGGGTATTAACAAGTGCGTATGACAAGACAGACAGATGTGATATAGTAAAGGAGCTTATGTTTAACTCCACATTGTTTATAACTAAATGTGCAACTAGGTTACAAATACATGTAAAATGAAATAATTGTTCTCTTGTATTTCATAACCACTTTGTCTTACCTAATGGCAATAGATAGCTTTCAATGTTTTGTGCTTATACACTTTTAAATAGACAAATGTAAGACACTATTTAAAGATTGGCATTAGTATTTTCATCTTATATCAGTTGATTGAGCCCGAGCTTTGATGTGAAAATGATAAAAGGCCATTAAAACCATAATTCATTAAGGTACTTTTACTTTTAATACTTAAGTATATTTGAAGGCAAATACTTTTATACTTCTACTTAAGTGGAAATTCAAAGTGCATACTTCTACTTTTACTGGAGTAATATTTTACACCAGGTATCTATACTTTCACATAAGTACGTAGTTAGTGTACTTCGTCCACCACTGGCATTTTTAGAGTGTTTAGTTTTATGCTGTAGTGTCTCTGTATTTGCCTACTCATAAGCTGGGGTGATAAACCAATACTATATTATAATTTACCACATATTTACCAGGTAAATAGTCATTAGGGAAACTGTAAAAGGGAGGGTTACCCGTATTTCTTTTGTCAAACAGCTTTAATCATGACAAGGTAAATACAATAAAATGATAATCATGATAACTGTGAAGGACATTTCAATTGTTTCCATGAACATAATTATCATGTGTCTTCTCTGTCAGTTACATTTTCCATGTAAGATAACACAGTCTTTGTTTTTTTAGTTTATTTCTCTTAAAATGTCAACGTACGCTTAGAAATTAAATCACTTCGGTAATTTATCAATAAATGACAACAGAAAAAAGTCAAGTGACAGTGAATCTTGTTAACTAAGAGGTATATATTTACGTCTGCTCAGTGAATGACATTTGACATGTTAATTGAGTTAGCACTTTTAAATGGTAATACTTCCTACAGCAGTGTACTCTTAAATGAAGACATTTTTACTACATGGGTTTTTCAAAACGTTCTCTTATTGCGTTGTATGATTTGGGAATTTCAAGCTGGGGTTGCCTTAACAGAAAACATAAAAGGAAAATCAAATTTAGGACAATTTTTGAATGTGTCTTTTATGAAATAGAAGACTTTTTCTAGGTATGTTTAGATAAAACATTACACATAATCATAGGGAGATTTCAAGTAATCATATGATTAAAGTTGTTTCTGAAATCTTCTGAGATTCCTCTAACTGTGTGTAATTTTTTTACCAAATAATTGCAAAATTCTCAGCCTTAAATGTTTAGTCTGCAGACCATAAATAATAGGATTTAAATGGGCAGGTACAACATGAAAAAGAACAGCGACAAGTTTTCTTAAAAATCTCTGTTCTGGGAACCGATGCGTGATGATGACAATGTATCCAGTAAGTAGCATTATCAGATACAAGACTAAATGACTGGCACAAGTTTGAATGGCTTTGCTGTTGAGTTCTGCATTTTTCTTAGTCCAGCATATGATAGCAATTCTAATGTATGTGACAGCAACACAACCCATAGATGAGGAACACAGCACCACAGTGTAAAACAGTCCATATATATTATTAATAGACACATCATCACAAGATAACTTGAACACGGAAGCATTATCACAATAAAAATTTGGAACAACTGATGTACAACGAGACAACCTGACACTGAGGCTCACTAATACACCTACTAGGACAACTGCAACAGCCCAGGCACACACAGACAAGATCACTACCGCCTTAGCCGTCATTATTGCACTGTATCTCAGTGGATTGCATATAGCAACATACCTATCAATGGCCATTATGATCATTATGGTGTGTGATGCGGAGCCATATGTGTGGATGAAAAAGGCCTGTGTAACACATGCATTATAAGACATAAACCTGTTTTTAGAAACCATGTCAGACAATAGATGGGGGAGTAAGATTGTGTTACCAAGGATATCATTGACAGACAAGTTGCAGAATAACAAGTACATGGGTTGGTGTAAGCTTCTCTCTGTGATGATGATAACAACAACACCAATATTACTTATTAGCAGTGCAATATAGACAAAGAGCAATGTGAAAAACACTGGATATGTGGATGACTCAGAAAGGACTAATTCTTCCAGTACAAGAATGTCACTGACAGATGAAATGTTTTCCATCCTTGTACCCTGCCCACCTGTGAAAACAGAATAAAAAACAAACAGTATTTCTTTCTTTTCATACAGCTTGTCAAAATACTTGTGTGCGTGTGTGTCTATGGGTTTATGTTGTCAATATCTTGTTATTTGGCTAGGATTAATAATAGAAAACGTATACATATAGTTTACCTGTGGTAGCAATGGTTAACAATCGAAGTCTTTCTCAGAGGATTGTCTTGCAGAACTACTTATATCATACATTCTCTGACTACCCATGACTGTGATCCTCTGAGAGTCAGCCGGAGGCGGTGGCATGAAAAACACGAGTCACAGGCCCTCTTCAGGCCAACAGCATGACATGCATGTGGGAACTAAACAGGCCATTTAAATTAATTTCTTTCATTTGAACTAACATATGGGGCAGTTTTTCTGATTATGTTGGTGCCAGGTACCATGCAAACCAGTCTTTTTGTGGTATGCACAGGACACACTGAATCACACTAATTAACATGAGTTAATCACACACAGGCAACTGCAAACTGTTAAGATGGTTTCCTAAACTAGAGATAGATAGTTAATAGCCAGGTTAACTGCTCCACACTGTAAGCCCCAATAAGTTGAGTTTACTTAAACAATTTGAGGAAAGTGGTTGCCTAGACCCGCTAGGGTCGTAACAAGTGTGTATGATTTGTTTTTGTGTATCCTGAGATGTATCTGTTGTTGTCCCTGGTATTCACATATGCCCTATTCCATCTTGAGTATTGAGGGGGTTGGTCTGAGGAGCCAGACATAACAGTTGAATTTTCTGGAGGTGTCGTGGGCATAATTGAAGAAAACACTGACAAAGGAAGTTGCCCGCTTGACAACCCCCAATAAAATCCTGAAGGCATATTTGGTATTGTTGTTGCTGTTGTTAAGTATTGCAGTAAGCACCGGTATGACAGTGGTAGTGCACCCTATTGTGTTAAAATACTTAGGCTAGGCTGTTGGGTGAATATTTCATGTAACAGTGAGAGGATTGTGGAAAGTGGGAATTCAAATATTTTCCTGTGTATAACTAAAAAAGTCTATCAAATTAAATGGGAAAAAAACCTCAAAGCATGCCACTTACAAATGACAAGAGTTGGAACTTCTTACTGAAGGCTCTGAACCGTTGTCACTGTGACATTAAAGCTTGGATGTCCCTAAACTTTTTAAATTTTAATGAAAAAAAGACAGAGGTTATGGTTTTCAGTGGCTCTGGTGTGTCCCCCCTGGTTGACCTAGGCTACCTGGAACAGTTCCGTAGGCCAATCATAAATAACCTGGGGGTTAAGGTGGACACTGACCTAAAATTTGACACCCAGGTAAAAGCTGTGGTGAAGTCCAGCTTCTTCCAGCTAAGGCAGCTGGCAAAAATAAAACCAATGCTTCAGAGACAGCATTTTGAAACAGTGATCCATGCATTTGTGACCACCCGGCTGGACTACTCTAATGCACTTTATTCAATTCAATTCAATTCAATTTTATTTGTATAGCGCCATAACAATACAATTGCCTCTCGGCGCTTAACAGAGCCCAGAGCCTGAACCCCCTTAGTGCATGCACAACGGCAACAGGGGCAAGAAAAAACTCCCTGTTAGGCAGGAAGAAACCTTGAGCAGAACCACGGCACATAAGGGGGGACCCATCTGCTTGAGGTCGGCCGGGTGGAGACAGGAAGGTGGGACGGGGGGAAGGGGGGAAGGGGAAGGGTAGTGTGGCAGAAGGGGAAAGGAAGCAACAGGGGCAATACACAGCCAGCATTTGGTCACTGGACATATGTGTACATACATCTGGTGGTAAATACATGATACAGACAAGACCAGATTACTGTGGCAATAGGGTTACTGTTACAGGGGTAGGGGATGTAGGGACAGAGAAACATTTCGGTGGAGGCAATAATGTATATTGTACATAAATGCTAGCATAGGGTATTGGGTAGAGTAGGTGGACGGCAATGCAGTGGCAGTGGGTGCGGTTGGCCGAGGGTTTCTCTAGGTAGACCAGGTAGAGAGACTACGTGCAGAGTGGTGGGGGTGGGGAGGGAAAGTTCCACATCCATCAGCGATTGGAACACGCCTGGCTCCGGGGAGGCAGTGGACCTTGCAGGGGCCGCTTGTTGAAGGGGGGGGTGTGGACATCTCGGACCATGGAGCTGCCGATGACCAGGGTGGGGGTCGTCACATCCAGCGGGAGAAGTCGTCAAGGGGATGATGACTGAGTTGAGGGCCCAGGATGGGGAGCAGGGCGGCGTGGGCGATGCTGGTGTTGCTCTGGAGCCGGTCTGCAGGGGCGTTTCGGGGCGGGCTGAGGAGGGGAGTGATCAGGCCCAGGAGGCTCCTCCTGATCCATCTAACAAACAGGAAATGACGAATCAGTCTGCGGGTCTGTTAGTCGGGAATCAGCACGAACAAACACACAGATGAATCATTTCACCAACCAGGGACATGTCATCTGTGTGTCGGTTTGCCTGTTGCATATTGCAATACTTAGATATGTTTAGTTTTTCTGGCATTGAACATTTTGTTTTTTGTTGTGATCTGTTTGCCGGGGCCGTACATGCATCCACTCGGCAAACAGGAAACACATTTGATGTTGCGGTACTAAATTACAAGTAGGAATTTAATTTGTTTTTTGTTGTGATCTGTTTGCCGGGGCCGTACATGCATCTACTCGGCAAACAGGAAACACATTTGATGTTGCGGTACTAAATTACAAGTAGTAATTTAATTTGTTTTTTGTTGTGATCTGTTTGCCGGGGCCGTACATGCATCCACTCGGCAAACAGGAAACACATATGATGTTGCGGTACTAAATTACAGGTAGTAATTTAATTTGTTTTTTGTTGTGATCTGTTTGCCGGGGCCGTACATGCATCCACTCGGCAAACAGGAAACACATTTGATGTTGCGGTACTAAATGCAAGTAATATTTGAATTTGTGTTCGGATATGCCTGGGTGGCTGGTACAGCAGGTGATTGGTTTGTTGGCGCGGTTACTTTTGGCTATATGATGCACTAAAGAGGAATGTCTTAAGTCTTGATTTGAATATAGGCACGGTGTCTGCAGCTCTGATGGAGGCAGGGAGATTGTTCCAGAGGAGAGGGGCTTGGTAGCTAAATGCTCTCCCTCCTATTGTGGTCTTTGATATTCTTGGAATTACCAGGAGGCCTGCACTCTGGGAACGGAGCAGCCTTGGAGGGCAATAGGGGACGACTAATTCCTTGAGGTAGTTTGGAGCCAGATCATTTAGGGCTTTATATGTTAGCAGGAGTACTTTGAAGTCGATTCTACTTTTAACGGGGAGCCAGTGCAAAGAAGCGAGTACCGGTGAGATGTGTTCATATTTTTTAGTTCTGGTGAGTGTACGAGCAGCAGCGTTCTGTATAAGTTGGAGGCTCTTTATTGTGTTGATGCTGCATCCGGACAGGAGAGCATTACAATAATCGAGGCGGGAAGTAATAAATGCGTGGATTAGTTTTTCTGCATCTTGGAGGGATAGGACCTTTCTAATTTTGGCAATATTGCGTAAATGAAAAAATGATGTCTTTGAGATCTGTTTTATGTGTGAGTCAAGTAGGAGGTCTTGGTTGATAGTTACACCAAGGTTTTTGATGTTAGTATTGGGTGTTGGGAAGCCATTGAGTGTGGGTAAATGGGTAGATAGTGTAGTTCTCAGTTGATCGGGGCCTACAAGCATAACCTCAGTTTTATCAGAGTTGAGGAGCAGGAAGTTGCTAGTCATCCAAGATTTTACATCATGGAGGCAAGCTTCTATCTTGGGTAGATGTACAATTTCATCAGGTTTCATTGATAGGTAGAGTTGGGTGTCGTCAGCATAGCAATGGAAGTTAATGCCATGTTTCCTTATGACAGCACCTAAGGGTAGCATATAGAGGGAAAAAAGCAGTGGTCCAAGGACAGAGCCTTGTGGGACACCGTAGCTTACTCTGGTGTGATTTGACGACTTCTCATGGACATGAACAAATTGATGGCGATCAGAGAGGTAAGATCTAAACCAAGATAGGGCACAACCTTTGATGCCAACGTGATGTTCAAGTCTCTGTAACAGGATCAGATGATCTATAGTGTCGAAAGCAGCACTAAGGTCTAGGAGAACTAATATTGAGGTGCACCCATGATCAGATGCGATTAGTAGGTCATTTAAGACTTTGACTAAGGCCGTTTCAGTACTGTGGTGGGCCCTAAAACCGGATTGGAGGGTTTCTTCAATTTTATTTTGATGTAGAAAAGAAGTAAGTCGCTTAGCAACTAGTTTTTCAAGTATTTTTGACAAAAAAGGAAGGTTAGATATGGGTCTATAGTTAGCGAGATTATCGGGATCAAGGTTAGGTTTTTTAAGAGATGGTTTTATCACTGCTATTTTGAAAGATTGTGGGACGTAGCCTGAGATAAGTGAGTTATTCATTACATTGAGCAATGTCTCACTCAGTAAGGGAAGTGCATGTTTAAGTAATTTTGTGGGGATAGGATCTAGTAGGCACGTTGATGATTTAGATGAGAGGATCAAGGAGTTTAATCAGGGAGGTCAGTGGGTGCGAAGAATTCAAGGATAGCACCCGGTTGAAGTGGTGTTACCTTGGCGCATGTTGGAAGGGGTGTTGGGTCACAGAGGGGGAGAAAGCTTTGGATTTGTTCTCTTATTTTAAGGATTTTATTATTGAAAAAGGTCATGAAATCATTACCACTAAAGATGATGGGAACCGAATGTTCGATTGTGTTGTGGTTTTTTGTTAGCCTAGAAATAGTGTTAAATAAGAACTTTGGGTTGTTTTTATTACTATCAATCAATGAAGAATAGTAAGCTGATTTCGCCTCAGAGAGTACACGTTTATATCTTAGGAGACTATCCTTCCACGCCATGAGAAATACCTCAAGTTTGGTGGAGTACCATTTTTTTTCTAGTTTTCGTGTACTTTACATGGGGATTAGTGAGGCCTCCATTGCCCGCCTACAATTAGTTCAAAATGCCGCAGCTCGTCTCTTGACTAACACTAGAAAGTACGACCACATTACACCTATTCTGACTTCATTGCACTGGCTACCTGTACGTTTTAGGATTCATTTTAAAATACTTTTATTTGCGTTTAAAGCCTTAAATGGCCTTGCCCCACCATACCTCTCCGAGCTGCTCAAACCCTACACTCCTAGCCGTTCGCTTAGGTCAGCTGACCAGCTGTTTCTGGCCACACCCCGTACCAGGCAAAAACACAGAGGAGAACGTGCCTTTGCGGTAGCAGCCCCAAAATTGTGGAACACTTTGCCACTCCATATTAGACAAACTGCATCCCTGTGTCTTTTTAAAACCTTGGTAAAAACGCACCTTTTTTATTTGGCCTTTGGACACTCGATGGCGTGTTGATGTGATGTAGAAGTTGGGTGGGTCATGTGTTTTACTTATTTTATACTTATTTTATCTCTTTTTCTGTGTGCAGCACTTTGGAAACCCATGTGTTTGTTTAAACTGTGCTATATAAATAAAGTGGATTGGATTGGATTGGACTGTGCACAATTTTCAGTCTCCAACAAGGAGACAAAAGGACCACTTGAAGACAAAATGTTTTATGTCATAAACAATCTAGTGGCTAGGACAAACTACCCAATAACAGTTAAAACAACCCAACAAAATGATCGATCAAAGTGTTTATTTCACTTGAAGTGTCTCTGTATTTGCCTACTTATTACCTGGGATGATTAACCAATACTATATTTAAGCAATAAGGTTCGAGAGGCAGTATGGTATCGTCAATAATGTACTTGTTCGAGGGAGTTGTTAGCCTGCAAACCCTCGAACAAGTACATTATTGACGAAACCGTACTGACTCGAGTACCTTATTGCTTTTATAACACGGTTGCCAGCGACTTTATAAATATTAAGTAAAATTAAATTAGAAACAGTAAGCTGCCTTTCAGCACAAAAAAGTTCTAGTCACTTAACATTGTGTATCGCATTTCAGTAGCCAAGAGAAAATAGTCCCCCTTTGTGTGGCTGTTGCTATGCAACAGACAAATAGCATTGGGAACTTCACGTCTGTTAGACTAGCACAAAAGCTACGTGTGTTTCAATGGGTTTTTGGTCTAAGCGTTTATAGTCACCTACAAATAATATTCGAGACTTTCAGTAAAGACTTACAATACTCTGCAACATTCGTGTAGCACAGAAACAACTAACCGAGTAAATTTAGACATATAAAAAGTCGTGTAGATAGCTTAATTCACATGAAACATTCCCCACTACATTAGCCACAACACGCCGCCATCTTGGATAGATATTTTTTTTTGAGTGCGTACTGATATGGAACGCTCAGGTAGATGAAAACGTACAGTTACTATACCGTTGAATATAGCACACCCCGGAACTCACTCTCAGAATGGTGGATTCCATCTACCCGTGTTATAATTCCATCTACCCGTGTTATAATTAAGCAATATAGCACTCGTGGGAGTGGGGTAGGTAAGGGATAATTCCACGGGTGGTGTTCGACCGTAGCCACCGAGGCCGCCAGGCCGAGTGGCGTAGGCAACAACACCCGTGGGATTATCCCTTACCTACCCCACTCCCACGAGTGCTATATTGCTTTTATAAAACAATTCTACAGTCAACAAATTAACATTTCAACACGAAGTTATTGATTCAAAATGGTTTATTTCACCATGGTTTCTCCGCAACAAAAAATAGTTCCATTGTCACGTCTTGGTTTGGAATTTTAAAAACTTTGAATTAACGGTTATCATCAATGCGAATGTTTTATCGCGGAGTGATTTATTTTTAGCTGTGAAAAGTCCCGTAACTGTAGGTATGTTGACGAATAACCTATAGCAAGGAACGTCTCTCGTCCAATCAGAAACAGCTAAATTACGCGCTAGAACCCAATTGTTTTATAATATAATTTACCATATATTTACCAGGGGCCGTATTCACAAAGCATTTTATCTTACCACTAAGAGTGCTCCTAACTCGCGCTAAAACATTTTACGTAGGAGTAATTTCTTAAAAGTGATTCACAACGCCTTTTAGACCTACTCATACTAAGGATAATACAAACTCCTAAGCTTAAGATAAAAGCACCGTTGCTATGGATGACGTCGATTCTCATGCACGAGTTTAGAAGGGGTGAGGACGGTGATTGGTTGTTGACAGGCTCTCTCATTAAAAACTCATTCGTGACGTCCCTCTAACAATCCCACTATATCAACTGAAAATAAGAGAATAAGCTAGGCTTCAAATTAAGTCATATTAAATAGTTATGGACAGTGCAGTTAGCAGAATGCACACGCATGATGACAAGTTTGTGCATCCAACGGGAATGACACTTTGCACGTTAAGAGAAAAAGAAAGCGATCAATATAAAATATGGCAATTGCATGTAATCAAGGCAGTAATAATTAAAGCACCCAGTAAACTGTTAGGCTATTATATTTCCAGCCCTTGACCACTTCAAATATCAGCACATACGGCCCTTCAAGCGAAACGAACGTGAAACGTAGCCTAAGCGAAAGCCTACGGGTCCCAGGACCAATAGCCACTGTCACCCCAGCGGCATCCAGCTGGTAAGTTCTCAAAAACCTGCTGCAGACCGCTCTCCGTTGAAATGCACGAGTCATCGGTACATCCAGGCCACGGTGGGCGAAAACGTCCTCATCTTTTGATGGGGCAATTATTGTAATGTGTGTCCCGTCACTGGACATTCCTGCGATCGCCATGGAATTTACTTTGATCTTGTGTAATTGGCGATTGTCCAAAGGCAACTGGATAAACTGTTGGATGATGTGGGGTCTACAGTGCGTTGATAGTTCGATGAATTAAACGGCTGACTGATGATTCCCAGTGTCGTCATTTGCGTTTTCCGCGAAGCCAAATAGGCTATCTTTATGTTTCCAAACATTTGACTTCGGGACACATCGTTGTTTAAAGGCGTCATTGCATCCCGCGCTAATTCTACGACAATATTAATACCTTCACTGTTTAAGCAATGTCTTTTATCAATTCCAAGTCGGCTGCAGCCATCGTACGATTTTTTGTGAATAAGTCTTAGTGACTTAGGAGTCCTCATGAGGAGTTTAAGGCTGAATCCCATTTCTCCCCCTACCCCTTCGTCTTTCCCCTTCCCCTCCGTTTTGCGCGTTCATGTGGAGGGGTAGGGTTGTCCCAATTCACGTTAAGACAGAGGGGTAGGGGAAGGGGAAGCGCTTTCTACCCCTCCAAACGGAGATTTTCCGAGGGCACACTTCAAACGGAGGGGTAGACTGATTTCCCTCAATGCATTGCGAACCCGTGATCATTAAAGAAGAAACATCGCGGGAGTCAATTTAAAAATGTCGGAAACAGCAGGGAAAGCATCACACAAATGAAAGTATTTTCTTTGTAATTCATGATTTTAAAACTTGTTTGATGAAATGTTGCATTGTGTAAATAACAGCTGCAGGCGCCATGTTTGTTTATGTCTGGTGAGTGACAGCTGTCGCTCTCCGGTTACGTAACAGCCGACGCTTCGTACTGATGACGTACGTAATTGTTGAAGGGCTATCCCAATTCGAAGGGCTAGCGTTTCAACCCCTTCGGCTACCCCTCCGTTTGAAAAAGCGAAGGCAAAGGGGTAGGGGTAAGGGTAGGGGTAGAGATTAGAAATGGGATTGGGCCTTAAGCTGTCTTAGACTTAGGTGCTACTTTTAGGGATAAAATACTTTGTGAATTGCTCTTAGTAAAAATTCTAAGTCCTAAATTTAAGACTGACACGCCCATTATTTTTAGGAGTTTCTCCTAAATTCGCCACTTATGAGCTACTTTTAGCCCTAAGATTCTTTGTGAATACGGCCCCAGGTAAATTAGGAAACACTAAAAGGAAGGGTTACCCGTATTTCTTTTGCCAAACAGCTTTAATCATGACAAGGTAAATTAAATCAAATGATAATCATGATAACTGTGAAGGACATTTCAAGTGGTTCCATGTGCATAATTCGTATGTGTTTTCTCTGTCAGTTATATTTTCCCATGTAAGATGACATAGTGATTTTTTTTGTTTATTTCTCTTAAAATGTCAGCGTACGCTGAGAAATTAAATCACTTCAGTGATTTCTCAATAAATAACAACAAAAAAGTCTAGTGACAGTGAATCTTGTTTACTAAGAGGTTAGTATATACAGTACGTCTGCTTAGTGAATGACATTTGACATGTTAATTGAGTCAGCACTTTTAAATGGTAATACTTGCTACAGCAGTGTATTCTTTAATGAAAAAGGTTTTACTACATGGGTTTTTCAAAACGTTCTCTTATTGCGTTGTATGATTTGGGAATTTCAAGCTTGGGTTGCCTTTACAGAAAACATAACAGGTAAATCAAATTGAGGACAAGTTTAATGTGTCTTTAATGAAATTGAAGACTTTTCCGGGCATGTTTAGATTAAACATTTCACATAATCATAGGGAGATTCCAGGTATTCATATGATTAAAGTTGTTCCAGAAATCTCCAAAGATTCCTCTAACTGTGTATCCTTTTTTTACCAAATACTTGCAAAATTCTCAGCCTTAAATGTTTAGTCTGTAGGCCATAAATAATAGGATTTAAATGGGCAGGTACAACATGAAAAAGAACTGCGACTAGTTTTCTTAAAAATCTTTCTTCTGGGAAGCGATGCATGATGATGGCAATGAATCCAGTCAGTAGCATGATCAGATACAAGACTAAATGACTGGCACAAGTTTGAATGGCTTTGCTGTTGAGTTCTGCATTTTTCTTAGTCCTGCATATAATAGCAATTCTAATGTATGTGACAGCAACACAACCCATAGATGAGGAACACAGCACCACAGTGTAAAACAGTCCATATATATTATTAATAGACACATCTTCACAAGATAACTTGAACAAGGCAGCATTGTCACAATAGAAATTTTGAAGAAGTGATGTACAACGTGACAACCTGACACTGAGGCTCACTAATACACCTACTAGGACAACTGCAACAGCCCAGGCAGCCACAGACAAGATCACTACTGCCTTAGCCGTCATTATTGCACTGTATCTCAGTGGATTGCATATAGCAACATACCTATCAATGGCCATTATGATCAGTATGGTGTGTGAAGCAGAGCCGTAAGTGTGGCTGAAAAAGGCCTGTGTAACACACGCACCATGAGAAATGAACCTCTCTTTAGAAACCATGTCAAACAATAGATGGGGGAGTAAGATTGTGTTACCAAGGATATCATTGACAGACAAGTTGCAGAATAGCAAGTACATGGGTTCGTGTAAGCTTCTCTCTGCAATGATGATAACAACAACAGCAATATTGGTTATTAGCAGTGCAATATAGACAAAGAGCAATGTGAAAAACACTGGATATCTGGAAGACTCAGAAAGGTCTAGATCTTCCAGTACAAGAATGTCACTGACAGAAATGTTTTCCATCCTTGTACCCTGCCCACCTGTGGAAACAGAATAAAAACCAAACAGTATTTTTTTTTTTCATACAGCTTGTCAAAAGATGTGTGTGTGTGTCTATGGGTTTATGTTGTCAATATCTTGTGATTTGGCTAGGATTAAGAATAGAACACATATGCATATAGCTTACCTTCAGTAGCAATGGATAACAATCTAAGTCTTACTCAGAGGCTTGTCTTGCAGAACTACTTATATTATACCTTCTCGGACTGCCCATGACCGCAATCCTCTGAGAGTCCGGCGGAGGTGGTGGCACGAAAAACATGAGTCACAGGCCCTCTTCAGGCCAACAGCATGAAATTCATGTGGGAACTAAACAGGCCATTTAAATTCATTCATCAAGTCAAGTCAAGTCAAGTCTTTTTATTGTCAGATACACAGAACAACAGAGTTGGACTGGGCACTGAAATTCTTAGGACAGGACACCATACCACACTACCATAACATAACAAGACATAACATATAAACATACCTAATAAGTACTCTCACATGATATAACATAACATAACTTAACAATATGTCTGAACATTAGATAAAAATATGAAAAGAGTAGTAGTAGACCTACTAGATATACAATAAATATACAATATAGCAAAAACATAAATACACATAAATACACATACTAAACAGATACTAAACAGATAAACATACCTACATGATATTTTTAGCTATACTGAACATATTATACATATAATAACCTGAACACAGAGACAAAGACACTTCAAGTGTGTGGGTGGTGCAATATTGCAAATGTAGTGCAATTCATTTCTTTAGAACTATGTAACATAAGGGGCACTTTTTTCATGGGTGATTGTGTTTAGGTTCCAAGTACCATGCAAACCTGTTTTTTCGTGCTATGCACAGGACACACTGTCCATGGTTCAAAATGTTTCCATAATGGTCCTCAATTATGAAGTTTCACAGTACAGTTAGCGCCACACACACATTTCACCAACAATTTTAATGTTTATCACTGTGTTCCATACAGTGTTATGTATGTCTTGTATGTATACATGTTATAGGCCTACATGTATTGTGTTCTGTTTTGTGTTGTTATTCTGTCTCCCCCTCCTGTTTTCATTCTCCTACTTCACAGATGTGCACATTATATTATGGTTCAGAAGACATCCCAGATGAGAAAACTTTCATGATTGCCAAATGTTTTTCTTAATCCACCGGAAGAGAAGTTCAGAAGACATTAAATTCTTCTCAACTGAATTAGAGAATAAGGCCATTTGTTTTTTGAGTCTTCTGTTCTGTTGATGGCTGGCAAAAAACAATCTTAGAAGATCTGGGTCACTTGTGGCACATATTATTCACTCATTTTAAGCCATCAATCTACCTCAGGGCGGACAAAATTACCCGAAACGGAACAAAACGGAATTCTCGAAAATGTGAAACGGAAAATTCATTTTTTTTTTATCGGAAAATCATTGATGTTTCGACTGAATGGCAATAGCAGGGAACTGGCTAGCTAGCGTGAGCTAACTTGCAAGATTACAAACAATTCATCACCAGTTCCAGTCATCAATATTCTTCAAGTGTTGGTGTTTGTCTTCCTTAATGTGTGTGCTTTGCAACGAGGAAGATATTTGTAGTGTTGTTGCACTAGCTATTGGCTTTATCTGTGCGCCCCTGGTGTCATTTATTGTGTGGCTGGCCCTCAATATTTTAATCATGTATTTTTTTGAATAATGTATAATAAATGGAAATACCATTTTTTTACATACATGCATCTGTAAAATCCTAAAAGAACTATGTGACAGGGAGTCGGAAGGCTTTCAATGACAAGGTACATCTTTTCTTCTTAACTCCACTAAAGTGCCTGGGGCAATTCTGGCGTTTATGAAAGTTTTCTTATCTGGGATTCATTCTTGGCTAAGAACAGGATTTAAGGATTTACCCTTGGCCAGTTTCTCTTCATCTTCCTTTCTTTTCTTCTTAAATTAGAAATAAACACGCTGCTTTGTAAGGACAAAAATGAAAAAAGAGGAAAGAAAACAGACTCTAAATTTGGATACTTCCTCCATGCCAACTACTTGGCATATCTAGAAGCCATCCCTCCCTGAAACACCACCCCTTGCCATTCGGACATGGATGGGAGTTGGTGGATGGTCATTGTCGCCCTGTTCGCTACACACAACCTGCTCTTCCAACTCATCTACCTGCATCAAGGCCATTTAAAGACAGCGAGGAAGATGAGTGTGAGTATGATTGTGATGAAAAGAAAAAGGATGATGTGCAGAGAAGGCGATGGGATTCATCGGATAGTGCTAATTTCAGACCTAATCAGAGGCTGCAGCGACTTCCACCAGCACCTACTAACCCAAAACCTTCTTCCCATCCCCCCATGGAGCCTCAGCTTCCCCCGCCGCAATACTATGATTGTGATTCAGGGGGCTGCTGTGGTTTCCTCAACCATTGCACTCTGGAGTTCAAGCTCCACTGGCCCTGCAACCCCGACGCCACTGACCCGGCACCGGTATGACAAGTTTAGTGCACCCTGTTGTGTTGTAAAACTAAGGCTAGGCTGTTGGGTGAGTACTTTCATTGGAGGATTGTGGGAGGTGGGAATTCCCATATTTTCCTGTGACTAACTAAAAAAGTCACTCAGAAGCAGGCCACTTTAAAATGACAAGAGTTGGAACTTCTCACTGCGGGTTCAGAACCATTGACACTGTGTGTAATCTTTTGTCTCCAACAAGGAGACAAAAGACCACTTGAAAGCAAACTATTTTATGTCATAAACAATCTAGCGGCAAGGCCAAACTACCCAACAACAGTTTAAACAACCCAACAAAATGACCAATCGGCCTCAACCAAGCGGTGGGATTGAAAAAACTAATCAGCATTTTTAGAGTGATTATTTCAGCTTTATAACACGGGTAGATGAAATCAAGCATTCTGATTGGTTGACAGTGAGGCACGGGTGTGCTTTATTCAGCAATAAAGGTACTGTACGACCTGTTCACATTTACCTGAGCGTTCCATATCAGTGCGCACTCAAAAATAACAGTAGAGTCGAAATTGAACCAAGATGGCGGCGTGTTGGGAACCTGTTAGTGGGAAATATTTGATGTGAATTAAGCTATCTACACGACTTTTTATATGTCTACATTGACTCGGTTAGTTGTTTATGTGCTACACGAATGTTGCATAGTATTGTATGTCTTAACTGAAGCTCTCAAATATTATTTGTAGGTTGCTGCTCGCGCTTAGACCAAAAATCCATTGAAACACATAGTAGCTAGCTAGCCTCACTGCTAATAAGTATAACGTTGCTCTCACACACCTCCCTCATTGAGGCAGAGTTAGTGGGGATATCCAAATCGAAAAAACAAATATTAACAAAGCTGAAAGTGTCCCATTGTTGTTTTTGTTATTTTAATGGCAACTTATTACTCATTATTACCTGGGATGAT
Organism: Sprattus sprattus; assembly: GCF_963457725.1. Classification (NCBI taxonomy): domain Eukaryota; kingdom Metazoa; phylum Chordata; class Actinopteri; order Clupeiformes; family Clupeidae; genus Sprattus; species Sprattus sprattus. Next base: position 9,556,023 of record NC_137928.1, read on the forward strand.
TAACCAATACTATATTATAATTTACCATATATTTACCAGGTAAATTAGGAAGCACTAAAAGGAAGGGTTACCCATATTTCTTTTGCCAAACAGCTTTAATCATGACAAGGTAAATTAAATCAAATGACAATCATGTATGATAACTGTGAAGGACATTTCAAGTGCTTCCATGTACATCATTCTCATGGGTCTTCTCTGTCAGTTATATTTTCCATGTAAGATGTCATAGTGATTTTCTTGTTTATTTATCTTAAAATGTTAGCGTACGCTTAGAAATTAAATCACTTCAGTGATTTCTCAATAAATAACAACAACAAATCTAGTGACAGTGAATCTTGTTTACTAAGAGGTTAGTATATACAGTACGTCTGCTTAGTGAATGACATTTGACATGTTAATTGAGTCAGCACTTTTAAATGGTAATACTTCCTACAGCAGTGTATTCTTTGATGAAAAAGGTTTTACTACATGGGTTTTTCAAAACGTTCTCTTATTGCGTTGTATGATTTGGGAATTTCAAGCTTGGGTTGCCTTTACAGAAAACATAACAGGTAAATCAAATTTGATGTGTCTTTAATGTAATTGAAGACTTTTTCCGGGCATGTTTAGATAAAACATTTCACATAATCATAGGGAGATTCCAGGTATTCATATGATTAAAGTTGTTCCTGAAATCTTCAAAGATTCCTCTAACTGTGTATCCTTTTTTTACCAAATACTTGCAAAATTCTCAGCCTTAAATGTTTAGTCTGTAGGCCATAAATAATAGGATTTAAATGGGCAGGTACAACATGAAAAAGAACTGCGACAAGTTTTCTTAAAAATCTTTCTTCTGGGAACCGATGCATGATGATGGCAATGAATCCAGTCACTAGCATGATCAGATACAAGACTAAATGACTGGCACAAGTTTGAATGGCTTTGCTGTTGAGTTCTGCATTTTTCTTAGTCCTGCATATAATAGCAATTCTAATGTATGTGACAGCAACACAACCCATAGATGAGGAACACAGCACCACAGTGTAAAACAGCCCATATATATTATTAATAGACACATCTTCACAAGATAACTTGAACAAGGCAGCATTGTCACAATAGAAATTTTGAAGAAGTGATGTACAACGTGACAACCTGACACTGAGGCTCACTAATACACCTACTAGGACAACTGCAACAGCCTAGGCAGCCACAGACAAGATCACTACTGCCTTAGCCGTCATTATTGCACTGTATCTCAGTGGATTGCATATAGCAACGTACCTATCAATGGCCATTATGATCAGTATGGTGTGTGAAGCAGAGCCGTAAGTGTGGCTGAAAAAGGCCTGAGTAACACACGCACCATGAGAAATGAACCTCTCTTTAGAAACCATGTCAAACAATAGATGGGGGAGTAAGATTGTGTTACCAAGGATATCATTGACAGACAAGTTGCAGAATAGCAAGTACATGGGTTCGTGTAAGCTTCTCTCTGCAATGATGATGACAACAACACCAATATTGGTTATTAGCAGTGCAATATAGACAAAGAGCAATGTGAAAAACACTGGATATCTGGAAGACTCAGAAAGGTCTAGATCTTCCAGTACAAGAATGTCACTGACAGAAATGTTTTCCATCCTTGTACCCTGCCCACCTGTGGAAACAGAATAAAAACCAAACAGTATTTTTTTTTTTCATACAGCTTGTCAAAAGATGTGTGTGTGTGTCTATGGGTTTATGTTGTCAATATCTTGTGATTTGGCTAGGATTAAGAATAGAACACATATGCATATAGCTTACCTTCAGTAGCAATGGATAACAATCTAAGTCTTACTCAGAGGCTTGTCTTGCAGAACTACTTATATTATACCTTCTCGGACTGCCCATGACCGCAATCCTCTGAGAGTCCGGCGGAGGTGGTGGCACGAAAAACATGAGTCACAGGCCCTCTTCAGGCCAACAGCATGAAATTCATGTGGGAACTAAACAGGCCATTTAAATTCATTCATCAAGTCAAGTCAAGTCAAGTCTTTTTATTGTCAGATACACAGAACAACAGAGTTGGACTGGGCACTGAAATTCTTAGGACAGGACACCATACCACACTACCATAACATAACAAGACATAACATATAAACATACCTAATAAGTACTCTCACATGATATAACATAACATAACTTAACAATATGTCTGAACATTAGATAAAAATATGAAAAGAGTAGTAGTAGACCTACTAGATATACAATAAATATACAATATAGCAAAAACATAAATACACATAAATACACATACTAAACAGATACTAAACAGATAAACATACCTACATGATATTTTTAGCTATACTGAACATATTATACATATAATAACCTGAACACAGAGACAAAGACACTTCAAGTGTGTGGGTGGTGCAATATTGCAAATGTAGTGCAATTCATTTCTTTAGAACTATGTAACATAAGGGGCACTTTTTTCATGGGTGATTGTGTTTAGGTTCCAAGTACCATGCAAACCTGTTTTTTCGTGCTATGCACAGGACACACTGTCCATGGTTCAAAATGTTTCCATAATGGTCCTCAATTATGAAGTTTCACAGTACAGTTAGCGCCACACACACATTTCACCAACAATTTTAATGTTTATCACTGTGTTCCATACAGTGTTATGTATGTCTTGTATGTATACATGTTATAGGCCTACATGTATTGTGTTCTGTTTTGTGTTGTTATTCTGTCTCCCCCTCCTGTTTTCATTCTCCTACTTCACAGATGTGCACATTATATTATGGTTCAGAAGACATCCCAGATGAGAAAACTTTCATGATTGCCAAATGTTTTTCTTAATCCACCGGAAGAGAAGTTCAGAAGACATTAAATTCTTCTCAACTGAATTAGAGAATAAGGCCATTTGTTTTTCGAGTCTTCTGTTCTGTTGATGGCTGGCAAAAAACAATCTTAGAAGATCTGGGTCACTTGTGGCACATATTATTCACTCATTTTAAGCCATCAATCTACCTCAGGGTGGACAAAATTACCCGAAACGGAACAAAACGGAATTCGCGAAAATGTGAAACGGAAAATTCATTTTTTTTTTATCGGAAAATCATTGATGTTTCGACTGAATGGCAATAGCAGGGAACTGGCTAGCTAGCGTGAGCTAACTTGCAAGATTACAAACAATTCATCACCAGTTCCAGTCATCAATATTCTTCAAGTGTTGGTGTTTGTCTTCCTTAATGTGTGTGCTTTGCAACGAGGAAGATATTTGTAGTGTTGTTGCACTAGCTATTGGCTTTATCTGTGCGCCCCTGGTGTCATTTATTGTGTGGCTGGCCCTCAATATTTTAATCATGTATTTTTTTGAATAATGTATAATAAATGGATATACCATTTTTTTACATACATGCATCTGTAAAATCCTAAAAGAACTATGTGACAGGGAGTCGGAAGGCTGTCAATGACAAGGTACATCTTTTCTTCTTAACTTCTGGCGTTTATGAAAGTTTTCTTATCTGGGATTCATTCTTGGCTAAGAACAGGATTTAAGGATTAACCCTGGGCCAGTTTCTCTTCATCTTCCTTTCTTTTCTTCTTAAATTAGAAATAAACACGCTGCTTTGTAAGGGCAAAAATAAAAAAAGAGGAAAGAAAACAGACTCTAAATTTGGATACTTCCTCCATGCCAACTACTTGGCATATCTAGTAGCCATCCCTCCCTGAAACACCACCCCTTGCCATTCGGACATGGATGGGAGTTGGTGGATGGTCATTGTCGCCCTGTTCGCTACACACAACCTGCTCTTCCAACTCATCTACCTGCATCAAGGCCATTTAAAGACAGCGAGGAAGATGAGTGTGAGTATGATTGTGATGAAAAGAAAAAGGATGATGTGCAGAGAAGGCGATGGGATTCATCGGATAGTGCTAATTTCAGACCTAATCAGAGGTTGCAGCGACTTCCACCAGCACCTACTAACCCAAAACCTTCTTCCCATCCCCCCATGGAGCCTCAGCTTCCCCCGCCGCAATACTATGATTGTGATTCAGGGGGCTGCTGTGGTTTCCTCAACCATTGCACTCTGGAGTTCAAGCTCCATTGGCCCTGCAACCCCGACGCCACTGACCCGGCACCGGTATGACAAGTTTAGTGCACCCTGTTGTGTTGTAAAACTAAGGCTCGGCTGTTGGGTGAGTACTTTCATTGGAGGATTGTGGGAGGTGGGAATTCCCATATTTTCCTGTGACTAACTAAAAAAGTCACTCAGAAGCAGGCCACTTTAAAATGACAAGAGTTGGAACTTCTCACTGCGGGTTCAGAACCATTGACACTGTGTGTAATTTTCAGTCTCCAACAAGGAGACAAAAGACCACTTGAAAGCAAACTATTTTATGTCATAAACAATCTAGCGGCAAGGCCAAACTACCCAACAACAGTTTAAACAACCCAACAAAATGACCAATCGGCCTCAACCAAGCGGTGGGATTGAAAAAACGAATCAGCATTTTTAGAGTGATTATTTCAGCTTTATAACACGGGTAGATGAAATCAAGCATTCTGATTGGTTGACAGTGAGGCACGGGTGTGCTTTATTCAGCAATAAAGGTACTGTACGACCTGTTCACATTTACCTGAGCGTTCCATATCAGTGCGCACTCAAAAATAACAGTAGATTCGAAATTGAACCAAGATGGCGGCGTGTTGGGAACCTGTTAGTGGGAAATATTTGATGTGAATTAAGCTATCTACACGACTTTTTATATGTCTACATTGACTCGGTTAGTTGTTTATGTGCTACACGAATGTTGCATAGTATTGTATGTCTTAACTGAAGCTCTCAAATATTATTTGTAGGTTGCTGCTCGCGCTTAGACCAAAAATCCATTGAAACACATAGTAGCTAGCTAGCCTCACTGCTAATAAGTATAACGTTGCTCTCACACGCCTCCCTCATTGAGGCTGAGTTAGTGGGGATATCCAAATCGAAAAAACAAATATTAACAAAGCTGAAAGTGTCCCATTGTTGTTTTTGTTATTTTAATGGCAACTTATTACTCATTATTACCTGGGATGATTAACCAATACTATATTATAATTTACCATATATTTACCAGGTAAATTAGGAAACACTAAAAGGAAGGGTTACCCATATTTCCTTTGCCAAACAGCTTTAATCATGACAAGGTAAATTAAATCAAATGACAATCATGTATGATAACTGTGAAGGACATTTCAAGTGCTTCCATGTACATCATTCTCATGGGTCTTCTCTGTCAGTTATATTTTCCATGTAAGATGACATAGTGATTTTCTTGTTTATTTATCTTAAAATGTTAGCGTACGCTTAGAAATTAAATCACTTCAGTGATTTCTCAATAAATAACAACAACAAATCTAGTGACAGTGAATCTTGTTTACTAAGAGGTTAGTATATACAGTACGTCTGCTTAGTGAATGACATTTGACATGTTAATTGAGTCAGCACTTTTAAATGGTAATACTTCCTACAGCAGTGTATTCTTTGATGAAAAAGGTTTTACTACATGGGTTTTTCAAAACGTTCTCTTATTGCGTTGTATGATTTGGGAATTTCAAGCTTGGGTTGCCTTTACAGAAAACATAACAGGTAAATCAAATTTGATGTGTCTTTAATGTAATTGAAGACTTTTTCCGGGCATGTTTAGATAAAACATTTCACATAATCATAGGGAGATTCCAGGTATTCATATGATTAAAGTTGTTCCAGAAATCTCCAAAGATTCCTCTAACTGTGTATCCTTTTTTTACCAAATACTTGCAAAATTCTCAGCCTTAAATGTTTAGTCTGTAGGCCATAAATAATAGGATTTAAATGGGCAGGTACAACATGAAAAAGAACTGCGACAAGTTTTCTTAAAAATCTTTCTTCTGGGAACCGATGCATGATGATGGCAATGAATCCAGTCAGTAGCATTATCAGATACAAGACTAAATGACTGGCACAAGTTTGAATGGCTTTGCTGTTGAGTTCTGCATTTTTCTTAGTCCTGCATATAATAGCAATTCTAATGTATGTGACAGCAACACAACCCATAGATGAGGAACACAGCACCACAGTGTAAAACAGCCCATATATATTATTAATAGACACATCTTCACAAGATAACTTGAACAAGGCAGCATTGTCACAATAGAAATTTTGAAGAAGGGATGTACAACGAGACAACCTGACACTGAGGCTCACTAATACACCTACTAGGACAACTGCAACAGCCCAGGCACCCACAGACAAGATCACTACTGCCTTGGCCGTCATTATTGCACTGTATCTCAGTGGATTGCATATAGCAACATACCTATCAATGGCCATTATGATCAGTATGGTGTGTGAAGCAGAGCCGTAAGTGTGGCTGAAAAAGGCCTGAGTAACACACGCACCATGAGAAATGAACCTCTCTTTAGAAACCATGTCAAACAATAGATGGGGGAGTAAGATTGTGTTACCAAGGATATCATTGACAGACAAGTTGCAGAATAGCAAGTACATGGGTTCGTGTAAGCTTCTCTCTGCAATGATGATAACAACAACAGCAATATTGGTTATTAGCAGTGCAATATAGACAAAGAGCAATGTGAAAAACACTGGATATCTGGAAGACTCAGAAAGGTCTAGATCTTCCAGTACAAGAATGTCACTGACAGAAATGTTTTCCATCCTTGTACCCTGCCCACCTGTGGAAACAGAATAAAAACCAAACAGTATTTTTTTTTTCATACAGCTTGTCAAAAGATGTGTGTGTGTGTCTATGGGTTTATGTTGTCAATATCTTGTGATTTGGCTAGGATTAAGAATAGAACACATATGCATATAGCTTACCTTCAGTAGCAATGGATAACAATCTAAGTCTTACTCAGAGGCTTGTCTTGCAGAACTACTTATATTATACCTTCTCGGACTGCCCATGACCGCAATCCTCTGAGAGTCCGGCGGAGGTGGTGGCACGAAAAACATGAGTCACAGGCCCTCTTCAGGCCAACAGCATGAAATTCATGTGGGAACTAAACAGGCCATTTAAATTCATTCATCAAGTCAAGTCAAGTCAAGTCTTTTTATTGTCAGATACACAGAACAACAGAGTTGGACTGGGCACTGAAATTCTTAGGACAGGACACCATACCACACTACCATAACATAACAAGACATAACATATAAACATACCTAATAAGTACTCTCACATGATATAACATAACATAACTTAACAATATGTCTGAACATTAGATACAAATATGAAAAGAGTAGTAGTAGACCTACTAGATATACAATAAATATACAATATAGCACAAACATAAATACACATACTAAACAGATACTAAACAGATAAACATACCTACATGATATTTTTAGCTATACTGAACATATTATACACATAATAACCTGAACACAGAGACAAAGACACTTCAAGTGTGTGGGTGGTGCAATATTGCAAATGTAGTGCAGTTCATTTCTTTAGAACTATGTAACATAAGGGGCACTTTTTTCATGGGTGATTGTGTTTAGGTTCCAAGTACCATGCAAACCTGTTTTTTCGTGCTATGCACAGGACACACTGTCCATGGTTCAAAATGTTTCCATAATGGTCCTCAATTATGAAGTTTCACAGTACAGTTAGCGCCACACACACATTTCACCAACAATTTTAATGTTTATCACTGTGTTCCATACAGTGTTATGTATGTCTCGTATGTATACATGTTATAGGCCTACATGTATTGTGTTCTGTTTTGTGTTGTTATTCTGTCTCCCCCTCCTGTTTTCATTCTCCTACTTCACAGATGTGCACATTATATTATGGTTCAGAAGACATCCCAGATGAGAAAACTTTCATGATTGCCAAATGTTTTTCTTAATCCACCGGAAGAGAAGTTCAGAAGACATTAAATTCTTCTCAACTGAATTAGAGAATAAGGCCATTTGTTTTTTGAGTCTTCTGTTCTGTTGATGGCTGGCAAAAAACAATCTTAGAAGATCTGGGTCACTTGTGGCACATATTATTCACTCATTTTAAGCCATCAATCTACCTCAGGGTGGACAAAATTACCCGAAACGGAACAAAACGGAATTCTCGAAAATGTGAAACGGAAAATTCATTTTTTTTTTATCGGAAAATCATTGATGTTTCGACTGAATGGCAATAGCAGGGAACTGGCTAGCTAGCGTGAGCTAACTTGCAAGATTACAAACAATTCATCACCAGTTCCAGTCATCAATATTCTTCAAGTGTTGGTGTTTGTCTTCCTTAATGTGTGTGCTTTGCAACGAGGAAGATATTTGTAGTGTTGTTGCACTAGCTATTGGCTTTATCTGTGCGCCCCTGGTGTCATTTATTGTGTGGCTGGCCCTCAATATTTTAATCATGTATTTTTTTGAATAATGTATAATAAATGGATATACCATTTTTTTACATACATGTATCTGTAAAATCCTAAAAGAACTATGTGACAGGGAGTCGGAAGGCTTTCAATGACAAGGTACATCTTTTCTTCTTAACTCCACTAAAGTGCCTGGGGCAATTCTGGCGTTTATGAAAGTTTTCTTATCTGGGATTCATTCTTGGCTAAGAACAGGATTTAAGGATTAACCCTGGGCCAGTTTCTCTTCATCTTCCTTTCTTTTCTTCTTAAATTAGAAATAAACACGCTGCTTTGTAAGGGCAAAAATAAAAAAAGAGGAAAGAAAACAGACTCTAAATTTGGATACTTCCTCCATGCCAACTACTTGGCATATCTAGTAGCCATCCCTCCCTGAAACACCACCCCTTGCCATTCGGACATGGATGGGAGTTGGTGGATGGTCATTGTCGCCCTGTTCACTACACACAACCTGCTCTTCCAACTCATCTACCTGCATCAAGGCCATTTAAAGACAGCGAGGAAGATGAGTGTGAGTATAATTGTGATGAAAAGAAAAAGGATGATGTGCAGAGAAGGCGATGGGATTCATCGGATAGTGCTAATTTCAGACCTAATCAGAGGCTGCAGCGACTTCCACCAGCACCTACTAACCCAAAACCTTCTTCCCATCCCCCCATGGAGCCTCAGCTTCCCCCGCCGCAATACTATGATTGTGATTCAGGGGGCTGCTGTGGTTTCCTCAACCATTGCACTCTGGAGTTCAAGCTCCACTGGCCCTGCAACCCCGACGCCACTGACCCGGCACCGGTATGACAAGTTTAGTGCACCCTGTTGTGTTGTAAAACTAAGGCTAGGCTGTTGGGTGAGTACTTTCATTGGAGGATTGTGGGAGGTGGGAATTCCCATATTTTCCTGTGACTAACTAAAAAAGTCACTCAGAAGCAGGCCACTTTAAAATGACAAGAGTTGGAACTTCTCACTGCGGGTTCAGAACCATTGACATTGTGTGTAATCTTTTGTCTCCAACAAGGAGACAAAAGACCACTTGAAAGCAAACTATTTTATGTCATAAACAATCTAGCGGCAAGGCCAAACTACCCAACAACAGTTTAAACAACCCAACAAAATGACCAATCGGCCTCAACCAAGCGGTGGGATTGAAAAAACGAATCAGCGTTTTTAGAGTGATTATTTCAGCTTTATAACACGGGTAGATGAAATCAAGCATTCTGATTGGTTGACAGTGAGGCACAGGTGTGCTTTATTCAGCAATAAAGGTACTGGACGACCTGTTCACATTTACCTGAGCGTTCCATATCAGTGCGCACTCAAAAATAACAGTAGATTCGAAATCGAACCAAGATGGCGGCGTGTTGGGAACCTGTTAGTGGGAAATATTTTATGTGAATTAAGCTATCTACACGACTTTTTATATTTCAACATTGACTCGGTTAGTTGTTTATGTGCTACACGAATGTTGCATAGTATTGTATGTCTTAACTGAAGCTCTCGAATATTATTTGTAGGTTGCTCGCGCTTAGACCAAAAATCCATTGAAACACATAGTAGCTAGCTAGCCTCGCTGCTAATAAGTATAACGTTGCTCTCACACGCCTCCCTCATTGAGGCAGAGTTAGTGGGGATATCCAAATCGAAAAAACAAATATTAACAAAGCTGAAAGTGTCCCATTGTTGTTTTTGTTATTTTAATGGCAACTTTATAAAATGAGCAATGTGAATGAATACAATTGTGCAAGATCAATGTCCATCTCCTAGCTAATCATCAACAAACTTTTCGTTCAAGGCTTACAGACGTTCCCAATGCTGTTTGTCTGTTGCATAGCAACAACCACACAAAGGGGGACTGTTTTCTTTAGGCTACTGAAATGCGATACACAATGTTTGGTGACTACAACTTTTTTGTGCTGAAGGGCGGCTTACTATTTATAATTTAATTTTACTTAATATTTATAATGTCGCTGGCAACCATGTTATAAAAGCAATAAGGTACTCGAGTCAATAATGTACTTGTTCGAGGGTTTGCTGAGCAAGCACATTATTGACGATACAGTACTGCCTCTCGAACCTTACTGCTTAAGTAGTGTCTCCATATTTGCCTCCTTATTTCCTAGGGTGATATATTAATTAATATATATAATTATAATATAATTTACCATATATTTACCAGGTAAATACTTGTCATTGGGGGACTGTAAAAGGAAGGGTTAACAGCTTTAATCATGACAAGGTAAATTAAATCAAATGAAAATCATGAATGATAACTGTAAAGGACCTATCACTTGCTTCCATGTACATTATCATCAAATACGTGTCTGCTCTGTCAGTTATATTTTCCATGTAAGATGACTATGTCATCAAATTGATGACATAGTCTTTAAATTTCAGTGAACGCATAGAAATCACTATAGTGATTTTTCAATAAATAACAACAAAAAAAATCAAGTGACAGTGAATCTTGTTTACTTAGAGTTCAATATTTATATCTGCTCAGTGAATACAATTTGACATGTTTATTGAGTCCGCACTAATAGTTGCTTCCTACTGCAGTGTATTCTTTAATGAAGAATATAACTTGGAGGTTTTAGTGCATTGATTTTTCAAAACGTTCTCTTACTGTGTTGTGTGATTAGGGTATTTCAAGCCGAGTAATCTTTTCAGAGGTTGCCTTTACAGAGAACAGAATAGAAAATCTAATTTAGGACTTTATTTTGTTTCCAGGTTTGTATAGATGAAACAGTTACATAATTTACTGTATGTGAAGATTTCAAGTTTCCATATGATTAAAGTTCATTCAGAAATCTTGCCATGTCCGCTAACTGTGTGTAATTTTTTTACTAATTACTTGCAAAATTCTCTGTCTTAAAGTTTTAGTTTGTAGGCCATAAATAATAGGATTTAAATGGGCAGGTACAACATGAAAAAGAACAGCGACAAGTTTTCTTAAAAATCTCTCTTCTGGGAAGCGATGCGTGATGATGATAATGTATCCAGTAAGTAGCATTATCAGATACAAGACTAAATGACTGGCACACGTTTGAATGGCTTTGCTGTTGAGTTCTGCATTTTTCTTAGTCCAGCATATGATAGCAATTCTAATGTATGTGACAGCAACAGTACCCATAGATGAGGAAAACAGCACCACAGTGTAAAACAGTCCATATATATTATTAATAGACACATCTTCACAAGATAACTTGAACAAGGAAGCATTATCACAATAAAAATTTGGAACAACTGAAATGCAACGAGACAACCTGATTGTGAGGCTTAGTAATACAACTACTAGGACAACTGAAAAAGCCCAGGCACACACAGACAAGATCACTACTGCCTTAGCCGTCATTATTGCACTGTATCTCAGTGGATTGCATATAGCTACATACCTATCAATGGCCATTATGATCATTATGGTGTGTGATGCGGAGGCATATGTGTGGATGAAAAAGGCCTGTGTAACACACCCATTATAAGACATAAACCTGTTTTTAGAAACCATGTCGTACAATAGATGGGGGAGTAAGATTGTATTACCAAGGATATCATTGACAGACAAGTTGCAGAATAGCAAGTACATGGGTTGGTGTAAGCTTCTCTCTGCGATGATGATAACAACAACACCAATATTACTTATTAGCAGTGCGATATAGACAAAGAGCAATGTGAAAAACACTGGATATCTGGATGACTCAGAAAGCTCTAGTTTTTCAAGTACAAGAATGTCACTGACAGATGAAATGTTTTCCATCCTTGTACCCTGCCCACCTGTGGAAACAGAATAAAAACCAAACAGTATTTCTTTCTTTTCATACAGCTTGTCAAAAGATGTGTGTGTGTCTATGGGTTTATGTTGTCAATATCTTGTGATTTGGTTAGGATTAAGAATAGAACACTTATGCATGTAGCTTACCTTCAGTAGCAATGGATAACAATCTAAGTCTTTCTCAGAGGCTTGTCTTGCAGAACTACTTATATTATACCTTCTCTGACTGCCCATGACATTGATCCTCTGAGAGTCAGGCTGAGGTGATGGCACAAAAAACATGAGTCACAGGCCCTCTTCAGGCCAACAGCATGAAATTCATGTGGGAACTAAACAGGCCATTTAAATTAATTCATTTCTTTAGAACTATGTAACATAAGGGGCACTTTTTTCATGGGTGATTGTGTTAAGGTGCCAGGTACCATGCAAACCTGTTTTTTCGTGCTATGCACAGGACACACTGTCCATGGTTCAAAATGTTTCCATAATGGTCCTCAATTATGAAGTTTCACAGTACAGTTAGCGCCACACACACCTTTCACCAACAATGTTAGTGTTCATCACTGTGTTACATACAGTGTTCTGTATGTCTTGTATGTATACATGTTATAGGCCTACATGTATTGTGTTCTGTTTTGTGTTGTTATTCTGTCTCCCCCTCCTGTTTTCATTCTCCTACTTCACAGATGTACACATTATATTATGGTTCAGAAGACATCCCTTCTTAAATTCTTCTCAACTGAATTAGAGAATAAGGTCCATTGGGGCTCATTCTCGACAGCAGTTGAGAAGACTTTCAGAAGGAATGTCTTCTGAACTCCTCTTCTGGTGGATTAAGGAAAACATTTGGCATTCATGAAAGTTTTCTCGTCTGGGATGTCTTCTGAACCATAATATAATGTGCACATCTGTGAAGTAGGAGAATGAAAACAGGAGGGGGAGACAGAATAACAACACAAAACAGAACACAATACATGTAGGCATATAACATGTTATACACATATAACAGGCGTATACATACATGTGGATTAAGGAAAACACAGTGGATTAAGGAAAACAGAACACGAAATAGAAATCGTAACTCTGCCGGAATCTTATCAAATGCGATTCCTCAATGCGATTCCTTAAATAACCACAAGATGGACCCGTCGGCCATTGTGTGGTTATTTGACGAATCGTATTGAGGAATGATATTTGAAAATACTGTCCGTGTTAAAAGGGTTAACGGTTCTATTTGTGAGAACCCGTTGGTGATTGCGTTCACGTCAACTCTACAGACATCCTCGGATTAAAATAATTATAATAATAATAAATACGAGAAAATTTGTATCATTAACAATTACGTTTCACATTTATAGTCATGATTCTACGAGGTAGTATTTATTGTTACACTAGGTCTCTATTGCTCGTAACTTGACTGTTCTCTCTCTTGTACGTCACTTTGGACAAAGGTGTCCACTAAATGACTGAATGTGAATGTAAATGTACACGAACACTGCAAATGTAAGTGAATAAATACATAAATAAATAAACACTAAACCCGAGTTAGGGAGATTCTGACAGCGCACTTTCTACGATTGCGTAACCTAATAAGGAGCTGGCAGGGCGTATATGTGTGCAAATCCACTTTCAGCCGTGGCCTACTGGTTAGGGTTTCAGGCTGGAAACCGTAGGGTGACCGGTTCGATCCCCGACCAGCAGGAAAAATGTAGACCACTGCTCTCCCATGCCCACATCCACGGCTAACGCCTAAGCCCGATCACTGCGCCAATGGCAGCTCAGTGTGTAACCTCACTTCACTGTGTGTGTGTGTCACTTCCCTGGATGGGTGAAATGCAGAGGTGAATTTCAGTGTGTGTGTCTACACCACCTCTGCCATAGAGAGGACTTTCAAAGTGATGGACTGCCAAGAACTGGCATCAAGCTCAGCCTTGTTAAACATAATTGATCATTTGATGTCTTCATGTGCTTTACTTTCATACTGTTACTGTATATTGCATTGAGAAAGATCAGTATTCAGTATCAGTATAGAATCAGTAAAAGACTGAATACTAATTTATATTCAGTCATTATCTTTCCAATCCTATGCAATTGTTTTCATGTCTGATTTTTACTCTTAGAAGTGTTGATGATTGTTGATTGTTGATGAATTGGGTGGTTATTATTGTTTACTTAAAGTAACACTATGCAACAATTTGACACTTATATGAGGTATGGTTTTATAGGCAACTCGTTTTGGTACCATCCTCAAATTCATTTTGATAGCATATAGTCATGTGATAGACAGATATGCCCTATATAGTTCTGTGTTACGGGCTGGAATACCCTGCAAAAATGGAAGGAAATATTTCACAGCATGACTGCCAAAAGACACCAGTTAGAGTGTTGGCAAGCTTCTTTCAGTGTCAGATGGGCTGTTGGTGGTGTGTGCAAGGTTATTGCATGGCTTTTAGGTAGTTATCTTGCTAGTTTTGCAACAGAACTCCTTATTGCTGCTTTCATTGTATGATGGATGGAAACATCATCAAGACTCTGTCTATAGCCGCCATCTGGGAAAATTGAGGAACAACAGGCACTTATTTGAAACTACGCAACTTAAAATCAAATTCACCCAGAATCCCTATTCTATAAAGCAGTTGTCATAGTTCAGTGAGTGAAACGGAAAATAGCTTCCATGTCTAAATCTCTTTACATAGAGAGACTTTCCCATATATACTTATTAACCAACAATTTACTATAATTTACCACATATTTACCAGGTAAACACTTAGAGTTGCCATTGTTCCTTGAGCCAAACAACTTTAATCATGACAAGGTTAATTAAATCAAATGACAATCATGTATGGTAACTGTAAAGGACAGTTAGTTCAGTTCAGTTTGTTTCCATGTACATGATCCTCAAATGTGTGTCTGCTCTGTTAGTTAAAATGTCCATGGAAGAATAACTTTTGTATTGTTTATTTCTCTTGCAATTTCAGTGAACACTTACAGATCCAATCACTTCAATACAAATACAAAAAATGAATCAAGTATGTTATCAAGTGACAGTGAATCCTGTTTACTAAGCTTTCAATGGAATACAATACTTCTTATGTCTGAATAAGCTGCTATAAGAAGAAACACATTGTCTTAAACCTTAAACCTTCCATTCTCATCACATGAGAGATGTATTACATTTCTCAGATTTTATATTAATAGCTAGAATAGAATGGGAATATTATTCCATAGGACATTATATCGTATTATTTTAAAACAACATGTAATCGGGTAGAAAATAAACTAGATTAAAGTTGATTCAGAAATCTTGCCATGTCCTCTAACTGTGTATCCTTTTTTTACTAAATATTTGCCAAATTTTAAGCCTTAACTGTTTAGTCTGTAGGCCATAAATAATAGGATTTAAATGGGCAGGTACAACATGAAAAAGAATAGCAATTAGCTTTCTTAAAAATTGGTGTTCTGGGAACCGATGCATGATGATGACAATATATCCAGTCAGTAGCATTATCAGATACAAGACTAAATGACTGGCACAAGTTTGAATGGCTTTGCTGTTGAGTTCTGCATTTTTCTTAGTCAAGCATATGATAGCAATTCTAATGTATGTGACAGCAACAGTACCCATTGATGAGGAAAACAGCACCACAGTGTAAAACAGCCCATATATATTATTAATAGACACATCTTCACAAGATAACTTGAACAAGGAAGCATTATCACAAAAAGCATGATTAATATGTGATCTACAACGAGACAGCCTGATTGTGAGGCTTAGTAATACACCTACTAGGACAACTGAAAAAGCCCAGGCAGACACAGACAAGGTCACAACTGCCTTAGCCGTCATTATTGCACTGTATCTCAGTGGATTGCATATAGCCACATACCTATCAATGGCCATTATGATCAGTATGGTGTGTGAAGCAGAGCCATATGTGTGGCTGAAAAAGGCCTGAGTAACACACGCACCATAAGAAATGAACCTCTCTTTAGAAACTATGTCTAACAGAACACGGGGCATTAAGATTGTGTTACCAAGAATATCATTGACAGACAAGTTGCAGAACAGCAAGTACATGGGTTCGTGTAAGCTTCTCTCTGCAATGATGATGACAACAACACCAATATTGGTTATTAGCAGTGCAATATAGACAAAGAGCAATGTGAAAAACACTGGATATGAGGTTGACTCAGAAAGCTCTAATCCTTGCATTGTAAGAATGTGACTGCCATATGAAATGTTTTCCATCCTTGCACTCTGCCAACCTGGGAGAACAAAAAACAAATCCAGATAACAACTTTTTTTTCCAGACAGCTTGTAAAACATCTGTATGTGTATACATGAATGTTAAAAGTGTCTTACCTGTGCTTTTAAATGATTTGGCTAGGATTAGGAATAGGAAATTATTACATACAGGTTATCTTTTGTATCAATAGATAACAATCTCAAACCTTGTCTGAGATACTTCTCCTGCAGTTCTATATTTACCATTCACTCTCTGTGTGAACTATACCTTCCTTTTATCCATTTATCCAGTGCATGAGGAACATTAGCCTATAGGGAGTTATTTGAAAGGTAATTACATGGTGGACAGCAGGGGCGTTTCTAGGTTTCAAAGAAGGGGGAGGGCTTATCCCCAAGGGGAGTTGGATTTTTTTTTGGGCCCATTTGAGCCGCGGATATCCATTGTTACAGACAGTTCATCGATTGGTTCAATCAGAACCCGAAAAGAGTGTGATTTTGCTCTGTAGTTTTGCTTGCATTCGATATATGATAACACAAGAGACAGAATTTCAGGGTCATAGTGAAATTTGACAACACAAATATGAACTTTTATAAAACAATTGGGTTCTATCGCGTTATTTAGCTGTTTCTGATTGGACGAGATACGTTCCATGCCATGGATTATCCAAGATCAACCCAACGGGGACTTTTCACAGCTAATAATAAATCACTCCGCGATGAAATATTCTTAAGCACATTGATGATAATCGTTAATTCAAAATTCTTATAATTCCAAACCAAGACGTTGACAATGGAACTATTTTTTGTTGCGGAGAAACAATGGGGAAATAAATCATTTTTAATCAATAACTTTGTGTTGAAATGTTAATTTGTTGACTGTAGAATTGTTTTATAAGAGCAATATAGCACTCGTGGGAGTGGGGTAGGTAAGGGATAATCCCACGTGTGTTGTTGCCTACGGCACTCGGCCTCCAGCCTCGGTGGCTACGGCCGAACACCCCCCGTGGGATTATCCCTTATGGCCGGTTCACACTACACGATTTCAGCCTGATTTTGCCCCGATTTCTTCGTCGCTGACAAATTTGCAGGATCGGCCCCGATTTTGAAAAGTCTGCGACGAGGTGAGGTCTTGTAGTGTGACATGCTTGCGAGCTGCGATGTTTTCGTCTGCGACGTTCGAAAACCCCACGACGAAAAGTCTGGCATGTCAGAATTTTGGGGGGAATCGCAATGACGTATCCATTGTGGACATAGCGTAAACCTAGCATAAACCTCACTCTGGCCTGTATGACGAATGTCCAGCCTGATAAACTGTTATTTTTGTAATTGTAGGTTACAAAATGTTGGTTTTAAAGTAGTTTATTTCCAGTCTTACCCGGAAATTAACGTTTGATAGGCTACCTCAAAAGTTTACGTAGCCTATCAAAAGTAGCTAGCTGTTACCTAGGCAATTAGATACAAAGATTCATGATCTTGTAGTGTGGCTGTCAAGCTAAAAAGGCACCGGATGCCTAAAAGAGCCCGGGTGATGTAATGTTAACTTTCGAACGACTCTTGAGTGACAGTTGCTATGCCAACGCTAATACGTCACCCTAACGCGATTTACTTCAGAGCATCTTGCATTGTACTTTGCTACCTGAGACCAGCTTGCTTGTATTTGACCTACAATAAACCAACCAAAACAACCATGTGCTTGATGTTTGACTTTGGTAGGAAAGTGGTTGATTAGCTAGTTGGTTATAGTATCAAAGTAAGCACATTTCATTAGCTAGCTCGTGCTAGTGTAACGAGCTATCTTGTTAGCTTGAAGCTATTCATCTGTTGTTGTGCTTAAATTAAGAAAGTCCTTAATGTTTTGTGATTTTAAGACATATCTGATGGCACCCACAATTAAATTTGAACAAAACAGGGCATTGTTTGCACAACATTTTACTAAAGAACAACGGGGGCTTGCTAGCTTTGACATGCTAGCGGACATTGCTAACTTACAGGTTACCAGCAGGCAGGTGTAGCTAAAACTTTTTATTCGCTTAATATTGTGCCTAAACGGATACTATGTACCCCGACACTTTTTGGCTATCAGTCAGAGAGTCTCAAGAGTAGTTCGAAAGCCATCAGCTACGTTTTAGTCGCTTAATATTGTCGCACAAAAGGAGGAATTGCTATTAGCAATATAGATGCTAGCGCGCGAAACCTGTTGATGTGTGCTTACTTACAAAAGACCGGCAGCCAATATTAAGCGTGTAAAAAGTACCTGATGGCTTTCGAACAACTCTTGAGACTCTCTGACTGATAGCTAAAAAGTGTCCGGGTGCGTAGTGTCCGTTAAGGCACAATATTAAGCGACTAAAAAGTAGCTGATGGCTTTCGAACGACTCTGAGACTTAAAGCTAATAAGCGCCCGGCCTACGCGGTGAACGGATTACGTAATGCTAACGTTGGCATAGAAACTGTCACTCAAGAGGCGTTCGAAATTCAACATTACGTCACCCGGGCTCTTTTTGGCATCCGGTGCCTTTTTAGCTTGACATGGCCAGTCTTCCGACCAAGACGAAGCCCGAAGTCGTGGCTCTGTGATCGCATAGTGTGACATGTTAAATCATGAAGGAATGTTCGACAATCGTGTAGTGTGAACCGGCCATTACCTACCCCACTCCCAGTCGTGCTATATTGCTTAATTCTCAAATAAAGAGAGAGAAATTTTACTGCTTTTAAAGGAAAGACTGATAAACTAGCTTTCATATCCGCTCCCAAATCCTAATTCTTAAAGGAAAGGTGTCACCTTTTGAGATGTTTACTTGTCTTATTCTGAGCAGAAGGGAATAAGATTTTGATCAACATCCTTAAGTACATCTTAATTATCAAATGATAAATACTGTGAGGGGCTGAAATGGAAGGCACCCTATGCATTCACTATAATGAAGTCAAACTAGGATTAACTGATTATAAACAACAAATTCTATAGACTGATATTATTGTTCTGAAATACCAAAGAGTAATATTAATACAAAGAATAGAGAGATGTCAATAGTTATTTACAGTAGTTATTTCCTATTTCGAATTCACTGGATCACACTTGCTCACCGGAGACAGTTTCTAACAAAATAGCCAGCTAGCTCGCTAGCTTAGTGTTAACATAGCCCACTACAATATTCCCTTTAATTTTCCTCAAGTAAACCTAAATGTAAGCAGGTAACAATCGTTAACAAATACAGATGTAACTACCTGTACTTACAATTTCACTCCTTGCATCATTTACTTTGAGCTACTGTTCAAGAGACGTTACTTGGCAGAGTGAGAAAGCCAGCACAGCAGCCTCCGCAAGATCCACTGAGTTTATATCGTTAAGTAGCCTACGATGATAGGCTATTGGATTGTAATTTGAAGGGGGAGGAAACATACAAACCAAAACGCACGTAAATAGGTAGCATGTTAGAGCTATAAAGAACTTGTCCATGTGAGAAACAATAGTTTATTTTTCTTAAAGCCAATAATGCCAAATCATTTTGGAGGAGCTAAAGTACATTTTAGGGGGGCTTCAGCAGGCCTTACGACGCCCCTGGTGGAGAGAAATATGGGATTTGGAACATATGTGCCTTGGGGGATCCTAAAACATCCTAGAAGGGGTGTCCAAACAAATGATCAAAATTAAAAATGGCTGTCCATACAGTTGGCAGCTAATTCAAAGGCCAATGTCCCTGTAGCCAGCATCCCACAGACACTGCTCAAAATATCTTAAACTGGAGGTTAGTAAAGACATTTGAAATCTCCTATGTATATATCTGGCACCTCAGGCAATCCAAGTAGCCTATCCCTCATAAAATTATGAAATCAGGCTCCCTAAAGTCCAACACCCACTGACAGGGGGCCTCATTTATAAAATGCAATTTCGATTATTCAAATTGTTTAATTGATTTTATTGAGCAGAACATTAATTTGTCCTTTCACCACTAGCCCTACACTGCGTGTCGGCGCACTGAATGAGAGTTCCGAATTTCTGCGGTTCTTCAGCTGCTGTTTACGCCAAGTTGCAACCTGACCTGGAGTTAAGTACTTTGCCACATCAAATCTGTACTTTGATGTGGATTTGACCGTGCAAACACTCAAGATCAAATCTGTGCGTGAGTATGTCTTTAAATATTACCATGTGCTCTGTGTTTGGTTTTGTTGCCCAGGTAGTTAAGATCTGACCTCTCACCTTTCGCGTCTACTTCCTGCCTTTGTTTGTGTTCCTGACATTTTCTGTACTCACACGTGATCTACCTGACCAATTAGCCTGTTCACCTTGTGCTTTTAGCTGAGGGATAACAACGTACATTTTTTAGATAATGGGTTTATAAGCAACATGCATTTTATAAAACAGAAGCGACTGCGGGGGGTTTCTCAAGCAGTTAT
This sequence comes from Sprattus sprattus, assembly GCF_963457725.1. Classification (NCBI taxonomy): domain Eukaryota; kingdom Metazoa; phylum Chordata; class Actinopteri; order Clupeiformes; family Clupeidae; genus Sprattus; species Sprattus sprattus. The sequence goes on from NC_137928.1 coordinate 9,576,813, forward strand.
TTAACTAATTCAAGCATTATTTTTACAATTTTCAAAAACTCTGTTCATTCTCTTAAAAAATAAATAAAAAAGAACTTACAAATCCTGCTTATCCCCGCCACATACCAAAAAAAATCTGCTTTTTTGTCCTTGGCCAATCACATCCCAAAGTTTACACCCATTCATACCTGATTCATGATAGATTCATGTAATTATTTGGATATTAAAATTGGCAGAATTTAGTTGTGTGTATTTCATCTGGAACAATATGTTAAGTAGAAAATCATTACTAATAGAGAACAGGATATTTTATTACTTCAAAACATATGTTGATAATTACAGAATATATTCTTTGGACCTTGACATTTTTTTGTGAAGGACAAAACACTTATATTTCCAGAAATCATCCTCGAAAAATTATAATTGGGATATTTGCCTGAGATGGGGAAAAGGCGGCCATTATAAACTAAAGAGTAAAGGCATTTTCTGTTCTCCTACAGGCTTGAAACTCAACATATGATTAGAATTAGATGATTTTCCTGAAAGTCAGCAATTACCTTACTTTTACACTAGAGGGACCTAAAGGGTGATGTGTCTGGTTATAACTGAAGAATTATTTGACATCTCAATGGGGGCTCTCAAGTTTCATATAACCCTTCTAACTGGATGTGACTTATCTACCAAATATCTGCAAAATCAGCCTTTAATGTTTAGTAACGTAAAAAGTCTAAATGCATTCAAGAACATATTGAAGAACTTGACACTAACAGAAAATATTGCCAGTATAGCAATTATGTGCTTGTACAAAACAGGTAAAAAACAGTAACCTTTCATTTATGTAGCTTTACATTATTCAGATCAGAAAACCACAAAAAAAAACAATGACCAAGAACTTTTTTTTTTTTTTTTTTAACATTAACTTGGAACCTTCAAATGTATTAATGTATTAATTGTTGACAGATCATAAACAAGTCATTATGTAAAGTTGAGTTATTATAGTAACAAGTTGTTTGTATACAAAAAAAACAAAAAACTTCTTTTTGATAATGTGGAGTCATCAAAGTTCATTTTTGTTATGCACAGGACATAATATGTTAATATGAAATGTTTATGAAATATATAATAACATAAGAGTTTCTTTAATTGTTCGTATTCTAGTTATAGGTTACATACAACAAAATCTAACTAAAGATTTATTTCCCATATTTTACTGATAATTTGGATGGAATAATCATCAGTTAATGTTAACAACCATTTAATGATCCGAAATCAGCAGGATGAGTAAAGAGACAAAGCATGTTTGTGAAGATCTTTGGCAGACTCAATGGAAAGCAGATTTGAAATGAGTTCATCTTAAATTCCCCAATAAAAACATGACTTAAATGTGTATTTATCTGTCAGTAAGGCTCATCACTGTTGATTAGAAGTCCAATTACAGTCAGCACAGTTTCGTTGTTTATTTACTTTACTTGATCTGCTTTCTAACATTGTTTGACCATGACATGCTATGGAGGCTTGGCCCATAGGACACCTCTGACTATGGGCTTCCATATGGTGGCTTGAAGTATTTCACATTTATGCAGAAAACATTATTTAGGGGACAACAGGCTTGAACGCATCATTTTGTGACACACCTGGATGCTTCACTGTGTGTCAATGAGAGGCCTCTGAACGCATTTTGTACAGGGGAAATATCTTTATTTGGCAGTAAAGTTTCATCGATTATTGTTTGTCCTGCCGTGGCTGCATGTTACATATTCAAATTTTTTCATGCAGTTAGAAAAAAACTTAAGAAAATGTAATGTAAATATAGATTGCTGATATTTGGTAATCTGCACATGATTTGAAAACGATCTCATTTACAGATTAGGGCTGTATTTAGATAGAATGAATGTGCATGTAATCAAATGGAGTTAAACTGGCAAATATCCTTTTCGTATAAATTATGGGGCAATCTTTCCAAAAGGTAAGTCAGTATAGTCACACTGTCCTAACAAAACGGCAGGCTCTTCTGAGGAAAACATTTGGTTGGCTAGTACTACTGCAAAGACTCAAGATTAAGGCCTTGTGGGTTTAGAAATGTTTCTCTTTACTACACTGCATATATTTTTCCTTTTGAGGGTTGTACGTGTCTAGTGTCCGATATCCACAACCCTCTTGGAGATGGACAAGTGGATTCAGAGGCCCAGTATAAAGCCATCTGGACTTCCCTCGTTGTTGTTTTTTTACCACGAAACACTATTATCTCTGTGGTGTACTGGATGACACTTTTCTAAATAAAATCTGCAGGATTTTCTGCCGCAAAGACTTTGTTTGCAAACCATAAATTATTGGATTCAAATTAGCAGGCACAACATGGAATAATAAGTAAGCCAATTTTCTCAAATATGGGTAATCTGGAAAACGATGAAGAATTATTGTTAGGAACCCTGTCCACAACATAATCATATATACTAATAAGTGACTTCCACATGTTTGTAGAGCTCTGTTGTTGAGTTCTTTGCTTTTTTTAGTCCAGCATATCATTGCAATCCTTAAGTATGTCACAACAATACATCCTATTGAGGAGCCAAAAAGTACTGCAGTAAAAACCAGCCCATATAGGTTATTAATGTACACATCTTCACAAGATAATTTAAACAATGATGCATTATCACAATACGCATTTAGAATAATGTATTTACAGCGAGACAACCTAATTGTGAGACCCAGCAAAATAGCCACTAATACAAGTGAGACACCCCAGGCAGACACAGACAACTTCACAATTGTCTTCGTGGTCATTATTGCAGTGTATCGTAATGGGTTGCATATAGCAACGTACCTATCAATGGCCATTATGATTAGTATCATATGAGAGGCTGAACCAAATGTGTGACTACAAAATGCCTGTGTGGCACACTGACCATACGTGGTTAATTTCTTTGAAGCAAACATGTCAGACAGCAAACGGGGAAGTAAAACAGTATTGCCAAAGAGATCGTTGACTGACAGGTTACAGAACAGGAGGTACATGGGTTGGTGCAGGCTTTTATCCGTTATGATGAGTATCAGCACGCCAAAATTGGATATCAGCAGAGTGATGTAAAAGAAGAGCACTGCAAAGAACACTGGGTAAATGGATGACTCAGAGATGTCCAAACCCTGTATTTCAAGTATGTCACTGTTAATAGAGTAGTTTTCCATCTTCATCAGTAGGTTCACCTTTTGGACAAAAAAAAAGTCAGTTTTAGCAAGCCAGTTTATATAATACCTACATTACATAGATAATAAATGTAAAGGCAGTTGTGTAACTATTTACCATATTCTAGTCCAGGACCTTGAAAATCATAATTCATTACTAAGGTCACTTATCATGGCTCCGCGTGTGACAAGTGTCACACAATAAGAAGTTTATATAGGCGATTTGTGCTTCATACCCCCTATACACTTGAGACAATAGGCCATGGGAAAGCTCAGACACATCATTAACATTTTTTTTACAATTTGATCTAAATAAAGACACAATTTACAAAAAAGATGTAGATGCAGTAATAACAGGTTCATTTTTACCTCAGTAGTACATTAGGGTCATTAATAAGCATACTACCCCAGAAATAATAATTTATTAGCTTAAATCAGTGGCGTAACATAGTTACGACGGGCCCAGCTGCAGGCTATTATGACGGGCCCTAGTCAGTGGCGTAAGGCCGTGATTCCCAAACATTTTACAGTCCCGTACCCCTTCAGACATTCAATCTCCAGCTACGTACCCCCCTGTTTTTTTTATGTTTGTAACCGCAGTCGACACACCCCCTCCCCCGCGCACTATTCAGCCTTAAACACTTGAAGCTGTCATGGTAGGTCACTAACTAACCTGTAGCTATGTTTGGCCGATGTAATTATTTCGCTGAATATGGGTGTACATCAGTATTTTTGGTAATGCGACTTGGCTATTCAGACTATTTAGATTGACATAAATACGTCTTTGGGCCCCTGCTACGGCCGCACCTGCTGCACCCCCTATAGTTACGCCCCTGGCCTAAATTCAATTTTAGTCAATTTTCAAAACAAGCTCACTTTAACGTCTACTGCATCCCATGATGCAGTGTGGTATTTACCAACTTTAAATATTTTGAACTTATGTGTGCTTAGAATTAAGAGAAGTGACAAGGCCTAAAATACATTCACTTTGCATTCATTATGGCCTATATAATTGGGATCTTCCGAACAAGCAGCTGTTATGTTTCACACATTATAGCAGACATACACTTTATGGACAAAAATATTTGGCCACACCTGTGGAGGGATAATGGTATGGGGTTGTTTTCCAGGGTTTGGGGCTAGGCCCCTTATCTCCAGTGAAGCTCAATCTTACTGCTTCAGCAGACCAATACATTTTGGACAATGCTATGCTTCCAACTTTGTGGCAACATTTTGACGAAGGCCCTTTTCTATTCCAACATGACTGTGCTCCAGTGCACAAAGCAAGGACCAAAATGACATGAGTTGAGTTTTGTGTGGAATAACTTGACTGCCCCCGCACAGCCCTGACCTCAACCCCATCGAGCACCTTTGGGATGAACTAAAACAAAGATGGCCTTCTTGTCCAACATCAGTTCCTGATCTCATAAATACACACTCCACACTCCAAAATATTGTGGAAAGCCTTCCAAGAAGAGTGGAAGCTGATTAGTTATTTTAAAGTATGTATACAATGTCATTACACTCCCTGTTGGTGTAATGGTCAGGTGTCTGAATATTTTTGTCCATATAGCGTATAAAAAAACTTCACACATCTTTCAGGTACACATTTGAAACATGAAGGTTTGTTTTTGGTATGCAAAAGCCTGTCAAGTTTTATCGCAAGTCATGTGGCCCCAATGAAGTAGTAGGCCTGTTGGTATTAACCATTACAAGAAAGTCACCCAAATCTATTTTAGGCACAGTCTTTGACCATTTATATGTTGAATTACATGGGTTAATGGTAATCCCAAAATGGAAATGAAAATGGATCAATAAATAATAGATACATTGATCATTCACAAGTATTAGGGGCACACAATTGATTATAATAAGTATAAACATAGCAATTGTGCACAAATGTTTTGTTGACTGTTAAAGATTCATTTTGATTCCAGATCTGTATATTCTTATGAAAAGAATGGTGGCTGTCAATACAAATGTGATGTGATCTATTTCTTCATTAATCTTTATTTCACAAACACTTTAAAAACAAACAAAAAAACATGTCACTGGAGTACATGTCAGATGACAATCCTTGTTAATGTTGTTGCATCAGCTAAACCTGAAATATGTTTGTTAATGAATCCTTTGGGTTGCCATTCTAATGATCATCTATTAACACTGACATGTGGTAATTAACCCTCTGAGATTGGGATAGCCTCCTGGTAACTGTTGCATATTTGTGCTTTGGTAATGACGCTTGAGAAGGCTATTGGGAATGAGGTAATGGGTATTGTGTAAAACCACTAAACAAGTGGATGATTCAATGATCTAAGAAATTATACTTTGAGAATTTCACACTAATTTTATCCTACGTGACATAAAAAATGTACATCACATTTGTGAACTTTAATAAAAAATATTGGTGTTGAGAATTAAACGTAATAAAAAAGAAGTGGTCTGTTATCTTTTCTGAACTTGCTGTAAGAATAATGATATGTTTATATATTTGAACAAATTGAAAATATTTGTAAGAAAAAGAGGAAATTTGCCATCACTTTACTTTTGCACACATTGTTTGCATTTACAGAAAACGTATTATATAGTATATAGTATGTTATCATATAGTCTAGTGTAGATAATCAATCATACAGTATGTCACTCATAGAGGCCATTTATGACAAGGGCATGACAAATCTCAACCTATTAAACAGATGTGGTTCTAAGATCATAAGATGGATGAATAGTGATGTGTGTGTAATTAAGTAGAAAGAAAAAACAGATCTTGCTTGTTTATAAAAGTGCAGTGTGTGAAAGTACTGATTTCTTGGGGCCTGTTTCTGGGCCTGGCTCCTGCATGCCTGAAGTGAATCAGCTTTCACCTGTCTTGCATTACTGCATGTTATGACTTTGCCCCATACAGACACTTTTTACTGGACGCCAAAACAAAAAGATGGCGGCGGGTCAGAAGTATAGCAGTTAGCATGTTGTCATAATAAACATGCAGACAAGATCACATTAAACTATTCTGGCTGAAGATTTCGACCACCATCCTTTGTCATTACTTAATTTGATTTTAATGCACTAGATGGCATTTTAATGCACTCTGTCTTAAGTCGTTCAGCTTCAACTAAAATAGCATACTAAATCAGCATTACGTTTAAAAGCAAAGTTAGACAATTTGATTGTATTGTCACGTTTCTGTGTCTTAATTTCGTATTTTTCTTTCATTAAATAAATACATATGTCATCATATCTTGTATCATATAGTTTCATCTTCTTTATCTGAACCTATCTGTGCAATTGTTTTGGTTTTGCCATTTCTTTTAAACAAAAATGTTATGCCGTTTTTCTGACAGTGCCATTACACTTCATTGTTTTTGTATTTTTCCTTTTGTTTCATTCCATATTGTTCTTTTCTCATTTTAAACTTTGTATTAATATCCCTTTTTCTTGTTAGGAAACTTGTGAAATGAGTGTAACATTTTTTTTATTGATCCTATTCTATAAATATTTGAACAGGCCGTCTCAGTCGGAGTAAAAATGACAGTGCTTCTGTTGGCCACAACAGAGGCTGCCCAAAGGGAAATAACTGCCCTACTGGAATGGAATTAATTTAATTAATACATGGACATGGTTGGTGGTGTTGGTGGAGACAGATTAAGGGCCAAATGAGGGCCAAATCTCTAGTGACTGCATTAGTCAGTGGCTGTTATACTGTCAGACACATGTTGCTAAACAGGTGTGTCAAGTTTTTTTCACACAAATATTTATGCTACTTTGCATATAAAAATATATATATAGTTTTCCACGAAGTAGGAATGGATTGAGCCTTCTGCTCAACAGCGCCATCTGGTGGGGCACTGCTCCATCTGCCCCCTAATGTAGAAACGCCACTGCAGATGTATCTATTTAATGGGTCGTAAAACTGCAATCCAAATGACCTGGCTGTAAAGTTCAGAAATGCAAATGATATTCTTTTTCATGAATTCCAACTTGCCAAGGTACAATTTTAGTTGAAATATATGTGTAAGATTAGTGGTCAGTGTAGGCCTCAATGTTCTGCATAAGATGTTCATTGCTGTAACTGTCATTACATTAGTTTTCTTTCAAAAGGTTGGAGCAAGAATGAAGCATATTGTTATTCATATTATTATATATTAGTGGCATGGATATATTTGGTTTAATCATTTATGATTTGTTGTCATTGAATACAGGATATGTTCAACATTCAAAAAGAACATCATTTCCAAGGCAAATATACAGTCCAACTGTTGATTATATGATTACACTACAAAGACTACCGTGCTACAATTACAGTATAATCAAGGACCACGCTATCCCGATATGAAGACACTTGTAAATAAAAAAAAGACTATTTCAAATGGTATCCCTATTTATGATGTGTCTGCGATTTTTTCTTTGCTCAGTCACCAACACATCCTTTCATTAATGCTCCAGTATAGACCATGGGGCCATTAGACTTACAGCATGGGCAGGGTAAGGATTGCACTGCACTAAGCACTAATAAAGGCTTGACAGACTAATGATCTTTCAGACCAGACATAAAAACCCTTTCCGTAAATATCTTGAACTGGTGTGTGTTTACAATTAAGAGAAGTGACAAGGCCTAAAATGCCATACTTTTTCATTCATTATGACCTCTATGAAAACATTACAGATTGGGTTCATCTGAAAAGGCTTTTGGGATGAACTGAAACGAAGATTTTGAGCCTGGCCCTCCTGTCCAACATCAGTTCCTGATCTCAAAAATGCTCTACAGGAATGAATGGGCACCAATTCCCACAGAAACACTCCAAAATCTTGAGGAAAGCCTTCCAAGAAGAGTGGACGCTTTTATTGGTGCAAAAGGGAGACCAACTCCATATTAAAGTATATGTATTTGAATACAATGTCATCATATTCCCTGTTGGTGTAATGATCAGCTGTCCGAATACTGTTGTCCATATAGTTTATTAATAAACCTTCACATGTCTTTCAGGTAGATATTTGAAACATGAAAAATGTTTCTTTGGTGTTTTCTGGTATGCAAAGGCCTCTCAAGTTTTATCACAAGACATGTGGCCTAAATGAAGTAGTAAGCCCAGTTGGTATTAAACATTACATGAAAGTCACAAATCTATTTAAGGCATAGCTGCACAGGTTAGTGCAATCAAAAGTGGTCTTTGACCCTTTATATGTTGAATTGCATGGTTTAAGGGCCATCCCAAAATGAAAATAATAATGGATCAATACATTATGGATACATTGATCATTCACAAGTATTAGGTGCATACAATTGATTATGAATAGTATTTATGTGCAATTGTGCACAAATGTTGTTGACTGTTAAAGATTAATTTTGATTTTAGATTTGTATATTCTTATAAAAAGATGAATTAAATGTGATGTGATCTATTTCTTCATTAATCTTTTTTTACAAACACTTTAAAAACAAAAACAAAACATGCCACTGGAGTACATGTCAGATGAGAATCCTTGTTAATGTTGTTGCATCAGTTAAACCTGAAATATGTTTGTTAATTAATCCTTTGGGTTGCCATTCTAATGATCATCTATTAACACTGACACATGGTAATTAACCCGCTGAGATTGGGATAGCCTCCTGGTAACTGTTGCATATTTGTGCCTTGGTAATGACGCTTGAGAAAGCTATTGGGAATGAGGTAATGGGAATTGTGTCAGTTAATGATTAATTGATCCCAGAAATTATACTTTGAGAATTTAACACTCATTGTATCCTCCATGAAATAAAAGAAATATCACTTTTATGAACTTTAAGAAACTAGAGGCTTTGAGAATAAAAGTTGATAAAATAAAGAAGGAACCCTACTGTTATCTTTTTTTGAACTTGCTGTTAGAATAACAATATGTTTCAATAATTGAACAAATTGAAAATATTTGCAAGAAAAAGAGGAACTTTGTCCTCACTTACTTTTTCACATATTGTTTACATTTACAGCACACTTATGTTGTCATATACAGTAGTCTAGTGTAGAGAATTGCAATCATATGTCACTTGTAGAGGCCATTTATGACTAGGGCAAGACAAATGACAACCATTTAAACAGATGTGGTTATAACATCCTAAGATGGATGAATAGTGAAATGTGTATAAGTAAGTACAAAGACAAAACATATCTTGCTTGTTTATAAAAGGGCAGTATGTGAAAGTACTGATTTCTTGGGGCCTATTTCTGGGCCTGGCTTCTGCATGCCTGAATTGAATCGAATTTTCACCTGTCTTGCATTACTACATGTTATGACTTTGCCCTATACAGACACTTTTTACTGGATTGCCAAAACTAAAATATGGCGGCGGGTCAGAAGTATAACATTTAACATGTTGTCACAAACATGCAGACAAGATCACAATACACTACTGGCTTAAGATTCCCATCACCCTCCTTTATCACCACCTAATTAGATTGTAAGGCACTACATCACCTATAACATTCTAATGTTGCATAATATTCTCTGTCTTAAGTCTTTTTACGTTCAGCCTCAACTAAAAAAACACAGTGAATCAGCATTATATTTTAAAGCACCAAAATTAGACAACTTGTTTCTGTGTCTTAATTTCATATTTTTCTTTCTTTTAATAAATACATCTGTAACCATATTTATTATCTTATATCAAATAGTTTCAATTTGTTTGGAATCTTTGGGTTATTAATGTAACATTTTGTTTCCATCTGCCCTATTCTATGAATTTCACAGACCTTCTCAGTTGGATTAAAAAGGACAGTCCTTCTGTTGGCCACAACAGAAGCAGCCCAAAGGGAAATAGTTGCCCTACTGGAATGGAATTAATTTAATTAACACCTGGACATGGTTGGTGGTGTTGTTGGAGACAGATTAAGGGCCAAATGAGGGCCAAATCTCTAGTGACTGCATTAGTCAGTGGCTGTTTTACTGTCTGACACGTGTTGCTTAACAGATTTATTTATTTTATTGCTTGTAAAACTGCAATCCAAATGACCTGGCTGTAAAGTTCAGACGAATTCAAACTTGCCAAGGAGCTATACAATTTTTGTTGAAATATTAGTGGAAGATTAGTGGTCAGTCTAGGCGTCAATGTTGTACATTATATATAAGATGTGCAGTGCTGCACCTTTCATTACATTAGATTATTTAAAAAAAGGTTGGAGCAAGAATGAAGCATATTGTTATTTATATTATTATATATAAGTGGCATGGACATAATCGGTAAAATCATTTGTGATTTGTTGTCATTTAATACAGGATATTTTCAACTTTCAAAAAGAAAATCAGTTACAAGGCAAATATAAAGACCTACTGTTGTTTATATGATTACACTAGAAAGACTACAATTATTGTGCTACCATTATAATCAAGGATCATGCTTCAGTGCTTGAAAAAGAATTTGCCCCCTACCTGATTTGTTCTATTTTTGCATATTTGTCACCCTTAATTGTTTCAGATTATCTAACGTATTTTAACATAAGACAGAGACAACATGAATAACCACAAAATGTAGCTTTTAAATAATAATTTTATTTATTGGAGGTAAAGATTTATTCAAAACCCATATCACCCATGTGAAAAAGTGATTGCCCCCCTAAACCTAATAAATGTTGGCGGCCCCAACTGCAATCAAACGTTTGCAATAACTTGAAATGATTCTTTGAAATTGCTATAGAGGAATTTTGGCCCCCTCATCTTTGTAGAATTGTTTTAATTCAGCCATATTGGAGGGTTTTCAAGCATGAAACTGCCTGTTTAAGGTCATGCCACAGCATCTCAATTGGATTCAAGTCAGGACAGGACTAGGCCACTCCAAGACCTTCATTTCGTTTCTTTTTTGCCATTCAGAGGTGGACTTGCTTGTGTGCAATGGATCATTGGACGAGCCTTTGTGTTCTTTTTGGTCAGCAGTGGTTTTCGCCTTGCAACTCTCCCATGGATGCCATTTCTACCCAGTCTCTTTCTTAGAATCGTGAACACTGACCTTAACTGAGGCAAGTGAGGCCTGCAGTTGTTTAGATGTTAGTCTGGGCTCTTTTGTGAGCTCATGGATGAGCCGCTGCTGCGCTATTGGAGGAATTTTGGTTGGCTGGTCACTCCTGGGAAGGTTCACTACTGTTCAAGATTTCTCCATTTGTAGATAATGGCTCTCACCGTGGTACGCTGGAGTCCCAGAATCTAGGAAATATGTTTGTAATCCTTTCCAGACTGATTGATGTCAATGACTTTGTTTATAATCTGTTCTTGAATTTCTTTTGATCGCAACATCATGTACTGCTTTTTGAGACCTTTTGGCGTACTTTACCTTGCCAGACAGTTTGTATTTAAGTGATTCAACAGGGCAGGCAGTAATCATGCCTGGGGGTGTCTAGTTAAACTGAATCCAATTATCGATTAAATTTGGTTTCAGTAACTCAGAGTGGATTAAGTAACTAAGGACAGTTACTTTTTCACATAGGGCCAGGTATGGTTAGATAGCTTTTTTCCTTCAATAAATAAAATCATCGGGGGAGCTGTGGTGCAAGCAGCCTCCCTGAACACCCATGGGGACCCGGGCTTGGATCCGATCTGCGGTCATTTCCCGATCCCACTCCCTATCTCTCTCTCTCCAGCTTATTTCCTGTCTACCTTCACTGTCCTGTCTGATTAAAAGCCGCCAAAAAATACATTAAAAAAATCATCATTTAAAAACTAAAATCTAAATCTACTCTGGTTATCATTGTCTAATATAATACAAATTAGTTTCATGATATGAACTATTGAAGTGTGACAAATTTGCACAAAAAAAAGGAAGAAATCGGAAAGGGGGCAAATACTTTTAAACAGCACTGTATCTTGATGTGAATACACCTGTATTAAACACGACTCTTTCAAGTGGTATCCCTATTTATTATTTGTCTGTGATTTTCCTTATTCTCCCACCAACACCTCCTTACATTTATGCTCCAGTATAAACCATGGGGCCATTAGACATATAGCATGGGGAGGGTAAGGATTGCACTGCACTGGGGCTGTTTCCCAGGGTTCGGGTTAGGCCCCTTATCTCCAGCGAAGGGCAATCTTAATGCTTTAGCACACCAAGACATTTTGGGCAATGCTATGCTTTCAACTTTGTGGCAACATTTTGGGGAAGGCCCTTTTCTATTCCAACACGACTGTGCTCCAGTGCACAAAGCAAGGACCAAAATTACATGAGGTGATGGGTCCTGACCTCAACCCCATCGATCATGTTTGGGATGAACTGGAATGGAGATTGGGAGCCAGGCCTTCTCGTCCAACATCACTGCCTGACCTCATAAATTATCTACATACAAAATGGGCACTAATTCCCACAGATACACTCCAAAATATTGTGGAAAGCCTTCCAAGAAGAGTGGAAGCTGTTATAGCTGCAAAAGGGGGACCAACTCCAAATCAAGTGTATGTAATTGAATACAATGTCATTACACTCCCTGTTGGTGTAATGGTCAGCTGGGACTGAAAGAACTCTCAAGTTTTATCACAAGACATGTGGCCTTAATAAAGTAGTAGGCCCAGTTGGTATTAACCATTTCATGAAAGTCACTCAAATCTATGTAAGGCACAGCTGCACAGGTCAGTGACATCAAAAGTGGTCTTTGACCCTTCATATGTTGAATTACATGGGTTAAGGGCAATCCGAAAATGAAAATAATAATGGCTCAATAAATAATGGATACATTGATCATTCACAAGTATAAGGTGCATACAATTAGTTATACATAGTATTTACAAAGCAATTATGCACACATGTTTAGCTGACTGTTAAAGGTTCATTTTGATACCAGATCTGTATATTCTTATGAAAAGAATGGTGGCTGTCAATACAAATGTGATGTGATCTATTTCTTCATTAATCTTTATTTCACAAACAAACAAATCACACAAACAAAAAATATGTCACTGGAGTACATGTCAGATGAGAATCCTTGTTAATGTTGTTGCATCAGCTAAACCTGAAATATGTTTGTTAATGAATCCTTTGGGTTGCCATTCTAATGATCATCTATTAACACTGACATGTGGTAATTAACCCTCTGAGATTGGGATAGCCTCCTGGTAACTGTTGCATATTTGTGCTTTGGTAATGAGGCTTGAGAAAGCTATTGGGAATGAGGTAATGGGTATTGTGTCAGACCACTAAACAAGTTAATGATTCATTGGTCTAAGAAATTATACTTTGAGAATTTAACACTCATTTTATCCTCCATGAAATAAAAGAAATATCACATTTATGAACTTTAAGAAACCAGTGGTTTTGAGAATAAAAGTTGATAAAATAAAGAAGGAACCCTACTGTTATCTTTTTTTGAACTTGCATAACGATATGTTTCAATAATTGAACAAATTGAAAATATTTGTAAGAAAAAGAGGAACTTTGTCTTCACTTACTTTTTCACATATTGTTTGCATTTACAGGAAACTCATTATTTTTTAAGTATGAGGTCATATAGTCTATGGTAGAGAATTTCAATCATATGTCACTTTTAGAGGCCATTTATGACTAGGGCAAGACAAATGACAACCATTTAAACAGATGTGGTTATAACATCCTAAGATGGATGAATAGTGATATGTGTATAAGTAAGTACAAAGACAAAACATATCTTGCTTGTTTATAAAAGGGCAGTATGTGAAAGTACTGATTTCTTGGGGCCTATTTCTGGGCCTGGCTTCTGCATGCCTGAATTGAATCGAATTTTCACCTGTCTTGCATTACTACATGTTATGACTTTGCCCTATACAGACACTTTTTACTGGATTGCCAAAACTAAAATATGGCGGCGGGTCAGAAGTATAACAGGTAACATGTTGTCACAAACATGCAGACAAGATCACAATAAACTATTCTGGTTTAAGATTCCCATCACCCTCCTTTATCACCACCTGATTAGATAGTAAGGCACTACATCACCTATAACATTCTAATGTTGCAAAATATTCTCTGTCTTAAGTCTTTTTACGTTCAGCCTCAACTAAAAAAACACAGTGAATCAGCATTATATTTTAAAGCACCAAAATTAGACAACTTCATTTCATTGTCTTGTTTCTGTGTCTTAATTTCATATTTTTATTTCATTTAATAAATACATCTGTAACCATATTTATTACCTTATATCACATGGTTTAATTTTTTTTTTATCTGTACGTACCTATATGCAATATCCTTCATTCTAGACTTCATTGGTTTTGTATATTTGCTTTGGTTTCATCCTGTATTTTTATTTTCTCATTTTAAACATTGTATACATTTCCTTTTTATTGTTTGGAATCTTCGGGTTATGAATGTATTTTTTTCCCCCATCTGCCCTATTCTATGCATTTTACAGACCTTCTCAGTTGGAGTACAAATGACAGTCCTTCTGTTGGCCACAACAGAAGCAGCCCAAAGGGAAATAGTTGCCCTACTGGAATGGAATTAATTTAATTAACACCTGGACATGGTTGGTGGTGTTGATGGAGACAGATTAAGGGCCAAATGAGGGCCAAATCTCTAGTGACTGCATTAGTCAGTGGCTGTTTTACTGTCTGGCACGTGTTGCTTAACAGATTTATTTATTTTATTGGTTGTTGTTACGGGCCTGGTTCTTGTTGTGTTTTGTCTCCCAACAGGTGCCTTGGCTGTCACCTGCAATCCTAGTTGATTGCCTGCAGGTGTCAGTTCCTTTTAAGAGCTGGCCACACCCCTCTTTTACTCTCTCTCTCTCACACTGAAACTGCTGGTCTAGTGGCAGGACCAGCAGCTTTTACTCTCCACTTCCCTTTCCCCTGTTATTTAATAAAAGATCCTAGTTAATTTAAGCCTTTTTGTGTCCGTGGTCTCATTGTGTTGCTTCCCAAGAGCCGGGTTGTAACATAATGGGGGCTCGTCCATATTTTTGTAGAACTTAGTTTTTGTCATTTGTATTCCCCTAACTTAGTTTTTGTCATTTGTATTCCCCTAGATTAGTGATTGTTTTTTTTTTGGTTTGTGGAGTAGTGTGGATGCAGTGGATTCCTCTTTTGGTTTGGGTGAGTTTGGTTGTTAATGTGGCTTCTTCTAATTCAGTGCATAAGCTCCCTGGTTAGTGAGTGTTCCAACTGGACATTAGTCCTTTCAGCGGTTCACTCTTTTGTTATTTTTCCTTTTTTGTTTTTGAGGCTATCCTAGGGAGGGGGTACACTTCAGGTTCTGGCAGTGGGCTGTATCATTGGCTCACTGTAGAACCTGAGTTTAGTGTTTAAAGTCGCCTCGAGCCTGGTATGCCTCAGAAGACGAGTTAGTTTAGTTTAAGCTAATAGGTATCTGGGGTTTGCTTACAACTATTGTGTATATCTGCACTTTGTTTTGGAGGAGCACTTTGCAAGCATACTCACCTGTCTTTTGGTTGTGGAGAGAGAGCATTTTTGTTATTAGTTAGGTGAGTTTTGGTGCTTTTTGGTACCATTGGGTTGGGTCCATGATCCTAACTATTGTGTTTTAGGGGCTATTTGTATGGTTCTAGTTAGAACTTTTTTGTAGGCTGGAAGTACTAGGTGTAAATTTAGGATTACCGATAGGTTCAAGTTGGGCCTTGCATGAGGCAGGTAATCATTTTGTGTGCTACATTTGTGGCTTTAGTGGTACAATCCAGGCCTACTTGAGATAATGGTGTGACAGCCATTTTTGTGTAGTTTGGCCACTTTGATAGCTGTGTGCTATATGGGACCCATTTAGTGTTTTCTTGCATATGTAAAGCAGCAGTTGTAGTTTTGAGCCTCATTTTTGTGTGTTGCTTCTCTGTGCTTGACTTGTGTGAAAATATGGCAACTGTTGAGGATTTTTGTGAACAACCTAGCCAAGAGTTGTTTGATAGTTTCAAAAAGGAGCAATTGCTTCAGCTCGCAGTTCAGTACGAAATTGAGCTCTCTACTGAAGATAAAAAGCGGAAGCAAAGTATTAAAGATGTCATCAGAAAAGAACTTGTGGCCAGGGGTATTCTAGAATCCCCTCTGCCTTCAACAGTAGACAGTGTGCCTCCAATTCCTATGTCAGACGCTGTTATTAAGCTAAGGCATAGGGAGTTGGCATTGAAAGAAAGAGAATTGGAGGAAAGGCAGGATAAACTAAGATTGAAAGAAAGAAAGATGTTGTTAAAACACGAACGACTCTTAAAAGATTTAGAGATGAGGCCAGCTTCACATCCACCTAGGGATGAATTTAATGTGACCAGTAACATAAAATTAGTTCCTCCTTTTCAGGAGAAGGATATTGAGAGGTATTTCCCTCACTTTGAGCGGGTGGCAACAACTTCCAAGTGGCCTAAACAAGTTTGGACACTGCTCTTACAGAGTGTTCTTGTGGGGAAGGCACAGGAGGCATACTGTGCCTTAACTATTGAAGAGAGTTCCAATTATGACTTAGTTAAAAAGGCCATTCTAAAGTCATACGAGCTGGTTCCTGAGGCTTATCGCCAACGTTTTAGGAACTATATAAAGCAAGAGAGGCAAACTTATGTTGAATTTGCCAGAGAGAAAGAAACCTTGTTCAACCGATGGTGTCTATCTCAGAAAGCTGATTCCGTAGAACAACTTCGGCAGCTTGTATTACTTGAAGAATTTAAGTGTTGTTTGCCAGAGGCCGTGTGTGTATATGTGAATGAACAGAAGGCAGTGACCTTGAATCAAGCTGCTGTACTTGCAGAGGAGTTCGTCCTCACTCACAAAATTAGTTTTAATGTGGGGCAATCTACAGGCAGTAGGAGAGGAGGTCTGCTTTCTAAGCAGCCTTTTAAATCATCTCCTGGGCCTGCCTCTGCTTGCAAAAGATTTCCTTTGGTATCTGCAACAGAAAAGCTGTGTTTCTATTGCAAGAAACCAGGACATATCGTTGCTGGTTGTCCTGTACTCAGTAAAAAGCAGAGGTACATTAAACCTGTAGCCTTTGTGAAAGCTATTGAGAAAAACAGCCTGGTGCCACCAGATGGTGCTCTTTCTGACCAAAAAGAGCTAGCTGGTTCGTCGTTTTTCTTGACTGATGGCTTTGTGTTTTTAAATTCAGATCCTGAGATTAAATGTCCGGTCAAAATTTGGAGGGACACTGGAGCTTTCCAGTCGGTGATGCTCCATAATGTGCTCCTGTTTAGTGAGAAGTCTGCTCTTGGTTCTCATGCATTGGTGAAAGGGTTTGGAGAAGGGTTTTTGACATTACCACTACACAAACTCAATTTGGATTCTGAACTGGTGACGGGTGAAGTTGTGGTTGCCCTATGTTCACAGATTCCAATTGATGGTGTTTCATTCATCCTTGGGAATGATCTAGCTGGAGGTAGAGTGCTCGTCACTCCAAAGGTAACATCTATTCCTCAGATAGCTGATGTTCCTGATGAACAGGAGAAAATGTATCCCGACACTTTTCCTGTTTGTGCAGTTACCCGTGCTATGTCCAGACAAAAGCAGGACAAATTGAAGAAGTCTGATCCATTTGACATTGGCCTGTCAGACACTTTTATGGCAAGCGGTAATTTAGATCTTAGTGGGTTTGGTGACGCAATACCCTCACACGAACAGTTGGTGTTTAAACAAAAAGCTGACCCTACCCTATGTGCTCTCTTTGAGGAGGTGGTATCAGAGGATATAATTTCTAAGAATACTTGTGGTTACTTTCTCTGTAATGATGTTTTGATGAGAAAGTGGACTTCTCCAAAGATGTCTAGTCAGGATGATTGGTGCAGCGTGTTTCAGATTGTGGTTCCATCCACTTTTAGATCGGAAATATTGTGCTTGGCTCATGACCATTGCCTTGCAGGTCACCTAGGGATACGTAAAACTTGGGATCGGGTGGTAAGGCATTTTGATGTTTATGTTTTAGGTGCACCATTGCTGGTGTACACAGATCATAACCCCCTGGTGTCCATTAACAGCATGAGAAACTCCAACCAGAGATTAATGCGATGGAGTCTATTTTTGCTGTTAATGGACGGAAGATTTGCCACATCCGTGGCAGAGACAATGTTCTGGCTGATGCCCTTTCCCGGTCGTGAGTTTTGGACATGGGGTGATGTTCTTTTTTTTTCTTGGGGTTGGTTGCTGTGGGGCAACCTTTTAAGGGTGGGGGTGTTACGGGCCTGGTTCTTGTTGTGTTTTGTCTCCCAACAGGTGCCTTGGCTGTCACCTGCAATCCTAGTTGATTGCCTGCAGGTGTCAGTTCCTTTTAAGAGCTGGCCACACCCCTCTTTTACTCTCTCTCTCTCACACTGAAACTGCTGGTCTAGTGGCAGGACCAGCAGCTTTTACTCTCCACTTCCCTTTCCCCTGTTATTTAATAAAAGATCCTAGTTAATTTAAGCCTTTTTGTGTCCGTGGTCTCATTGTGTTGCTTCCCAAGAGCCGGGTTGTAACAGTTGTAAAACTGCAATCCAAATGACCTGGCTGTAAAGTTCAGACATGTTAATAATGTTCTTTATCAAGAATTCAAACTTGCCAAGGAGCTATACAATTTTAGTTGAAATATTAGTGGAAGATTAGTGGTCAGTCTAGGCGTCAATTTTGTACATTACATATAAGTTGTGCAGTGCTGCACCTTTCATTACATTAGATTATTTAAAAAAAGGTTGGAGCAAGAATGAAGCATATTGTATAAGTGGCATGGACATAATCGGTAAAATCATTTATGATTGGTTGTCATTGAATACAGGATATGTTCAACATTCAAAAAGAAAATCAGTTACAAGGCAAATATAAAGACCTACTGTTGATTATATGATTACACTACAAAGACTACAATTATCGTTCTACCATTTGAATCAAGGACCATGCTTCAGTGCTTGAAAAAGAATTTGCCCCCTACCTGATTTGTTCTATTTTTGCATATTTGTCACCCTTAATTGTTTCAGATTATCTAACTTATTGAAACATAAGACAGAGACAACATGAATAAACACAAAATGCAGCTTTTAAATAATAATTGTATTTATTGGGTAAAGAAGATTTATTCTAAACCCATATCACCCATGTGAAAAAGTGGTCGCCCCCCTAAACCTAATAACTGTTGGTGGCCCCAACTGCAATCAAACGTTTGCAATAACTTGAAATGATTCTTTAAAATTGCTATGGAGGAATTTTGGCCCCCTCATCTTTGTAGAATTGTTTTAATTCAGCCATATTGGAGGGTTTTCAACCATGAAACTGCCTGTTTAAGGTCATGCCACAGCATCTCAATTGGATTCAAGTCAGGACAGGACTAGGCCACTCCAAGACCTTCATTTCGTTTCTTTTTCGCCATTCAGAGGTGGACTTGCTTGTGTGCTTTGGATCATTGGACGAGCCTTTGTGTTCTTTTTGGTCAGCAGTGGTTTTCGCCTTGCAAGTCTCCCATGGATGCCATTTCTACCCAGTCTCTTTCTTAGAATTGTGAACACTGACCTTAACTGAGGCAAGTGAGGCCTGCAGTTGTTTAGATGTTAGTCTGGGCTCTTTTGTGACCTCATGGATGAGCCGCCGCTGCGCTATTGGAGGAATTTTGGTTGGCTGGTCACTCCTGGGAAGGTTCACTACTGTTCCAAGTTTTCTCCATTTGTAAATAATGGCTCTCACCATGGTATGCTGGAGCGAGAAGTCTAAAAAAAAATGTGGGGGGGTAATTTTCATAAGAAAATACGCATAGTCAAACATCCATATGTTTTTTTTTTTTTTTACTCAAGGGTCTAATAGAAGATTGATCTCTGCAGAGTCTTCGTCATCCTAAGGTCCACTTCCATTACACACCTCATCTTTGCAAGGTGTCTGTTCCCGGCCTGCACAACATTCTGATCAGGCTGTATACTGTGTTAATAAATGGATGGGGGAAGTAGCTAAGGCAACCTCCAGGTACCAGCCAGATATTTAAGAAGTGGTCCTTCTAGTCATAGATGGTCTTTCTAGTCATAGATGGTCTTTCTAGTCTTTCTAGTCATAGATGGACTGTCATTATATTGAGTTGACAGGAGTCCTTGTATGTTTGCCAGAGGGAATACCCCAAGCCACATGGCATATGAGCCACCAGGCAGGCACTGCCATATCATATGGCAGTGCCTGCCTGGTGGGTGAACCCTGCTCTGATTGCCTCCAGCTCATCAATAGTGGAAAGGTGCCTATTAGTGCAGTTGGTACTCGAAAATAGCACACTTTTAGTACATTAATCATGATTGCATGGAAGTATACTAAGAAAACTTAAATGAAGTATACTTCAGTGTACTTTTTTTGCCTGAGACCTCTGTCACAAGTAAGAGGCCTCCTTAAAATGTCACCTGAAGCAAAGGGTGGAAAGGATGAGCACCCACATTGTCCATTGACCAATGCACTTACATAACAGCATCTGCTTATCTGCTTTAACCTTAAAACGTGTGCGAAAATAACACCTTTTCCATTAAACAAACAGCTGAAAAATGAAATGATGAGCATAAAAGAGCAGTTAAACAACCTATAATAATGCATATCATCATTTCAGAGTAGAGCCTAAGTAAAATTCATTAGTGGCAGGGAACACTGTGGTTGCTGGGGGTAATTATGTTCACAATAAAAATAATTGTGGTGTACTGTCTTCTAACAAGAAATATAATAATTAAGCTTTGTTTATTATGTTCAACAGGTTTAAAATTAAGCACTGTTTTTTATGTTTAACATAAGATGAAACCGAGGACATTCTAGAATGATACCTTGGGGGAATTTTAGATTTGTTTGTGTCAAACCTGGAAGGGTGTTGTGATAGAAAGCTTTGATGGTTGTCATAATAGTGGGGGTTTATAACAATGTTATCATAGTTCGAAGAAAGAAGCAAAACATGTTACAGATGAATCAAGAGAGCTAATTAGCCGTATTGCTCCCTGTGCTCTTACACCTCAAGAGAATAATAAACTAGCTTCAATAAAAAAATGCTCCCTGAGTTAATTTACCCTCCCGAGGATAATAAAACAAATAACAATCTTTTTTAATTCTTGCGTCAACCTTTCTAATCTAATGTAATGAGCATCTTATGTACTGTACATGTAAGACATGGATGCCTAGACTGACCACCAATCTACCGCTTATATTTTATTTATACTTGATGAAGAATATTATTTACATTTCTAAACTTTACAACCATTTTATTTGGATTGCAGCTTCAAAAACCATTAAATAGGTAAGTCTGTTAAGCAACGTGTCAGAGCATGTGTCAGACAGTGTAACAGCCACTGACTAATGCAGTCACTAGAGAGTTGGCCCTCGTTTGGCCCTTAATCTGTCTCCACCAACACCACCAACCATGTCCAGGTATTAATTAAATTAATTCCATTCCAGTAGGGCAGTTATTTCCCTTTGGGCAGCCTCTGTTGTGGCCAACAGAAGCACTGTCATTTTTACTCTTACTGAGAAGGTCTGTAAAATTCATAGAATAGGGCAGCTGGGAATTTTTTTTTACATTCATAACCCAAAGAAGTCTAAAACGTAGGCAAAAACAAAACAATTGCATATAGGTATGTACAGATTAAAAAATGTAAACTATGTGATATAAGATTATAAATGTGGTTACAGATTTATTTATTAAATGAACGAAAAATATGAAATTAAGACACAGAAAGACAATAAAATGGAGTTGTCTAATTTTGGTGCTTTAAAACATAATACTGATTCACTGTCTTTTTTTTTTTTGTTATGACTGAAAGTAAAAAGACTTAAGACAGAGAATATTATGCAATATTAGAATGTTATAGGTGATGCAGTGCCTTATAATCTAATTAAGTGGTGACAAAGGAGGGGGATGGGAATCTTATCTTAAGCCAGAATAGTTTAATGTGATCTTGTCTGCATGTTTGTGACAACATGTTGTTATACATTCAATTCAGGCATACAGGAGCCAGGCCCAGAAATAGGCCCCAAGAAATCAGTACTTTCACATACTGCACTTTTATAAACAGAAAGATCTGTTTTGTCTTTGTACTTACTTATACACGTATCACTAGGGATGGGAACCGAAACCCGGTTCTTGTTTAGAACCGGTTCCTAATGAGCCGAATCTTTGGAATCGTTAGCCAAATTCAAAACCGGGTCTGTAAACGGGTCTATGTGCCGTTTGCGCATGCGCGAACTCTTCCTTTTAATAATCAGACCGCAGCAGAAATGGCAACTAGACAGAAGCGATCTAAAGTGTGGCTTTATTTCACTCGAACAAATGCAAACATGGTCACTTGTAACGTCTGTAAAACATGTATTTCGTCAAAGGGAGGAGGCACATCTACTATGAATAAGCACTTGAGCACACAACATGGTATTAAATTACAAGATTGTCATGTTTTTGACTAACTAACGACGGCGCTTCATCCCTAACTTACCAAGGTAAACTCCTCAAAATGTTTTATCATAACGGTGTTACTCGTGTGTTATCAGCAAACGTTTGCGTTGTCGTGTTAACCATAACTACACTTAGCATTTAATTGCTTAACAGAATGGGCGATGTTGGACATTGTCATATAACGTAGGCTAGCTTAGCTGTAGAATCTCCTATTTTCAGCCGTTGGCTTGAGGCAGAGGCAGTGCTTGCCTCCCCTCTGTTGGTTCTAGAAAGTTTGCTGATAACACACGAGTAACACCGTTATGATAAAACATTTTGAGGACTTTACCTTGGCTTGGTAAGTCAGGGATGAAACGCAAAAGACTCCGTTAATAATGGCGTTGCCTAGCAACGCGTGCAGCTCCCTAGATATGGATACGTTTCTCTTTCAATTCAGTGGCAGCAATAGTTAAGTTTTAAATATACTGAGTGCCTAGTTTGCGAATCATCTTTGTTCAAATACGTATGTGAGGCATTGTGTGCATGATACAAGTAAGTATGTTTCAGTACGTTATTGTGTTTGTAGTGGGTTCTACATTGCTATTAGAAGCGTTAAGCATAATAGTTCGCAATTAGCCATACAACCAAGCAACCTACAAGAAAATATACAGTCCTTCAGTTTACTCAATAACAAGGGCTTCATGTCAGATCAGACAATTCAACGATTTTGTTAGTGCCATATTTTATTGCCAGATTTAGTTTATCTCAAGAGTGCAATGAGGGAGGGGTTTAGATTGGACTAACTTAAACTAAACCTGGATGCATTGTAATGTTCCAACAATTATGAGACATTTCCTGAGGTATATCTGCTCTGGAAAAGAAAGATCAGTAGGTAGCAGAGGAAGGGTTGTATAGGGGTTGTTTGCTATTTCACTCATTCACTCATACACTCATCTATACAGTATAGATGAGTGAATGAGTGAAATAGCAATCAACAGTGCTCTGCAATGTCAATGTATAGCTTTAGAGTTGACACTCACCACATATGCATTTAAATATTGTTGTTTTATATTTATTGGCAAGAATGTCTGTTTTTTAATAAAAGTTTTTGGTTATTTATGTAAACATTCTGTTTATGGTGTGTGCAGCATTCTAGAAATTTATATAAAAGAACATTAATGTAAAAAATCCGTTTGTGCTCTTTTTTCACCCCTTACCCAATAAGAATCGATAAGAGAATCGATAAGGAATCGAATCGATAAGCAGGAATCGATAAGGAACCGGAATCGTTAAAATCGTAAAGGTTCTCATCCCTACGTATCACTATTCATCCATTTTATGATGTTAGAACCACATATGTTTAAATGGTTGTCATTTGTCTTGCCCTAGTCATAAATGGCCTCTACAAGTGACATATGATTGAAATCCTCTACACTAGACTATATGACAGCATACTAAAAATAATGAGTGTCCTGTAAATGCAAACAATATGTGAAAAAGTAAGTGATGACAAAGTTCCTCTTTTTCTTACAAATATTTTCCATTTGTTCAAATATTGAAACATATGGTTATTCTAACAGCAAGTTCAACAAAAGATAACAGTAGGGTTCCTTCTTTATTTTATCAACTTTTATTCTCAAAACCACTAGTTTATTAAAGTTCATAAATCTGATATTTCTTTTATTTCATGGAGGATACAATGAGTGTTAAATTCTCAAAGTATAATTTCTTAGATCAATGAATCATTAACTTGTTTAGTGGTCTGACACAATACCCATTACCTCATTCCCAATAGCTTTCTCAAGCCTCATTACCAAAGCACAAATATGCAACAGTTACCAGGAGGCTATCCCAATCTCAGAGGGTTAATTACCACATGTCAGTGTTAATAGATGATCATTAGAATGGCAACCCAAAGGATTCATTAACAAACATATTTCAGGTTTGGCTGATGCAACAACATTAACAAGGATTATCATCTGACATGTACTCCAGTGACATGTTTGTTGTTTTAAAAGTGTTTGTGAAATAAAGATTAATGAAGAAATAGATCACATCACATTTGTATTGACAGCCACCATTCTTTTCATAAGAATATACAAATCTGGTGTCAAAATTAATCTTTAACAGTCAGCTAAACATGTGTGCACAATTGCTTTGTAAATACTATTCATAATCAATTGTATGCACCTAATACTTGTGAATGATCAATGTATCCATTATTTATTGATCCATTATTATTTTCATTTTGGGATTGCCCTTAACCCATGTAATTCAACATATGAAGGGTCAAAGACCACTTTTGATGTGACTGACCTGTGCAGCTGTGCCTTAAATAGATTTGAGTGACTTTCATGTAATGTTTAATACCAACTGGGCCTATTACTTCATTAAGGCCACATGTCTTGTGATAAAACTTGAGAGGCCTTTGCATACCAGAAAGCACCAAAGAAACATTCTTAATGTTTCAAATATGTACCTGAAAGACATGTGAAGGTTTATTAATACACTATATGGACAAAAGTATTCGGACAGCTGATCATTACAACAGGGAGTGTGATGACATTGTATTCCAATACATATACTTTAATATGGAGTTGGTCCCCCTTTTGCACCAATAACAGCGTCCACTCTTCTTGGAAGGCTTTCCTCAAGATTTTGGAGTGTTTCTTTGGGAATTGGTGCCCATTCATTCCTGTAGAGGATAATATGTAATGTACATGTAAAACATTGATGCTAGACTGACCACTAATCTTCCACTAATATTTCAACTAAAATTGTATAGCTCCTTGGCAAGTTGGAATTCTTGATAAAAAACATTATTAACATGTCTGAACTTTACAGCCATGTCATTTGGATTGCAGTTTTACAACCAATAAAATAAATAAATCTGTTTAGCAACACGTGTCAGACAGTGTAACAGCCACTGACTAATGCAGTCACTAGAGATTTGGCCCTCATTTGGCCCTTAATCTGTCTCCACCAACACCACCAACCATGTCCATGTATTAATTAAATTAATTCCATTCCAGTAGGGCAGTTATTTCCCTTTGGGCAGCCTCTGTTGTGGCCAACAGAAGCACTGTCATTTTTACTCTTACTGAGAAGGTCTGTAAAATTCATAGAAAAGGGCAGATGGGGAAAAAAATGTACTTTCATAACCCAAAGATTCCAAACAATAAAAAAAGAAATGAATACAATGTTTAAAATGAGAAAAGAAAAATACAGGATGAAACAAAAGAAAATAAACAAAACCAATGTAGTCTAAAATGAAGGCAAAAACAAAACCATTGCATAGATAGGTACGTACAGATAAAAAAAATGAAACTATGTGATATAAGATAATACATATGGTTACAGATTCATTCATTAAATGAAAGAAAAATAGACCTTTTTCATAGCAATGGGAAAACTAATAATACAAATTAAAATTAAATTATATTATTAACAGTTTCCAGATAGATTTCATTAATAATTTACCCACAGTAGAAGAAATACCAGGAGATTGAATGTTTACCTGTAAACCCCTACGGCCTGCTTTGGGGCCCAATCTAGTATGCCATACAGTGGTCTGCAAATGGAGGACAGAGCTGCAAGTGGGTGTCTCCTTCTGCTCAGAATCCTGCACATGCATGGGTATGACGTGAGACATTATAAAAAGGAGAGGACATCGTGGGCATTTTAGGGATCACTAAGAGTCTCTCTTCAACTATTCAGATATTTTTCTTATGTTGTAACACATATTTTGTCAGCAAGTTTGTAAGGGCAGCTCAACACCTTACAACTCTTCATCAAAGCCTTGCCTCTTTGCTTTTGACTGTAAATGCCACATTCTTCCCAAAAATATATTTTTGAATATTAATATATATATATATATATTTTTTTTTTAAAACAGTCCAGTGTGCGCTTACTGTGTTAAAAAAAAAAAAAAAAAAAGTTTTAGACTGCTGTCATGGAGAATGTTAGCATTACCTTCCAGTTCAGCCTGGATTCGTTTTTTATTCCAGCTGGTGCAAGGTATCCTATATTTTTCTTTGGGCTTGCGATTTATCTCTTTTGTATTTCCTGCAATATGACTCTGCTTGGACTCATCTTCGCAAAGAGAAGCCTTCACAAACCAATGTATTTTATTTTGTTTAGTCTACCATTCAATGACCTCATAGGGATCACTGCAATGCTGCCCAAAGTCCTATCCGATATTTTAACAGACACCAGTCAAGTTTACTATCCTCTGTGCGTTCTTCAAGGCTTTTTACTTCACATGTATGGAGGTGGAGTTCTTTTCATTCTAGCTGCAATGGCCTTTGATCGATATCTTGCTATCTGTTCTCCATTACGGTACAGTTCAGTTATGACACCAAAGATTGTGGCGGCAATCATTGCAATTGTTTGGGGTCTGGATTTTGTTTTCATAATGACAATATTTGCACTCCAGGCCAGGCTACCACTGTGCAGATCTAAACTGATGAATGTGTTCTGTGATAACCCCTCTCTTCTCAAGATGACATGTGGCGATACCTTCATCAACAACATTATTGGCTTGTTGAACACTGCTCTTATGCAAATAATAAGTATATCTATCCAGGTGTTCTCTTATGTAAAGATACTGATTGCTTGCCTGGTTTCAAGGAGAAACGAAGCAAGAAGTAAGGCAATCAACACCTGTGTGGCACAACTGGTCATATTCTTTATTTTTGAAATTACGAGTACATTTACCATTTTGTCACATAGGTTTCAAAATGTTTCATCAGATTTACAAAAGATTATGGGTATGCTGATTTTTCTTGTTCCTCCTATTCTGAACCCTATTGTATATGGACTGAACACGCATGAAATCCGAAGTAACCTCTTTGGTTGCCATAAAAAGGTGTCTGCATTAAGCTGACCCTTCCAACCTTTTCTATGTATATACAAACACTATTTGCTGTTGTGCAGAACATTCCATGAATTCTTTGAAAGTAAATGAATGACCATATGTTTCAAAAGATAATAACGTGTATCCATTTTTGTGTAACAAGTTCTCTAATTTGGTAGTGTCATTTTAAAGCGTTGGTGTAATGTTATTGAAAGGTGCTACATAAACAAAGATTAATTCTACTCTGAGGGCCTTCATTTCATTGACAGCATTGCAATGTCCCACCCGTATTTGCGCTTAGGATCTTGGTATTAAATTAGCTGAATGATTTTGCCTAGTTATTAAATTAGCTTTAGTTCATGCACAGCACTTTACTTGTTGCCAGTTCCTGTCCCTGAATGTTCTCCTTCCTTGGCTGGAAATCTTTGTGAAACAGTAGGTTTCAATATCTCCCTTAGAACTGTTTTCCTTTTTTTATTTGATTATTGAGAATATTTTACACTTGTGGGCAGAGCATCATGCACTATTTATCAGATTGTATCCATGCCACTGGGACGTAACTGTTCAGCCTTTAAGGTTATAGGTTGCTTTCAGGTTCTCGGTAAATAAAACTGCTAGAATTTGGTACAGTAAACCCCAAAAATTAATCTTTTTATATTTTTCAGTGACGAATTTTGCGCATTCAAGAATCTGGCAATCTCATACGTTCAAACATAAGTGCTCCAACATACAGGTTGCTGAAGCATAGCTACTATGTCAGTTAATCGGTCAGTGTCAAACATCGGACATTCTGTTAAATAATCAAAATGCTATGTTTAATAATGGATTAAGAATCTATAACTTCAGTTTAATAATGGGTTCACATGACAACCCGAACGTTTGCCGATAGCACACGTTGTCCGATAATTAACACCGTTAAGATATGTAAGTTGGTTAGAGTGGCCCACTGCACACAAGAAGTATGCGGTTCTGTGCTCGAGGAGGTTCAGCACTGAAATTGAGCATTGTCTGTTATGTGTGTCAATCCAAAGAATATGCACTGAAAACATTGTAACAGTTATAACAGTGACATTTATTAAATGTTGAACCAATTTTGAAAGGAACATGTTACGATTGTCCTACAAATATAAAACATTTCAGTGCTGCTTGGGGCTATTTCACCAAGTTCTGAAAACATCAGTCTTTTCCTAAACACTACGGCCCAATCCCATTTCTAATCTCTACCCCTACCCTTACCCCTACCCCTTCGCCTTCGCTTTTTCAAACGGAGGGGTAGCCGAAGGGGTTGAAACGCTAGCCCTTCGAATTGGGATAGCACGTCAACAATTACGTACGTCATCAGTACGAAGCGTCAGCTGTTACGTTACCGGAGAGCGACAGCTGTCACTCACCAGACATAAACAAACATGGCGCCTGCAGCTGTTATTTACACAATGCAACATTTCATCAAACAAGTTTTAAAATCATGAATTACAAAGAAAATACTTTCATTTGTGTGATGCTTTCCCTGCTGTTTCCGACATTTTTAAATGGACTCGCGCGATGTTTTTTCTTTAATGATCATGAGTTCGCAATGCATTGAGGGAAATCAGTCTACCCCTCCGTTTGAAGTGTGCCCTCGGAAAATCTCCGTTTGGAGGGGTAGAAAGCGCTTCCCCTTCCCCTACCCCTCTGTCTTAACGTGAATTGGGACAGCCCTACCCCTCCACATGAACGCGCAAAACGGAGGGGAAGGGGAAAGACGAAGGGGTAGGGGGAGAAATGGGATTCAGCCTACGTGTATGCCGAGACACTATCTATGCCACTGGCAAGTAATGCGCCGAATTACAGCGTTGTGAAATATACATAACAGTTAACTGTATCACAAGTATTCACTTGTGGACTAACGGCTAAAAGCAGCAACAAGAGGAGGTAATGTGCCGTATAGAGCATAGTGAAATGGCATGATGCCTATATTCACCTATATTCATTTGTGGAATAAACTGGTTGGGTCCTAATAGTACCTGTGTGTGGTGTTATTAACTACAACCCTGAATCAGAAAATGTTGGGACGGTATGTTTAAATTCAAATTGAAACTGAAAACAGTTTTCTTTGACCTGAATGGAAAACAATAAAACAGCACATTATTTGATGTTTCACCTCATGAATTTTCAAAATAAACACTTAATTCAATTTCGATTCTTGCAACGACAGTAAAGCATCCACCATTTTGTAATGTTGCCACTCCTTTTCACAACACTAAAAGATCTTTAGGGACTGAAGACACCAAGTGATGAAGCGTTTCAGGTGTAACTTCCTGCAATCAAGTCTTAATGTGTGTAGCGGTACAGTGTCTTCATTATCGCATTTTGCCTTTCAAAATGCACCAGAGAATCTCTATGGGGGACAAGTCAGGACTGCAGGCAGACCAGTCCTGGACCCGCACACTCTATTTGCTCTGCCATGCCTTTGAAATGTGTGCAGAATGTGGTTTTGCATTGACTTGTTGAGATGTGCATGGAAAGGATGTCATCTTGAAGGCAGCATATGTTTCTCCAAAATCACTGTACTTTTTGGCATTAATGGTGCCATCACTGAAGTGTAAGTAACGTTTTCCAAGGGCACTGACGCAACCCCATACCATGACAGACCCTGGCTTTTGAACGTTTTGCTGGTTACAGTTTGGATGGCCCTTTTCTTCTTTAGTCCAGAGCACACAGCATCCTTTTCTTCCATAAAATACCTAAAGATTAGTCTGACCACAATAAACCTTTCCACAGTGTGATGGTCCATTCCAGATGCCTCCGAGCCCAGAGAAGTCGACGCCGCATCTGGACACGGTTAACATAAGGCGTCCTTTTGGCACAGTAAAGTTCTAACTGGCATTTGTGGATGTAACTATGTATTTTAGTGCTTGACAAAGGTTTGACAAAGTAACTCTGAGCCCATGTGGTTATAACGCTTATAGATGAATGATGGTTCTAAATGCAGTGCTGTCTGAGGTATCGGAGATCACGGTTATTCAGCTTAGGCTTGCGCCCTTGCCCTTACGACTGAAATACCTCCAGATTCCTTGAATCTTTTAATTATGTTATGCACCTAGGAGAGTTTTGATGCTCAAATCCCTTCCTATCTTTCTTTAGAAACATTAGGACTCTTTCATGATCATTTTCTAAAGTTTCTTCTGAAATGTTTCTTAAGGACTTCGGAAAAAACAACGTAAGGAAAAGACCTCCGCCGCATTCATGCACGCTTGAAAATGTGTTCATAATAGGCAGAAGTCTTCTGAGCTGTGCTCCCCCGGAAAAGTTTTTTTAAGTTGAGCGCGCGTTCATGTGCACCTGGATTTGCATACATACACGCCCCACCAGCTCCTTATATGGGCATGCAAAAGCAGTGACGAGGTGAGTCGGAATCGACCGAGTCTACGCGAAAGCAGCTCAGTCATTTTTCAAAATCTCTTTCTGTCTGCAATACCGCTCTCGGCCTCTACGCAATTCGCCTCTCTCACTCTTGCCAGGCATAGACAGTGGAGGAAAGCACACACAGTGATTGACTGGTTATGCAACACTGGATACAGGACTGTAAATGGAGTGTTTTCTCGCCTGGAAGTCCTAGAAATCTGGCACCTTATTGAACAGAATTAAAAAGAGTGAACGTGCCGTTCACAGACACCAGAATGAGCACGTTCACAGTATCGTTCATCAGGCAGTAATACAGTACGTTCAGTTCCTGTCACCAAAATTATGAACAAGTTCATGGACTTTCGTTCAATGAAGGCGTTCAACACTGCAAATTATAATAGTCTGGATTGCTGTACTTGCACAGACGGCAGTGCTAAACGTCGCTCACTAGGAGCTAAGGTCCGGGACGCGATCAGGCACAATTCGCGTGGGCGAGAGTCGCCACTTCGCTTCATGCAAATCAGGCACAATTCGCTTCACGCGAATCAGGCACAATTTGAGTGGGCGAGACTAGCCACTTTGTGAATGAAGCGCGCTTCACCTAGGACGCGATCTGAATTGCACAGAGACGGTCGCATATGAGACATATACGTTGTTGAGACTCTTATTAAAGATCTTACTCATTCTCACAAAGACACAACAAATAGCTACACGTAGCCTATAAGGGCCATTCTACCGAATTTGTGTAATATGCAGTCCCTCAACAATAAAAACTATTTACAAAACAATTAGGTATTTAGGCATATATATTTACTAAGAAAATGTTATGGTCTATACAAACCCAATGCATTAAATGAGATAGTGATAAGCTAAATATATACAAAATCATCATTTATAGGGTACTTTCTATTGGGAAGTAGTTGTCCCCAACCCTGACATCTAAATTTCAATGCCTTTAAAAAATACTTTTCAATTTTTTTAGATTTTTTTCAATGATTTAATTTCAAAGATCTTTAGGATTTGGTTGAAACAGAACTTGGAATATTAAGATTTATTGTGGGTTTAATTTTTAAATCAATTAACTATACTCAAAAAATCATGTCCCTAGTTTTCATGTCACTACCGAAACACAAGAGTTTTAGTCCATTGGCTGAGCCTGTGTTTTAGCCACGACCCTGCATTTTTTACCATGCAGTGACACTGCATCCCTGTCCCTCGTGGTTGAATGGTAAGTAGATAAATCCCACAGTTTTTATATAAATGTGTTCCAAAGTCTGAAAATCGACGTGTAACCTTAAGAATTGTCACTAGCGAAACCCATGTTTTCTTCAATTAAGTAAACCTTTTGGGGTTTCATGCAAAATCTTATGTTTGTATGTGTGTACACCTCTTCAAATATTTGTTTGCAAGCCGTGTGCTTGCTAGAATTCTTTATTTATGCTAAAAGTTAGCTAGAATTGTCACTACCGAAACAGTCACTACCGAAACATATGGTAGTGACCTGATGATTTCCGTAGTGACAAAATGAAATGGTAAGTAGTTCAATCCCATAATTTTTAAATAAATGTGTTGTGTGGACTAAAGGGCGGCCCAGAGCACCTTTTGGAAGATTTTGTGAGAGAAATGAACATCCATCCAACAGTGCAGTCACTACCGAAACACTGGATGTCACTACCGAAACAGTGCAGCGCTACAGAAACACAGGATGTTTTGTAAAAAATTAAGTATATTGAGTAATCAACTAAAATGTTATGATACTGATGGATTAATGTATGTTCAATTTCATCAATCAACAACTCTGGAATCAATATTATCAGTGTTTTGCATTTTACAAGAGAATTTAAGAAATATTGCACTTAGATTTTGATGAATTGTAGAAATTGAACTTGAAAATTTGGTAAAAAATGCATTTTTATGGATTTCATTGTGAAAACCTTCAAGAAATATTTGTAAAAATACTCTTCAGAGAAGGGAAGGAAACACAATCTGAACAGGTCAATAATAATACTTTTTTAATATAGTAAATGTGATGTTTCGGTAGTGACAATTTTTGGAAGAGGAAAAACATTCCAACACATTCTGAAAATACAATATAAAAATGTACTGTTCCTTTACTAGATATGTGTACTTTAGATATGGTACAATATACATACAGACAAAGTTTTGGGAATAAAACATAAAAAAATCTAAATATTTCCGACCTGACTTTGCACCAATTCGGTAGAATGGCCCATAAACGTTATTGAGACCCTTATTATGGATCTTACTCATTCTTGTGGTTGAAAGCCGGTAACAAAACAGAGACAAATAGCTACACGGTCAAGCAATGTCATTTAATGTAATTTACTTCAAAAACCAACAATCACAGTCTAATGGCTCTGGTTCCAAGACACAAAAACCAGGTCTGATGGCCCATCAACCTAGACAAAAGGCCAGGAGCCACCTTGATGGTTCTAACCTGGTGCTGTGCAAACTACCTTGTGGGGGTTGAATTGGTATTTTGTTATTTTTTTTGTTCAGCCACTTAACATTTTATAGTGTATTCATATCTATATCTACTTATTTAAAATTGTTGTCCCTATTCATTGTATTTATATCAAATCATGCCTCCTACCTCATATTCATTGTATATATATATCAGGCCTCTTACCTCATATTCATTGTACTTATATATTATCATGTCTCTTACCTCATTCATTACTTCTATTGCTACCTTCACCTGTACCTGTATCATATCTGCACTAATGACCAACTATTGTTGTTTAGTGCCGTCAAAACGAAAGCAACATGGTGCTTTGTCTACTGCAAATTTAGTTTGTGGTTAGGTGAATTTAAAGGCTATAAATGTTTGATGGGAGATCACACTAGGTTACAATTGCATAGTTTTTTCATCGTACACTATATCACTAAGTAATTGTCAAGAGACTTTCTTTGCTCTCTTTGTGTGTGTTTGCGGCCTGGACATGCTCCAATTATAACGTCATAGTTACCTCCCCCCTCCTATTACCTGTGCATGGACATAGAAATGGAGACAGTATTAAAAGGAGATGGCATCTTGTGCATGTCAGGGATAACAACACACAGTCTTCAACTGTTTAAATCGTGTTCTTGTGCTGTTGCATCAGCTGTATTGAAAAGCTAAATCCTTACAATATTCTGTTACAGTTTATGATATCAATTCGACACCTTGAATGCATCATCCAACCTCGGATGCTTTTTATGGTAATCTGCAATTTTTAAGTATTTAATGCATTTTTTTTCCTTTTACGTTCAGAACTTGTGAATTCTAACTTGCTGGTTTTTTTCTTTTTGGACTGCTATAAACTGTAATGGACAACAATACCATCAACTTCCAGCTCAGCCTGGACCCTTTTTTTATTCCATCTGGTGCAAGGTATCCTATATTTTTCTTTGGACTTGTGATTTATCTCTTTTGTATTTCCTGCAATATGACACTGATTGGACTTATTATTATGAAGAGGAACCTTCACAAACCAATGTATTTTATTTTGTTTAGTCTACCACTCAATGACCTCATAGGGATCACTGCAATGCTGCCCAAAGTCCTGTCAGATATCTTAACAGACACCAGTCAAGTTTACTATCCTCTGTGCGTTCTTCAAGGCTTTTTACTTCACATGTATGGAGGTGGTGTTCTTTTCATTCTAGCTGCAATGGCTTTTGATCGATATCTTGCTATCTGTTCTCCATTACATTACAGTTCAGTTATGACGCCAAAGATCGTGGCGACAATTATTGCAATTGTTTGGGGTCTGGACTTTTTCTTGATACTAGTGTTGTTTGCACTCCAGGCCAGGCTACCACTGTGCAGATCTGAAATCATGAATGTCTTCTGTGATAACCCCTCTCTTCTCAAGTTGACATGCGGCAATACCTTCATCAACAACATTATTGGCTTGTTGAACACTGCTCTTATGCAAATAATAAGTATATCTATCCAGGTGTTCTCTTATGTAAAGATACTAATTACTTGCCTGGTTTCAAGGCGAAATGAAGCAAGAAGTAAGGCAATCAACACCTGTGTGGCACAACTGGTCATATTATTTATTTTTGAAATTGTAGGTACCTTCACCATTCTTTCACACAGATTTCAAAATGTTTCACTAGATTTGCAGAAGATTATGGGTATGCTGATCTTTCTTGTCCCCCCTATTCTGAACCCTATTGTGTATGGACTGAACACGCATGAAATTCGAAGTAACCTCTTTGGTCGCCATACAAAGGTCTCTGCATAAAGTTGACCCTCCCAACCTTATTCTATGTATACACACACACTACTGGCTCTTGTGCAGTAAATATTGTACGCCTGCAACATTTCTATGAATTATTTGAAGATAAATATTAACCATATGTTTCAGAAGATAATAATGTATATCCATCTTTCTATTTCACATAAAGTTTTCTGCATAAAACTGCACTCCCCAGGCATTGTAACTGTGACATGTGTTCATGTATAGTCTTCTCACTACTGGCTCTTGTGCACTAAATGTTCTGAAGCTGTGATTATAAATGGCATATATTTCAAAGTATAATATTTTACAAATATGTTTTGAGTTAATCTACAAATATTATATGACTTACTATGTGGAGTAAATGAGTCACCTAATATGTATGTGTTGTATTTTAATGTTAATGTTTTTGTAGTAGTAACCAGATTGTATATGCTTTAGAGTAATGAACATGCATTAATAAACATGTTTGTTGAAAATATAACATATAGGCAGAGTATAATTAATAAAGGGCCTCTATTGCAGGGACAGTGGTTACACATGAACATGAATATCCTTTCTTTTAGCCATGCACTTTCTTAGTTAAGCCACTATTTAAGTGAGTATGTATTTATGATCTCTACTTCTGAATGAGACTCAAAATAATGTGATCATCCTTGTAAATTTGATGTATACATTGACTGACAATTAAACAATACATTATGCAATGCAAACTAATATAATTCCACTTATTTCCAAACAAGTCCTGAAAATGAACATTGTAGACTTGACATACACATGACCATTCAACCATTTGCCTGATCTGAACTGCCCCTTAAGATTTTTAGACATAACTAGTTTAGGCTGCCCAGTCAACTCAGATACAGTACAGTAAATGCTACAGCTTGTTTAATTAACATGTTGTAGGGCATCTAGATAACAAGTGTAATTTAGTTAATTAAAAAAGCTTCTTAAATCAATATCACCATACCATTTGATGCAAAAATAGCACCTGAATAATGCAAATGTTGATTTGAGTTCACAGAAATAGACCCATGTCTGAGTCCGTGGAATGATTTGAGGTCATATGTGCCCAGTTGACACTGATAGAAGCTTGCCAACACACTAACTGGTGTCTTTCGGCGGAATAGCTCATAATGTCATGCTGTGAAAGCTTTTCTTCCATTTTTGCAAGGTGTTCCAGCAAGGAAACACAAAACTACATAGTAAGCCTGTGGCTGCAAACAAAATGGACACTTCAGTCGGATGGTGTAGAATGAAAGACTATTCACTCAGAGGGTGTTAAAAAAATAAATTAAAAATAAATAAATTAGCAGCTTTTGTAGCAGCAATAAGGAGTTCTGTTTCAAAGCCAGCAAGCTAACTACCTTAAAGACATGCAAAAACCTTGCAGACACCACCAACAGCCCAGTTGACACTGATAGAAGCTTGCCAACACACTAATTGGTGTCTTTCTGCGGAATAGCTCATAATGTCATGCTGTGAAAGCTTTTCTTCCATTTTTGCAAGGTGTTCCAGCAAGGAAACACAGAACTACATAGTGCATATACTAGACGGCTAGTGGGATAGACACGGTTGTTTATCTGTCCTTCACATGACCATATGCTATCCAAATGAATTTAAGGATGGTACCTATATTTGCCTATAAAACCTTATACCTCAAAAAGTGTCAAATTGTTGCATAGTGTTACTTTAAGGTAGTTTGAGTGCTGTCCAATGTGGAGCTAGCATCAATGTTTTCAGCTGAATTGGATCCCCTCTAACCTTGCTGGAACGAAAAAGCCATGGAGGCCTACGTGGCAGAGGCCCTTCAGCAGGGCTATATTCAACCACCAATGTCCCCAGCCACCTCAAGCTTTCTTTGTGAAAAAGAAGGATAGGGGACTTTGGCCATGCATAGACTACTGAACACTGAACAAGATCACAATGAAGTAATGCTGTCCCCTTCCTCTTGTTCCGTCAGCCCTGGAGCAGTTGCGAGAGGCACAGGTGGACCTCTGCGGCGCTTTTAATCTGGTTCGAATACGTTATGAGTGAAAAACCGCCTTCATCATCCCTAGTGGTCACTATGAGTACTGCGTAATGCCATTTGATTTAGCAAATGTCCCCTCCGTATTCCAAGGCTTCATGAACAAGGTTTTCCGTCTTCATGAACAAAGTTTCTCATCGTCTAGATCAGGGGTTTTCAACAGCTTTTTCCCCAGGGACCACCATTCTGACTAGAAAGTATTCCGTGACCCATTGATGTGCCTGCACGGGAGTGTGCGTGTGTGTGTGCGTGTGTGTGTGTGTGTGTGTGTGTGTGTGTGTGTGTGGGTGCATGTGTGCTTGTGTGTCCATGCGTGTGTGTGTGTAGAGAGGGGAGACCTCTCTGTATCCTGTGAAGGTGTAGCTTTGTTGGATTCCTGTCCTTGTCCCTCTATCGTGGAAGCCTGTCCTTCTGTCCCTCTCCTCTCTAAAAACATATCCATTGGTGCTTCTGACCAGCTAACTCGACGTTAGAACGAAAAATTAGCTAAGGACAGTAGATAACTTCAGTTCACAAAGAGTATTACTTTTTCGACTAAACTTCAAAAGCACACGTGGGCCTTGCTTAACTGCAGATGCTTGTCAACTTCACGTGCCAGACTGTACTTTATAAATAATATGCGTCTGGCGTGACGTTAGGGACGCAATGCATTAACTTTAGCAAAGCACAGGCTGGATAGGTGCAAGGCTACATTCTGTCAGCGTGAATCTTCTTTATATTATTTTAGACATATTTTTCTTATTTCAGAAAAAAAACTAAAACAATGGTTAACTGATGGTCATGTGGCGGATCCCCTGCAATGCCGTCACGGACCCCTGGTTGAAAACCCCTGGTCTACTTCAACAACATGCTGATCTACTCCTGGAAGTAGACCTAACATTCCCAACATGTGTACCTCGTTCTTCACAAGCTTTGTGAGCACCAACTCTATCTAAAAGCAGAGAAGTGCTCCTTTTTTAAATGATCGAATCCAGTTCCTAGGGTATGATATATCTCAGAAATCAGTATGGATGAGGGCAAGGTATATGCCGCCAGATCTTGGACATCACCTAGGATGATTAAGAAACTGCAGAGGTTTCTTGGTTTTGCAAACTTCTACCCTCGATTTATCTGGAACTACAGCCTGATCACGGCACCCCTTACCTCCCTCCCCAAAGCCACTACAGTTGAATTACGAAGCAGACGCAGTTTTTTCTCTGCTGAAGAAAACCTTCGCAACCGCACCCATCCATACTCTCCCAGATCCTGGTTTGCCTTTCGTGGTGAAAGTAGATGGAGTCCAGACTTGGGCGGGTGCGGTCCTATCGCAGAAGTCAGGTAAAAACTCACGTATCCATCCATGCGCTTTCTATTCCAAAAGGTTTACCCCAGCAGAGCAGAACTATGATATTATACATTATTTTCAAGCTGACTTTAGAAGAGTGGCTCCACTGGCTAGAGGGGGCGCACTACTACTTTATCGTTCTCACAGATCATATAAACATAGAGTATCTCCGTGAAGCTCGAAGATTGAACCAGCCCGGTGGGCACTCTTCTTTACACTCTTTCACTTCACCATCTCCTATCGTCCAGGGCCAGAGAACATACTAGCCGATGTCCTCTACAGGACCTATTGGGATACTAAAGAGTCAGAGGATCCCGAGAATATCCTCCCATCCCACCTAACCGTTTACCTGATTCAATGGGCCCTGGACGATCAAAAAACTCAAACGGTGCTCTGCCGGGCACCCCCACCGGCAAAACGTATCCTACCATGGTTCTTGAACCCAGGTCTTCGAGTTCAAGCACACCTTCCCGGGCACTGGTCTCCCCGGGCAAATTAGTCCCTCGCACTGCTTCAGGAACGTTACCAGTGGCCTGGCATTGCAGCTGCCGTCAGAAGATTCTTCGCCTGCTGCGCAGAATGCCATAGGTCCAAAACCCCTCGCCATTTGCCAGCCGGTAAGCTCCAATCGCTGCCCATTCCCCAAAGGCCATCGTCACAGGCCATCGTGACTGTGGTCCTCAGTTCATATCATGATTCTGGAAAGCTTTCTTTTCATGCCTAGCTGTGTCCATGAGCCTTTCATCTGGCTACCATCCACAATGAATGGGCAGACGGAGAGAAAGGTCCAGGAAATAAGTTGTTTTCTGCAAACCTTCTGCCACAGCCACCAACACAGCTGGAGCCAATATCTTCCCTGGGCCGAGTGCGTAAAGGACTGCCCCTGGCATGCTACGATGGGCCCCACCCCCTTATAGTGCATGCTCGGCTACCAACCACCACCGTTCCCCTGGACGGGGGAACCATCAGATGGTACACAGTCGACCATTGCTTCCAGCAGAACAAAAGGGGCTGGAACGGGGCACATCACCACCTGCAGAGGGCGGTCAGAGGCCCCCAGGGACAGGCCAACTTCCGACGGACACCAAATTTCTGATTCTGATTCTGAAATCCCAACTATGCAGTCGGACAGAGGGTCTGGTTCTCCACCAAGGTTATCCGATTGCGACAGCCCTCCCGCAAGTTAAGTCCCTGTTTCCCCCCCATTAGAAAATTCACCCCACGTTTCATGTCTCACTCCTCAAGCCAAGCCCTATCACCCTCCGATCACTCCTTCTTCTTCTTTTTCCCCAGGGCCTGGTGCTGACGAACCTCTTCTGCCATCTCTGTTGGACGAGGGCCCCGTGTATTCGTTCAACAAGATCAAGTTATCCCGATGCCGTCGAGGTCGCCTCGGGTCCCTCATGGATTGGGAGGAATTTGGTCCAGAGGAAAGATCTTGGATTACCCGCAATGACATCCTGGAACCAGTCACCACCTTCCATCAGGAACTCCACCCAGCACCCGAGATAGAGGTCAACCGAAGCTGCAACTCCGGCATTGGGGACCTCGACCCTCAGAAGCGGGTCCTGGAGTGGGGGGGGTAATGTCACGCCAGCGCTAAACCCTTCTTCTGCCACGCCCCCTCCAACCACAACTCACCCAGTTGCATCACTTTACCAATCACTGGAATTCTGATAGACTGCACCTGTCACACTTACGATAAAAACCCTCACTCATTGTCTCTAAAAACCCTCACTCATCTCACCTTCATTCATTATCTGGCCTCCTTGGTTTATGGACGTGATACTCCCATCCCTCTGAATAAAGACAAGCAATCTGTGATTCACAAATCACTTCTCCAGTCTCAGGTTTTTGTGCCCACTCTGACAAGGTTACAGTAGCTGACCCACACGGTGACATATCATTGATGTGACCTGCAAATAAGCAATTTAAAAAATGTCACCATCCCAAATTTGTTTCTGCACATGCTCTCTACTGATCTGTGTGATCTTCACTTTGTGGCATTTACAGTTAACACT
The DNA here is from genome assembly GCF_963457725.1 of Sprattus sprattus. NCBI lineage: Eukaryota > Metazoa > Chordata > Actinopteri > Clupeiformes > Clupeidae > Sprattus > Sprattus sprattus. Next base: position 9,617,093 of record NC_137928.1, read on the forward strand.
CACATAAAGCACATGCATCATGAGGTAAACAGACTCATCAGAGTCCTCTAGGCTAGGCTATTCCTTAAAACTGGCATGTGCTGTAATAGTTTAGCAATCCATAGCACATATAGGCTGAAGAAGTGGCTCTAATATACGTATAAGTCAGCTATAGACATAGTTCACGTTATCCATCAAGCAAGTCTCAGTAATTTACAAAAGTGCACAACATGTCTCCAATAGTTCTCAATTTTTCACCAGTTAATTGGACGCGTGCAGGATATTTGACAGTGATTAGTTATCTTCTTTTGGCGCTGCTGCCTTTCACCTCGACACCGCCTCAAGTACCAGGCAGCCCTGCTTGGCCCAAGGATAATTCGCGGACCAAGAGCCCATGGCCGTAAGCCCCAAAGAGGCATGATCAAGGCCTGGAAGTGACAATAAAAGAGTGAATGGCCTTGCCACACCTGGATTTGACCCGATAGCGGAACATGGTGTGACGGACCGAGCATCGGGTACCGTCTATATGTGAGTGTATGGAATCAGATCCATGCCATAAATATTTTGTAATCTGTAATATAGATTTTGTATCTGTGAAACTGTCTACACTCTCAAAACCTATCTACAGACAGAGATGGGCAGTATTTCAATAACTTGTATTTGAAATACTAGTTAATTTGCTTTTGAGTATTTTGTAATTTGTATTTGATAGGGCCGATACAAAATCGAATGTTATTTGTAACAAAATACTTTAGAGTGGAGTAATTTTGTATTTATAATACTCAAATTACTTTCTCCAGTGTTTTTTCTGTCGGATTCTACCACTAGACCATCTGATCTGCCTCTGAATGTTATTGTCAAATCAAGCATCAGTCAATTTGCCAAAAGTGGTGCTTCTTATGGCCCGCCCCTTTTTGGGGCCAAAAGGAAATCACCCCAGATCTCTCTCATTGACAACTTGTCAATTTATCTTCATTAGTACACCTACTAAAAGGAGGTTCTTTCAAAGAGCGAATCGAGTTGTTGCACTTAACGTTAGCCATCTTGACACAATGTGACTTGATCAAAGCCGTATGATCAGTGGCGGTTCTACACGGAGGCCTGGGGTGGCCCGTGCCCCCGTAGACATGTCCCTGGCCACCCCTGCGGCCACCCCTTGCTGACCAAATAAAAAAATATACAGGAATTTATTATGATTTTACACCCGAGCGCCAAAAGCGGTACTAATGCGATGCAACGTTCTACACGGGTAAATCACTGTAGTTTGCCATTGTGTGGTGCTTGCTGGAGAGAGGAGCTACGATTGAAATGTTTGGCTCGCTCTCTTTCATTAATGGATCGCTGGTTCATAAGAGGAGCTGGTAGTCTGTGGTAACCATAGTAATCATAAACAACTGTCTACCGGCTGAGCTGGTGATTTTTCTGCCACATGAAGGCAGAGACGAAGGAAAAATAACCACAGCGTTTTTTTCAAGAACCAAAAGATGCCTGTTGACTTTCCCAGATGTTATGTGTATACAAATTGTCATAGACGAACTGAATGAATTTGATTTCACGACGACAAGAATGTGTGTGGGTCATACAGTCTTTCACGATCACTTTGTTAATTCCAGGATGAAAAAGAGTCAGTTCTTGTGACATAGTCGCTGATATCTGCCAGTAGGTAACATATCATATCTAGCTACTAGCTTGCTTTATATTCCTGCGCTAGCAAGAAGCCTTTGATTGCTAACTAATGTAGCTAGCTCTTGCTGCTGAGTTTTCAAAGTTGACTTCAATTTTTAATTTAATGTATCCTATGATCAGGGTGTTTCCACTGCTTTCAACACTGATAGCCACAACAGTTAGCAAGCAAAGGCTTTCTTTCTAGTGCAGGAATCTTAGATCAGCAGTAGACTAGCTAGCAGCTAAACAATAACATAATAACATGAGGGGCAGATAACATCGACTGTCATGAGAACTAACTCTTTTTCCTGGAATTAATAAAGTGATCCTGGGTCAAAAGCCACAATCACCAGTAGTATTTAATCAAAACAGGTTTAATGGGTACCGTTACTTCGGTTTGTCATTAAATATCAGTCTTCAACATACAAAGATATATGTACTTGGTAAATGGTTGTCGTGAATATGAGACTCTCCTGCTGTCAAATCAGGACCAATCAGAGAGGAGCCCAACTTTGGTTCCCGCCCACACAGTGTCAAAAGTTGAATTGACGCTCTGTATTTGCACCCTGTACTGTATTTTTCATTTTCATTTTTTATGGCCCTTACTCTTGCACCTGCACTCATTGTTATAATGTTAAGTTAAGTTATACATGTTTATATGTTTTTAAAGTAATTCAAGTTTATAATATTTAAAAATCATTTGTTGCAGGGTTTTTTTATGTGCCCCCCTGGTTAAACTCTGGCCCCTCCTTGGCCCCCCCTAGTAAAATGGTCTAGAACCGCCACTGCGTATGATGTCCTTATACGCAATTACGTATGACGAAAGCACAGTGGGGATAGCCCTCCCGGAAGCCATAGATATTGCAATGAGAGCCCTGTTTTGTGAAAACATGAAAGTCACACAGCTGCTGCCTGCAAAAAAATATATATACAAAATCAATCAAGTTGTTGTCTTTTAATAGCTTTGCTTAGTTACACTGACATTCTGTGACTGTTCTTCCTTTTTTACTGGGTTCACCAGAGCGGAATATGTGTGCGGGGGGAAGGGGGTGGTGGCGGCGGTTACAAACATGAAAAAAAGGATACGGGACTCAAATGTTTGGGAACCACTGCCTTACACCACTGACAAGGGCCCGTCATAATAGCCTGCACCTGGGCCCGTGGTAACTATGTTACGCCACTGAATAGCCCAAACCTGAATGTTCTGCTATACCAAATTGTGAGAAAACTGAAAATTCAGAAAAAGTATTTCCTGTATTTTAAAAATACAAAATACATATTTTGTTACATTTTCTGTCAACAGTATTTTGTATTTTATTTTGATACATTTATTTGAGGGGTATTTTGTATTTTGTATCAAAATACATTTTGATGTATTTTTGCCCATCTATGTCTACAGATATGGATTTCAAATACAAAATGTATCTACACTTTCAAAAACTATCTTCACTTTCAAAATCTATTTACAGATACGGATTTCAAATACGAGATGTATCTACTCTTTCAAAAACTATCTTCACTTTCAAAATCTATCTGCAGATACGGATTTCAGTTACGGATTTCAGTTACGGATTTCAGTTACGCATTACGGATACGGATAAGGATACGGATTTAAAATACGAATTACGGATTTCTGCTAGCGCTGATTGGCTAGTCAGTACAGGATACAATGTGTTGATTGGCGCTTTAGAAAATCTGCCAAAAGCGCTGATTGGCTCTTTAGAAAGGCTGTAAAAACAGTGCCAAAAAGATTTTGTAATTCGTATCAGAAATCAGTATCCGTATCCATAATGCGTAACTGAAATCCGTATCCGCAGATAGATTTTGAAAGTGAAGATAGTTTTTGAAAGTGTAGATACATTTCGTATTTGAAATCCGTATCTGTAAATAGATTTTGAAAGTGCAGATACATTTCGTATTTGAAATCCGTATCTGTAGATAGGTTTTGAAAGTGTAGATGGTTTCACAGATACAAAATCTATATTACAGATACAAAATCTATATTACCGATTACAAAATATTTATGGCATTGATCTGATTCCATATGAGTGTGGCCAAAAGCTCAGAGTCAGAGGGAGGGTTCAAAAGTCATAAGGGTTAATAAAATCTGGAAAAGGACCAAACAAACCATAAGTCCAACACGAAAATGTAAATTTCTAAATTAAATATAAAACTTAATTCAAACTACTGGTTTAAACATGTTTGTCCATGTTAAAATAACATTTTGTAAGGGGATGTGTCTCAGTTTGGTGAACTTAAACATAGGTACTCATTTTTAAACACAAATGGAGGACAACAGTTAATAGTCAGTCATTCACAATAATAAAAATAGTTTCTAAACAACTGAGAGAACTAGAATGCGTTTCGTGAACGAACTGCGAGAGTGTGCTTGCTCTGTTGCGGCCATGACAGAGAGAACAAGTGCCTATGAATTAACATGTATTTACGTCTACTCAATCAGTGTAGTGGGGCCTTCTTCCAATATATTTTAGCAAGCAACCAAGCTCAACCATTATATTTTGGCTCCACTGACGTTTAGACATATGAGGGTATCTTTGTTGTTCTGTTTTTGTTTGTTTGTTTGCTTGTTTATTGTGAAAGAGTCTAGTGTGTTACATTTGGTCATAATAGTTCCAGAGTTTCGTTATACTGACTTACTGAGCTAAGTGAATTGTTGAAATTGTTATCTTGGTAAAAGGAAGCATCTCTGCAACAATATTGGAATGAATGCGGTTACATAGCCAGCTTTACTTAAAGTTTATTGTAAGATAGGCCTATATGTTAGACTTAATGCAGTTAGAGTTAGACTGTAGGTCTAGTATCTAACGTAAGCAACACTTTTACTGTATAGCTAGAGAGCACGTGTATCACATTGGTTTATAGTCTGTCAAATTAGTTGTAGTTATTGGTGTTCGATGGCATAAAAAGTTAGTCTTCTCTTATAAGCCTAGTTAGTACATCTGATTAGAGCTAGCAACCATGAATTGCAGATTAAGGGGTCCCCTATCTCAGTGTTCATTTTGGCAGCTATTTTAGTCACATTTAGTCATAGTTATCCTTCTTAGTTTCAGTCTAGTTTTCGAAAACTGAGCACACTACAATAGCTACGCTGTGTCCAGGTACATCCTCAAACGTTTTTCAGTTAACCTAATGATTCAAGGTCTCTCATGAATCATTACTCCCAGGACACGGGTTAACGTTAACTCACGTTGTCGGTCACGCTTAATCCTCTCCAACCACATTAGCAACAAAATAAACTGTTGAGCTAACAAGTTAACCATTCTTTCAGTATAAGCTACTTTTGCATAGCCCCGTACAGCTAGGATAGATCACGTTACAGTTAACCTAATGATTCAAGGTCTCTCATGAATCATTACTCCCAGGACACGGGTTAATGTTAAAGGTGCATTAAGGATTAATAGCTATTCGCTAAAGGTATGCTAGCAGCTAAAACTAACGAAATCTCTTGAAATGTGCTGACTTTGACATTATGACAAACTAATTACTCAACGACTGTCCTTACACAGTCAAACATCAATCATGTGCAACACAAGACTAAGCAAGACGGCAAATAAGCTACTTACTAGATCGGCAGAAGGTAATCAAAGTCAGGTCGGCGGGCATCGGCAGGCAAAACTACAGAAGGCAGTTATATGCCTATCGACCCTGCTATGCCATTGGCACAGACTCAATTCTCCATATTAAAAGTCATTGTAGCGCCCAAATTTTTTTAAGATTAAACTGCTTATCCTAACCCTAATCCTGAAGCATAATTGTTGCATATTGTGCCTTTAACTCACGCTATCGGTCATGTTAATCCTCTCCAACCACATTAGCAACAAAATAAACGGGTGAGCTAACAAGTTAACCATTCTTTCAGTATAAGCTACTTTTGCATAGCCCCGTACAGCTAGGATAGCTCACATTACCGTAGTAGGAATACAAGCCTTAGCTCACTATATTCACACAACTAAATTCATGAATTACTTCACAGGTTTACTTCACAACTTGAATTCAGGGTTTTTCCTGCATAGAGAAAATTTCGGCGCGCACCTAAGCCGTTTTCCCGTGCGCCTATGAAAAATCCCGAGCGCCTAAATAAAAAAAAAGAGTCTGCGATTTAAAACTGTCATCCAATTCAGTTTAACGGTGTTTTGAGCACTCACGTTGAATTCAAGACAGCAGCAGCAGATCCCGCCTCTCACCCCCTCAGCCAATCATTGAACAGAGGCTTCTCCAAGTTGCCAGTTTAGAGAAGATGTTAGTTAAAAATGTTGTCCGACCTATTAGCACCATAGACATCCTATTAGCACCCACGACCTATAAACACCTACGCGATGGTACACGTTCCTTAATATTGATTTCGGTGTCAATCAGGATAACGGATTTTAAACAATATACCCTCGAGCCCAAAAGGGGTATTTAAATTGTATGTGTGCAAAACATTACAGTTGTAGAACGTTATTAAGTGTAGACAGCCATTTATTTCTGTGTGTACAAACTGTCATGAAACGAACTGAGCGAATTAGATTTCGCAACGAGAACTTGTGAGGGTCATACAGTTTTCAACCGACACCGATACCTCTATCCCTCTTTAAATTGAGGTTTACCTGCTTATCACAGGGACGACAGCTGACGACCGAGTGAGGAGATGTTCACGAGAGATTACGGATTTTGATAGAGATCATACTTGGTCATATCGGTAATGTTTGGCTAATCTCTTGACACATACCACAGGTAAATCACGATTGGATCTTGATACACAATACCTCGTGTATCAGCTAATTTTGCATGTTGGTCTACTACACAACGGGATAAAACCGAAAACATGTTTCAGTTGAAATCAAAACAAGTTACTTGTCGTAATCTAGACACCCACCGCTACTGAAATATTTAAAATTGATTGATTAAAGATTTTTCTATCTATCAAGGTTTATAACTGTTTGTCACATTTTTAATAGCTTGGGTGTTAATAGTGTTTACTATAACATTAATAAGTGGTGTTAACATAAAGTCACTTATTGTATGGCATAAATATTATTCTAAAACACCTTCACTAGTTGTTTTAAGCAGATTTGTAAGCATATCATCATCACGTATGCAATGCATGTCAGCGAATGTGTTCTGAATAGTAGCCTATGTTTCAAGTAGGCTACAGCCGAGCCCTCGTTCTGTTTTGATCAATAGTAATCGAGTTGATAAGTCTGATCTATACGCAACTGTGAGGTGCGCGAATGGACAGAGCGGCCAGCTGCCAATCACTTAATTACTCAACCTGCGTATGCAACCTGACTTCATCAGTCGGCGGTTTCAATATTTATGGCGCTCCATTTCTGACCACTGGTTAGTCCTAGATTCTATTGATATAGATTTCAGTAGTTTGCATATATATATGAGGTAAACCTTGATAATCTTTGAACCATACATGATAGCACCATGGGGCTTGGACTATTGTCAATGTATTAGCCTATTGTCTATTTTGATTTAAAGTGGAAGCAAAATGATAAACTCAAGCATATCCTCCATTATCTATGAAATGTAAGAAAAGGGAAAAAAAAGACTTTGATGTCTGCTAATACGGTAATAGATAATATAGACTGTGCGCGCACAGCGCGCAATTTTTTTTGGGGTGCACCGAAGAGCCATTTTGACCCAGGAAAAACCCTGGAATTAAGGAAAATGATCCCCCGTTACGGCTAGCTGAAACTGCCAGTGGATACTCCCGTTACGTAGTGTTAGTTAGCCTTTAGCCCCGTACTCAGATATTACAGCTGCTTAACACAGCTAGGATAGCACTGCTTAACACAGCTAGGATAGCTAACGTTACGGTAGTGGGAATACAAGTTTTTCAAGTTCGCACGTACCTATTTATGCAAGTGAAATACTCGCACGTTAGAGCCCTGGTATGGAAGGTGTCTCTTAATATTCCTAGTTATACAGTTGAATGGAGAGGAACAGAGAGAATAGGTTCCTTGGCGCAGGTGTCAGTGAAGCACAGGTGCAAGCCAGTTTAATGAGCCTATTATGATGTCATAATGCCCCACAGTTCTGCCATGCAAGTCTATGGGGGAAAAAGGGAATGAAAAAAGAGGAATAAAAAAGGAGTGACAAGGAGTACCGCCACGAAAAGATATAGCAGGTTGCACCGGATCAGGCCGGACGTTTCGGTGTTTGAACGGCGTCTCTATCTCAATCGGGCGAGGCGTAGTTAGCTGCAAGAAAAACGGGGAGAATAAATAAAGAAAACTTATGAAGAACAATACTGTGCTTCCCTTCGGGCAAGCACACTAATTAGATCAAATAGAATGAGATTAGAATTAGAATGTGTTAACTAATATAAACCGAGCATACAAATGACTTGCAAAAGAGAGGGCAAGTGCAAGTTACATTACAAGGGGTACTTGAAAGTCTCACAAGGATAGTGCTGCAATGGTTTGTGCAATGAGCAATTAATCACGTCATCACAGGTCATGTGCTTAACTTGATGTTGGAAGCTGCATTATTAAATACAACATCACCCAACAATGTAACATTAAGTCAAGTCATTGCCTCCTGTGTGCAACTCAAAAGGAAGGTAAGATTAACACATACTCAAGTATATGAACAGACACACACACATATAATATAAGTATATGTATATACAGTATATACACATGTTTGTGATGAACGTAATGTTTAAAATGTGCTTTAAATTGTTTCACAGGCATTCTTCACACAACTTCTAGCACTACAGGGCATGGAAAAATATTCACTGAATCAAACCTTTTCATTTGACCTAGAAATTGCCAGCTTTGACATTCCCCCCCCAGCTGTGTACCCTATTTTCATTGCAGGCATTTTGGTTTACTTATTCTCTGTTCTTTCAAATGTTACAATCCTGTTGCTGATTGCTACTCAGAGGAGTCTCCACAAACCCATGTTTTACATCCTTTTCAGCCTGCCACTGAATGATCTTATTGGAATTTCTGCAATGTTTCCCCGTATGCTAGTGGACATTGTAACCAAGAAACACACTGTATACTACCCACTCTGTGTCCTACAGGCATTTTTGATCCATATGTTTGGTGGTGGCACCCTATTCATACTGGCAGCAATGGCATTTGACCGATATATTGCTATATGCAAGCCACTGAGATACCATTCAATCATGACACCTCTTACTGTAGCAGGGATATTATTATTGGCATGGGGTATGGACTTCGCCATCATTTTGGTTCTTTTTCTGCTGCAGGCCAGAGTGAGGAGATGCAGACATTTTATAATGACTGTATATTGTAGCAATGTCTCATTACTTAACCTGTCCTGTGGAGAAGATACCACAATCAATAACATCTATGGATTATCTATAACCGTATTCATGCATATGGTCACAATTACAATACAGCTGTTCTCATATATTCAAATACTGTTAACATGTGTCTCGAACAAACAATCAAATGCAAAATCAAAAGCTGTCAATACCTGCTTAGCCCAGATCATTGTGTTTCTAATTTTTGAAATGGTTAGTTTGTTCACATTAATGGCGTATCGGCTTCCGAATATATCTGCAAGTGCGAGAAATGCCTGTGGAATGATGATTTTTCTGATTCTGCCTGTTGTCAACCCTGTTATTTATGGAATGAAAACTAAGGATATTAGAATAACACTTTTCCAAGTTATCAAAAAAAAGGTTCGCTCAACATAATTTTGTCATTTGTTTAAACTAAATAAACACATGGGCTTAGTTAGTAAAAAAGGTAGAATATATGCACATGTTAAACAGTAATATTTTGAATTTAACATTACATTTTACATTTGTGTTTGCATTTGAGTCTGGCTGGCTAATTAGTTACTTACAAGTCATTTTTCAAAATGAATGTATGCATAATTTGTGTGGATAAATTAGATAACTGGAAAAATGAATTGTTTGTTTAGACACTTTTTGTTTTCAGTGTTTGTGTTATGACCTGGCCACTAACATGTTAATCAAACATTACATATTCATTGCTTTTCAATTAAATACTTCCTGAATCATAAGTGCTTTCTTCTGCCCCTGATATTTCCTACAAGCATACTCCTGTGCAGCTCATATTAAAAGTACATACAAATATCTATTTGTGTCATTTGTGCTGTCTTCAGAATTTCTAGCATAACTTAAGTACAGTATATAAAATGGACCAATCCACCCATCAGAAAATGTTAGAAATGTGTCAGGACTGTGAATATAGATGGCAATGTCCATGTCCCGTGTCTAAGACCCCGTTTACACGCTGGGAAAACGCAGATATTTTCATGCGGTTTGGCCTTTCATTTACACAAAAACGGAGGTTTTATCACGGAAAACGGTCATTTCTAAAAACTCCGGCCAAAGTGGAGCTTTCTGAAAACTCAGTTTTTGTGTTTGCGTGTGCACTGGGTCAAACAGAGTTTTAGGTTCTCAAACGTCACAGTATGTGACTAAAAATGCATCACGTCATGTGAGCGTCCTACGTTTACAGTTAGTTTGCTTACTGATCATGGATGTTGTTAAGGTAGTGCTCATTTATACGTTAATGCAAACACAGGGTTGCATTCTTTCAACCATACAGCTTAACTGAATCTCTCAACCCTTTCCCAGTGTGTGACTATTGGCTTTAACATTGGTATCCCCTGCACTTCCACCAGTGGACAACTAGTTTTCCATTCCATCTTGTCTACCTGTTGTAGTAGCCCAGATTAAATACACTTAAATATCTAGGACTCATAGCCAATGTAATGGATTAGCCTACTTATGCAAACCTACAGGTTGGGGGCGTTTATGCGAGTTCATGTAAACAGAAACTATTTTTAAAACGACCTTGTATGTACAACGTTATTTTTGAAAACGGAGGGGCAGAAATATTCGTTTCTGTAAATAACCGGCTATGTGTAAATGTGGTCTAAGTAACCTAGCATAAAAGTCTACACAAGCAGTGTGGTATAATGGATGGAGGAATGTTCATGTGAGTCAGACAAACGGGCCCTGGTTGCCATGGACTGCCTTTAGCCTTAATTGCCCCAGTGGAGGAACCCTGGGACCTCTGTACGGGTCTTGGCTAAGGCCTGAATGATTTCAACTCCTAACAATGTCGCTGGTTCAAGGAAGCAGATACATATACTCATCTGATATAGAGACCAATTATGCATCATATTCAGTTCCCATATATGAAGATGTTTTGATCTAGATATTTCAAAAGTCATAAGGTTTTATTCAATCTGGAAAGGGATCTAACAAACAATAAGTCCAACACGAAAATGTACATTTCTAAATTAAAATATAAAACTAAATTCAAACTTGTGGTTTAAACATGTTTGTCCATGTTAAAATAAAAAAATTGTAAGGGGATGTGTTTCAGTACGAAGAAGGGCCTATGGTTGAATTACTTGCAAAAGACTCACAAGGATAGCGCTGCAATGGTTTGCGCCATGAGCAATTAATCACGTCATAAAAGGTCATGTGCTTTACTTCATGGTGGAAGCTGCATGCTTAAATACAACATCACCCAACAATGTAACATTAAGACGGGTCATTGCCTCCTGTGTGCAACTAAAAAGGATGGTAACACTAACATGTACACAAGTATATGAATATATACACACACACACACATATATATAAGTATAAAAATACAGATGTTTGTGACGAACCTAAAAATTGTTTCACAGGCATTCTTCACACCACTTCTAGCACTACGGGGCATGGAAAAATATTCACTGAATCAAACCTGTTCATTTCACCTAGAAATTCCTAGCTTTGACATTCCCCCCTCAGCTGTGTTATGGAAGGAATTAAAGTACACCTTCAGATAGATACAAGATGTTTTGATCTAGATATGCGGGCTGTTACGACCCCCTGCGCCCCTGCAGACATTGCAGTGGCCATGCATGACCTGCAGGCAACAGTGGGGACGACATCACGCCCACAACCGGTTGATTGCCTGAGTATCCACACCTGGGGAGACACATTTTAAAGGCACCCAGTGCAACTTTATAGGCTTGAGACTCGAAAAATAAACATTCAATTTCTAGTATTTTTTACACATAGTTAGTTTCAATAACTCCATACCATTACATATCGACATTCAAGGAGCAAAGATGAGACGTCATTGTGTTGTGAGAACTGATAGAAAATCGTATACAACAACAATCGCTGGTGGGGAGAGGCCATTTTCCCATTGACTGGAATCCTGCTTTATTTATTGGTGGCACCAATAAATAAAGATTTGGGGGAAAAATGGCGGCGATTGTTGTTGTTTACGATTTTCTATCAGTTCTCACCACACAACAACGTCTCATCTTTGCTCCTTGAATGTCGATATGTAATGGTATGGAGTTATTGAAACTTACTACGTGTAAAAAAGACTAGAAATTTAATGTTTATTTTTAAGCCTCGAAAGTTGCACTGGGTGCCTTTAAGGGATAAATAAAGTCTGTATTACGTGTATGGTCCCATTGCAGAGTATAGGACAACTGACACGAAATCCGGAGCGTGTCTGCCCATAAATTACTTTAACGGATTCATATCAGTGGACAGCCTTAATGCCCAGTGAAAGTCATAGGTTTAATTTTCTTGGTCATATCAGCAAAACCTACTTGTAGTTTAACTTGCTTATCCTGCAGGGGTTCTGAAAGTAACTATTACAGCAGCACTTCGAAGCTGGCACTGATAGAATGCAAGGGAGAATATTCGGCACATTTAAATGCTCCATGTCGGAGAAGAATATGTCGCCACACCTATATCCAAAATTCTCTTGTAAAATAGTTTATTGCCAGTTCAGACTGCTCGCCTTGGCAGAATAGGGACCTAGGGACACCTCCAGGACCTGCTGGTTGCTAAAGTACTCGCGGATGTTAAGGCGGGTTGTGCCCCGGTCAGGGGGATGAATCTTTCCCAGCATGATATCACCATCCGACCACACACACATCTGGCCAATGCTGTCCTGGTGCACAATGTGGTGGGGTTTGGTGACAAGAAACGGGGTGAAGCTGGGGACAGAGAGGCATGCCTCAGCCTCAGATCCAAGTGGTCGCCAGCTGTGGTGTTGACCTGAGTGAAGCAGCAGTGGAGAATGAGAACCAGCATGCTTGCCTTCAAGAGCTGCTGGATAAGAATGCAGACGTATTCTCACAACATCCGATGGAATATGGCCACACAACCACTGTGCAGCATGAGATTCCGCTGGTGGACTCCAGGCCCTTCCGGCTATCATACCAAAAGATACCCCCCTCTCAGTGGCAAGATGTGAGACAGCTGCTGACGGAGATGGCGGAAACAGGAGTCATTCGACCCAGTAAGAGTCCCTATTCCTCCGGTGGTGGTGGTCGTGACCAAGAAAGATATGTCATTAAGACTATGTGTTGACTATAGTAAGCTGCACTCCTACACCTGTGACGCGGTTCCCCTGCCAAGGATTGGGGAGGCTCTAGAGTCCTTGGGTCAAGCCAAAAACTTCTCCACCTTTGACCTCACCTGCGGTTATTGGTAGGTGGAAGTATCAGAACAAGACAAGCACTAGACTGCGTTCAGCACACCCATGAGGCTTTTTGAGGCCAATAGAATGCCATTTGGCCTGCAAAATGCACCCTCTACGTTTCAAAGACTTATGACTTTCAAAGACTTAGGCTTTGGGGACTTGAACTCCCACCTCCTTTTTTACCTTGACGACATTATTACATTATCCACGTCGTTCAGTGATCATCCAGTGCCAGTGCCAGTGCCAGTTGGTGAGGCAGGATGTGAACTACCTCAACCACCTGGTGTCGGCTAACGGCATCAGGACAGACCCAGAGAAGATCAGCAGGGTGAAGGAGTGGCCGAAGCTCACCAACCACAAAGAAGTGCTGCAGTTTTTAGGATTTGCGGGCTATATAGGCGATAAAGGGATACTCCAGCCTAGCTGCCCCCTTATACCGTTTCACTTCTGATGAGCCCAGAAAAAAATAGAGGGGCCCAGAAAAGCCCACAGCCTGACCGACCCTTGACGTTGACGGCTGAATGTAAGGATGCCTTTCAGTACTTGAAAGAGGAGTTTATTAATGCTCCAGTGCTGGGTTACCTAAACTATACCCTGCCATTCCTGCTGCAGACCGCCGCTTCAGGGGTGGGGCTTGGCGCTGTGTTAGCACAGGTCCAGGGCAGACTAGAAAGAGTTATCGCGAATGAGCCCAATTGAGACGAGGAACCCAGCACAAATGCTTGAATTCCTCGCCCTCAAGTGGGCAATCACCAATAAGTTCCTTTCATTGTTCTCTGTTCTAACTGACACCAATCCCCTGAAGTACGTCATGACCTTTGCCAAACGAGATGCTACAGGCCAGCGTTGGGTGTCCCACCTGTCCATATCCAATAACTCCAATGCTGACGGGTGGTCCAAGGGACAGAGAGGCTCAAACTGCCCCTGAACCAGAGGGGGCTATGGGTGAAAGTGCTGCTGTGGAGGAGCCTGGAAGTAGTCTGCTGCTGGAGTCCGGCGATCCCAGCAAGCCAACTTGATTTCCGATAAGGCTCTGGGGCAATGACGCCGTCCAACAGCGTCAGTGAGGAGTCGACACGATTGGCGACAACAACAATCAGCAGTCGGCGTGTGAAGCAAAGATGATCCTCCCTCCCTCATCGCACAACGATGAAGCTCTGCTTCACCTGCTCCCTGACTGATTTAACTGGTGGGGTTTGGGTATTGTCTTGTTTTGTTTTGGTCGGCGTGGGGGATGCGTGTGTATTCACGCGTGAATTATAATGCTACACTGCAAAAAATGCTTTACTAACCTAGTGTTAATACTCTTATATTGAGATGAAAAATCTAGTTGGTCTTGTTTCTAGCTAAATTGTACTTACCTAGTGCTTTCTTGGTAAGGTTATTTGTACCTATTTCAAGCAAATATTACTTATTTTAAGAAATCTTAACAAGCCAAATTTACTCAACGCACTGGCAGCCACATTTGCTTGTTTTAAGCAAAATCCTGCTTAAATATGTAATTATTTGTCTTAAATCTAGAGGGGCATTTTTTGCAGTGTAGTGTTTATGCCTAGCTGGAAATAGTATTGAGGGCTTTACTGTGAGTATGTGTTTTTTTCTAATGTATTGCATGTATTATATTGAAGTGGGCCTCTCTGCAAATAGGTTGTACTCCTCCCCCTTTGTGGTGACTGTCTGTGGCTATTATAGCTAGCCAAGAACCGAGGCTTTTCATCTGGTTCTGTGCGTCTTTCAACTTTGTGCACACTGTGCAGCGCTTTATTACTTCCCTGCAGTAACATCAGATGGGCATGACAATGCCTGCAGTGACATCAGATGGGCATGAGAATGCCTGCAGTGGCATCAGATGGGCATGAGAATGCCTGCAGTGACATCAGATGGGCATGAGAATGCCTGCAGTGACATTAGATGGGCATGAGAATGTCTGCAGTGACATCAGATGTGTAGACAAATTTCGTAAGACTTTGTGAGCCAAGAGCTGCCTGGGAGCTGGTCTTTTGTGGAACCTCACCCCATGGTGTTTGATATCAGAGCCAGCGTGAGGAACAGTGAAGGGGGTGCATTACAAGTGTAACAGGGCAAATTAACCCCCGTCCCGTTAAAACCCGGGCATACTTTGGCCCGGGCCTCATTAAACCTGGGTATACTTTGGCCCAGGCCAGAGTATACCCCGGGGATAAACTGTCCTAGGCCAAACTATACCCGGGGGTGTGAAATAGCCTAGGCCATACTATACCCCTCCAGGCCAGAGTTTACCCCGGGAATAAACTTTCCTAGGCCAAACTATACCTGGGGGTGTGAAATAGCCTAGGTCATACTATACCTCTCCAGGCCAGAGTATACCCCCAGGGGATAAACTGTCCTAGGCCAAACTATATCAGGGGGTGTAAAATAGCCTAGGCCAGACTATACCCCTCCAGGCAGGGCCAGGCCCTCCTATAGGCTACAAAAGGTAGTTGCTTAGAGCGCCATCTAGAGGGAGGCGCCAAAAACTGCACCTAACAATACAAATAATAATAATAATAATAATAATTCATTTTATTTTTAAAGCACTTTTCATTCAAAGGAATCTCAGAGTGCCTATAAATATCCGTATATATATTATATAATATACATTATTATATATATGTACAGCTGCGGAAAACATTAAGAGACCACTTCAAAATTATCAGTTTTTCTGGTTTAACTGTTTATTGGTATGTGTTTCAGTAAAATTATAATTTTCATTTTATTCTATAAACTACTGACAACATTTCTACCAAATTTCAAATTAAAATATTGTCATTTAGAAAAATGAAAATTGGTCAAAATAACAATCGATGTCCTGGAAGAAAAACTTGCTTCCTTTTGCTCTGACAATGTTCCCCAACTCTGAGGAGTGTTTTTTCCAGCAGGACAATGCTCCATGCCACACAGCCAGGCCAGTGAAGGTGTGGATGAAGGACCACCAGATCAGGACCCTGTCATGGCCAGCCCAATTCCCAGACCTGAATCCCATTAACAACCTCTGGAATGTTTTTAATAGGAATATGGATGGTCACAAACCATCAAACAAAGCTGAGCTGCTTGAATTTTTACGCCAGGAGTAGCATAACAGTTTTTTTTTTTGCTGGGCAGAGTTTTTGCACCCCTTCTATTTCTCCAACCAATATTTTGACATTAAAAACTATATTTAACATAAGGGAAAAGAGGTAGGGTTGTTGTCAGAAAATGCCAGTGCATTGATGGGTATGGGTCGAGTGTGTGTCGAATGGACAATACAAAATGTAATAGATTCTTTTTTCCAAACTTGCATGCACCTAGTGCTGTACATTATCATTGGTTGAATGTTGCCAGGTTCTGTATCCCTCCTTCACTCCCTGAGATGCCCAGACATGAAAGAGACATCCTAACAAACGTTAGATGATGGCTGAAGATCAAGCACTCTGGACTCTGGTACTGTAAGAAAAAGAATAGATATCTGGACACTCTTCCATTATACTGTAACTTGACAGAAAATAAAACACAACGCACTGCAATAACGGGAGATAAACGGTATGGCTTCAAAAATAGGTTTGAAGAACTCAACAAATCCCGAGAGGTACCTGAAAGCGCACAACCCTGTTATGTATGCTACGGTTCATTTATAGTAGCTGTCAATGATTATGTTATGTGATGTCGTTATGTGAAGTGTTGTAGTAATCTTTGTGGATGTTTTGATGTTGTTATCAGTGTTTAACTTATAACATTTATATTGTAGCGAGGACTTGCCAGTATGAGAAGTTTCAGGACGCAGTAATCTTTGATCTTTCTGTAAGTTTTTCTGGTTGAATAAAAAAGTCTATGTTTTAGAGTTTTAAGTCAGTTAGCTTTCTCACTTAACTTACCTGACAAAGCTGAACCCCTATAAAATGTTGAAAAATATATCTGATATCATGGGGGTATAATCTGGCCTAAAGGGGTAATGAATGGGCCTAGGCCAATTTAAACCCCGGAGCATAAATTATCTTAGGCCATAATATATCCCTGGGGTATAATCTAGCCTAGGCCCCTTTAACCCCAGGTATAGTCCGGTCCGGGGGTATACTATGGCCTGTTACACCGGGTCAGATTATATCCTCAGAATTATATTTTGCTGCGCTAAATGCAGCTAATTTAATTTATATGCTAATTTAGGAATTAGGATCTTATTAGGATTATAATATTAATATTATAATACTGTACATTGCTTTGATTGTGTTCTAGATTTAGGAACTGTGTAGTGACCTCTGGTGGTATGTCTAGTGGGGTAGGTATGTATGCTGAATGTAAGTTGACTATACAAACAATTAGGAATTTTCAATATATTAATGTTTTTCTTAGATAAACAAGGAGGAATTCTGTCAGCCTCTCCTCAACTTTCAACCAGGAGAGAGTGATATGCATGTTGTGTACATTACACCTTACTGTGCATCCAAAGGCAAGACAAGCTGCTTTTTTCTGAGCCAGCTGCAGTTTTCCCAGATCCTTCTTTGTAGCACCTGACCATATCATTGGAGACCTCACGTATGGTGCAAAAAAAATAATTTATAGCAGTAGGTCTATTATGAGTAGACACAGGGCATTTCTAGCTGTTGCAAAGATCAGGGGCTTGATCAAGATGCCCAAGTGGTTATCCAGGCAAAATTAAGAAAATGTGCATACATTGTGTTTGATAACTCGGACGAAAAAGTCTCTTTTGGGGGAGAGTGGCATTATAAGGTTGGGAAGGTTTATCTATATTGAGATTGAGATTACATGTGTGACAAAGAAAAAAAACTATTTTGTTCATGTCAAATAATATCAATTAAGTATTTTTAAATGAACTGAGAGAGCAACAGAGAGAGCGAGAGAGAGAGAGAGAGAGAGAGAGACCCTCACTTGACAGACTTGGCCTTTTGGCAGGTTCACCGGCTATTTATCTGTTTAAGGACTACGTTTGTCTGGTTTGTGTTAGTAAACGTATTCTTGGCATAAACGCAATTCGATACATTGGGATATACCCACACTCAATGAGATACCTAGAGTTTTCTTTTTGAAATAGCCAAGAAGGCTTTGTTTTTTGTTTTGTTTTTTAAAACTGGAGCTTTTTATCTGGGTCCGCGTGTCTTCCAACTTCGTGTGCACTGTGCAGCGCATAATTAACCCACTCCACTCCATCCCCCCTGTAACAGTCTGTGGGCCCTATCTTGCCGATCAGAAACGCAAGTAGGACGGCGCCAAGCGCAAGTAGCTGTGTGGGCGGCCCTATGGCGCAGTTGCTATTTTAACGGCGGAAAAAACACACTTGCGTCCAGCGCAAGTGTCAAAAGGGTTGGTCCAAAGGAGGTTACTCAGCCATAGGTGTGGTTTGGGCGTAATATGCAATAAACCAATCCGAGCGTCATCTCACATTCCCTTTAAGAGCGAGGAGCGCATAGTCCATAGCGGCTTCTTATTTTGATGGCGGAATTACCTGGTGGAAGACCGAAAAAGTTCACAGCCGAGGAGACCGACGTGAGATTTACACCAATTTTTTGGCAAGCCATATATAATTACAAGGAAAATAAAGTATTTACCACTTGAGGAAATCATTGTGATATCCATATCCAAGATATTTTAAAAATAGGCATACATCTAGCGTAGCCTACACATTGACCCAAATGATTCAGGTTAATTGAAGCTGCGTGACATTTGATTTATTATATGGCTTTGTAAAAAGCCGGGAGATAGATATATATGGGGATGCGAAAAACCCTCCAAAAGTAAGTGAAGTCAAGCAAGCATGTCAAGATATTGCCGTGATTGTTTCTGCAACGGGGCACCCGAAAACGTTGCCGAAAACGCTATAATGACGTCCGGAGACGTGGGACATCCAAGCTGGAAGGTAACACACGTTCTCGTGACTTCACGGGAGGTGGATCTGCCTCGACCCAGGGTCTGACGGCAGCAGAGGACATCGCCACGTCTACCCTCACGCCTGAGAGCGTGCAGGGATTTGGGGGCATGGAAATCGGCACCCAACCCAGTGCACCAGCTGACCAAACCCAAGGTACATAAATAAAGTCCACATACACAGAGATGAGTTTACAAGATTTATAATAATACTGGCATGAAATAAATGCAACAAAGCCATACAATAAATCAAATGTCACGCAGCTTCAATTAACCTGAATCATTTGGGTCAATTGTGTACGCTAGATGTATGTCTAGTTTTAAAATGTCTTGGATACGGATATCACAATGATTTCCTTATGTGGTAAATACTTTATTTTCCTTGTAATTATATATGGCTCGCCAAACAATTGGTGTAAATCTCTTGTGAAGACGAAAGAAGTAAAGTGTAGCCTATAGGTCCTATCAGTGGTGGTCCGTCAGGGCCTTCAAGGCCTTCTCTGCTGGCCTAAACATCATCAGAAAATAAATGTAATAAAATAAATTTAATTTTAATATTTTCTTTTCATAAATATGTACTCAATTATTCCCTATAGTCCATTATCTTCATTTCATAACTTCCAGCGTTGTTAATTTATGTTAGAGCTTTCATCCAATCATATTTCAGCTATCATGTGTTGCCACGCTCCGCGAAATCTTCCCCGAGAACAGAAATCTTCCCTGAGGCCTTCAGAATTCACATTGAAGGCCCGTGTACATCTGATTGGTTATCACAACTGGCTGTTTCATTTAATTTAAGTTGAATGAACTGAAACAGACAGTTGTGACAACCAATCAGATTTCGAGTTGGCGACACTGGGCCTTCTAGAAGGCCCGGAAGATTTCTTTCCTTGCGTTGAACGTGACACGTAAACGTCCTTTGATTGGATACTGAGGCAGACCGGTGCAGTGCTTCAGTGCTCAGTTTAGCTGGCTAATGCGAAAACGACGTACATCGGTTTCAATGCTTATTATGCTAGTTGTTTCAATTGGTAAGACTAAATATAATTACATTAACCAACTCAAATAAACTAGTTTACACCAACTTGATAATTCCAGTTTTTGATACAATTACAACGCCATTTTCAAGACGAAACTTTCAAGAAAAACTGGATATCGTGAGGATGGGAAGTTTAATGAAACTGCTTTGCAGGTGGGACAATGCGATGTTTAGTGGACAAACTTGTTCAAGCTTTCGGTGGACTTAATAAAACTTTGTAGACTAATTCCTGAAAATCGCAGTTGAAAGTTGTGACAGTAATATCCAAGCGATCATATAACTGAGAGTTTACTACTCTTAATGTATTGTTAATACGGGTGTATTGATTTTAAATGCTCTGGAAATATTAATAAAGTCTGTTGTACTCGACTATGTTAAGGTACTCACTGCCTTTCTGTATAAA
Organism: Sprattus sprattus; assembly: GCF_963457725.1. Classification (NCBI taxonomy): domain Eukaryota; kingdom Metazoa; phylum Chordata; class Actinopteri; order Clupeiformes; family Clupeidae; genus Sprattus; species Sprattus sprattus. The sequence continues at coordinate 9,637,523 of NC_137928.1, forward strand.
TATAATGGTTCTAGAGCCATGGCGTCATAATGATGGTATTAGGAGGCGGATTCACTCAGTTTAACATCGTGTAGGACACTTTTTGAGATCAGTGGTAGGACATCGCTGAAGGCCCAGTCGTGAAATGCACGGACCGCCACTGGGTCCTATACTGTGCGGGCAAGCACATGCGCCCTTAAAATAGCGTTCTGAATACGCGTTACAGACTTTAGACATTGCGCCTCTGACATTAGACCAGCTTTTTTGTGGTCAATGGCGCACGGCGCACGGCGTTGTTTTGAAACTGCAAAATACCACTTGCGCCAGAGAAACGCCTTCTCTGTTCCGCCCCTGCCCATGTCGACGCAAGTTCATTTCGAAGCGCGCCTCTGGAGGGAAAATCGCGCTGTGCGCCGGGTGCAAGATAGGAATGATACATGCGTCGGTGACAATGTCAATTGCGCTGGGTGCAAGATAGGGCCCTGTGTGTTGTTCAGCTAGAAACACCATAGTTTTCAGGGCGAAAATACTCAAGGTTAAGCTTAAAATATTCGGGCTATAGCCCTGAGTGATAGCACCTAACGATCACTATCAAGGCCTTTGAAAGTTAAATTACTTGAAACAGGGAGCAACAGGCAGCATTGCAAGTAGAATAGCAAATGGTTCTTCAGAATATCCCAAGCGTGCTGGATGTGGGCGTTACACATGAGTAAACAACTATGTCATCATAGGTCTGACTCTGAAGGTTATATATAAATACATACAATGTGATGTTCAAGCCATTCCTTCTAACAGTGCGCAACGTGAGAGGAGGGTAAGACAAGAACTTTGAGGATATATGACAAAAACAAAATGATGTTATCTTATTTCTGATTAATTTCTGACTATATATACAGTATATATATATATATATGTATATAACTTTTCTTCACACTACTCCTAACATCCTGGGATGGAGAACAGTTTATTGAACAAAACCTTTTCATTTGAGTTACAAATTGCCAGCTTTGACATTCCCCCCTCAGCTGTGTACCCTATTTTCATAACAGGCATTTTGGTTTACTTCTTCTCTGTTCTTTCAAATGTTACAATCCTGGTGCTGATAGCTACTCAGAGGAGTCTCCACAAACCCATGCTTTTCATCCTGTTCAGCCTGCCACTGAATGATCTTATTGGAATTACAGCAATGTTTCCCCGTGTGCTAGTGGACATTCTGATCATGAAGCACACTGTGAATTACCCGCTTTGTGTCCTTCAGGCGTTTTTGCTCCATATGTATGGTGGTGGAATCCCTTTCATACTGGCGGCAATGGCATTTGATCGGTATATTGCTATATGTAAGCCACTAAGGTACAATGCAATTATGACCCCGCTTGCTGTAGTTGGCATTATATCATTAGCTTGGGGGGTTGATTTTGCCTTAATTCTAGTTCTTTTTCTGCTTCAGGCCAGAGTAAAGAAGTGCAGAAGTTTTATTATAAATGTTTTTTGTGATAATTTCTCATTGCTTAGCCTGTCCTGTGGAGATGACCTTACAGTTAATAATGTTTATGGATTAGCTATAACAGTTTTTATGCACGTCACCACTGTAACAATACAGTTGTTCTCATACATCCAAATCCTTGTTACGTGTCTCAAGAACAAACAATCAGATGCCAAATCAAAGGCAGTGAACACCTGCTTAGCACAGATAATTACATTTTTTCTTTTTGAGATTGTTGCTTTGTTCACAATACTGTCCTATCGATTTCCAAACATATCCTCAAATGCAAGAAATGCCTGTGGGATGCTGATATTTCTGATTCTGCCTGTTCTCAATCCTTTTATCTATGGAATGAAAACTAAAGATATCAGAACCACATTCTTTCGGGTTTTGAACAAAAGAAAAATTTCAATTTCAAAGTAAATGTTTGAATGTTCAAGGCACCTGTACTTGTTTGGTCCGCACTGATCTAATCTGTGGAATGCAAATATAATATTTTAGGCCTGTAATTATTTCGTTTTATTTAGACGTTACCAATTGTATTGAATTAAGTAACATTGACTCCATTCTGTTAAAATCACAGGTTTAATATTCTGTACTTCATTGATGTCCACCTGCAAAGCTGAAGTGGTTTTTGGTGCAATACATATGTCAAATGACAGCTCACAAGTCTCTATCCTTCAGAATTAACAGGCTGATCCTGTACTTGAGATTTTAAATTTGTTACTTAAACAAATCCGTCTACCTTTGCATATAAAATGCAGCACATTTAGAGATGAAAATGAAATATGTACTTTTCACATTATTGCATTCATAGTACCTTACTGAATGAACCAGCCCAGTTTAAGTTTCAACATTTATGAAAAAAATGTTTAAGCAAATCTGCGCTGTAAGCCTGTTTTGCTTTAGAGTGCTTTTTGTGGACATGAAGGACACATACAGGCGCAACAAATTCATTCTTTCTTAAGCAGTGTACGGCACACATTCCAAAATGGAGAATATTGCAGCCGATTCCCCTAATAAACCTGTAAAAATGCACAGCAAAAGAATTCCAGAATCAGACCTCAAAAACCATTTATTTATCTCTGCCTTCACCTAAAGTCCTGGTTTCTGTTTTAGTTTCTTTTCTGTGTTGTTTTTAGAATGCATTGTTTTAATTGCTCTTTCGGAAATTACTCTGTTTTTAATACATATTATTCAATCTCATTATTATCTTATTAATAGTGCTGTCAAACGATTAAAGTATTTAATCGCGATTAATCGCATTTTTGTCATAGTTAACTCAAAATGAATCGCGATTAAATTAATCAAAATGAATCGCGATCGCACATTTGTTCTATTCTAAATGGCCCTTCAATAATTTGTTTCCATCATTTTTATTTTATTTGAATGCTCTTATTAACATGGAAAAGTGGATTGGCTTGCTTTAAGCAATGTTTTATTTTATTGAAAAACAACATTGCCAAACAGGGCTGTACAAAATAAAATTACATTTAAGATAAACAAGGACTCAGCCTATAGTGCAGTTAAACCATGGCTTAATATTTTTTTTTTCAAGTTTGCTGTGAACATAGAAGTCAGGCCTCTTATTTCAAAAACAATAAACTGTAACAGTTAGGTTACCAATAAGAGGTAAGTCAACTACTTCTGTGCTTTCAACCAGCTGCCTGTTGACATTTTCCCAGTAAAGCTCGCTTCTTTTAAAGGTAAACTTTCTATTCAGAAGCTTTTTATCATCCATTTCGCCGTATCGCGCTCATCATTCACTCAAACGTGACATTAGCCTACTACACAGTTTGGGAGGGCGAAAAGAACGTTAATCTAAAAAAAAAAAAAAAATTATAAAAAAATTAACGGCGTTAAAATGGGTTTGCATTAACGCGTTAATAACGCGTTAAACTGACAGCACTACTTATTTATTATCTTAAATTCATTTATGATCTTTTTTTTGTATTTTATATTATCCTATTTTCTGGCCTTCATTAGCAGTTCTATGACTTTGCATTACTGTTGTTGTGATTGTCTATACCATGTTAAGCACCTTGAGACCTCTTTGTATTTTAAAGTGTGCTATATAAATAAAATCCATTATTATTATTTGTATTATCCACACGCGCTCTTCATTCTCTATCATTCATAATTAAAGAGGCTGATCCTGTGTAATACAGTTGAGGCAGGATAATACAAGTCCAAATCACAGTTTATAAATCCACAGAATCACTCCTACAGGGAGAGAATACAGAGGAATCTGCACCAGAGTCCCTGAATAAAATCAAGAAGTTAAAGAGTGTTATATCCAAATAACACCCCTTCTGAATACTCTTCTAAAACCAATAGAAACGTAACAAATACCTTGGATACAAGGTCTTGGCTCCACTCACATATGCAGTACCATGTCTCAATGTTATGGTCTGTAAAGCAGCAAGGACGTGTTTTATATATTATGTATTATACTACCACTAGCCAGCATTTTGATCTAACATTTTGTCTAATGCAGTATAGATAATCTGAAAATATGAAAGCTTTACATCCGAGAAGACTAAGGCCCAATCCCATTTCTAATCTCTACCCCTACCCTTACCCCTACCCCTTTGCCCTCGCTTTTTCAAACGGAGCCATAACGAAGGGGTAGGGAACGCTAGCCCTTCAAAATGGGATAGCCCTTCAACAATTACGTACGTCATCAGTACGAAGCGTCAGCTGTTACGTTACCGGAGAGCGACAGCTGTCACTCACCAGACTTAAACAAACATGGCGCCTGCAGCTGTTATTTACACAATGCAACATTTCATCAAACAAGTTTTAAAATCATGAATTACAAAGAAAATACTTTCATTTGTGTGATGCTTTCCCTGCTGTTTCCGACATTTTTAAATGGACTCGCGCGATGTTTGTTCTTTAATGATCACGGGTTCGCAATGCATTGAGGGAAATCAGTCTACCCCTCCGTTTGAAGTGTGCCCTCGGAAAATCTCCGTTTGGAGGGGTAGAAAGCGCTTCCCCTTCCCCTACCCCTCTGTCTTAACGTGAATTGGGATAGCACTACCCCTACACGTGAACGCGCAAAACGGAGGGGAAGGGGAAAGACGAAGGGGTAGGGGGTGAAATGGGATTCAGCCTAAAACATATTCTTAGGCCATAGTTAGCAAGCTAGCTTGCTATGAACATGATGGATTGTAATCCTCATGTTGACAGCTAATCATGAATCTTCTCGGTTATAGATATAACCTCGGTTTCCTGAGCTAGGGACCAGATGTGATTGACGGGAAATTACCTGTTCATTGACCAATCGAAGCACTTTCTATTCACGCCGGAAGGCCGAATTGCGGCAAATCACCACCCTGAGCCCGCCCCCTCAGGTCCCTATATATTGAAGGTGACTATGCCGCCCATCCTCTGAAGACTCTGAGCCTCCAGAAGAAAAAACACGCACTGTGCACGCAACATTATCACATCTGGTCCCTAGCTCAGGGAACCAAGGTTATATCTATAACCGAGATGTTCCCTATCGCTGTGGGACAGCGATGTGATTGACGGGACCGTGTCTAACCCCGCGTGCAACGGTGTCGGCCAATATACATATACACACGCCAACCCATTCGCCTTGCCCTCATAGAGGTTCATGTGGCGGCGGCAGTGTGTCTTATAAGGGGAATGAATTCAGTATAAGAGAAACGGGATCCCATGCTTATGAATACTTACAACCATCTGCGCCGTCCGCCTTTAATCCATAAAGGGAGACAGTTGTGCAGTTAATAAAACATTGCATGTTGCATATGATCACAGATCCCTCGCCTGCAACACACTCTGCAGGAAACCGGGCTCCACCACATCCAACATGTAGTAATTACACCGCGTTCCACATTATTATGCAAATTGGATTGAAGGGTCATAAACATTAATTTTTTAGTTTTTCAATTAAAGTCATGGGTAATATTGTGTCTCAGGGCTAATTGAATGATTGAAATCAATCTCAGACACCTGAGATAATTAGTTTGATAGGTGAGCCAAATCAAAAGAAAACTACTTAAGAAGGATGTTCCACATTATTAAGCAAGCTACATGTTTCAGGCAAAATGTGGAAGAAAAAGGATCTCTCTGCTGCTGAAAAGCGGCAAATAGTGCAATACCTTGGTCAAGGTATCACAACATTGGATATTTCCTAAAGAATTGCGCATGATCATTGGACGGGGAAAATATTTGTCACTGATTCACAGCACAGGTGGGTTCGTTCAGACAAAGGCAAGATAAGGAATATTTCTGCCAAACAAATGCGTAGGGTCAAGAGAGCAGCCACTAAAATGCCATTGAATAGCAGCAAACAGGTGTTTGAAGCCGCTGGTGCCTCTGGAGTCCCACGAACTTCAGGATGTAGGATGCTCAAGAGGTTTGCAAGTGTCATTAAACCTTATTCGGCCAACCCTCAACTCAGCTCACAAGCAAAAAAGGTTGCAGTGGGCTCAGGTCTACATAAAGACTAACTTTCAAACTGTTTTGTTTGCGGATGAGTGCCGTGCAACCCTTGATGGTCCTGATGGATGGAGTAGTGGATGGTTGGTGAATGGCCACCATGTCCCAACAAGGCTAAGACGTCAACAAGGAGGTGGCGGAGTCATGTTTTGGGCCTGAATCATGGGGAGAGAGCTGGTAGGCCCCTTCAGGGTCCCCAACGGTGTGAAAATGACCTCGGCAAAGTATGTAGAGTTTCTGACTGACCACTTTCTTCCGTGGTACAAAAAGAAGAGCCGCGCCTTCCATAGCAAAGTCATATTAATGCATGACAATGCACCCCCTCATGCTGCAAAGAATACCTCTGGGGCATTGGCTATAGCAGCCAATGCCCCAGAGGTATTCTTTGCATAAAAGAAGAGAAACTCATGGTGTGGCCCCTATCTTACCCTGACCTTAACCCTATTGAGAACCTTTGGAACATCATCAAGCAAAAGATCTATGTGGTTGGAAGGCAGTTCACACCCAATCTGGTGCTCTGGGAGGCTATTTGGCATCCTGATAAGACATTGAAGCAGAAAACAATCAAAGAACTCATGAATTCAATGGATGCCAGAATTGTGAAGTTGATATCAAAGATGGGGTCCTATGTTAACATGTAACTTGACCTGTTAAGATGTTTTTGATTAAAACTTTTTTTGATTTCAATAAATATGGCCTCCTAATGCTGCAAATTTAACAAATGACAATTTTGAGTTCTTTACAACCTATAAAATATCTTGAAACTCTGAGACTTTGAAACTCTGCATAATAATTTGGAACACTGCATTTTGAGTTTTTTATTTTTTTTTAAAAATACTGTTATCATTGGGAGGTTTGTTCAATAAAATTTGAATTATACTCTAAAAGTTGATGACTTGAAAATTATACTGACTGTATGTGCATTACTATTAAGGAAAATCTGAGCAAAGTGTAATTTGCGTAATAATGTGGAACGCGGTGTAATAAAGGTGTGGCGAGAGCTCCAGCTTGCAGCTTTGCAAATGTCATCCACTGAAACACCCTTAAACAGGGCCCAGGATGACGAAACCCCACAAGTAGAATGCGCACGAAGCTTTTCCGGGGGTTCCAATGACAAACTTGTATAGGACAAAGTGATAGCCTCAACCAGCCACCGGGAGAGGTTCGCCAGGGGTTTGCCTTTGGTGCTTGCACCAAAGCACACGAATAACTGATCCGATAGCCTGAATAAACCAGTGCGCTCTACATAAATGCGTAGAGCGCGCACTGGGCAGAGCTTGTGCAAGCGCTCCTCCTCCGCTGATGCGAAAGGAGGGGGCGAGAATACAGCCAACTCAATGACCTGGTTACGAAACGGAGTTGTCACTACTTTGGGTGTATATGATGCGTTAGGCCGCAATACTACCCTGTCCCCGGCAATCGAAAACTGAATGCACGATGGGCTGACAGACAGCGCTTGCATGTCACCAACGCACTTCGCTGACACCAGTGCCAGGAGCAGCGCGGTTTTCAAAGAAGCAAACTTTAAGTCCACCGTTTCTAGGGGCTCGAACGGAGGACCCGTAAGTGCCCGTAACACCACTAGCAAATCCCAAGAAGGCAATAGGTGCCTGACAGGCACTCTAAGACGCCTTATTCCAGCCATAAAGCGCAAAGCCAATGGATGATTACCTGGAGATTTGCGTTAATGCCAATATGGCAGGCGGAAATAGCTGCTAAATACACTTTGATAGTAGAAGACGCTTTTCCTTAATCAAATAATTGTTGCAAGAATTCCAAGATGATGCCCAATGCGCAATCAATAGGGTCGTGCTGACGTGCAGCGCACCATCACTCGAACATGCGCCACTTGAGCGTATACAGAGATCGGGTAGACGTCAAATTAAATAAATTTAATTTTCAAAATAGATGTTTGAATGTCCAGGCACCTGTACCTGTTTGGTCTGCACTGATCTAATCTGTGGAATGCACCAAAATATTTTAGGCATGTCATTATTTTATTTTATTTAGATTGTTTCCAATTGTATTCAATTAGGTAACATTACCTCCATTCTGTAAAAATCAAAGGTTTAATATTCTGGGCCTCGTTTCCCGATAACGACGTATGGATTTTTCATGGATTTTGGCGACATCGTAGACTCAGTAACACTTTCTACTTATGAGCGTTTCCCGAACATCATCTTAAAGTCAGGTGCACGAGCGCAACGTGCACAAGTTCTTAAGTATCTCTTAGGAGCTGTTTACGTCACGTTAACCTATTTACGTTAATTGCTGTGAAATTAGCTAGCCTATGCGTGCATCGAACGTGCACTGTGCACTGAATTCGGGGCGGGGATAGTAACGCCATCTCCAGCAGAGTATTTAAACTGTGTTCCATTGTAAGGACATTTATTACGATCTGTCTGAGGGTGGGCTGTCAAAGCTAGCATCATCAAAGTCATACAGTACAGTAGGCTACATACATTCAATAAAATTAACCTACATTTGAGTGCAACTGCATGACCTTTCTTACCCTACACTTACCCTTACAATAAAGAAGTGATCCTATTTCAACCATAACTTCATTTTAAATAATTTCTTTCTTTATGACATTTAGTTTATAGTTTAGACAGCAACGTTGACATCTATATTCAACTGCATCCACTACCTAATCTCAAACTTTATTTGTTGGTAACTCTCCAAAAAGGCTACCATTAACACATTTCTTAATGAAAAGGAAACATGCATCACAATAATACTTCAGTGTAACCTGTACCTATGTGGAGTGCAAATATGTCTTGCCATTACACTACCCAACAGCTCTACGTCTGCTAACACTACAGAATGCATAATTCCTACGGGCACTGCACTAGTTTTGTATAGCCTAATCTTTATTTTCAAATACTCAATATTCTTTATTTCTATTTTGATGGGAATAGGCAGTTGAAACAATGACATTCTCATGATGTGCTATACACAGAAACATCGTTTGGATTTCTTCTATAATAGGCCGAACGACGCCCCTGGATAAGGTGTCGAGGGGGTTGAAGCGTACGTCATGCGTGACTGTATGAGCTATGAAACTAGCGATTTAAAAAAAGTTTCAATGAAGAACATGGTTGCAAATATATATGTATACAACTGTGTAGAGCACGAAACAAGCATCTAGCTAGAAAGCTACCATATAAGCCAATGGAGTGGTGGCATAAGCGCTAATTGTGCCTTAAAACTACTGTTTGAAAGCTTCAGTTAAGACCTACATACTCTGCATTGGTCGCGTAGCACATTTCAGATCAAACCGAGTCATTATAAACATATAAAAAGTTGTGTAGATAGCTTTATTAATGTAAAATATTCCTCACTTCAAGTAGCCATGTTTTTTTTTTAATTCCCCTTTCTTCCGAACGACGGCCGAAAAACGCCCCTGGTGGATTAAATCGCTAAGTGTGAAGTTACTACTGGTCCTGACCACACGTAGAATCCTTCTCAACGAAAGATAAACTTAAGCTAAGTGCGGCGTCGGGAAACCGCTCTGCAACGTAGGATCCCTCTTACGACCGATTTCAAGTCCTTTTAAGGCTAAGTGCGCGTTCGGGAAACGAGGCCCTGTACTTTTAGACTTACTTACAATACATATGTCAAATGACAGCTCACAAGGTTCTATCCTTCATAATTAAACAGGCTGATCCTGGACTTGATATTTTGTATGTGTTACTAAAACAAATATTACTGCCTTTGCATATAAAATGCAGCACATTTAGAGCATAAGATGAAAATGAAATATGTACTTTTCACATTATTGCATTCATAGTACCTTACTGAATGAACCAGCCCATTTTATGTTTCAACATTTATGAACAAAATGTTAAAGCAAATCAGCGCTGTAAGCCTGTTTTGCTTTAGAGTGCTTTTTGTGGACATGAGGGACACATACAGGCGCAAAAATGCACAGCAAAAGAATTCCAGAATCAGACCTCAAAGCCCATTTATTTATCTCTGCCTTCACCTAAAGTCCTGGTTTCTGTTTTAGTTTCTTTTCTGTGTTGTTTTTAGAATTCATTGTTTTAATTGCTCTGTCCGAAATGACTCTGTTTTTAATACATATTATTCAATCTCATTATTATCTTATTAATTATCTCAAATTAATGTATTATCTTTTTTTAATTTTTTTTTATTATCCTATTTTCTGTACTTCCTTAGCACTTATAGTACTTTGCATTATTGTTGTTGTGAATGTCTATACCATGTTAAGCACCTTGAGACCTCTTTGTATTTTAAAGTGTGCTATACAAATAAAATCCATTATTATCATTTGTATTATCCACACGCGCTCTTCATTCTCTATCATTCATAATTAAAGAGGCTGATCCTGTGTAATACAGGTGAGGCAGGATAATACAAGTCCAAATCACAGTTTATACATCCACAGAATCACTCATGCAGGGAGACAATACAGAGGAATCTGCTCTGAGTCCCTGAATGAAATCAAGAAGTTCAAGAGTGTTATATCCAAATAACATCCCTTCTGAATACTCTTCTAAAACCAATAGAAACGTAACAAATACCTTGGATACAAGGTCAAGGCTCCACTCACATATGCAGTACCATGTCTCAATGTTATGGTCTGTAAAGCAGCAAGGACTTTTTATACATATAACATATATTATACTACCACTAGCCAGCATTTTGAACTAATGAGAGTGTTTAAACAACATAACCTAGAGATGCAAGATATTGTCTAATGCAATATAGATAATATGAAAATATGAATGTATGACATCCGAGCAAAACTAAAACATAGTCTTAGGCCATAGCTATAAACATGGTTGATTGTAATCTTCATGTTATCAGCTAGTCGTGAATCCTATTAAAGAGTGTGCACTTAAATTTGGAAACTGGGAAGGCCTCAAAGCACGTGTTTTATTTGCATTATCAAATGTTGTAGGCTCCCATTTACTATGTTGGGAATTGTAACAGTGATCCCATGGATTTGTTCCCCCCAATATATCACTTTAAACCTAAATCTATGTCATTTTAAATAATATTATAATATGAACTGAAAGCACTTGTGCCTATTATAAATGCAAAGCAATGCATTTTTAACACTCTACAGTTCAATACCTTTTAGACTTTTCTAAGTTGTCTGACATGCCTTGATGTTTTTGTACCTTTCCCTTAACTAAAAACATTGATGCACAAATGGAATATATGATTATATTCTAGAAGACCTCAGCAATAATATCATGTAAGTAAAAGGAATGAAGTAAAAAAAGGTTTACTTTAAATCAAATGTAAACATACCCTTGGAAAAACCTTGTTTCAGAGGTGCTCAGACTTTGCACAAAAACACATTGTAAAGATTTATTCACAATACTTTTTATTTCTGAACCTTGTAAACATAGGTGTTGGCTATACATATGTTAGTTTAGTCAGGACTTCGGGCGGTGATTGCCATAATTTGGCACATTGGTGGCATCTAGTGGCCAAAAGGACATTTTACTCAGTGTTTGTGTTCACATTTGTTTCTTGTTGTGTGCCCTCACCTGTTTCTCATTGTGTGCCCTCACCTGTTTCTCATTGTGTGCCCTCACCTGTGTCCCATTATGTGCCCTCACCTGTGTTCCATTATGTGCCCTCATCTGTTTTACATTGTGTCACAATTAGCCAGGAGATAAAATACCTGGCTAGTTTCCCTGACTCTTATCGAGTTGTTATATTGTCTTTGTTCCCCATGGTTGCTAGAAGTGCTCTCAAGCACCATAGTTTGTAATGCTCTCAAGCACATTAGTTTGTAGTGCTCTCAAGCACATTAGTTCTTAGTGCTCTCTCTTGCACTTACTTGTCTCTAGCCATAGCTAGTTTCAGGCTAGTGTCTCACTACCTGAGAGCTATACCGTTTGTACTTATTTAGTTTATGGCCTTTTGCCCTGTTCTTGGTTTTCTGCGTTTGGAGTTACCATTTATCTTCTGTGCTTTGGATTACGTTTGTTTGGAATCTCTGTTTGAAAATAAAGAAAGTAACTTTCAACACCAGCCTGCTATTGGGTCCTCACTGCCTCAGTAGGCTAAACGCTGGTTACTAATCCAGCAGCATGGGTTCAATCCCCGGCAGAGCCCTGACAGAACGACCCGATCAACATGGACCCAGCAGGTAGTGCCCAACAGGAAAACAAGAGGTTGGCGCAGATGTTGGAAGCGCTACGTCAGCGCGAGCAGGTCTTGGTGCAGCGGCAGAAGGATCTCGACCGCCAGCAGGAGGATCTAGCTCGTCACCAGCAACAACTGGACCATTGGCAACAATAACTGGACTAACCACCTTCAGTTCAGTTCCCACCCTCCTCAAGTTCAATCTGGAGTGCAGCTGCTGGCCCATCACCCTCTCCTCGACCGGTCACAAATTGCCTATTTGATAATCTTGCTCTCAGGCAAGGCCTTGGCTTTGGCAACTGCAATGTGGGAGAAGCAAGGCCCAGAGTGCTCCAGCCTCAGGGCTTTTCAGGCGGTGATGTTGTGGGTCTACGACCGAGTTACAATGGACAGCTTCGAGGCCTCCATTGCTGCTGCTCTGGAAAGGGGTGCTGCCTGTAACCCTGCTCTCCGGATGACAGCTGCTGCAGTTCCAGAGGCACCCAGCCTGGATGCAGCAGGCCTGGAGACCCCCAGCCTGAGTGAACCAGGTTTCCCAGTTGCTTCACTTCCAGAGGCACCCAGCCTGGATGCAGCAGCCCTGGATGCCCCACGTCCCAGTGGACCAGGCAACCCGGATGCCACAGTTCCGGAGACCGATGCCGCACCAGGCAGCCCCGAAGCCGCCAGTCTGGATGCCACAGCCCTAGATGCTGCCAGCCCAGAGGCCAACAGCCCGGATGCCGCATGCCCAGAGGCCGACAGCCCAGATGCCACGTTCCCAGAGGGAGTGGAGTTGTCTGTCTCACAGCGTAGTCGGAGTTGGCCCCCCCGCTGGACATCTGCCTGTCCCCTGTGTATTCGGACTGCCCTCTGAAGGTGATGGTGTGTCTCATTCCAGACCCTCTTGCTTTGTTGGAACCGGTGGGGATATGGGAAGAGAGGTGGTTGATGGCTGAGCACACACTGGAAGGGTCTGAGGCCTGTGGTTGCCTGTCGAAGGGAGTACTGTGCGTTCTCTGCCCAGGGGAGGAATTGGCTCCAGCTATACTGGTGACCGTGGTTCAGAGGAAGCGGCTTATCTCTTTCAGCTTTCGTTCTGTCTACCAATTCGTCTGCAGATGGTATCCAGGTGAGAGACTCACTGTCATACCCAAAGGGCGAACAGAAATCTCTCTAGAAGCAGGAGATGAATTGGGGACCACAGTCGGAAACCAGAAGAAAGTGTCGTAACACGTGATGGAACAAAGCTGTGGCCATGGCTGCCGCTGTAGGGATTCGTTTCATGTAGATTAGCTTGCAGTCTTTGGAGAAGCTGTCAACCACGATGAGTGTACAGGTGAAGTCTCAGAAAGAGGGAAAGTCGGTGATGAAATCTACACCCAGGGGTGACCGTAGGCTTTGCGTAATGGGCAGAGGCTGAAGCTTCCCAGCTGGCAGATGGCGAGGGGTATTCGCCATTGCGCATACTGCGCAGCCGCCAGCGAACCTTCTTATGGTATCCGCCATGCTTGGTCACCAGTAGCGTTCTCAGAGCAGAGAGAGGGTCTGATTGGCCCCAGGGTGACCGGTGCCCAGTAAGTTGTGTGCCGACTCGATAACCTGGGTACAGAGGGAGCTCGTGGGGTAGGTCTTGCTGACAAGGGTGCCTGGCAGAGCAGGGTCTTCTGTTAGGGCATAAGCTAGTTAATCTTCCAGGGCCATCTGGATCGAGGAAACAATGTTGTGGGGCGGTAGGATGTCCTCCGGATGATCCGAGTCCTCAACCTCCCCGTGGATCCTGAAGAGGGTGTCCACAAGTATATAATTGGGCCCTGGACAATAGTTGAGGGTAAAGCGGGTGAAGACAAAGGGATCCATCTGGCTTGCCAGGGAGAGTGAGGCGGGTGCGGAGGGGAAGGCCTGCTTCAGTTGGTGGAAGGCTACATCCGCCTCGGGACTCCAATGAAGGGACTTGGCTTTGCCCTAAGGAGGGAGGTAAAGGGCTCCATTACTAAACTATAGTTCTTTATGAAACGACAATAGAAGTTTAAAAATCTCAAGAACCTCTGTAGCTCCTTGATGGTGGTAGGTCGTGGCCAGGACTCCACAGCCGTCACCTTCCCCTCGTCAATGTAGATACCTGAGTTGGAGATGTTGTACCCCAGGAACTGGAGCTTACTTCACCGTGGTTTTCTGGTGATGGAGTGAACGTAATAAGGGACTGGGCTCAGGGTCTGGGGGAGAGCTAGTTCCCTATGGAGGGGGCCTGATATGAGTCGAGGAGGGCTTGGGATGAAACAGACCTAGCGGAGGTAGTCGGGGTGACAGGGATAAATAAAGGGTTACATAATATAATGCGAAGTTGGAAGTACTTGGTTGGATGGTGTTCGGGCATGCCAAGATGAGGTGACCCTCAGCTCCACAGTAGGGACAGAGGCCAAGGGTAAGGCACTACTCAGATGTGTGCGTTGATCCAACGGATGAGGGAGGAGGAGTCTGGCTGATGGGGTTGTGTTGATAACGGAGACGTTATAGTTAGATTGAGAGGTCAACAAACCAATCACAACGCTAGCAAGCTGTTTACCTTGTCAGTAGTAGCATGCTTACATTAGATTGGTGGCTCAGGCACCTCGCAAATCAGACGTGTTTTTTAGGTACAATAACAGGCTTTTTAAATTGAACAGTGTCTATTTCTCGGTAACTTTGAAAAAATCTCAGCAAAAAAGTCAAACAAACTACTTTTAGGTACCAATATGACCATCTACGAAGTTTGATACGCCATCTTTTTTTTTGGCTTTTAGTTCTTTAGACGTGAGTATAAATGCGATCTGATTGGATAGTACCTGTGCTGTCAGTTATGCATGAAAGTGAAAGTCCTCTCTATGGCAGAGGTGGTGTAGACACACACACTCTGAAATTTACCTCTGCATTTAACCCATCCAGGGAAGTGACACACACACACAGTGAAGTGAGGTTACACACTAACCCGGAGCAGTGAGCTGCCATTGGCAGCGCCCGGGGAGCAGTGATCGGGGTTAGGTGCCTTGCTCAAGGGCACTTCAGCCGTGGATGTGGGCATTGGAGAGCAGTGGTCTACCACTTCCCCCGCCCACATTTTTCCTACTGGTCGGGGATCGAACCGGCCACCCTACGGTTTCCGGCCTGAAACCCTAACCAGTAGGCCACAGCTGCACTCCCAGTAGGCCACGGCTGCCCTCAAGAAAGGCAATTTGATTGGCTGACGCATGCGTTGCCTCTCAAAAAGTTGAAACATTTTCAATTGCCACAAGCAACGCATAAAACGCAACGCAATGGAACCCAATGGAGCCACAATTCAGTTTGGCAAAGGATAACATCAACCCAATCAAAGTGGGCTCCAACCCAACAGTCTGGCCCATATGGGGTAGCGACAAGGGCATGAAGCGGCCTGCTGATACGATAGATCCCTCAGGCAGTTCTGCTGGTGGTGAGCAACTCAAATGGTGAGCCAAACCTAGTCGTCGTGGCCGGAAAGCTGCAGACGGGGAGATGGTTCCAACCCTGTAATGAGCACTGGCTCATTCTAGACACAGCCAGGGTGCGGAATTGCAGGGTGTACTGCAGGTGTGTGGTGAGGGCGTTAAATGCCACACGGATTCCACCCATTGCAAAGTCCCTGCCCTGAAGGAGGGAGATGACGTAACACACTTGGGACCTCTCATAGGGGAACTGATGCAGCTGCATCTCCAGAGCGAGGGAGCACTGAACCCGCAACAGGCATCAGGTGATTCGGAGAATGAAGTGGGGCTGGACACAGTGGCCGAGCAGAGGAAAGGTGCAGCTCCTTTGGCGACAGCAGGAGGCTTCGGTGAAGCTCATTTACCATGCCTTGGAAGGAGTCGGGTGAGGGAGAGGCTCTGGATGATTTCACATTGATGGTCTGACCTTCTGTCATGGACTTCAGGCAACACACAAAGACATTAGGGAAATGGAAGTTTAGTGGAATAGCCAAAGCCAGGCGAACAGGGAAATAACGGGGACTAAACAAAAGCAAAACGGGATTCAAAAGCTCAGAAGATAACAAGTGCAAAGGGGATGTGATATTTCAATTAAACTTTCAATTAAACTTCAATTAAACACAGAGAAGAAATCTAGTAACAAACAAAACACACAGAGGTTAAACTCTGGAAAGTCACAAGTTAAGGATAATAACTAAAATCTCGACAACTGGAGGGCAGGGGGCTGGGAGATACACGGAAGACCTGGAAGTCCAAATACAGAACTCGGAGTGAATTGCTGGAGTAGACGTTGGTGACAGGTTGCTAACACGGGTGGTTGGTCCTTGTTTCGACAAGGCCAGACGAGGCGTGGCATTTATAGGATCAGGAAACCTTTGCAGGTGTTTTGAGTTAATTAGCTGATTGAAGTGTGACACCATGGGCCCTATCTTGCACCCAGCGCAATTGACATTGTCACCGACGCATGTATCATTCCTATTTTGCACCCGGCACACAGCGGGATTTTCCCTCCAGAGGCGCGCGTCGAAATGAACTTGCACCGAAATGGGCGGGGCGGAACAGAGAAGGCGTTTCTCAGGCGCAAGTCTTCCCTGGTGGTATTTTGCAGTTTCAAAACAACAGTGCGCCGTAGACCAGAAAAAACCTAGTCTAATGTCAGAGGCACATTGTGTAGAGTCTGTGGCGCGTATTCAGACGCTATTTTAAGTAGGACCTATAGGCTACACTTTACTTCTCTCATCTACACGAGAGATTTACACCAATTTTTTGGCAAGCCATATATAATTACAAGGCAAATAAAGTATTTACCACATGAGGAAATCATTGTGATATCCATATCCAAGATATTTTACAAATAGGCATACATCTAGCGTACACATTGACCCAAATGATTCAGGTTAATTGTAATGGCGGTTCAAACCAGACTGGTTGGCCAATAGCGGCATGACACATAGGTATATA
Organism: Sprattus sprattus; assembly: GCF_963457725.1. Lineage (NCBI taxonomy): Eukaryota > Metazoa > Chordata > Actinopteri > Clupeiformes > Clupeidae > Sprattus > Sprattus sprattus. The sequence continues at coordinate 9,654,500 of NC_137928.1, forward strand.
AAGACACCTGTCTAAATGGGTTCTCCGTCAAGAAACAGAGCTGAAGAACAATTCTGAAGACTGTCATACCGTTATGTAAGTCCATTAAGAACCTTACTCGCCGACGTACCAGTTAGGTTGCGGTTAATCGTAATTTTTGTCCATTGCGCAGTGAAATGGAATACGTCTTGGGGCAGAGGATCGGACGCCGGAGGGAGAGGGTCTACCGGCCCAGGCAGACCTATCTTTCTTTGAGTGAGGATGAATGCAGGCGAAAGCTACGCCTGACCCGTCAGGCTGTGACTGATGTCTGCCATATCCTGGCAGATGAGCTGGGGACAGACGCACACTGTCCCTATGCCCTCCCCGTTGCAGTCCAAGTAACAGCGGCACTGCATTTTTATGCGTCTGGGTCGTTCCAGCACCCCCTCAGCTCTATTGGAGGCATATCACAGTCTGCAATACGTTTGGCTATACATGCAGTTACGTCAGGTCTAGTCCGACATGCTGGGGAATTCATAAAATTTCCCGTAACACCCGACAGCCAGGAGAGGGCTAAGCAGGCGTTCTGGGAGAAGTATGGGTTCCGTGGCATCCTTGGCGCTATAGACTGCACCCATATTCACATACGTGCCCCCCCAGTAAACGCATTGATTTATGTTAGCCGCAAGGGAACACATTCTATAAACATCCAAGCCATTTGCGATGCCACTTCACGTGTCTGTCACGTTTTTGCCAACTATCCTCATTCATTTTGGCAAACTCGTCAATTCCTGCCCTTTTCGAGGGGAATCCTCCATTGGATGGGTGGCTGTTGGGGGACAATGGCTATCCATTAAAAACCTGGCTAATGACGCCTTTTATCCACCCTGCAACAGTGCGCGAAACTCATTTTAACAGAAAACACACACACACACGCAGTATAATAGAGCGAACATTTGGGATTCTAAAAATGCGCTTCAGGTGTTTGGACAGGTCAGGTGGTACTTTACAGTACAGTCCTCAAAAAGTCGCAGCATTCTTTGTGGCATGTTGTGTTTTACACAACATTGCCATGAATCATGGATGTGTCAATGACATAAATAAGGATAGATTAGAGGACTTTAGAAGACGTGAGGTTGAACTGCAAGTGCCGATGCCATTAAACCCAAATGCCCCAGCAGCAGCACGAGAGAGGAGCGCTCACCTGACAGAAGCGCTACTTCCTCTATAATGAGGTAAGCAAACCATTGCCATCTCCAGGGTATTGCTTGAGCAAATTGCAATATTATTACCAAGCATACATAACCTAGTGATTCAGTGAGGGTGGACCCAAAACATCGGAAAGTATGTTTTTGTGACTTTTATCTCAAATATGTTGCCACCAAAAAACAAATGCTAGTAACTGAAAAAATACAAACGAGAAATGAAAAGTAGAAACATTTCTCCAAACAAGCATGGGAAAATTTTGTCGTGATTGTTTCTGGTAACACACGTTCTGGTGGCCTCACGGGAGGTGGATCTGCCTCGACCCAGGACCTGATGGCAGCAGAGGACATCGCCACGGAAATTATTTTTTCCCTCCTCTCTTCCGCAGGGGCCTACGGCGGGAATCGAGATCTGAGGGCCCGGGAGTGGCCAACCTCCTTGTACTCCTGGTGGAGTAGGTGAACGGAGATGGAGTGGGGGGGGGAGGGGGGGGGGGCATGGGCACAACAGGAGGGGGTGGTGGTGGTGGTGGTGTATATAGAGGCACATGCTCCATCACTGCAGCTATTCTCTCCAAGCTGGAGGCGATGCGTTCCAGTGGTCGCAGCAACATCGCCACTCGGTCGAGACGGGAACCAGTGCTCCGCCTCATCCCGGACAGCTTCCGCTCCAGCATGTTGAAGCCAGCTTGCTGGAGCTGCAGGAACGGGTGGTCATCCGGGCCGGCGATGCTGCCACGGCGTGTAGTGTGCCTGGCTCCTCTGCCCCTTGGAGGTGGCGCGGCTCCCTCCCCAGCTGGACAATGCGCACTTAGCGGCTCTTGCGCACTGGTACCGAGGCCAGGGTCTTCTTCTTGTGAAGCTGCGAGACATTTGATTTATTGTATGGCTTTGTTGCATTTATTTCATGCCAGTATTATTATAAATCTTGTAAACTCATCTCTGTGTACGTGGACTTTATTTATGTACCTTGGGTTTGGTCAGCTGGTGCACTGGGTTGGGTGCCGATTTCCATGCCCCCAAATCCCTGCACGCTCTCAGGCGTGAGGGTAGACGTGGCGATGAACCTTTCCGGTCTTCCTCCAGGTAATTCTGCCATTATAATAACAAGCCGCTGTGGAATATTCGCTCCTCGCTCTTTAAGGGAATGTGAGATGACGCTCTGATTGGTTTATTGCATATTACGCCCAAACCACACCTATGGCTGAGTAACCTCCTTTGGACCAACCCATTTGACATTTGCGCCGGACGCAAGTGTGTTTTTTCCGCCGTTATAATAGCAAATGTGCCATAGAGCTACTTGCGTTTGGTGCTGTCCTACCTGCGTTTCTGATCGTTAAAATGGGCCCCATGAGTCTTCAATAATGACAATTTTTACAATATTCAAATTTTCTTACATACTGAATTTTGGGTTTTTGTTAAGAAGATTCACACTTTCCCTGTTTCCCTCACAGACTCACGGCCACGCCCCTTTCCCAGCCTGTTCATTCCCCACCTGGTTTCAATTAGCCCAATTAGCCCTGATCACCTGCCACCCTGCCACCACCTTGAGAAGCTACACCTGTGCTCACAGCCCCTTCTTTTCACTCAGAGACACAAAATCCTGAATGCTGTTGCATGTACTCCTTCTGTGTGCGTTTTCTGACCCATGTAAGTTTATTGATTACTTTCATGGACTGATCTTGTTTTAATTAAGATATGGAAATGTATGCTAGCCTAATTTGTTGCCCTGATAATGATCCTAAGTTTGTTGCTGACGTATTGCCTGTGTAGGCCGAGACTTGTTGTATAGTTATGATGTGGCACACTGTTTGATTTACTACCTACCTTCTTGTATTTTATGATTTGAGCACACTTTGTATGCTGGGGCACCCTTTTGTTCAATGTATTTGTTTGGCACTGATTTGTACGATTTTTCCCTTCCTCCTAGAAACCACACACCTACCTAACTTCCCTCCACACACCTTCCTTCCTCACACACCTTCCCTCCACACACACCTTCCTCACCTACCTACCTTCCTCACACACCTACCTTCCTCACACACCTACCTTCCTCACACACCTACCTTCCTCACACACCTACCTTCCTCACACACCTTCCTTCCTCACACACCTACCTTCCTACCACACACCTACCTTCCTCACACACCTACCTTCCTACCACACACCTACCTTCCTCACACACCTACCTTCCTACCACACACCTACCTTCCTCACACACCTTCCTCACACACCTACCTTCCTCACACACCTACCTTCCTCACACACCTACCTCCCTCACACACCTACCTTCCTCACACACCTACCTTCCTCACACACCTTCCCTCCACACACCTACCTTCCTCACACACCTACCTTCCTACCACACACACACACACACACACACATCCTACAGTCCTACTCATATCTAGTCTGGGAAGTCCCGCCCCTCTTCTACCGGCCAATTTGATTTTGCCTCTGAAAAGGGTCTGGCAAAGATTGCACAGCCGTTCAGTACAGCATTCTCAGGATCTCTGGGACCAATCACAAACTGTCTTTTGGCTACCTGTCGCGCCATTGGCGGATTTAAACTTACCACGGCTACGTTACAAAATCTACTGCACGGAGAGTTTTTAAACATTGAACATGGTGGCCGCCGAAGCACCGCAAAACTTCGATAAGGCAAGTTTTCTTTGAAAACAGAACAGAAACTTGCCCTGGAACAATTAATACAGAAAAAATATGTGTTTGCTTTATTACCGATCGTTGTATCGTTGTATAGTATCGTTGGTCTGATTGATTAAAGGCGTGTCCAATTACGTGAGTGAAGTGGATCGCTGTTGAGTAGTTTGCCAGACTAACTGAGCAAATTAAATGCAGTGAAGGGGCGGGGAATTCCCAGACAAACTCATATCCTCACTGGACACCTAATAAACAAAATATATGTGAATCCTGACTGGACTAGTGTGTTTCACCGACCACCCCTATTGGTCTCAAGCCAGCCACCCTGAACCTCCTCCACCTCCTCCTTTTCAGTTTTCATTAGCTGTCAGTTGTAATCATCAAAAATAAATAAATAAACACTTGAACAGTGTTGCTACAGGTACTTTGAAAAGGTTATCTGATTACTGATTACTCCTTTAAAAAGTAACTTGGTTACTTTGCAGATAACTTGATTTTAAAAGTAACTAAGTTAGATTACAAGTCACTTTATTAGTTACATTCAGCAGCTGCCGACAACACCCCAGCCGCCTCAACATAAAAATGATAACCGGTTTGCCAACCCTCACTTTATTTAAAGTGCATTTTTAACAGTAATGTACCCAACAACAATGTACAATGTATCTGTTGAACTTTTTTTTCTGAACATTGTACCTGTTGTTCACAGCGTTAGATAAGCAAGGAGTGGTTTTACAAAACAAAACAAGTGTATAACAACACATGTAGGCTGATATCATTTCTACATCTGTAACTGTGGCCTAATCCTATGTTGAAATCACATGTTATGAGTGAAACAGTGGAGTGGGGCGAGTAAACCAGTGGTTGTACCTCATTAACAGAAGCTCTGTAAGTTTGACAGTGCTGCAACTACAAATGTTTCTTCAAATTTAAGGTTGTGTTTTCGCCACCAGCACAGAGTGTACAACGAACCTTGATATTTCCATCTTTAGCTGACAAATACTCAAAATAGTGATTGAATTTCCAACTCAAAAATGCGCATCTCTCTCTCTCCTCCGCAATTGTTGTTTGTATCGCTGCGTGGTAGGTCTATGTATATACACTTGACATGACCCTCCTGCTGAAAACGTGACCTACTTAACGCATAAGCTACATGACTTCTCTCCCAGAGACCCACGAAGAAATCAAATATATATTTTACTATTAATGACAAAATAGCAATGCACAGTGACTTGGACAAGTAACTTTAATCTGATTACTGGTTTGGAAATAGTAACTCGTTAGATTACTCTTTACTGAAACAAGCGGTCAGATTAGACATCACTGCACTTGAAATATATCAGTGTGTGTAATGCATCTATAAAATATGGGAAAAGTTTCACTTTTTTAATCGAATCACTGAAATAGATTCATTTTTTGATGATATTCTAATTTATTGAGATGCAACTGTACCCCTCCTAATGTATAATGTAGTGTGCGATGTCATTCTAGGAGGCAGTTTCCTGTAATACTGGATGTTACCTGGAGAGTTAGGCGGTATATATTCAGCTCCCATTGACAATGCTTCAAGTCACTGTGGAATGTAAGCTAGGGTAAGTAAGGGATGGTTTAACACAGTAGTTATTTGTAATCTTTATACTTTATACTCTATTGAAATATTCCTTCTGTTCTTAGGCACTGTACTAGTTATATCATATATCATACATTATATAATATATATTTTATTATATTATACTCTTTTAAAACTGGCCTAAAAAAATATTTCAGGCGTTTTTGACTTTGATAAACCACTGTCACTAAGTTTTCTATTATGCTTATGTTTACTAGTTGTATTTTATGTTATTATTATAGTTTGTTTCTACTATGTTTTTACTATGTAGCCTACTGGCTCTGTGTCACTCTGATATTCTTTTGAATGAACAAACAGATAAAACACAAATAACAAATAACAAAAAATACAAATCAAATGCATTATTTATTAGTATTATTATTCTATCATGTAGTCAGTGATTGGTGCTGATTTCATATAAATGTACCTTTTTTATTTTAGGTGGGGAATTTAAGAGGACATAATAATACAGCCATGTCTCTCAATTCATCAAGCCCAACAACTATATTAACTTTACCTTCATTCGCCTTTCCTCCATCATTCAGAATTCCAGCTCTTGTTTTTTCCACCCTTACATATCTCATCATAATGTGTTTCAATTTGATGATTGTTTTGACTATTGCTGTCAACCATAACCTGCACAAACCTATGTATATACTACTCATTAATTTACCTATTTGTGACATGTTGGGAGCGACGGCATTTTTCCCCCAGATGATATCCAGTATGCTGTATCAGAACAGAGTTATATCATATTGGGCATGTGTGCTGCAGGCACTATTAGTGCATACATACGGTGGTGGATGTCTTCTTATATTGACAGCCATGGCCTTTGACCGCTATATTGCTATCTGCTCCCCACTGTCATATAATACCATTATGACCAGTAATAACTTGATTAAAATTATAAGTGGTATTTGGCTTACAGACATAATTTTGATATTCATACTAATTTTTATGGTACTCCAATTCAAGATTTGCAGGACCAACATCAATGATATGTATTGTAACAACCCTTCTTTGGTGAAACTGGCCTGTGAAGTGACAAATGTGAATAACCTCTATGGTCTTTTTACCATAGCTTTTTTTCAGGGTATATCATTGGGTGTAATTGTGTTTACATATTTACAAATCCTTATCACTTGCATTTTCAAGAAACAGGCAGATGCCCGAAGTAAAGCTATTCAGACATGTGGTGCTCATTTAATAGTTTTCTTATTCTTGGAATTTAATGCTTTTTTCGCTTTACTTGCACATCGTGTTGAAACAGCACCTACCTTCTTACGTAGAGCTTTGGGGGTATCTGTGATGATATTTCCTCCTCTATTGAATCCATTGATATATAGTTTTAATACAAAGGATATCAGAAGAAATATTGTGGCATTCTTTAAAAGGAAAACATCGCCCTTCTAATTTATATTTAAGTGTTATTTGTTGATTTTAGACATCATCTACATGTGAACAGTTTTACTCAGTTATTCTCTGTGTAAATATGTATCTTTCAGCACTGTAAATGCAGCATTGAATATTATTAAATGACGTTGATAACAGATTTAAATTACAATTATATACAGTATATGACAATAGTTACGATTTTATGAAACTTCTTTACATACTAATTTCACTATATTTTGTGTATCTTCAATGACACTCAAACAAAGCTTGTGATCACTTAAAAAAGACTATTTTGATCACACTGAATTGTGCCAAGTCTCTGAGGTTTCCTAAATCACTAACAAAAGCAAATAAATAATTTAAGACCCTGGGGTTGCTGAAATATGAGAAATGTGGCTATAGGTCAAGTTAACTGGAAAGGTTTGAGGTAGTCCTCTTAGTGTGGTACTAAAAAGCCATACTCTGTTTGCTGTGAACACACAGGATTTATAACATATAACCAACACTTTTAACATCACCTTCTGGCCCAGAGCCATGGGGGCATGGCCTCTCCTGTTGACAGTGTGCATTGACATTTCTCACTCAACACTGATGCAACCGAATACAAAATAAAATGGCAAAAACACTAACAATTATACATAAGCCTACTTTTGATGAATTATATTTATGTTTCTAATGTTACAATCACATTAAAAAAGAGTGACAAGTACTCCACAGTGTCACAGAGATAGGTTGGGGTGCTACACAGACTGATTTGTTTGACTTTTTTTTGCTTACATTTTTTAAATGTTACTGAGAAATAGACACTGTAGAATGTAAAAAAAAAACTTTATTATAATTGAAAAATACGTCTGAAAGGATTTGTGAGGTGTCTGAGACACCTATCTAATGTTAGCATGCTACTACATACAAGGTAAACAGCTTGCTACAGGCGTGATTGGTTTGTTGACCTGTCAATCTCACTATAACGTCTTCGTTCATACGCGTTGGAATGCGTTGATGCGTCAGGGTTAACGGATCCCCATTCACTTTGAATGGGGTGACGTCATCCTTTTCAACGGAGCCACAATTCAGTTCGGCAAAGGATGACGACACCCCATTCAAAGTGAATAGGGATCCGTTAACCCTGACGCATCAATGCAATCCAATGCGTACGTGTGACCGCTGTGTAATTGGACGCGCTCTCTCATGCACCTGAACTTGAATACAGAAACGCCCCGCCAGCTCCTTATAAGGCATGCTATTGCAACATGTACACACTCCACAGGCAACGCAAAAGCAACTTCAGAGACTGATCAAAATCATTTCAAAGCAAGCACCGGTAAACCCAGCCCTAATTTCACCAGGGCAGAGGTGGAGGTACTGTTGCAGAATGTAGATGTGTCCATTCTATTCCACTAGGGCTATATCCACACGATTGAGTTTAGTGCTTATTTATTTATTCACTGAGTTTAGTGCTTTTATTTATGTTAGGACATCACGATGGCTTGGTCTCGGAATCATGACTATAAATGTTAAACATAATTGTTAATGATACAAATATTTTCCTATGTATTATTATTATAATTATTTAAATCCGAGGATGTCTGTAGAATCACACAATCAACAACGATTTAGCTTCCTTGGCTGAAGTAGCTAGCATAGCATTGGCCATTGAAATGAATTGCGTAGCTAGCATAACATTGGCCATTGAAATAAATAGCTGACTAGCATAGCATTGGCCATTGATATAGCGTAGCTAGAATAACATTGGCCATTGAAATGAATAGGAGTTGTAAACTGTCATTTTCTCCAGTTCTTGGCGTTCTTTGTGAGAATACAGCCTGATTGGTTTATGCTATGCAGGCTTTGGCCAATGACGGGCTGTCATTGTTCTGACTGAGATGAAATGCAAAAGGTCAGCGAGTGTTTTGTGTTTTGCGTAGCAAAAAACGGAGAGACAAACTCTTGTGAACCGGTTCATAACTTTTAAATCGGGCAAAGACCGGTTAATTTCATTTTAATACCGATACGGGAATACATACATCGATGTAGTCGTATTTTACACACGTAAAACAGATATCGATACGTACCGGTTCTTTTTTACACCCCTAGTGCACACCCTTTGATATGACCCAAAATCGAGCTGAGGTGCATTTTGTTTCCAATGATACTGCTTGAGATGTTTTCTACAACTTAATTGGAGTCAGAAGAATTGAGCAATCAGGGAACACATGTCTTGGCCAGGGAGGTGAGCAGAAACCCGAGGGTCACTCTGACAGGGCTCCAGGGTATCCTTGTGGAGATGGGAGAACCTTTCAGAAGATCAACCATCCAGGCAGCACTACACTAATCAGGCCTTTATGGTAGAGAGGCCAGATGGAAGCACCTCCTTATTTAAAAGAACATCATAGCCTGCTTGGAGATTGAAAAAAAGGCACCTAGAGGACTCTCAAACCATGAGAATCAAGATTCTCTGGTCTGATGAAACCAAAGTTGAACTTTTTAGCCCGAATACCAAGCATAATGTCTGGAGGTAACCTGGCACCGCTCATCACCTGGCTAATATCATCTCTACAGTGAAGAATGTTGATGGCAGCATCATGATGTGGGGATGTTTTTCAGCAGCGCGAAGGGGGCGACTAGTTCTGATAGAGGGAAATATGAATGCGGCTAAGTACACCAAGATCCTTGAAGGAAACGTCTTGGTTCCTTTAGTAGGGGACCAGATATAACAAACGGGACTTGACCTATTGGCCTCTTACTTCCTTGGTTCAAATATCTGAGCATCGCAACTATTGTATTGTTATTGTAGTGGAGGGTAAACGCACGTAAACGGTCTGCACGGCTGTTGCGGGCATCCCAGGACCTCCTGCTGAGGAGGTCCTTTAGCCGGCGACGCCAGTGCCAACCAGGGAGTGGTCCCCTGTAGGGCTGGTCGTCCCTCCGGCCCCAGGCAGTTCAGTGTCCAGCAGCCGCCCTGTGGCTGCAGCTGGTCGGGACTGCCTGTCTCCCTCCCTCTCGCCTGCCCTCTTGGTCGCCCCAGACCCTGGGGCTGTGAAGCTACCCATCCTGTTTTTCTGATCTCTCCAGAGCGCAACTCGAATTCTGGGGCCGGAGAGTCTGCTAGACTAGTCCGGCGAGTCTGCCTCAGGTGAGGAGGAGGATGCACAAATGGAACTGGATGGGGCGGCGCAGGTTAGCACGCCCCCTGTTACATCCAGGACGCTGGGCCAGCCAATGCATGAGGTGGCAATGAGGGCAGCTCGCCACCTCGGTCTCCCTCTCCCTCCCCCACCCAGTGAGTGGACTTCGCTGCTAGACGGCGAGTTTTATGCTGGTCATCCGGTGGTAGCCCCATGCCCTCTGCCTGTCTTTGAGGAGGTGCCTCAGGAAGTCAAGGCAACATGGGCAACTCCCTACTCGGGACGTGCCCTGGTCCCGGGCTTTGCGTCGTACCTGAATCTGGACCGGGCTAAGGAATTTGGGTACCTCTCCTTTCCCCCCGTCGAGGATGCGTTAGAGGGCTACCTGGCGCCATCCTCCCCCACAATGCACCTCGACCAGAGACCCATCTTGCCCACGCGAGTGGCCAGGCGGCTCTGGCTGAGAAAGCCTATTTAGCGGCCTGTTCAACGAACACAGCTGCGCTGTTACAGCGCTATCAGGTGAAGCTCTTGTCAGAGCTGGCGACATCGCTGAGGAGCAGTCACGAGACTGTAGTGGAGCTCCGTCTGCCACGGACCTCTCACTGCGTCTCACGCGCTGCACCTCCCAGGCCCTGGGGAGGATCATGGGTGCAACGTGGCAACAAACTGGTCTCTGTGGCTTACCATGGCAAAGATGACAGACAGAGAGAAGGGGCTCCTTCTCGACGCACCAGTCTGCGGCCAGGGCGCATTCGGTGAGGCTGTCGAGAGAATGTCTGCAAAGTTTGAGGAACAGCAGAAAATCAAAGAGGCTTTCCAAGCCTGGATGTTTTGCTCGAGCAGCTCCGAGCCCCAGTCGTCATCAGGACAGTGAACCCCGAGTGCTGGGCAGAAGAGGAGCGGGTTCAAGTCCCCCGCACCTCCAGCAAACGTTCAAGTGCGCCAGGGCTGGAACCGAAACCAATTCCTTCATTGCTGACACGTTGCTGTCAAGCACGGAAAAGTACTCCACCCAGCATCACATTCAAACGTAAGTGTCATGACCAGCAGACATAAGGCATGCTTGTGTAACTCCCCCTGTGGCGCAGCCCCTGCTTTCGCACACCCATTCTTTTATTCAAACCATGTGGGGGCAACCCCTGATCTCGCCCCCTCGCCAGGCAGAACAGTGGCAGATTTAGGTTTCAAACAATTGGCTTTAATGAGCAGGCTAGCTCCCGACAAATTCAACTTGAAGCCCAGCTTACCAAGCTGCGCGGAAAATTGGCACGCATGCACCGCGTCACCATGGGTCTTGAAAACAATAACAGAGGATTACGCACTGCAGTTTGCCGGCCCCCTCGAGGTTTGGCGGTGTGATCCAATCAGTGGTGCCTCTGGAGCAGACGAGTTTCCTACTGGAGGAGATAAACACGCTGCTCAAATAAGAAGCTATAGCAGTGCTCCCTCCCGAGGAGGCGAACTCTGGGCTATACAGCAGATACTTCCTCATCCCCAAGAAGGATGTAAGTTATCGACCAATACTAAATCTACGTACACTGAACAAAGCACTAAAAAGGTTCAAGTTCAGAATGCTGACTCCACGCAAGCTCGTTCAGTTCATACAGCCAAGCGATTGGTTCATATCGATAGATCTAAAGGATGCATATTTCTATATACCGATTGGCCACAGACATCAGAGATTTCTGAGGTTCGCATTCAAAGAAACTGCATACCAATTTCGTGCTCTCACGTTCGGCCTGTCTTTGGCTCCGGGGGTATTCACGAAATGCGTGGATGCAGCCATCGCTCCATTAAGACAGAGAGGATTACGTATTCTCACTTATCTGGAGGACTGGTGAATATGCGCCCACTCAAAGTCAGCGGTGGTGCAGGACTGCCATCTAGTGGTAGCACACCTGCATCGACTCGGCTTTGTAACGGCTTGTAACGGCTTTGTAACTTGTCAGACGAGAGAGGGCTCTGGAATCCCTCCAGCACGCCTTTAACTCCCCCAGATACTCTTCTGATGGGGGTACGAGCAGTTTGGCGGGGGCTGGGCCCCGCCTGAAGAAGGCACTGGCCGGCTGAGCTCCTGGAACGTCCAGCTGTAGGCGGGCCAGGGCCACACGAATGGTGGCCTCCATTGAGCAGTCCTCAGAGGCGCTGGCAGAGCTGTGGGCTGAATAAAGGGAGCCTACCTTGGAGACATGGGAGGGTACACCCTGTGGGGTCCCATCCGTTCCATACTTGGTAAATTCCGAGGCTGATGCTGCCATGGATAGCACATCCTCCTCTGGCTCGGGGGCTGCTGCCGTAGAAGCATGCCTAGAGACGGCTGGCATCCCTGCACTGCTCCTACCCTGGCAGGCCAGGCGGAGGGACCTCTGCTGCGACCTCTGCTGCCCGCTGGCCCCCCAGAGGCAAACGTGGGCCTCGCCTGCTTTCTAGTAGTGGGGCCCACTGTCTCAGCAGCCCGACGTTTACGTCTAATCGGCAGAGCTTGGCAGCATCGCTGGGCGGGGGTCAGCTGTTCAGGTGACTCAGTGAGGCCAAACAGCTGCTCCGCCCCAGCCAATCTAGCCCCTCTTACTGCCCGCGGCATGTAGCTGCAATTCATGCAGGGGTCATCTGAGAGCCCTGCTCTCAGGTGCTCGACCCCGAGACAAGAGGGGCACCTATCATGGCCATCCTCCACCTGCAGAGGGGCCATGCAGGCCGCGCAGGAGTGGTCGCCCACCATGTCTGCAACCGCCACACAGCTGAGAGAGAGACAGAGCTAGCCTCAGTAGGGGATAGTGGTGCCAGTGTAATGGGGACAACCAGAATATGCAAGGTGCTGGGAGAGGGCGGCAGGAACCGCTGCCTTCACCAACAGATATTAATGACCGACAGTCAAACCACACTCAACGGGTTTATTAGTGCAGAATAGATGCCGGGAAAGGGAGGCAGGAACCGCTGCCGTCACCGACAAAATATTTGCCGGCCGAACTGCAAACCACACCTGTGCTGGCAGCGGGGAGCGAGAGCACTACCTCTGCCAGGAGAGGGTGGATGGCCAACACACAATGAGTAACACGGCGCAGAGCAGATGCCGGGAGAGGGAGGCAGGAACCGCTGCCGTCACCGACAAAATACTTGCAGGGAAATACAAGGTGCAGTCGCCTTACTATTGCCTTCTTTAATGAATGTGATTTAATCAGTATCAGGGCGCCGGAGGCGGGATGTGGCGTGGTAGGACAGCGATCTGAAAATGAATTCAGCTGAATATTCGATTTCTCATACAGCGCCGGAGGCGGGATGCAAACCCCAGTCGCTGGCGTAGTGACCGGCGACTTACCCCAGTGGGCTATAGGGGGACCTGATTTATAAGGCTATTGGTGTTAGTATTACCCAGGTAATTCACCTAGGGAATTGTTAACTGCGCTAGTAACGTAGTAATCCGCAAACACAAAATGAATGGTGGGAGAGGGGCGAACACGCAGCCGTCACCACGAATATCAACACAAGTAATTCCCCAAGGGAATTGTTAACTGCGCTAGTAACGTAGTAATCCGAAAACACAAAATGAATGGTGGGAGAGGGGGCGAACACGCAGCCATCACCACGATTATCAACACAAGTAATTCCCCTAGGGAATTGTTAACTGCGCTAGTAACGTAGTAATCCGCAACACAAATGAATGGTGGGAGAGGGGGCGAACACGCAGCCGTCACCACAATATCAACACAAGTAATTCCCCTAGGGAATTGTTATCTGCGCTCCTAGAGCGCTAGTAGAAGGAGCGGATTACAACACCGGTAACGTAGTATTCGCAAACACAATGAACGGTGGGAGAGGGGGCGAACACGCAGCCTTCACCACGATTACCAACAAACCTTCTTGCGGCAACAGCTGGCTAGGCAACGTAATTTAACTGCCTAAGTGGTGGGAAGGGCGAAGACGCTACTTAACCACAATGAACAGAATTTATTACGGCCTCGCATACCTATCGGCACGCGCAGGCGAGGCCAATAGTTGCAACCAGCAATAATTAAGAAAAGACCAAGGTACTTATCCAACAATCGGTGCGGCCTCTGGAGGGCGAGAATGTTCGCAGCTCCGACAGTGTCGCAAGGCCAACGGCACGGAACAGGATTAAGCACCTAATTCAAACTTTTTGTTTTTTGTTTCCTTAGCTTCTTATCGAACACCAACTACCTGCGTAGCGAAAAGATGAAAGGAACAGTTTCCCTGACCCCACCGGAAGATATAAGCTATCCGGGGGTCATCAGGGTCACGAGGTGACAATGTTGGTATTCACACTCGACCTGCGCGTGCGCAAGATGGATTATCCAGTGCTTGAAAGCACCGTTTAGCGGTCGGTAAGGATGAAATAGAACACAAATATATTCTAGACTGATGGGCCATTAGGCTACTTTTGACAGGCAGTGGGACTTACCGTAACACCTATGTTGTGTGATCAAAAGAAGACTATCAAAAGAAACAGGGCATAAAGATAGAATGCAAAATGCACAATGTTTGTCTTGTGTCCACTTGACACTTGACTTGGTGGTGGTTGTGGTGTTGTTGTTGTCAATAATAAAAATAATAATAATAATCATGGTAAAAGTATTATTTATATTATTGTAGCAGTAGTAGTTTACTCACTCTGTGTGTCTTGGGAGCTGTAATTTACTTTGTGATGCAATATTTGCTCAGGTTCAGAGAATGAACAGATGACAACAATGGCTCCATGGACACAACCCTATTTTAGAAAACACCCCACCCATAATTGCAAAGCACCCAGTTATGGGTTTCACCATGGGCTTAGGTCTAGTGTGATATAAGAGAGTATAAAACAACTTCAGGTCAAGCAGAAGTTAGTGTGTGATGAGATTAATTAATCTGTCCAGTCTTTTTGCTTTTGTTTCCTTAGTAAATATAGTTTGAGTGATGCAAATATTGTAGTAGACAAAAGGTAGGTAAAGCTGTTCATTTGCTTTTCAGATACTGGCAAAGTTACTCATAGTCCTAACGGAACAATTACTTAAAGTTTATTTTAAGTATTTAGTGCCATGATGATATATATATATATATATATATATATATATATATATATACATATACAACTCTGATGATTAGGAGTTTTCTGATTATAATCTGTGGAGGCATACAAGAGAAGCAGAAATTATTATAAGGATTATATGTGGATATTGTATTTACAAGTACCAGATTGCATCCTGCTATTCAATGAAAATAAGTTCAATGTCTTAGCTTTGCTATTAGACTATAAAAGTGTATTCTCTACATTGCAGGTGGGAGTAAGAGTATAACCACCCATGATGTCTCCTAATATTTCTGTCTATCCAGTCTTCTCAGCTGCTTTAACACTGGAAACACTTAAATTATCACCACCAAACAATTACATAGCGTTCATCTTTGGGACACTAACCTATTTAACCATCGTCATTTGCAACTTAGTGGTTCTTTCTGTTATTGCCATGAGTAAAGAACTGCATAAGCCCATGTATATTCTATTATTCAACATGCCACTGAATGACCTGGTGGGTGCAACTGCTTTCTTCCCACAAATGGTCTTTAGTCTTTTGTCCCAGAATATTTTCATATCCCATATTGCGTGCATCTTGCAAGCATTTCTTATACACTTGTATGGAGCTGGAGCCCTTCTCATCCTAACTGTCATGGCATATGATAGGTATGTTGCCATATGCAAGCCTCTGAGGTACAACTCCATTTTCACTAACAGCTACCTGATTAAACTCGTCGTTCTCATGTGGACTGTGGCCTTCAGCCTGATCCTAATTCTGTTTACATTACTCACTCGACCTAAAATTTGCAGGACAGAAATAATGGACCCATACTGTAGTAATCCTGCTTTGGTTAAGTTAACATGTGGTGACACAAGGATGAATAACTACTATGGTCTATTTATAACTGCATTTTTCCAAGGCCTGTCATTGTCTGTGGTGATTTACACTTACGTGCAGATCCTGATAGCTTGTGTCTCATCAACTAATAGAACAAATGCAAGAAGCAAGGCACTCCAAACCTGTGCCACACATTTAGTAGTTTTCTTGATTTTTGAGGTCACAATTTTGTTCAATGTGCTTGCTTATCGTATAGGCGTATCAACAGGTTTGCACAAGTTTTTTGCAGTAATGATGCTTACATTTCCTCCTTTTGCAAACCCTTTGATATATGGCCTAAAGACTAAAGAAATTAAACAGAAAATTATGATTGTTTTCTGTAAATAGATGTCTAGTATGGGGATTTAAATGATACATTTGAAGTTTGTATTATATCTGTTTTGAGCAAAATGTTTATAATCCCATTTAGTGATTCAGTATAGTCAGGAAATCAGATGGACATTTGTTAAAAATAGGAGGTCTTGCTTTACAGAAAAGGGAAAGGATATGTGCCCTCAGTATTAGTAAGTGGTCTTGACAGAGAAATTATGGACTTAAAATAACATGAATAATACAGTATGTACTTTTCCACGGGGTCACATCTTAAGGAGACATAAAATCCTATTTGAGCTGGATTCGTTTTTCCAGATGTTTGCTAGTGATTTTGAAGTGATCTTACTGCCAGAAGAGTACAGTGTATATTATGTGTAATTTCATCAATTTACCTTCCATGGATCATATCTAAACATCAATGCCACCCACACACAATATTTAAATATACTCATTTACATTTTGTCCTTTTGTGCATCATTCACAGAAAAATAATATGAACAGAAAAATATACTGGTAATTGGTTCATTGTACACAGTAAAACATGTTTAATTACAATTGATTTGTCTTTCTAGAGACATTGTTTTTCATTAGCTTGGTTAATTTAAAGGTATTTTCCCTGCCTTATAATTTTGATTGCACAAACCCACTTAAAAGAGACATTGTTGGACAGAGGGCAACTGTGAGATCAACTTAATGAGACTCATTTACAAAAAGGGTATTTCAACAAAATACAGATGACAATTTGTGTTGTTTACATATGAAAACGTATGTGATTTCACTAGTTTTAGCTGGTAGAGGACCACGTCTTGAAGGGCCTATTGAAGGCAAGTAATGACAAGTCGCTGGTTTGTGTTGCAAAGCATCCAAAAGACACTACAATCTTTCAATGGCTATGTCATAAAAATGACTGGGTCATTTTGGGAAGAGAATTGATTTTCATTACAGTTTTTCTTAATTGTTTAAACACAAAAACGTATGACACAATGATCACAACCTGTAACTCATGAGCCAACTTCCTAAACCAATTTTGCTGAACTATAAACCCAAATTTAAATTGTAAAACACACTTTTCTCAAAACAATACAGACAATTATCTGCTTTAGACCCATATTTCAATTGTAAAACACACTTTCTTCAAAACACTATTCACAATCCTCTCTATTTTGCACACTCGCATCAATGCCAAAAAGAACACACTGCCATTCAAATGGAAAAATTCCATTTCTAAGGCTGTTGTGCAATTTGGAATCAAAGCTTTAGCAATATAAGGGCCACAGGTGAGCTCCTGGTTTTGAGAACAATGGATTACAACATTGAAGTGAGAAAGTGATCAGAGAGGCAAAGGAGTGAGAGTATGTAACATAAACATAAGCCGCTTCTCCGTTGCATCCATTCTCCGGACATTCAGAAGAGAGAAAAGGTAAGAAACACTTCTATGACAGGAGAACACTATCAGGAGCATAGTATGTTTGAATTAAGTGTGGTTGGAGGGAGTGTGTCTTGACAGCTGAACAGGAGACTGCGATAGTCAATATGGTTCTGGAAAATAAGGCTATAACAATCAAACAAATACAAACTGTACTGACTGTACTGGCCTATTTTCTATTGTTAGTTCTGTTCAAATAATTTACCAATGCAGTTGTGTTTGCTGTGATGTATAGGCTACAGCAATTTTAGAAAAAATAAAGAAATATTTTTGTTGTTACTATATATTTGTGTGTTGTTTTTTATTTGAGTAAAAATATTATACAGTTATATTTTACAACAGGAGTAAGCGTACAGTAACACTGAACATGAAAAGGCATAATGCTCCTGATAAGACCTTCATACTGGTGTTTTCCCATTCATAGTAATGTTTTCCATTCAGCACATCAGAAATGTATACTTATATTGTGGTCTGTGTGTGTGTCATTTTAATGAAAAAATACCATTTTGAGGAGAAAAAACATTGTTTTGAAGGCAAAGTAGTATTTTGCAGGAGATGTGTAGGGTTTTGCATTTTGTGTGGAAGGTTTTGGGATTTGTGTTTAGAGTATTGAGAAAATGAGGCATGCTTTCAAAAAAATGTGTGTATGCAATTGAAAACAACTGTAATAACATATATTAAGTCAAAATGTTAAAATTAGAATATTATAATAATAAAATGTATAACATAACCAACACAGTTATTATTCATGTAAACAAATGTGAAACTAAGGGCCAGATAAGATTTACGTAAATTTGCGAGTGCAGCGTAATCAGCGCCTTCGTCACACCGCATACAGCGCACACAGTGTTTTCGCATTTTACTTAGTATTTATCAAACCAGAACCTTGCGTAATCAGCCTTACTCCGTCCACACTAACCCGGATAAATAAAGAAAGGCATAAATATTTCTCCATTTAGCCCTTCCATCAGAGCCGGTTCAGACCTCCATGGGGCCCTAGGCAAAATTCTGCCAAGGGGCCCTCCTAACTGAACCCCCAAAATTTTCAACCGTCGCACCTGACACCCAGTGCTTCCACTCATCCCCCTTTTAAATATATTGCATATCGCCACCTGTTGGTCCAACTCAGAATAAATACAGACCAAATCAGCAGAAAAGTGTGAACACTGAGAGAAAAAACACAAAGACCTAAAAATCTTTAAAAGGCAGCCTATTTACAATCAACAGTTAATTTACCAGCTCCCATGCTAACATGAAAACACACACATTGGTTGTAACTTTCAAATCTTCAATGGTCCAGTGAAAATATGCCAAGGTTCTCGGAAGAAGCAACTATTTGTTATAGAAAGACTACAAACTCTGAATCACTTGGAATTAAAACCATTTTATTTAGCAGATCCATATTGTCCGTTTTCTGTTGAAGTGGTTGCTAGGCAAACAAATTGAGTCGTGAGAAGACTTGAGCTTAACAAAACGACATGTTTTCGATTTACAATGACCGTGTCTTTATAAAATGAAAGGAGAGTAAAATGCCATAATAAACAACGTACTAACCTCGAAACATCAAACCAATACTTTAAGCAACAGTTTAATATTTCTCGGTATGATCTCACTCTATTAATAAGTGTTTATTATTTAGCACCATTGTCATAATATTTCACGAGTTGTATTCACCAAGAATAAATCGTATTTGCGTCTATATTTGCCTGTGGACTATCCAAGCAAACAAACTCCAATCTTAGTCAATATGTATCCATTACTTTCCAAAGTTTCCATTTTGTTAAGTGCAGTTGTAACTATACAAGGCTACAACTAAAATTAAAGAAGCTAGCAAGACGCACACAGAGACCGGGGATCCCCAAGGGCTCACCGCCCTGTTGATGTAGGTCTAACACGGACTGTCCCTCCCTCTCTCCCACCAGGAGGCTTTACCTGACTGCTGCTCCCGCAGTTCATTTTCAAGTTCCTCCCCCTTCCTTTTTTCATTCCCCGAGGGATAGCTCCGCTTCATCTTTCTACACACTAATGATGCGCATGGGTAGCTATCTGACGTCCGCGACGGACAGTTACGTTGTCACGTTTTTTTTTTTTTTTACCACGGGGCCTTTATTATAAATAATAAATTTGCGGGGCCCTACGCAACGTGCGTAGTGTGCGTGTTGGAAGAACCGGTACTGCCTTCCATCCACACTAAAAGGCGTATTCTGACACTGAAAACGATGCTTTTCAAAAACGTTGCCCTAGGCAGATACATTTGAAGAAACGGGTTCGCGTTGTAGTGTGTACAGGGGAAACAGAGGTTTTCTGGTACGCTAACGTTCGGTTGCCATGGCACTGGGGGTAGCTTGCGCTCGAGAAGCTATAACGTCAAAGGTGGAATGAATATGATTTACTTAGTTTAGTTAGAGTAATTAAGGTACAAGTACTTTTCCTGAATAGATATGCATTACTCCTACGCAGAAGGCCAGCACTGTACTCGCTGTGCAAAGACGGTTTAGACACTACATGGAGTGGCAATTCTGTGTAAGACCTGGTCGAACAGCTAGCTGGTGGGACAATAATATATATGCCTATATTAAATGATGAATCAAATATAAACATTTAAACAAATTACATTTCGGTTATATTTTCACCTAGTCTGGATACCAGACCGAACTTAGCCCCGCCCACAACATTTGAGGTCTGGAGGTTCGGTCTGGCACCGCTCTGTTCGGGAGAAATTATTGCCGACCAAAAACACTACAGCCAATCAAAGTGTCAGGGCGGGCTTTATACGATGATGGACAGATGATCAACCGTAACGTAACCAACGCTTGAATTAACAGTGGATTCGAAATCGTACCAAAATGGCAGCGTCTCGGGAGCCTGTTAGTGGGAAATATTTTATGTGAATTGAGCTATCTACATGACTTTTTTTATGTCTACATTGACTCGGTTAACTGTTTATGTTCTACACAAATGTTGCAGAGTATTGTAGGTCTTAACTGAAGCTCTAGGCCATTATTGTTGGGTCACTGCTACCGCTTAGACCAAAAATCCATTGAAACACATAGTAGCTAGCTAGCCTCGCTGCTATAAGTATAACGTGAGCATGCATATCTCACAGATATTGACATCACATTAATTTTGAAAGAGGACCAGAGAAATGCGATCAAGGCATTTGTCGATCGAAAAGATGTTTTTGCCGTCCTTCCTACGGGATACGGTAAAATTTTAATGTATCAGATGGTCATACTACGTTGCTCTGATTGGTTCGAGGTATCCAATTGAGTGAAGAGGCATTTTTTTTTCCTGGTTCGTTGAAACACGCCACTTAATCACAGCTCAATGTCTCAACAACTGTTGGTATGTTGACGAATAACCTATAGCATGGAACGTCTCTCGTCCAATCAGAAACAGCTAAATTACGCGATAGAACCCAATTGTTTCATAATTAAGTACATTTAATATCAGAACATTACTTTTGATACTTAAGTACAGTAATGATCAGATACTTTAATACGTTTACTTAAAGCCCCATTATGCAACAATTATACTTCAGGATAAGGGTTAGGATAAGCAGTTTAATCTTAAAATAACAGCTTAAACAGCGCTACAATGACTTTTAATATGGAGAATCGATACCAGGGTCCATAGGCATATAACTGCGTTCTGTAGTTTTGCCTGCCGCAGCCCGGCAGCCTGACTTGTTTACTTTCTGCCGAACTAGTAAGTAGCTTATTTTGCCGTCTTGCTTTGTCTTGTGTTGCACTTGCTTGATGTTTGACTGTGTAAGGACAGTCGTTGAGTAACTAGTTTGTCATAATGTCAAAGTCAGCACATTTTCAAGAGATTTTGTTAGTTTTAGCTGCTAGCATACTGTTAGCGAATAGCTATTGATCCGTCGTGCTGCTTTAAGTAGTATTCTAAAAGGAGACTTTTACTTTCACTTGAGTAATTTTCCAGTAACGTATCTGTACTTTTACTCAAGTATGGCTTTTGAGTACTTTAAACATCACTGGTCAACAGCAACAAGTACGAGCTGAGAAGACCTTGGTTAGTAAAGTTACGCATCCCTCATAAAAATTGAACAGTTTGATTGGCTGATAGTACAGCTGCCCTAATGAATCCTGGTGATTTATGGTTGGAATACAATTGTTCTCATTTAAAGCTGTGTATTTAAATCTTCACAAGTATAACATGTATGATGATTTAGATCTATAGTGTGGCTGGGATTGGGCCAATTAAACCAGTTCTCTATAGACTGGTTTTGTATAGTGTGGAGTACAAGGTCAAAACACTGATCAGCAAGAAAAGCAAAGAGATCAATGGTAAAACATGTTAAGTTATCCATAAATACTTGACTGAACCAGTATGTTCTTTTTATTATTATTGTTTTCTTATTAACCTTGATAGCATTCAGGTCATGTTCTGTGCCCTCTGGGTGGTATGGAAAGTCTAGGGCCAGCCCTGCCTCCTGCCACTGAATCCCTGGTGATTAAGCCATCATAGAACTTCTCATAGTCATTCTCAGAGCATCCCACCACATAGTGGAAGACAAAGTATATAAGTACAAGAGCCAACTACAGCAGACTGGAGAAGGTAAGGGTTAAGTCACTACCTACTATCTTATTCCAGGCCATTTTCAACTTACAAGTCAGGGAAGTCTCTATGAAGACAGATTCATTGTAATTAGACAGCCATTGCTGTTTAAAGCAAATTTACCAATTACTGGTAAGTTTTTCTCGTATTATTTCTTCTGTGACTGTTATTCTGTTGGGGAAAACATTCTCATTAGGTTTGATTTCTGCAGTGTACAAAATCTGACGATAAATGATGATACAATTCACTATGAATATTATTTTATTGGCTGAGCATTATCATTTTTATCTTCACCAAGATGGTTATGTTTTCAGTTAGTTATTTTGTCTGTCAGCAGGATTGCATAAAAAAACTACTGAGCTGATTATTATTGTAGCTGATTATTATTGTACTGTCTGCACATCTGAATGACAGGGTGGATCCACAAATTATTTTACACTTTCATTATCATTGCAAGATTGGGCATTTGGCCTTGGCAGAGGTCTGGGCTCTCCAAGTGCCTTTACAGTTTTATATGTCACTGTGCTTATAATAGCTTGCAAGGCATTTACAATGAACTCTTACATGAATGTCCTCAATGTCTCTTTTTTTTTTTTTACAGTTTTAACCGGAAGAAAAAAATATGGCAGACTTCTCAAATGCATCAAAAGAATTTATGTTGGAAACTCGTTTCTCAAATGTCTCTTCAGTTTTATTTTTGCAAAGTTTCTCTCTGCCTCCTCACAGTGTTATTCCTGCCTCTCTTTTTGCCAGTCTGAATTTCATGGTCATTCTCTTCTGCAACCTTGTGCTCCTCCTCACCATCCTCTTAAATAAAAGCCTGCATCAACCCATGTACTTGCTGCTGCTGAACTTACCCATCAATGACATAATAGGCTCTAGTGCTTTGTTTCCGCAGGTTATAAATGAACTACTGTTAGACTCTCGGAGTATACCATACGCTGCCTGTATTACCCAAGCGTTTCTTATTCATATCTATGGAACTGGCTCTGGGTTCATCTTGACTGCCATGGCTTATGACCGATATGTTGCTATATGTTGTCCATTACAATACAGAACAATAATGACTTATGCTCATGTTATGAGAATAATCACCTTAGTGTGGTTATGTAACTTCTTCGTAATAGGGGTTCTGTTTTACCTTCTGTTGCGTTTGCCCCGTTGCGGGTCCCAAATGGCCCATTCTTACTGTGACAATCCCTCTCTTCTTAGACTTGCCTGTACTGACACAACTATAAACAACATCTATGGGTTGGCGTTGGTAGCGGTAATTCAAGTGGCAACTCTTGGGATCATTTTCTGCACTTATATTCAGATCCTTGTCGCTTGCTTCCGTAGCAAAAGGGCAGACACCAAAAGTAAAGCTCTACAGACGTGTGCAACACATCTGATTGTGTTTTTGATTTTCGAATGCTTGGGTCTTTTTACAATCATTTCATACAGGATACCAAATCTTTCTTCTCAATCAAGACGATTCATTGGTGTTTCTACTATGATATTCCCTCCCACTGTAAATCCAATTATTTATGGCCTAAAGACTAAAGAAATTAAAGATAAAATCTTTTATTTTTTTCGTTCAAAAATTATCCCAAGTGGAGGTTGAGCTCAGATATGGCTTTATATAATTGCATGGATTTTACAATTTTAATGAATACATTTTAAAATATGAAGTAAATATGCCTTGTGCAGCCATAAGAAATCCTGCATTACCCTGCATTGTTTTTGTAAGTTAGTACAGAGATACTCATGGATGATGTTCTCAATTCAACTCCTATATACAAGCACAGATTTTTTTTCCTTTATTTTAATACCACAAAATGTATCCTTATTGGTGAAATGAATCTATGAAAAAATCATGCAGTTGTTTGTCCACTAGGTGGTAGAATGGTGTGACTTTGTCTGACCTGGTAAAATGATGCATTTTATGCTGTTTGAACAGCTGGTGGTAAAGAAACACTATAATTAACTTAACTGCCTTTACTCAGGCCTGCATGTTTCTCTGGTGTAAATGAGGCTGTAATTAGAGCTCAGTAACTACACCCCAGTACACTGCCTATGCAGTAGTCTTCAGTGTTAGTATTGTTGTTAAGGGTGCAGTACTTTGTTTCATAAAATGCATACAACAGCAATGATCTTCTGAAGTAATGCGATAGTTTACCATTGTTTCTGTGCGGTTTGTATTATTCCAGTGCCCCTATGTCTGTTGGTCAGCTTTCATTTCATTAAATTAAATTTTAAGCCCCTGAAAAACTGAACTTAAACCTATTTGAAACATCTATAACCAAATCAAGATACATACCATGCACACGACAATGTGTCCAATAACCCTATCCTCTGTTACTTTAGACAATCAAATCAACTTCTAACAGAGACGCTTATAAAAACACTTAAAGTCTGTTAGTTTAAGCCTTATTTCAAAAAAAGTCTAGGGCCAGCCCTGCCTCCTGCCACTGAGTTGGTGGTGATCAAAGCAATTATATAACTTCTCATAGCTTTAGTTATTTTTTTATTTATTTATGTTTATTTGAAAAGGTACAGTGTACATTGATAAACATTTCCCAGAAAATGTAAATGCACTGGAATTATCTAAGTTAGCTAGTTTTCATCCGTTGTCCCTTGGCAGGGCAAGACAGAGAGATATGGAAATAAAAGAAAGAAATAATATATATAATATTTATATAAATAATAATTATATATATATATAATTTAAAGAAATAATAGTAATAAAAAAAGATAAGCAACAGTTTGACAAAACCGTGCAGTTAAGAAAACAAATTGTAAAACCAGACAGACATACAAGGTAAACAAAAGTGTGACAAAACAGTGCAGTTAAGATAACAAATTGTAAAAACCAGTCAGACAAGGTGTTTGACATAAAAAGAAGTTACAGTGTAAGTAATGCAGTGGCCTGATTATGGTTGCAGGTTTGGTTATTTGTTATCCATTTCTTAAGTTTGTTTTTGAACACTCAAATACTGGCGCACTCCCTCACATCAGTAGGGAGGATATTCCAGTAATTAGAGGCGCGTACTGAGAAGACTGTCTGTCCAAACGTACTGTGTCTATACTGTTTAACACAGTCTCCCCTGGTGACTGCCCTAGTTGCCAAGCCATTGCCATCCTTCAGTTTTATAAACTCATTTAATGGTGGAGGTGCCAGCCCATGTAATATTTAAAAATTGAGACAGGCATCTACAAACTGTAAGAAATTGTCAAATTTGAATAAGTTATACTTTGTTGTTATATGGCAGTGGTGATAGCTGATAGCTGATAGGTTTCTGGTCTAGAGTTTTGAAGGTTTGCTTGTAAAGGGTCTCTATTGATTTAAGAGTTGTTGTACTTGCTTGTGACCAGCCTGTGTAACAGTACGAGATGTGAGAAAAGATCATGGCATGCATAAAAAGTGTGGCTGCCTTTGGCCTCTGATGCAGCACTGAACCAACTTATATGAAACAAGAGCAATCAGAGATTTCTGACCTCCAGCAAGGAGGTACACAAATCCGGATCCAGAATCCGGATCCAGATCCGGATCATCCTGAATCCTCTGGTGAAAATTTCAGAGAGATCCGCCCTGTAGTTTCTGAGAAATCTTGTCCACAGACAGACAAACGGACAAATAAATAAGTAAATAAGTAAATAAGTAAATAAGTAAATAAGTAAATAAATAAATAAATTAACGGACCCGATCGCATAACCTCCTTGCTGGAGGTAAAAAAAAGGCCTACAAATTATTCTATTGAAGGCCTCAGTGCCAGAACACCACTGAGGGATTCAGGAAAGGAATCATTTACACACTGTATGACTGAATTCAAATGATCTGTCGAAGACTGTGTTTTACCCATCATTTGACATCGAGACTCTTTATTATCTCTTTACAAATATCTCTATGTTGCAGTACGTAGTGAATTATACTGCTGGCATATACATGCACAGTAGCATCCACACTGCAAAAAATGCCCTCTAGATTTAAGACAAATAATTACATATTTAAGCAGGATTTTGCTTAAAACAAGCAAATTTGGCTGCCAGTGCGTTAAGCAAATTTGGCTTGTTAAGATTTCTTAAAATAAGTAATATTTGCTTGGAATAGGTAAAAATAACCTTACCAAGAAAGCACTAGGTAAGTACAATTTAGCTAGAAACAAGACCAACTAGATTTTTCATCTCAATATAAGAGTAATAACACTAGGTTAGAAAAGCATTTTTTGCAGTGCACTATGCATGACCTCTTCAGGCTTATTGTCAGACAGAGCATCATGTTATTTCTGTTCCCCCAAGAGAAAGGTCTTCAAGGTTTTCCTCAGAGCATCCCTCCACATAGTGGAAGACAAAGTATATAAGTGCAAGAGCCAACTGCAGCAGACTGGAGAAGGTAAGGGTTAGGTCACTACTTACTATCTATTCCAGGCCATATTAAACTTACAAGACAGGGAAAATACCTTAAAGCTACTAAAGCCAATAACAAACAATGTCTCTATGAAGACAGATGAATTGTTATAAAACAGCCTTTGCTGTTTAAAGTTAACCAATTACTGGTAAGTTTTTCTGTTTTTATTTCCTCTGTGACTGTTATTCTGTTGGGGAAAACACTTCCATTAGGTTTAATTTCTGCAGTGTAAAAATTCTGACGATAAATTATGTTATAGTTCACTCTGAGCATTATTTAATTGACTTAGCATTATAATTTTTTTTGTATCCATGCCAAGGAGGTTCTGTTTTCGGTTCAGTTTGTTTGTATGTCTGTCTGTCAGCAGGATTGCATGAAAACAACTAAGCTGATTCTTTTCATGGTAATTGGTGTAGGGCATTGGGCAAATTGTGGAGCGGATCTGAATCACAGGGTGGCTCCACACATTATTTTACACTTTCATTATCATTGCAAGATTGTGCATTTGGCCTTGGCGGAGGTCTGGGCTCTCCAAGTGCCTTTCCAGTTGTATATGTCACTGTGCTTATAATAGCCTGTAAGGCATTTACAATGAACTCTTACATGAATGTCCTCAATGTCTCTTTTTTTTTTTTTACAGTTTTAACCGGGAGAAACAATTATGGCGGACGTCTCAAATGCATCAAAAGATGTGATGTTAGAAACTCGTTTCTCAAATGTCTCTTCAGTTTTAATATTGCAAGGTTACTTTCTGCCTCCTTACAGTGTTATTCCTGCCGCTCTGTTTGCCAGTCTTAATTACATGGTCATTCTCTTCTGCAACCTTGTGCTCCTCCTCACCATCGTCTTAAACAAAAGCCTGCATCAACCCATGTACTTGCTGCTGCTGAGCTTACCCATTAATGACATTATAGGCTCTACTGCACTGTTTCCGCAGGTTATAAATGAACTACTGTTAGACTCTAGGAGTATACCATACGCTGCCTGTATTACCCAAGCGTTTTTTATCCATATCTATGCAACTGGCTCTGTGTTCATCTTGACTGCCATGGCTTATGACCGATATGTTGCTATATGTTGTCCATTACAATATGGAACAATAATGACTAATGCTCATGTTATGAGAATTATCACCTTGGTGTGGTTATGCAACTTTTTTGTAATGGGGGTTCTGTTTTTCCTTCTGTTGCGATTGCCCCGTTGCGGGTCCCAAATGGCCCATTCTTACTGTGACAATCCCTCTCTTCTTAGACTTGCCTGTACTGACACAACTATAAACAACCTTTATGGGTTGGCGTTGGTAGTGGTAACACAAGTGGCAACTCTTGGGATCATTTTCTGCACTTATATTCAGATCCTTGTCGCTTGCTTCCGAAGCAAAAGGGCAGACACCAAAAGTAAAGCTCTACAGACGTGTGCAACACATCTGATTGTGTTTCTGTTTCTCGAATGCTTGGGTCTTTTTACAATAATTTCATACAGGATACCAAATCTTTCCTCTGAAACAAGACGATTCATTGGTGTTTCTACTATGATATTCCCTCCCACTGTAAATCCAATTATTTATGGCCTAAAGACTAAAGAAATCAAAGATAAAACCTTTGCATTTTTTCGTTCAAAAATGATCCAAAGTGAAGGTTGAGCTCAGATGAAGCTCTGATAAAGCTATATATAATTGCATGCACTTTACAATTTTAATGAATGAATGTTAAAATATTAAATAAATATGCCTTGTGCAGCCATAAGAAATCCTGCATTACCCTGCATTATTTTTGTGAGTTAGTACAGAAGTACTCATGGATGATGTTCTCAATTAAACTCCTGTAGCGTAGATTTGTTCCTTTATTTTGATACCACAAAATAAATCTTTTTTGGTGTAATGAGTCGTTATCTGTTGATTGAACAGCTGCTGGTAAAGAAACACTGTAATTAACTCAACTGCATTTACTCAGGTGTGCAATTTCCTCAGGTGTAATTAGAGGTTGTAATTGGAGCTGTCATGAACGTTAGGACTCAGAGATGGAAGTCAACAGAGTTTATTTGGAAACAGCTCAGAAGCTGGAATGTTCAAAAAAATACAAAGCACAGAAGTTATTGTATAATAAACAAAACACTCAAAAGAATTATCTTTAACAAATCACAACGTATAGTGGTGGAGGGAGTGACAAGTGCAGGTAATCAGCGGAGTGGGAAAGTGACTGAGGCAGGTGTGTCGAATCAGGAGGGCGAAAGGCAGGAGCAGGGCTCAGCGCTGGCGTGACAGGAGCTCTGTAACTACAGCCCAGTACACTGCCTATGCAGAATTTTGCAATGTTAGTATTGTGGTTAAGGCTGCAGGACCAAGTCTCATTAGTAAGTAAGTAAGTACGTTTTATTTATAGAGCACATTTAAACACAGCATACACTGCCCAAAGTGCTGTACAATGTCAATAAAAGTCAAATAATACAATATAACCAAACAAAATTGACCGTAAGTCCTAATGTCAAGTACAAAGTGCAATAACATTCAATAACAGGGCACCCCACATAGACAACAACAGGAGGTGAACAGTTAGGGCGAAAGGAAGGCCAGGGAGTAAAAGTGCATTACATGCGTACAACAGCAATGATATTCTGAAGTCATGCGATAGTTTACCATTGTTTCTGTGCATTTTGTATTATTCCAGCACTCCTATGTCTGTTGGTCACCTTTCATTTCATTCAATTGCATTTTCAGGCCCTCAAAAACTGCACTCAACCCTATTTGAAACATCTGTAACCAAATCAAGATAAAATATAGCTGCAAGCAGCGATGGCGGTTTCCTCCTCCAGACATTGCGAACCAGGGAAAAATGTATTTTTGTGACAATTTGTCACTGTATAGAAAAATCCATGCTGCAGACTTACCAATGGGATATTACATTTCAAATGCATTACTTTGAAGATCCTCAAGGGCCATGGCTTCAAGCTAAGAGTGAGAAGGGGTGTGGTCATCCCTAAATTTCCTTAAATGATGTGTGTGTGTGTGCTTGCGCATGTCAAAGGAGCCTGTCCCTGTCCCTGTGTGTGTGTGTGTGTGTGTGTGTGTGTGAGAGAGAATCTGGAGCGCGCACGCACGCAAGACCAGAGGGGCAGGGGCAGAGAGGCAGACTTGAGAAACACCCTAGCAATTAGCCAAGCATGCGTATTTCAAATATTCACCAAAAATCTACTTTTCATCTTACAGTCAAATTTTTTTCAGATTTGTGTTCTAAACATTCTCAAGTGTCTTCACATGAACTTGTGATTCAATCAGAGTATCACTTTTTGACCTGTTGATGTGTAAAGCATTGTTTTAGCGTTAACAATCTATCCAATTTGCTTTATATCAATAATTTATGATATGATATGAAGTTGCCTTTGCACATGGCAACATGTTGTAGTTTCTTCCAGTGACATATCAAGTTTGGTGTTGATTTGTCAAAGATTTGCCAAGATATGACCTCACTTCCTGTTTGGCGACTTTTCTGCTGAATTTGAGTGGCTGTACCGGACAAACGGTTGTGAGGATCAAAATTCTAAAAAGTAACTTTTGTGAGGCTAGGTCTGAAGATCATATCTGGTGATTTTGAAGAAGATTTGCCAAAAATTGTAGGAGGAGTAGGCTTTCAAAGGTTTTTGATAAAACCGGAAATAGCGGAAAATCTATATAACCGGAAATTGACGCCAAGGGGTGGGTTTAATTCGTCTTGATCCAGGGAATCCAATGGTACCTCATTTTTTTAAATCGGTCATACGGTTCAAAAGTTGTGTGTGTTACAAAAGTCCAACTTTGACCTGTTGGTGGCGCTAGAGTGGTCTAATGAGAGCCATGAAAATTGGTGTGAATGAAGAAGGGACTGTCCTTAATGAGTGTGCCAAATTTCACAAAAAGTTACCATATGGTTCTAGGGGCTGCCATTGACTCCCATTGCAGCAACATAATAAGAAAGCCTACAATAACAATAGGTTACCTCCTACCGGAGGAAACCTAATAACATGTACATGACATTGTGTCCCATAACCCTGTCCTCTGTTACTTTAGACAACAAAATCAACTTCTAACAGAGATGATGATAAAAACAATAATAGTCTGTTAGCTTAAGAAGTGAAGGGAAGTTAGGTCCAATAACACTAGAAAAGAATTACACTCGGAAAATCACTGGAACGTTAGAACACGGATTATTAGAACACAAATTATCTGTTGGAAGATCGTCCTTAACCAATTATCTGACATTGAGACTCTTTATTATCTCTTTACAAATATGTTGCAGTGTGAAGTGAATTATACTGCTGGTAAATTAACGTGCTGTAGCATCCACTATGCATGACCTCATCAGACTTACTGTAAAAGAGCATCATCTTGAGACTGTTCTCTCAAGAGAAAGGTCTTCAAGGTTTTCACAGAGCATCCCACCACATAGTGGAAGACAAAGTATTTAAGTACAAGAGACAACTACAGCAGACTGAAGAAGGTTAGGGTTAAGTCACTACCTACTGTCTATTCCAGACCATATTCAACTTACAAGTCAGGGAAAATACCTTAAAGCAACTAAAGCCAATTACAAACAATTTCTCTATGAAGACAGATTAATTGTAATAACACAGCTTTTGCTGTTTAAAGTGAACCAATTACTGGTAAGTTTTTCTCTTAGTATTTTATTCCCGTTAAGGTTTTCAGCAGTCTAAAAAATCTGACAATGAATAATGCTTAAACGTTTATGTTACAAATCACTCTGAACATTATAATATTGATCATTATTTTTTTACCTCCACAAAGGAGGTTATGTTTCCGGTTACGTTTTTTTGTTTGTCTGTCTGTCAGCAGGATTACATAAATATTACTAGGCTAATTGTAATTGGCGTAGGGCATGGGCCAAGAAAGAAGCTGTTACATTTTGGAGCAGATCTGAATGACAGTGTGGATCCACAAATAATGTTACACTTTCATTGTCATTGCAATATTTGCCATTTGGCCTTGGCGGAGGTCTGGGCTCTCATAATGCCCGTCCAGTTTTATATGTCACTGTGCTTATAATAGCTTGTAAGGCATTTACAATGAACTCTTACATGAATGTCCTCAATGTCTCTCTTTTTTTTTTTACAGTTTTAACCGGAAGAAAAAAATATGGCAGACTTTGCAAATGCATCAGAAGAAATGATGTTAGAAACTCGTTTCTCAAATGTCTCTTCAGTTTTATTTTTGCAAAGTTTCTCTCTGCCTCCTCACAGTGTTATTCCTGCCTCTCTGTTTGCCAGTCTGAATTTCATGGTCATTCTCTTCTGCAACCTTGTGCTCCTCCTCACCATCCTCTTAAATAAAAGCCTGCATCAACCCATGTACTTGCTGCTGCTGAACTTACCCATCAATGACATTATAGGCTCTAGTGCTTTGTTTCCGCAGGTTATAAATGAACTACTGTTAGACTCTCGGAGGATATCATACGCTGCCTGTATTACCCAAGCATTTCTAATTCATACATATGGAACTGGCTCTGTGTTCATCTTGACTGCCATGGCTTATGACCGATATGTTGCTATATGTTGTCCATTACAATACAGAACAATAATGACTAATGCTCATGTTATGAGAATAATCAGCTTAGTGTGGTTATGTAACTTATTCGTAATAGGGGTTCTGTTTTTCCTTCTGTTGCGATTGCCCCGTTGCGGGTCCCAAATGGCCCATTCTTACTGTGACAATCCCTCTCTTCTTAGACTTGCCTGTACTGACACAACTGTAAACAACATTTATGGGCTGATGTTGTTAGTGTTTACACAAGTGGCAGCTCTTGGGATAATTTTCTGCACGTACATTCAGATCCTTGTCGCTTGCTTCCGAAGCAAAAGAGCAGACACTAAAAGTAAAGCTCTACAGACGTGTGCAACACATCTGATTGTGTTTCTGTTTCTCGAATGCTTGGGTCTTTTTACAATCATTTCATACAGGATACCAAATCTTTCTTCTCAAATAAGACGATTCATTGGTGTTTCTACTATGGTATTCCCTCCCACTGTAAATCCAATTATTTATGGCCTAAAGACTAAAGAAATCAAAGATAAAACCTTCAAACATTTTCATTCAAAAATGATTCTAAGTGGAGGTTGAGCTCAGATAAAGCTCTGATATTGCTGTATAAAATTGCATGAATTTTAAAGTTAATGAATGAATGTTAAAATATAAAATAAATATGCTTTGTGCAACCATAAGAAATCCTGTTTTACCCTGCATTCTTTTTGTAAGTTAGTATAGAAGTACTCATGGATGATGTTCTGATTTCAACTCCTATTTAGAAGCACAGTTTTATTTATTTATTTTGATTTTTGAGACTTAGATTGAAGAATCGATGAGAGCTTACATTTTTTGGAGTAATGGGGTAAATGTGGAGCCATGTTTTTTTCTAAACTACTCTAGCTCTGAATGTCTATGGAGTTAAAACAGAAACTTGGCACTGAAAAAAAACAAATTCACCATTGATTTAAAAAAATAAACTAAACTGAAAAATAGAATAGAATATTGGCATTGAAACACTTCATGACATTGAAATTAACTCAGGGAACATGCACACTCAAGTGCTAGCCTGCACTTGAGTGTGCATGTTCCCTGAGTGGTGAGTAGTGCATAGCGCCGCTAGCATAGAAAGGCAGTAGCCTGCTGTGAATGGACGTATGTTGATTGTGTTTATTATTGAGCCTCCACATTTACGGTAGGCCTAGGCCATCTACAAGTGGCTGCCTACCTGACGGTGTGCGTGTGTGTGTGGTATGTGTATGTGTACTTCCTAGTGAAGCCAGCGAAGACGGTATGGGGCCGGCACGCCACACCACGCCAGCCATAAGTAGGAGGAGAGTGGACTGCTTAAAGACTTGAATTGGGCTCTTTTACTCTCTGCACCTTTTCAACATATTTATTATATTTAATAAAGATATTTGTATTTTCTCTTATTCTGCATCTCTATGTTGGGGAGGGGTGCTTCACAGCCAAAAGATATTGATAAGGATAGATTAGAGAAATTATGCAGCTCTCTCATATTTACAATAATTACAAACAGTATATACAGACAATATGATACAATACAAACAAACAATACAATTCAGCTATGTACAGTGTAGGATGAAGTATGTAGGGTGTAAAGTGCATAATTAAAGCTAAATGGAAGATGGGACAAAGAACCTCCTATGTTGCTCAGTCCGTGAATGTAGCGTGTTGAGATGCTCGCTACGAAGGCTGCTGGACTGTCCTACCAGGACATGGTGGAGGGGGTGATTAACATTGCCCATGATTGCTAAGAGCTTGCCCAGCATCCGTCTCTCAACCACAGTCCCCAGTGAGTCCAGGTTCTTCCCCACCACTGTGCTCGCCTTTCTGACCAGTTTGTCCAGCCGCCCATGTTGCCTCCCCAGCAGACTGCAGCAAAAAAGAGCACGCTCGCCATGACAGATTGATAGAACATGCGCAGCTGTGGCTAGGACCTACGAACGTCCCTGTGTGGAATGGATAAGAATTAGAACCACAAAAACTGAAACTGTGACATTTGGCGTGATTTGAAGCACACTTTGTCAGCCATGCAGAACGGGGAAAATGCAGAGGGGGGCCATGAACCACCAGAAGATCAAGCTCGGCAAGGCAATATGATCGGTACGTCCCCCTATTTCATTGGCTCCCCATGGTTGCCGAGATTTAAAGGTGCAGATTCTGGGTCATCCTATGGGGAGTGGAAGCCTCAAGTTTAGTTTATCTTGTCCTCTTTGCCTTGTATGCGGAGGCTAGAAGGGAAGTGGTTATCCTTGCAGCTAAACAGAGGTCTACCTCAGCACTTATTTTTAAATATCTCAATGGACTTTATGGTGATTCTACACCCATAGCACTGTTGCGTGGTACGTTTTTTTGATTGCAGACAGTGTCCGGGGGAATTAGTGCGGCCCTTCTCCCTCCAGTGTCGAGAGCTCTTCCAGCGCTGAAAGACCTAGGCCCTGTCTTCTCCGAGGCAGGGCAGGTGCTAGGAGATCAATTTACCATGGGTAGAGAATTGAACCGCACGATTCGCAGGAAGGAGGTCAACACATTCGTCAGGAAACTCTTCACGTAGAAGGTGATCGGCAGAGCAACATCTGGCAACCCCCAACATGTGCAGCAGTACATGGAGGGGAACCAGGTCGTACAGCTGATCCTCAGAGTGATTGGAAAACAGAACTGAAGACCGAACTCCTATCGGAAATGCGTGTGCAGATGAAGGAGATGCAGAGAGCCCTGTTGGAAGAACTTCAATCAACCAGCAGCCATTTCCGAGACCCTGCTTTGCAAGCACAGCGTTATCCCCAAACCACCTCTG
This sequence comes from Sprattus sprattus, assembly GCF_963457725.1. Classification (NCBI taxonomy): domain Eukaryota; kingdom Metazoa; phylum Chordata; class Actinopteri; order Clupeiformes; family Clupeidae; genus Sprattus; species Sprattus sprattus. The sequence goes on from NC_137928.1 coordinate 9,689,401, forward strand.
GTCGAACCAGGGATCCCCAGGTAACCCGCAGTAGGACACAACAAGAAGAACAACAGGGTTGGGACAGGCCCGGACGTCCTAGGTTTCAGTGGGATGAGCAGGGGCAACCCATTTGCATGCATTGTCAGCTAAGTGGGCACATTTCCCGGTTTTGCCCCGAGTTAAGAGGTGGATTTAAACTAGATCCTCCCGCCCCTAGGGGTCAGGTGTCCTGAGTTTCTTGTGCAGGCCCACAAAGTGCTCAGTTTAACCAGGTGGTGGGAACGTGCCCACAGGTGGAAGTTGATATGCGTGGAGTAAATGTCAAGTGTTTAATGGACACAGGTTCTCCGGTAACTCTTAATCCAGAGAGCCTTTACAGGAGTCTCCCCAACAATGGAACTGTGAAATACAGTGCCACTTGAAAGTATGTGAACCCCTTGAGCACTTGAGTTTTTTGTGTTTTACCATGATTTTTCATTTTTTTCATCACCACTTTTGCAGAGATGAAATGTCAGGTTTATGCTTATTATTTGCATGTACTTGTTTAGAGGGAATTGTTTGAGTAGCCAAAAAACTACATGAAACATGGAATTAGTGTATTCGCAAAAGTAAGTGAACCCCCAGCTGCATTGGTAAAGTCAAGCAGGTAACAGATTCTGTGAAATATATTTTGGGTGCTTAATTAGTCAATTAAGCAAACCAATCAACTGAAACATCCTTAGGAAAAGGCTAGGGCAACTTAAAATTAAAAGAGAGAGGAAACCAACCAAACTACTGTCGGGCCAAGGTGTACCCACACAGATCAACAATGCCGAGAGGAAACGAGATATCCGAGGTACTGACAGCCCATCAGTCTTGGGAAAGCTATAAGACCATCTCCAAAAGATTCCAGACACATGGTTTTTCAATTGCATCAATATGTATAAGTTGCATCAATTTGTATAAGTTGCATCAATTTGCATCAAGTTGTATCGTTTACTTTATCATTTATATTTTTGTGACAACTGAAGTTTATTAACTTACAAGTTTATTAAGGAAACTGAACTATTGAAAACTCCGACGACATCTAGATGGAAGTGACTTATAAGAGGACACTACAGCACTATTAAATAGAGTAGAAACTATGCTGCATAACAGCACAGACGGCTAAGGTCAATTCCAGGCTGGTACTCCCACCATGTCCCCCTACAGACACTCATTGTAAGCCTCATGCCAACACCCTAACACACAGTAAGAGGAGTCAACTGGAAGGGGTGGGCGGTGATTTGGAATTCAGTATAAGATTATTAAAAGTAATTAAACTGTATGCCATCCTCAGTGTAATTATATAATAATAATAATAATAATTTAAAAAAAAACATTTGTATCACATATTGAACATTTGTTCTAGTTTTTTTTATTAAAGGTTGATTCTAATGTATTTATTGTATTGTTTGACTATTTTTTAATTATTTATAAAATACCATGTCTAACTTCACTCACTCATCATCTCAGGTGTATAGATTGAGGTCAAAATAACTGCATACAACAATAATTGTTAATTAAGACTAATAATAAAAGCAGAAGAATACAAATGTATCTTGAAAATAAGAATAATGAAACTATTTAGAATGTGCAATGCTTATTTTGTACTGTAAGTCCATGAAATATAAGTAACAGCTGTCTCAAAATCATTTTAGACAGTTTGAGAAATATGCATCAATTTAGCGATTATGTGTTTTGTTGTTTATGGTATCTGTAAATGTCACTTACAAGCAAGTGATGCAAAAGACACTTTGAAATAAAAAAAAATGTTGCTGACCAGGTTTTCAAAAAATCAATCAGATTTGGGCTGGCAGTATAAACAATAATAATTTTTTTTTTTTACATTTTATTTAGAATCATTTTTTTTAAGAAAAAGAATCAATCAGCACTTTAGCAATACGGATAATGTAACATACGAATGAAAAATTACATCATACAATGTTTAATTGACAACATCAAGACAAATATCCTTACCTAAACAATAATAATCTCCTTAAAAATTAGCAGCAAAGGCTGAAGAGGCAGAAATCAAAATGTCTTCAAACTGAAAGACAGTATCTCATGCATGCCATATTCACATTGGAAATACATTTTTCTTGAAAAGCATGATAGCTCTTTTTCTTATTTCTTTTGTATTGATTCCATAAATAATTGGATTCAGTGTTGGAGGGAATATTAATGTGGAAACACCAATAAAGTTTGTAAGAAAGGGAGAAAGATTTTTGATCCTGTACGAAATAATAGTGAAAAGCCCTAAACACTCAAAAAGGAGAAAAACAACCAGATGTGTGGCACACGTTTGCATGGCTTTGCTTCTTGTGTCTGTGCTTTTGCTCCTGAAACAGGCAATCAGAATCTGCAGGTAGGTGAACAGAATTATACCCACAGTTATTGGCTGTGTGCAAACCACTGTCAGAAGACCATAGATGTTATTAATTGTTGTATCTGCACACATCAATCTCAACAGTGATGGGTGGTCACAGTAAGTGTGAGTTACGTTATTTCTACAGCGAGGTAACCTCAGAAGGAGGATGAAAAGAACTCCAATCAAAAGGAAATTAGTACCCCAGATTAGTGCAATGATTCTCATGATGTGTGCATTTGTCATTATTGTGGCATACCGCAATGGTATACATATAGCAATATATCTGTCATACGCCATGGCAGCTAAGATAAACCCTACCCCTGAAGCATAGATGTGAATAAAAAAAGCTTGAGTAACACAGGCAGGGAACTCTATGGCCTTCGAGTTCGATAAAAACTGTCTCAAGAGCTGAGAAAATAAGGCTGTGGAGCCAATGAGGTCATTGATTGGCATGTTTATCAGAAGAAAGTACATCGGCTGGTGAAGATGCTTGTTGCGAATTATGGTAATGAGCAGAAGAAGATTGCAGAAAACAACAACCATGTAGCCCAGCGTGGCCAAAAGAAAAGCCAGGAAAGCTCTTTCCTGGGGTACATCGAAGCCTTGGAGTGTCAAAACAGAGGATATATTTGAAACATTTTCCATCTTCAAAGAATGGGCACTGTTTCAGGTCTGTAAGAATCACAGAAACATCTCTATATTTCAAGACGAATTTCTAAATTTTACTGGTCACACTTCTTTCACCTAAAGACCATTTACAGCTGCTCAGATTTTAAACAAACTATTTGTGGAAACTCTGTTAACTACAATTCATGGTGATAGAATCGGCAGCGGACAAACTTTGGACAATGGATCAGCAAGGCGAATCAAAGGTTTCTCTGAGGTTTATTCCAGCGTGCTTCTGCAGGGAGTCAATTCCAGCATCCAATATAGAAACAAGAAAAGGCTAAAATACATTACAGTGTTACAGTTTAAATACCAGTCAGCCATGGGAGGATACAGGGGGATGATGGGTCAATCTTGGGGGTGTGTTGGAGGTGTGTTAGGGCAGGAAGGGGATGTCTGCAGAGGTGCAATGGGACATTGTTCCCTCTATTCTATTAAGCGTAGGCCCCGGTGTTGGCTTGTACTAGAGGTGTGCCCAGTTAATCAATACACATAGCACACACACACACACACACACAGACACACACACACACACACACACACACACACACACACACACACACACACACACACACACACACACAGGAGAACAAGCTTGCAATACAATAGTATAAGTATACAAATTAATAGTAATATCAATTTCTATCAGTCCCCCATCTTAAGACTATAATACACTCAACTAACACCGGTGAATGAGACCCCTTCCTACCATGTCCATACCTATGCAATGTTTCTACGCTGTGGAGTTGCCCCAGAGGCAATGACCTGAGCAGTAACCGGCTTGGATGGGGTGGTTATGACTCTAATAGAGACGTTCCATTGTCTTGTCGAAGGCTAATGTGAACATGGGCTAGTCCCCAGGCCAACTGCTACAACACCTTAACAACTGGAGGCCAGCTGCTAAGGTAGTAGTTACCAAGTACTTTATATACTACCCAATGAAATGGATTCAAACCGAGGCTTTTATAAGCAATCTAAAATGTATTTCAATACAGGTGTTGTACTTGGCAGGGGTAACAAAACACCATGACAATACATACATCAGACATAACACATAACATAGGCCCAGGGGGCCAACCCAGAGTAACTACAGTAACACTGCTAGAGTACTGTGACTGACCGAGCCTCGGGTAACCGTCTTTCCGTGGGTTTGGCCAAAAGCTCAGAGTCAGAGTAAAAGTTTTCAGTTTTTGTATTTATTATTTTATAATGTTCAAGAATCCATCAGTCATTCCCAAACTCCTCAGGTCCATTCCATAAGGCATTTACAAACTTTACCAAATCACAGAATTCTGCTAAGCCTCTAAAAGACTAGAGGCAGTTCATACCTCTTTACATACCTTACCAAGACTAACTTCAGACAGAACAATCCCCTTACATAGAAAGGTGGTCAGCAACATATAAAAAGCAGGGGTATACACAATAATGAATGTGTTTCAGTTCAAAATATGCTGAATGCGGTAGACAGGCTTTCTTTGTGCTGCGCCATCCAGTCCCCTAGATCCATGTCAGATTGGTTTGTTTCCGCCATGCCCAGCAACTGATCCACAGGGAGTTGGGGCTTGTGACCGAACATGAGTTTGTAAGGTTAACACTTAGTGGAGTAATGCACGAGGTGATGTATGTGAACAGGAGCTGGGGGAAAAATTGTGGCCATTTCCTTTTCTGGTCCGATGGCAGTGTTCTCAAGAGGTCATGTAATGTGCGGTTTAACCGCTTGCACTGCCCATTTCCTTCAGGGTGGTAAAGGGGTAGCTCAACCTTTTCAGACCCCATAGAGTGTGCATAGCTGGTGTAAAAGTTCTCCTTCAAAACACAGACGTTGGTCTGAATGGAATCATTGGGGCACTCCGTAGGTGTAGAACCATTTTTCTGTTAACACCTTGCATGATGACCATGGTTTTTGTGCAAATTGGTCAGCACCTCTCCCCGTAGGGTCGCTGGCAGAACGGGTTGGAGTGCTGTCGTCCTGGCTGGGGGAAGCTGCACCTCTCTGTAAAGCAGGCCGTTCTTTTTTCCTGATTCGTTGCCATTGTTTAACAAGCGCTGCATCCCATCTTGTGATGCTCTCAATTCAGCAGCTCTTGGTGGTCGGCCACTCTTCCAAAAGAGCATGAAGGCTGCAATGCAAGAGTCAGCTGCCTGTAGTACCTGCAGATCTTCTTTGCTTCGGGATATTGAAGCTCCAACTTCACTCACTAGCGCCACCTGGGGGCCCAATCCGGGAGCCACTTTGCCTTGCACTTCAAGTGGATCTTGAATGCCTGGACTAATAGTATTTGCCTGAGAGGGGTATGACTCCCCAGGGGCCCAGCCCGCTTGTGGTGCTAGCCTTCACTTCCCGAACATTGATCATCTGGGGGCCCAGCCCTGTGGTCTCCCTTGGCATCAGACTGGGTAGGACTGTGGAGGCACTTGGCTGGGGTGTTGTAGAGTCTGGGTTGAGGGATGCTGGCAGCCGGGAGAGTGCTCTGTATTGCGGTTTGCTGTGCCAGGCCTGTACTTTATGTCATAATTCAACCAAGCAAGTTGAGACGCCCCGATTGTTCAATAGCCGCCAGCTTCGCAGACTGAGGGTTGTTATCTGTATATACTGTGAACTTGCTGCCCAGGAGGTTTTCTCGAAATGTTTCTGTTACAGCCCATTTCAGGCCTAAAAGTACCAGTTTCATGGAGCTGTAATTGGACATCGCTAGGGCACAAGCCTCGGCTAGCATGTGTGATTGAGCGTCTCTGCCCATCCTGTTCTTGTGATAACACCGTTCCCAGTCCTGAGATTTGCGTAGATTTCTACCACAAATGGGTGGGAGGCATGGGGGGCATGGAACCATACGTTTTTCATGGTCACAAAGACTTCCTCACAGTCCCTACTCCAATGTTGTTCGATAGACCCCCGCACCCGAGGCCCAGGCTTCTTTCGAGTTCTCTCCAGTGCCCCAACCAGCTTTTGTAAGGGAGCAGGAAAGGCAGCAAAACTCGCCACAAACCGACTGTAATAAGAAGCGAAGACCAGAAAAGAGTGGCGTTCCCTTCACTGTAGAGGGCCTCTTCCACTCTGCAACAGCTCCGATCTTTTCAGAATCTGTGGACACTCCAGATGCTGATATTACATGTCCCAGATAGTTGACTTTAGTTTGAAAGAATTTGCATTTTTTTTGCTTCAATTTCAGATTGTGTTGTTGTAGTCGAGTTAGGACAATTTCCAAGCACTGAAGATGTTGCTGTAAGGTGGTAGAAAGATCACAATGTCATCTATGTACAGCAGTAATGCATGAAAGCTCTGATCGCCAAAAATAAGTTCCATTAAACGCTGGAACATCCCTGGAGTGTTGCACAACCAAAATGGCATCTTGTTAAATACAAACAAGCCAAAGGGTGTGCAAAACGCTGACTTAGACCTGATTGTAACCACTTGCTAGGTCTAAAGTGCTGAAACATTTGGCCCTACTTAAGGCATCAAGAGTCTCCTCAATCCTTGGTAAAGTGAATGCATCCTTCTGCGTCTTCGCGTTAAGTTGACGGTAATCAGCGCAAAAAGAGCCATCTATCTTTCGAACTACCACTATGGGTGACACAGGGGGGCTGCAACTGAGCCGGATGACAATGTGATCCAGCAAGTCTTGTACAAGTTTTTTCACTGTGTCGTATTGGGAGGGCGGGATACTGGAGCCTGGTCAAGCATAGGTATGGTGTGTTGGAGTAGGGTGGCACACCCCAAGTCCCTGTCACTGACACTAAATGCACTGCTGTATTTTTCTAACAGTAAACGGGGCTTCCTGCTGTTCTTAAACTCATAGGGAGGGCTAGGTAAGCTGAGAGAAGTTAGGAGTGGGGTCAGCCTCAGCCTGAGTGGGCTGGATAAGGACGACTTGCTCATGGCAATCGGCTTGCATTTCGAAGTAGACAGAGGGAGTGGGGCAGGTGATAGGGCCACATACAATTCACCCAGCAAGCGGCTGGGCCACAGACACTGATCCTATTTTTCAATATTGAAAACTGGCACCTGGACGCTGCCACATGTAACGGAGAGGTAGGCAGTCATTATGAGCAGGTTACCAGGAAGGTGACCATCAGTGAGTGAACGATACTGGCTCCAACAGAGCAGCGAAAGGGTGGGCCCTAACCCCTGATGACAAGACGCGGGGACTAACTTAATCGACCCGGCAGGGACTCGTATTGCTGATCCGGACTGCACACGCACTGGTCCGACCACTCTCTAACGCCCACTCTAGCTGATGGCACTCAGACAGAGCTTGGCGCCAAACTCTGCCTGCCTGCTGGACATCACGTGAACGGAAAAGGTGAATAATTCTCTGTAAAAATGATGGATTATATTAATTTCTTAGAGGCCAAGGACCGATTCCTTAAGAGGCTGGGCATTGGGGTCAATTAGGGTTTTAACGACAAGAATACCCATCTTTGGAAACATTTGGCCGAAGAGGTGGACATCCATTTCCATCTCTAGACCATTCGCTGCTTTAAGCTTGAGCCAAGTGCAAGGCTGCAACTGAAGTTAATAATAAAGATCTGCAGTTACAAAGTTAGAACTTCTGAGTAATGGTCCAAACCATCGAACCAGTATCCAGCAAGCAGGCCACACCAACACCCCCTATTTGGACCTCCACTACAGGGCATTTCCCAATGAGAAGTGACCTATCGACAAGACAGCGACCCAAAACTTCCCCACCCGACATTTGGGCCTTAACCTCAGGGGATAGTAGTTTTCCTGCTGCTGAGTTTGGCCATGGGATGCTACCTCTATTCTAGGACCAGTACTGGACCTCGATTGTCAGAATCGCGCTATGTGACTGGGCTGGCTGCAGTGTGAGCATATGGGTGTGCCATCGGCTTGGAAGCGCAAGCGTGGACGTGACTGTGGCCTAAGGCTAGAGGGAGCGGCAAGCCGGGAAGAGTTTCAAGATTGTGTCTAGCTGGGCCTGTTGTTTACGAAGTGATTCTTTCAGCTCCGTCAACTCGTTTGTGGGCTTAGCGGATACAGCATTAGAATCAACATCATACGCAGGGCAGCGTGTGTGCTAAAGGAATGGGCAAGGTTCTTTGACTAGCGTGTTCACCTTCCTGTACCCAGCGAAGAGATTCGCTGTGAATGTCATAGAAAGCAATGGCGGACTTGAGGTCACAGCTCATGCTTCAACATGACATCTCACATTCTCTATGAATTGATCACGTACTACTATGCCAGGATAACAAAGCATGCAGGATCATTTAGGACTTGCTCTCAAGTTGCGGTTGCTTGAAGGATTCTTTCTGAAGACCAATGTAAGACTGAGTGCACCCATACATACTTTTAAGTATTACAAAGATCTTATTGTCACGTCCGTGCACGGTCACCAGTCCTCTAGAGGTTGACGCTCATCCGGGAGCACCTAGCACTAACCTTTTCTTCTAAACTTGGCTACACCTGCGGATAATCACCACTTCCTACCTAAGCCTGTCATGCCCGTGCCACAGCCAGCCACACCCATCTCCACTCCACTAGACAGAGGGAGTGGGACATCCTCTGTTTCCTACGTCTCCACTGCGGAGGAACACTCCAGACCCCCATATCCAACCACAGTGTCTCCTGTCCGGCCAGTGAGCGCCTCTCCAAGCGATTACATCTTGGCCCCTCCAAAAAAGAACAGACCTGTCCAAGGTCCCGGCTTTCTCCCACGATCTGGAGGAGGTCTTCAGCAAGGAGAAAGCCACCACCCTCCCTCCTCATCGGCAGTGTAGCAGTTATTCCTTTTTTACTACTACTGGTGGCTGAGTTGGATTTTGGTTCTGACGCTTGTAGAAAAGATGAGGAGTAGAGGTGAGTCCAGTTGGTCCCTTTGACTGTTTATTGCAGAAAGATGGATTAGAAGTTGAAGCAAATAAAATAAAGATACTTAACTAAAGAGTCTTTCGTAAAGCACAGTTCTCCTTAGTTAAAGTCCTGGCACACGGTCAAAAAACTGTTGCCTTCCTCAGCCACGCCCAGATGCTGTGGCTCCTGGCTTTTAAGGCCTTTCCCCCTTGGTCTCCACCTTCAGCCTCTCAGGCTTGTTCAGGAGTCCTCAGGTGGAGTAAAAATACCTACGGCCATAGTGTCACTCATCCATTCTTACATACACACCCACACCAACGTACTAATAAAGAAAGACAGCATAAGAATAAACATAAAGGTTAATTTGGCTCCTACAGGCAGTATGACTGCGCCATCAACCTCTTGCCTGGAACCTCTCCTCCCACGGGGGCGTCTTTTACTTTTCTGTCTTGGAGAGCCAGGCACTGAAAGATTACATTCTAGATGCATTGCGCCTTGGGCTGATTCGCCCTTCAACGTTTCGGCTGCAGTGCCTTTCTTCTTCGTTGTGAAAAAGGACAGCGGACTGAGGCCGTGCATTGATTACCGGGGTCTTAACAACATCACCCAGAAGAAAAAGTATCCTTTGCCCCTCATGTCTACCGCCTTTGAGCACCTACAGGGTGCCACGGTGTTCACCAAAATCGACCTCAGGAGCGCCTATCACCTGGTTCGCATTCGGGGCGGGGTTGACTGGAAGACCGCCTATCCTCACTTTCCCAGATCCAGCCCTGCCTTTTGTGGTGGAGGTAGACACTTCAGATACTGGGGTAGGGTACGTGCTGACACAGCATGAAGCAGAGGACAGCAACTTCACCCGTGTGCCTTCTTCTCCTGAGCTGTCTCCCCCACTGGGCAAAATAGGCTGGAATCCGGAGATCTTGTGTTAGGAAATTTCCAATGACAAAGCACATCTCCGGAGTAGATTTTGGTCATATCCGGACTAATTAAAAATCCGGGAAAATATTGATGATTTCTGGCTCCGGATATGTGAATGCAAGTTTCCGGAGATCTGGTGACTAGATATTTCAACTTATGAACCCCATGCGCCAGAGTCCTCCTATCGCATCTATTGGATCAACGCATTCAGAGTGCTTGCTACGGGGTTTCAAGACTCACTCTTCAGGGAATTGACCGTTGGCAACATTTCGCTGAAGGTAAGATGCTATGGTGTCAGTCTGAGTAGTGTAAATTAAGATGACTATTATATCTGCTGGCTTCTTTGGTCTAAATTCAACATGTTGAGACTGTACAACTAAAGCAAGCGTGGTTTAATGTGCAGTTGGTCAAATAGTTTTAGGCTAGCTTAATAAGATAGCGAGCTAAGGTAGCTAGCACGTCATTAACTAGGGGTTTAACGCGATATAGTTTTCGCTGTTTCGTTAGGGCTGTTTTAGCCACCCATATATACATATATGTCGTTCACTAATTTGCTTGCCGGTCTTGTAAAGTTACTGTAATAAATATTTTGCTAGCTTGCTAAGGGCGCTCAGTCAGAACCGTTAACAATCAGAAAAAAACAACCGGGAAATGTTGGTAGTGCTTACACACGTCAGTTTAATATTCGGAACAACCGTCATGTACTTTGTGTGGTCTATATTATAATATCATACATATAATAATGATTGAGTAGAATGTAATATTTTGTGTTGAAATGTCGCTGTTTCCAAAAGCTGGTTCTCTTGACCGGTCTTCCCATTTAATGTAGTGTCATGATACATGACATGATAGCCTGTTAGAGGGGAGGGAATGTATTTTGCTAGCTTGCTAAGGGCGCTCAGTCATTCTACAGACATCCTCGGATTTGTATCATTATAGTCATACAAATAATGAATACGATAATATTTGTATTATAACTTTCATGAAATTGATTGAATATGTACGGTAACTGTTACTGTTGTTCCGAATATTAAACCGACGAATATGTTAGCACAGCCAACATTTCCCAGGTTTTTTTTGCCTGATTGTTAAGGGGAAAAACCGAAATGTTGGCAGCCCTAACATATTCGTCAGTTTAATATTCGGAATAACAGTAACCGTACATATTCAATCAATTTAATGAAAACTATGATACCAATATTATCGTGTTCATTATTTGTATTACTTTAATTATACAAATCCGAGGATGCCTGTAGAATTGATGTGAACAATCACCAACGATTTCTCCAAAAATGTAAAATGTATGATTTTTTTTTGTTTTGATTTTTCACACTTTGTGACTCTTTCTCTCTTTTTTTTTTTTCTTGCAGATTTTAAATGCAGTGGCAGTGCAAGGTCTGTGTGGATACGCAACAAGGAATCGAGGTTTGCTTATTAAACACTATAGACTAAATCATGATTCCTTTGTAAGAAACCATGCACTTCCAGACATAGCTACTCCAAATTCTGTTCCATTGCTCTGTTTAAATCCTTGTACAGTATTCTGTTCGGTTCATGCATGATTCAGGTACAAAAAGACAGTTGTTGTGAAGGGGTGGGATTATTTGGACATAAATTTAATAGATTGAGCATCAACGTACACTTTTCCTCTCATCATGTAATTGCATTGCGCTTAAAATTAATTGATCTTCAATGCACTTATACATAGGTCTGTTTCATTCATACAAACTTTTCTAACTTATTGCCTGTGCACATTACTGTATTTTATTGTTGTTCAGTTTCAAGCCGTCTCACAATGAGGAGGTGACTCGTGCGGTCACTCAGACCCCGGGGGAGAACTGGGGAAAGGAGAGCCTAATAAGAAGTAAGATACTGTTACTGTTAAACATCTATAACTTTGCAATTATTTGGTTTTCTGTGCTTTGTAGTCAAGTTTTTTTATTGTCAGATGCACAGTACAACAGAGTCGGACTGGGCACTGAAATTCTTAGGACAGGACACCGCACCACAACTAACATAACATAACTTAGTTTTGCTGATGTTGAGAGAGGTGTTATTGTATTCTTCTGTTTTATTCATTGGTTTGTTTCAAACAGGAGCCTGCAACAGGTACTTTAAAAACTTAAAAAGTCAGCGGAAAATGGACCTGGTGGGGAGGACAGAGGAAGTGAGGAGAAAAAAGAGAGCGGGTACGTGGCATGAAGTGAAATAAAAAAATATCACCCCGTCTGAAAAGGAGTCAATTTTCATCCACACTAGGCTTTCATGTAAACTGAGTCTACTCTAGTTACTATTTGGTCTTGACGTTGCTTGACACTATGTCTCTTTCTTTTGCAGCTTTTCCAGAAACGCCTGCTGGCGGCGCGGGATCTGCTGGCACCAGAAGAACACCTGTTCTTCAAGGAGGCAGACGCCAGCTTCATGTCTGATGAGGAGAGTGATGAAGAGGACAAGCTTAAAATCAACGTCCTGCCTCCCAGGTGGAGGTGCGCTCGGCTGAGCCGCCTCACCCTGCGCGGCCAGCAGGCGCTCGAAAGCAATGGCCGGAGGGACGTCAAGCCGGGTCATGCCAGGCGGCGAGTGACAGAGAGGGGCCACTTCTCTACAAGGAGCCCTCCAGCCCAAAAAAGAGGCCTATGTTGAGAATTAAAATAAAAAAAATTAAATAATATTGTTTTTGTTGTCATAGTGTGTAACTTAGTACCAATCAGTCATAGAGGTTATAGATGGGTCATGAATATCCTAACCGTAGTCACTTGAGCAACTTTGTTTATAGGTTAAGAAGGAGGATTTACTGTTTGCATGGTAGACTTTGGCCAAATGGTGCTTCATTACAACTTCAACATGGATAATTGAAGATTAAGATTTAAAAGATATAATGTTTTATATGATAAAAGGGTTGATACATGCCGATTTATTATTTAAATACTGCAATGTTAAACATAATATACTACTTAAAACAGGCATGAGATAAATGCCAATAGACATTCGGGTCCTGAAGCTTTTTGGATCGCGCCGTGCGCGCGGCCCGGGCCATGCTGTGGGTATACGGAGTTAAACACCCACGGAAACGATGACTGTCAGGAGCGTTTCCGTGCAGAATATTAGATACACGGGCGATTTCTGGTGAGTATCCGGGGTCCGGATTGGTCGCGTGTGACACAGTCCCATTCCGGAGTCAAAACATGCTCCGGATATGAGAATTGAGACTAACGTTTCCAGCGTGTTTCTGTCCGGATTTTCCCGGAAAGTCTAAATATCAGGTAGTCTCACGTTATTAAGATCTCCGGAAATAAGGCGTTTTAGCCCAGTGCCCGGCCAATCGAAACTACGATGTGGGTAACCGGGAACTGCTAGCCATTACACTAGCTTTAGAGGATTGGCCTCACTGGCTTGAGGGCGCAGCCAACCCGTTTCTCATATACACCGTGTGCGTGTCTGTGTACTTGGAGGACATACCGATCTTCTCCAAGTCACTCCAAGATCACGTCAGCCACATCCAAGCCGTCCTGAAGGCCCTCCTACAGAACAAGCTGTTTTGCAAGGTGGAAAACCACCTTCTTAGGGTTCGTAGTCGCCCCCCAGGGTTTCACTATGGACTCTGAAAAGGTCAAGGCTATTGTGGACTGGCCTATACCCACTATCAAGCAGGTTCAGGGGTTCCTGGGATTTGCTAATTTATATTGGCGTTTCACACGCAATTATAGTGCCCGGGCGTCCCCTATCATAGCTCTGTTTCGGGGGGGGGGGGGGTCCCTGCCGGTTGGTGTGGGTGAAGGCCTCTCAGAAGACCTTCGAGGACCTCAAGCAAAGGTTCTGCACAGCACTTAGCCTCACTTTCCCAGATTCAGCCCTGCCTTTTGTGGTGGAGGTAGACGCTTCAGACTCTGGGGTAGGAAACGTGCTGTCGCAACGTGCAGCAGAGGACGGCAAGCTCCACCCATGTGCCTTCTTCTCCCGAGCTCTCTCCTGGGTGGAGCGAAACTATGAAGTGGGTAACCGTGAACTGCTAGCCATCAAACTACTGCTAGAGGAAAGGCGTCACTGGCTCGAGGGCGCAGCCGCCTGTTTCTCATATACACCGACCACAAGAATCTGGAATACATCGGGGAATCCAAACGACTGAACCCCAGGGAGGCCCGCTGGGCCCTTTTCTTCAGTCATTCAACTTTGTGGTCACCTCCCGGCCAGGTTCCAAGAACAGTAAGGCCGATCCCCTTTGATGCTTCCACACGACTGAGGCTGAGCCAACAGCATCGGAACCCATCATAACCTTCCTCTAAAGTCGTGGCCTCCGTACGCTGTCATCCAGAGGAGGAGATTCCACAAGCACAAGGATCGACAGTGTATCCCATGGAAACTCCTCAGACCTTCTGTCCGTGCCTCCGCACTGGCGCACGAAGGCCTTAGAGTGGGCTTACGCCTCCTGATTGGCCGGCCATCCTTGGATCCGACGAACCCTGGAATTACTCCCAAGACGGTTCTGGTGGCCGAGACTCCATCAGGATGTGACTTGAGTACGTGGCAGCTTGCACGGTGTGCATGGCGGCTTAACCAGACAACCGCAGACCTGCAGGACTCTTGCAACCCCATCCAGTCCCACATCGCCCCTGGACCCACACCTCCCTCGATTTCATTACAGGGCTTCCCTCCTCACAAGGGAACGCCGCAATCCTTGTGGTGGTGGATCGTTTTTCCATGGCTGCCACACTTCATAGCGTTGACAAAACTCCAAACAGACAGCAGAAATTCTGGTGAGAGAGGTGACTTCTGCTGCTTATGAACAAACATTTTAGAAGAACTTCAGAAAATGAATCGAGATTGAGGCCCATTATTTCTAACCTTCGCAAATAACAATATGTCCTATTCAATTCGCTATATTTCCTATTCAGACTCATTTCATGTATGTTTTCATGGAAGACAAGTACATTTCCAAGTTATCCGTAACTTTTGAACGACAGTATATATTGAGTAAGAAGACCTCATTTTATGCACCAGGTATACCTTGGATAACTAGCTAATGACATAAAATTTCCTGAATGTCAGACAAAACATTACTAACATTTCCTTCCAAGCATCAATATGCAGGATAAGCCCAATGTCAGCAATAAAAGTTATCACGCAGCACTTGATATCCACAGTACAGTAATGTCTTAGTCCAACAGATCCAAGGTATAACTGGTACATAAAAATGATGAGACTTATGACTCGACATACTTAAACTTTGAACTTGTTGTTGTTAACTTGGATGATATAGGATTACTTTTTTATGGGTGTACTTTTACACTCAAGGGCTGAACCAATTAAGAGTAATTTGCAATGTACAAAATAATAGTATAATTTTTCTTTTAAAATTATTTTATAGGAACCATTGTGGGCTTCAGTAAACATATGAGTGGGACGGACATGCACGCCTTACACTGAGGAATGGCAAATGTAACGTTTCTTAAATTCCATTTTCAGCTAAATCATGATAAAATCTTACTGGAGTAACTTCATTATTGAAAGTATCTAGAAAATGGGAAACTTTGGTGTTGATCCAGCTGCTTACACTGTCATGGTGTTCATTTTTTCCATAAGCTAAGGGTGCAGTAATTTGCACTAGTCATTCGTTTTTGAGTGCCACTAGAGGGCCCAATTATTACACCAGATTACACATTTAGTCATGCTCTACTGTCATTGTCTTTGGAGAATGGATTTTATAAGTGACAATTATGAGCCACTGTCTTTGTCACGCAATAAAACAGGCTGGAACTGAGTAGCAAGGGTTATCCTTCTGCTTTTTTGGGGGGTGAGAAAGCATCTGTTAGCCAGTGCACTTTTACTTTTATATGACTTTACAGAAACATTTTACATGCCAGTTACACCACTATACAGTTAAAGCTCAGTTGAATGTTTGAGCAGCGTAACCAAAAAATAGTATGATGGACAGAACTGTGAATGTTTTGCTCTTTGGATCATTTTCTGCGCGTACCTTCAGATCCTTCTCACTTGTTTTCTGAGGAGAAGGGCAGACACTTAAAGTAAAGCTCTCCAGACGTTTGCACATCTAATTGTGTTTTTGTTTTTGAAATGCTTTGGTCTTTTTACAATAATTACATACAGGATACCAAATCTTTCTTCTCAAACAAGACGATTCATTGGTATTTCTACAATGATATTCCCTCTCACTGTAAATCCAATTATTTTTGGCTTACAGTTTTTCACTGTTGCTAAAACCCGTTTTTCAAAACAGTAACGTCTTTCTCAAAACTGCACACAGAAAATTGAAAACCTCACACACAAAATGCTAAACCTGACACTCCCTTTGCAAGATGACTCTTTGCTATCAAATCTCTTAACTGTTCACAAAATGGAACTCGTGTTTTCATTTGGTACACACAGCCATATTTTCAAAACACACACACATACATTCATTTAGTACACACAACTAAGCATTAGCTGCACACTACCAAGCATTTACAGCACACAGAAGTGCAAAATTGAAAACACAATCATCGAAACACACCATATGAATGACAATGACTCATTGAGCCCTTTCTCCTTTTGTAAAATGTATCAGTGTAGGCCTACATTTTTCATAGTCAAACATAAAACAGCAATACCGTTGTTCTCACAAACCATATTTACAATTTCAGTCTCCTGTTCCACCAGATTGTATTGACATAAAATTGTATACAAAATGCTTATAGTTTTTCTCAATTGCTTACACACATTTTTTGAAAGCATGCCTCGTTCTCAAAACTCTAAACACAAATCCAAAAGCAACTAACTGAAAATGCAAAACCCTTAATATCTCCTGGAAAATGCTACTTTGCTTTCAAAAAATATTGAAAGTGTGTTTTCTTCCTCCAGTGTGGTTCTCTTTCAGTCCTGCAAAATACAAATACTGTGAGCACACTACGTATATTATATTGATATGCAGTATTACAGTACACAAGGCAAACAGATTTCGTACTTGTTCTCCATCCTGAAGGTTCTAATGAAAAACCATGAAAACATGGTCTACCACAGCGGCCCAAATCTCATTAGAGATGACCATTCTCCTTCTTCTTTCACCTGATCCTCCTCCTTCTTCACCTTGTCCTCATTCTCTTCCTCCTCCTTGTCCTCCTCTTCCTTCTCTCTGTCCTCCTACTCTTCAACCTTCTACTCCTCCTCCTTCTTGTCCTCCTCTTCCTCCTCCTCTCACTCTTACCCCTCTCCTTCTCTGGTTGTCGATCTTTTCAAAGTTTTCAATAGTTTATCCAACAAAACAGAGGCTCAAGACACTTTTATGGTGCAGTCCTCACTGCAAATTGGTCAAAAGACCTGAAAGTTTAGAGATTTGACTATTTGTGGCTTGCAGGTTGATGCTTTGAGATTTTACTTGAAAATTGTGTGCAACAACAGAACTTTGTGTACACTGTTTTGACAACAACGTGATGTGTAATTGCCATCAGTGTGTTCACAAGGAAAATCGGACTCTAATGTAGATAAGGGAATCTTAAGTATTTCCCACTTGGGGCGAGCGATTGATACATGACGTGAAGGTTGTGCAGATTGTGCCGAATTTTCGCTTTATACTTCTTAACAATAGTGAAAAACTGTAAAGACAAAAGAAATCAAAGATAAAACCTTTCAAAAAATGATGAAGCAGATGAAGCTCTCATAGGGCTATATACAATTGCATGAATGAATTAATGTTAAAATATAAAATAAATCTTTAAAAAAAGGGAAACCAAACCCATTATGGGGTAAATGTCGAGCCATGTTTTTTTTCTGATCTATTTTAGCTCTGAATGTTTATGGAGTTAAAACAGAAACTGTAAGTTTGGCATTGAATTTTTTTTTTTACCATTGTTTTAAAAAAAATCGAAACTGAAAAATAGAATAGAATAGTGGCATTGAAACATTTGTGTTCTAGTCTAGTTATTTAGTCTTCAATAAACAGCTGGGAAACCATGTATTCTCCAGAGAGGTCTATCCATGAGGTATTTTGGCTGAAAACAAGACGGCTATAAAAACACTAGACACAGCGTAACATTTGGAGATGGGGTATTACCTAAATCTCTCATACCATATATTCTGACAATGCTGTTGTAATTGCTCTAAGGGACTCTGTTAGAGTGTTTCATCAATACTGTTATGTCATTTACTCAATAAGAAGCCTTGGCAACAATGTCTTTGGATTTACAAAATAATGCTACCTTCTTTAATTCATCTATCATGTAAGTAGTTATTATAAACCACAAGCTTTCAATGAACTAGGGCAGTCTTATGATTCTTGAAACTTGACTTGACTTGACTTGTTTTGTTTTTTTTGCGATTTTGGGCTATGAGATATGTTTCAATGATTACACACCCTAACACTGTCAATGTAAAATATTTGTAATGTAAGAGTGGTTTTAAGTTTATAATTGTCCCCGCTTATCCGTTTTAAGATTTAATGAGTTTTATGAAATTGTCATATGAAATAAGTAAAATGGTAACGTTTAATTTAGATAGCCGCTTACAGAGAATTTACAGATGGTTTGTTGAAATTTTATTTGTTCACTGAACAACACCTTGATCAACTCCAATCCCTAACCCTGACCTTAGCCATGAATTGTAGTTTACAGGGATTCAACAAATAGTTTGTTTAAAATCTGTGCAGCTGTAGTACTATAGGTGACCATCCAAATGAAGTGTGACCAGTATTAAAATATAAAGATGTTTCTTTGATTCTTACAGACCTGAAACAAACAGCGCCCATTCTTTGAAGATGGACAATGTTTCAAATATATCCTCTGTTTTGACACTCCAAGGCTTAGATGTACCTCAGGAATTAGCTTTCCTGGCTGTTCTTTTGGCCACGCTGAGCTACATGGTTATTGTTTTCTGCAATCTTTTTCTGCTCATTACCATAATTCGTAACAAGCATCTTCACCAGCCGATGTACTTGCTTCTGATAAACATGCCGATCAATGACCTCTTTGGCTCCACAGCCTTATTTTCTCAGCTCTTGAGACAGTTTTTGTCAAACTCCAAGGCCATAGAGTTCCCTGCCTGTGTTACTCAAGCTTTTTTTATTCACATCTATGCCATAGGGGTAGTGTTTGTCTTAGCTGCCATGGCGTATGACAGATATATTGCTATATGTATACCATTGCGATATGCCACAATAATGACAAATGCACACATCATGAGAATCATCGCACTAATCTGGGGTACTAATTTGCTTATGGTTGGAGGTCTTTTCATCCTCCTTCTGAGGTTACCTCGCTGCAGAAATAATGTAACTCACACTTACTGTGACAACCCATCACTGTTGAGATTGATGTGTGCAGATACAACAATTAATAACATCTATGGTCTTCTGACAGTGGTTTGCACACAGCCAATAACTGTGGGTATAATTCTGTTCACCTACCTGCAGATTCTGATTGCCTGTTTCAGGAGCAAAAGCACAGACACAAGAAGCAAAGCCATGCAAACGTGTGCCACACATCTGGTTGTTTTTCTCCTTTTTGAGTGTTTAGGGCTTTTCACTATTATTTCGTACAGGATCAAAAATCTTTCTCCTGCTCTAACCAAATTTATTGGTGTTTCCACGTTAATATTCCCTCCAACATTGAATCCAATTATTTATGGAATCAATACAAAAGAACTCAGAAAAAGAGCTATCATGCTTTTCAAGAAAAATGTATTTCCAAGGTGAATATGGCATGCATGAGATACTGAGTCTTTCGTTTTGAAGACATTTTTGATTGACTTAAATCTATAATACTGGAAGATAGAGGATATTAAAGACTTTAAATGTAGGGTTTCTGCATAAAGTAGCAACATTTCTGCCTCTTCAGTCTGTGCTGCTAAATTTTAAGGAGATTATTACTATTTATGTAAGGATATTTGTGAGTCTTGAAGTTGTCAATAAAACATTGTATTATTTATTTATCATTCATATGTTGAATTATCAGTATCGCTTAAGTGCTGTGAGTTTTTTTAAATGATCGTAAATAAAACCTTTATACATCATCCTCTCCTTATGTCCGGCCTTGTTTAGACTGCCAGCCCAAATACGATTCATGGCATATCCAGATTGTATCCATATTGATTTTTTAAATCCTGGACAGCAGAAAAAAAATGTATTTCAAAGTGTCTTTTGCATCACTTGCTTGTAAGTGACATTTACAGATACCATAAACAACAAACAACATAATCGCTAAATGCATGCATATTATATACTGTATGCATACTAAAATGATTGAGACAGTTGTTACTTCTACTTCATTACACTTACATGACTGACATTATTCATATTTTTATTATTATTCTTTTATTATTATTAATAATGATTATGTTGTTTGCAGTTATTTTGACCTCAGTCTATGTACCTGAGATGATGAGTGAGTGATGGATGTGTTTGTGATGGACCGACCCTTGGGTTACCGTCTGGGGGGCCAGATTTTTTTGATCTGTTGGCATGCCTATCACAATACTGTAGATACTTCTTTGGAGTGTGGCAAATGTACTATGTGTGATCAGTGGCACAATGGTTAGTGTTGTTGAATAACAAGTAGCTGACCTGAGTTTCAATTCCTGGGCAATGCAAGACGGTCTTTGGATAAAGGTGTTTGTTATAGTTGCATTTTTGGATCATTTTGTCTCATTGATAGCCCATGACTTATATACAGCAGTTAAAGTGGGATAATATCTTCATTGACAACTACATCTATATTTTTCCTTCATACATGCCGACTTCAAAGCAAATGCTGTACTGCACCACTTTCGTGGAGTTGGTAACAAGGCTGAAAACAAACAAAACAAAGCAGAAAACTGAATAAAGTTCAAGTAAAAATCTGAATTATTTTATTTTATAAAATAAATGTATTTATAATAAATATATAAGTGTATGTCGCCTACCTTGACGAGCAAACCCACTTTTAGGCCAGGAATCCAAGGACACACCACAAAAAAAAGGTTTTTGTTTTAGAAATATAATCTCAATTTTATTATAGTTCAGAAAAATTCCCCTGGGTTACCAATCAGGTTAAGCAGAGGGCCACAGACCACTTGTGGTCACCTGGTAAGGCTGGAGTCTTTATAATAATATGGTGAAAGGGCACACAGCAAAGAGCACACTGGCATCAAAGTTTAACCCACACACTAGATTTAGGAAAAGTATAGGCACTCCATCACACAAATAGGCTACACACTAATAGCACACAGCACTTCAGTCTTCCCCGTGCACATAAGGACCACCAAGCCTCTACCAGTCACCCTTATGTTACCTGCCCCCAAAGCCAATACCTGTCCTTGCAGGCAGGCAGGCACACAGACAACAGAAAAAGAATGTCCGGTCCCTCCCGACCGAACTAATAAAAATAAGAAAACCTGACAAAATAAGGACTAGATCAGTCAGGCTGCAACACCAGCCCACATGGGTGAAGGGCCGGCAGAAAATCCTGTTGCCACAGCCGGACTTTTAATTTGAAGCACAACCAGTGTCTTTGCGTTTACTCACGGGTGGCCGGGACTTTGACTTTGACGCCTGGTTGCGTCTGTTGGCATGGGGACGATGTTCTTTTCCCAACTTGGATGACGTCAGTAGTTTGTTTTCGTCCTGCTTTTGGAATCTGTGAACAACAAACAAGCCGTGAGTTCTCTATGACCAACAACCACGACAGCCTACTCACAGTGCAATTGATCATTGAAACCACCGTTCCTTTGGATACGTTTGAGTGCGCCAAAATGGATGTTTTGTCGAATGTCTCCAACTCACGCTCCCTCAGGATCCAGGCGTGGTCGTCGGCGTTGAACCAGCATGCAGCGGCAATGGCAGTTAACGAAGATGACAGCCGTGGATCCCGCAGCCCATGCCTTGGCTCGGTTGTGGATCCTGTATTCCGTCTCCCGCATCTCGCTGCTGTAAGTCTTTTTTCTCCTCACCTCGATTATGGCTCAGCCAATCTGTGCCGAAGCCACGCAACCCCACTGATTGCCTACAGTCGTGTCTTATTAGTTAATGCTTCAACGGCAATCAGAAGATCAGTCTGGCCATGCGAGTGTCCGTTCATAAAACAAAGTAACCCATATTATCCCAATTGTCAAAGGGCAGATAGCCCACAAAGTCACTCCCAACATTCAATCAAAAGTTGTACATAAACATACACCTATAAATATAACATCACTCATAAAAACACCCAGGGCCCACACAACATAATCCCCCCCTACTAAAAGGCGTCCCGAACCACTTCCAGCTGATAACGTTGCGGACGTACCCCAAGGCCGCTGCGACCCCCTGACCAGAGGCACCGACCCTCCCTGTCTCCCTTCACCTTCCTGGGCATCAGTAGGAGGCTCAGGTATAGCTTCCTGGACTGGCACTGGGGCAAAAGGGGCAGCAGGTATCGGTATCGGCACAGGAGGAGGTACTCCCAGCACTGGCCATCGGGGTGGCGGGTCTCTACCGTAGTCAATGACGTTGGAGGCCCTTAGAGGCCAGCAGGGCAGGGGTGCAGGTTTTTCCGATCGAGAGTGTGAACAGGACCCTCTTTCCCTTCGGGCCTGATATGGTAGACTGGTTGTCAAGGCCGCACCTGAAAGAATCACAAAAGGAGAAGAAACCCACCTGGGTTCAAGCCCTCCCTGGGCCTGACATCTGACATCTGAAGACCCGCTCCCCTGGCAGCAATAGGGCAGCCCGAGCCCTCCTATTGTAGCGTGTCTGGTCCCAGGACTGTCTCTGCTGGGTGCGTGCTTGAACCTGTTGGTAGGTAGTGGTCAGGGCCTGCTGGTGGTAAGGGTGGCTCGCTCTTGGGCCGGCTGGGCCTCCACACACAAGTCCACGGGGAGCCTGGCGTGTCTGCCAAACATAACAAAATGAGGAGTCAGCCCGGTCGAACTATGAATGGTGTTGTTTTACACCTATACTAGTGCAGGCATCTTGGCCTACGATCAGCTGGATGCAAGACTGATCTTCGGCATTCAGGGAGCTCAACAGAGACAACAAGGTCTGATTGAACCTTTCAACAGCTCCGTTTCCCTGCGGGTGGTACGAAGTGTTGAATGAATCGTGGAAATGTGAACATGCCAGCCACAAGATTGATCCATATACTGATAATCATTTAACAAATGCATGCTTACTGAAATTGCTTGAGTCATGTTTAACAAACCTATATAATCTATGCTTGCTGAAAAACTGCTTTAATAGAGAACTATGCTTACATACTGTGTGAAAAGAGGTTTTCAAGTGAACACCTTATGTAGAACAATCAGTTTAAGTGCTGTTATAATTTTGAGTGTCTTTAGAAATGTGCAAGGCAGACAAAAGGGGAAGTGTCCTTTGGGGCCCTGAGTGTCAGTCAGGAAATGTCAGGTGGAGGCGAACACATGCTGTTGGTGAAGATAATGAACACGTGTTTGTTAAAGTATGATTTAGAGAAAAAGTATTGAGGAAGTCTAAAAAGTTTAAAACGTATTACCAAAAAAGGTGAGGTCTGTGACTGGGGAGGTAGTAGACTGGGGATAAAAAGGGGAGACGCTGTGTGTTCGGGAGTCTTTTGAACTTATTTTTTGCTGGAGCTATTCGACAATAAATCTTTGAGGTACTAACTAATACCATAAACCTGATTCTGACTCCTTCGATGGGGGGGGGGGGGTAACTCCCCCCGCACTTGCTACACGCCGTACCTTAGTACATCTTCTACAAATCAGCATCCTGTTATTTGGAACGAGTCGCCTGTAAGAGACCGGGACTCCTCTGAAACAGAAACCTTGGCAGCAGTGAGAAAAGGTATGTTTTCCTTCTCTTTCACAATAGAAAGAGAATACGAATAGGTGAACTCGGGAGAGACCTGGGATCCTGTTCGTATCTCGGCTAAAACACACTTAAGAAGGAGTTTTGGAATATGACATGATTTTCTGAACTAGTTTGGTTTTAAATGTGTGTGACACAGTGCCATAATAAGCAATTGTAATAACTGTCGAAAAGGCTCTCGGCGTCGAAAAGCAAACAATTAATTATTATAGGAGGCCACTAAAGATCGCATTTATCAGGAGTCGTCCGGCTTTTAACACAGCCATACAGAGCACACAACTGCTGCATGACCTCTGACTCAAAAGCACCAACTCGATCGGACAGGATCCTCTCCGGGCAGCCATATGACTGGATGAATGCTCCCCATAGGGCTTTCACAGTCTGGTCACGGGTCGGCACGGCTACTGCATAGCGAGAGAACAGGTCAGTGATGACAAGGATATAGGGATAAGTGTCAGCTGGTCTCCCTAATGACAAATAGTCTAATCAAACTATTTCAAATGGATAGGAACACTGAATGGACTGTGGAGGGGGGGCTCTCACCTCAGGGCCAGACTTGCTGATGGCACACTCCACACAGTCCTTGGTCCAGGCGTTGCTGTCAGTGACCATGCCTGGCCAATCTAATCTCCGTCGTAGAAGGCTCAGGGTTCGCTCGCTGCTTGCATGTCCTGAGGCTCGGTGGTACTGGGCCCATAGCCCTTGGGCTTTCCCACCTGCCACCAGGACGTTTATCCCGGTACCTGGCTCTTTCGTCAGTCGCACCAGGACTCCATCTTGTATCTCAATCGGGCCCAATCTGCAAGCAGTGTCTGGACCATACGGGTAAGGGTAACGCGTACTTCCTTGGTGGGCAAGTAATTCCGCCTCTTCCAATCATACAACTGCCGAAGGTCAGGGTCGGCTTGTTGTGCATCCCTCCACTGACTAGGTGGACTGGCAGTGAGCATGGCCTCGCTGGCCTTTGCTGCACCTAATGGGGTCTCGTCCCCGGGCGGCAGTGTTTCTGGGCCAGTCTGAACTGCAGTCACCCTGGCTTCCTTTGGGAGCCGGGAAAGGGCATCTGCATTCCCGTTCTTGGCAACATAGACAACATAATGATAATTGGTGAGCTGGGCTACCCACTGCTGCTCTTCGGCCCCCAGGTTTGCGGTTGCCAAGTGCACCAGCTGGTTGTTGTCAGTGAAGACTTCGATCTCCGCCCCCCAGAGGTAGCCTAATCCTTAAACTTCTCAGTGATTGCCCACTTGAGCCCCAGCATCTCCAGCTTGAACGATCTATAGTTTTGGTCGTTACGATCAGCTGGATGCAGGCTTCAGCTCGCGTAGGCAACCACCCGCTCTTGCCCATCTTGGACTTGCGACAGCACGGCACCAAACCCACTCAGGCTTGCATCCACATACACACAGAGGGGCAGCTGGACATCCACATAAGCCAGTATTGGGGCTTTCAACAGTGCAGTCTTCAATCGGTCGAAGGCCAACTGGCAGTCCCCCGTCCACTGGACAGCAGCAGACTTGGCTCCAGAATTGCCTTTGAGCAGGCGATGGAGGCGGATGGATATCTTCAAGAAGCCTGGGATAAACCGCCGGTAGTAGCCTACGAAGCCCAGGAATGAAGCCCTGCTTCACCTGCTGGGAACAGGCCATTATTTTACTGCAGCAGTCTTCTCTGGGTCGGTGGCCACTCCACATCTGCTGACCACGTGGCACAGATATCGGATCTCCCGACAGAAGAGATGGCACTTCTGGGGTTGAAGCTTGAGTCCATGCGCTTGAAGGCCCTCGAAGACCTGCTCGAGGTGGTCCAGATGACTGTCAAAACAGGAAGAGAACCCAATTAAATCATCCAAGTCATTTACCTGGTTGCCAAGGCAAAGCTGCATAAGGCGCTGAAATGTGGCTGGGGCATTGCACAGGCCAAAGGGCATCCTCTCAAACTGGTACAAGCCCAATGGCGTGAACGCTGTATTTTCTTGATCGAGGGGATCCACTTCGACCTGCCAATACCCACTCGCTCGATCCAGGGTGGAATACCATGTTGCTTGCTTCAGGATCGTAATGTGGCAGAGGATAGGCGTCCTTGTGCGTTAGTGAATTCAATTAACGGTAATCAGTGCAAAAGCACCAAGAACCGTCTTTCTGACGCCCGACTCACATTGCTGCGTTGGAAGGCGTTGATGCGTCAGGGTTAACGCATCCCCATTCACTTTGCATGGGGTGACATCATCCTTTGCCGAACTGAATTGTGGCTCCGTTTGGTTCGCGTGCGTTGCGTTTTATGCTTTGCGCGCAACAAGAGTTGAAGAAGGTTCAACTTTTCAACAGGCAATGCATGCGTCAGCCAATCATATTGCCTTTCATGCATAACTGACAGCACAGGCACTAGCCAATCATATCCCGTATATGCTCACGTCTACAGAGCGGCAAACTCCAAAAAAAAAAACATGGCTGCCAAACTCCGTAGATGGTCGTATTTGTACCTACAAGTTGGTTGTTTGACTTTTTTTTGGTAAGATTTTTTAAAAGTTACCGAGAAATAGACACTGTACAATGTAAAAACCCCTTTATTGTAACTGAGAAATACGTATCATAGGATTTGCGACGTGCCTGAGCACACTGTCTAATGATGGGTTAGGGTTAGCATGCTACTACTCACAGGGTAAAAGCCTACTAGTGACGTGATTGGTTTGTTGACCTGTCAATCTCACTATAACGTCTCCGTTATCAACAGAACCGCATGCGCCAGACTCCTCCTCCACCGTCCGTTGCATCAACGCCTTCCAACGCAACAATGTGAGTCGGGCGTTACACACCAGCATGACTGGGGCAGCCCAGGGACTAGTGCTCTCCCTTACGACCCCACTCTCCAGCATGCTCTGGAGGAGCGTACGCAGCTCAGAGAACAATTTCCACTTCCACAGGAAGGCAGTCAGCTGGTTCTGTTTTTCTTGGGTGAGGCCTCCCCCCTGTAGGGCCAAGACTGGGGGCTCATCTGTGGTCTTTGCCTGGACCGGTCGTACAGCCACTTCCACCACAGCCAGCTCAGGGCTGGTTAGCACCATTTAACTCTGACCATTTCACTCTGAAATTAGAACAAATACTGCAGAATATTGCAGACAATGAAAGGGAATGTGATTGTCTGAGATGATATTTAAACACACGGTAGGCCTAATCAGGCTACTTTACTTCAGTATGACAGGATATGCTTGGCAGTGGAAAAATGGACAACACCTGTCCGCATAGTTTTGAAAGCATACCGTACCATACCGATGAGTTAGAAAAGGGCCTTCAGTGTGACCGACCCAGAACACTACCCTGGGTCCACCACTCTCTCTCTTCCTATCAGAAGACGACACCTGGCTCACAGCAGCCAGTGGGTGGCCCAGAGGGAGTTGAACCAGAAAGGGAATGGGGTTGCAAAGGCGGGCCGCAACATGCCCTTGACGTAGTCATCCGAGGGTCCTTACCACTCGCCACTCCTGTTCGCCATCATCCAGATCTTCCACCATCACCAAGCAGTACGGATGACCGCTGCCTTGGGGGACCTTGGTCCAAAGCATCACTTCCATCTCTGGGGGGAGGATGACTAGCGGCTGAGGTTCCAGTTTGGCGACCCCCTTGAGATAGGGCCCAGGCCCTGATACCAAGGCCCCCGGCACATAGCAAACACCAGGGCCCAGGCCTTTCCAGCGGTTGGATTACTGGTGGTTCAGAAGGCTGCCTCTCCGGGATGTATTCCTTGGAATACCTGTTGCCAACAGTCAGAGATGATATTCATTCCTAGTATCCCATAGCCCCGCCCACCTCCAAGTCTTGAAGGGCATATCCCACATAGGGGATCATCCGTCCAGTCGCTGCCCTCAAAGTGAGCCAAGGGACTTCACTAGCCTCACAAATTTTATCTGATCCAAAGTGTCTCTGAAAAAAGGAATAACTAAATAAAGTCACCTGCAATCCTGTGTCTAAGACACCGGGTATCTTTTTACCATGCACACTAACCTCTACTTGTGGGCAGTCCCCTACCAGCGAGGGCTTCTGTAGAGCAGCTGTGGTCCAAAAAAAACATCTCGGTTATGAATATAACCTTGGTTCCCTGAGCAAAGGGACCAGATGTGACATTCGGGAAATGACACTTTCATTGACCATTCGAAGCACTTTCTAT
This sequence comes from Sprattus sprattus, assembly GCF_963457725.1. NCBI lineage: Eukaryota > Metazoa > Chordata > Actinopteri > Clupeiformes > Clupeidae > Sprattus > Sprattus sprattus. Next base: position 9,717,109 of record NC_137928.1, read on the forward strand.
TCACGCCGGAAGCCCGAATTGCGACAAATCACCGCACTGAGCCCGCCCCCTCAGGTCCCCATATATTGGGGGTGATAACGTCGCCCATCCTCTGAAGACTCTGAGCCTACCAGAAGAATAACACGCACTGTGCACGCAGCCTTTGTCACATCTGGTCCCTTTGCTCAGGGAACCGAGGTTATATTCATAACCGAGATGTTCCCTATCGCAGTCTGGACTCGATGTGACAATCGGGACCGAGTGCAATCACGCGTGCAACAGTGTCGGCCAACATACATATGCACACGCCATAGTTCGCCTTGCCCTCAGAGAGGTTCATGTGGCGGCAGCGGTGTGCCTTATATGGGGAATTAATCACCGATCCCTTGCTTATGAAACTTACACCCATTTGCGCCATCCGCCTTTAACCCTTTGTTGCCAGCACCTAAAATGACCGATTTAGGGTGCTTTCAATTAAATCAGTGGTGTAAGAACAGTTTGTAACATATATTAATGTGTGATACATCATTTTCAAGCTAAAAGTATGGAGTACAACACAGCACACAGTTTCTTCATTTTTAAAATATATAATTTTATTAAAAATACACATTTATGCAAATTTGTATTAATTATGCGCATAAATTATGTACAATTTCTCATCTGAAGAGCAAAGTATACATTTTTATTAAAAAATGTCAACGTCAAATCAAAGCATAATCAATCAGCCATATCATTCTAAAATTTCAGCTTGATCTGAGCAAAACCTCAAATGTTACAGGCCAATATCTGGCGTCCTCCACATTATGTACATTTCAAAATTCCAGTATAATTCAGTTTGATCAAATATGGGAGATTGCGTCACCCCACACATAGATTTGAACCTGGATCTACAGGGTGCCAAACATGCACTCTGACTGCCATACCAATGAGCCAGGCTCCATAGTGTGACAGTCAGAGCACATACACATACTACTATCTGTAGTGCAGCACTCAGTCACACTGCCCTCCACTTCGGGAAGTGCACCCTTGCGCTTCATGCACATAGGCATTCCTTACGCATCCACCAACTGTACTTCTCCCATCTAGAGTGTCCCACACACACACACACACACAAGTGCTTTACCCATCTATGGGGCCCCTCACACAGGGGTCAACCTACCTGGGGGTCCCTCATACAGTTTTATCGGCACTCCTTCGATGACCTCACGGCAAGCCATCCAACCTCCGACACCATTTGTAGCGAACAGAGAGCATAGTCACAGAGAGAGAGAGAGAGAGAGGAGACAGAGAGAGAGAGAGGAGACAAAGGAGACAGAGAGGAAGGGGAGATAGAGAGAGAGAGGAGACAGAGAGAGAGGAGAGATAGAGAGAGTGGAGACAGAAAGAGAGTGGAGACAGAGAGAGAGGAGACAGAGAGAGAGGAGACAGAGAGAGAGGAGAGACAGAGAGAGGAGAGACAGAGAGAGAGGAGACACAGAGAGAGGAGAGACAGAGAGAGAGGAGACAGAGAGAGGGTACAAATGGTTTCAGAGGTGGGATGGCATGCCGTAAGGTCATCGGAGGCGTGCCCGTAAAACTGTATGAGGGGAACATGGGCTTTGGGCAAGGTCTACCATGTCATGGGAGCGGCTCAAAGCTGAAGGCCATGTGACATGTAATGGACCCCAGTACTTTGGATGGAAATGATAAGCTGAGAGAAGTCATAACTTTCCTTGACCATTTCAAAGAGCGCTGCAAAGCTCTGCATCAGCCCTTTCAAAATGTGTCCATCGAAAGAGAAAGCCCAGATCTGGAATTTGTCAATATATTAAAATGTCAAACTCTCCTGGCTTGTAGGCCTCTTGGCCCTTCCCCTCTTGGTCTCACACCTCTCCCTCTCGCTGGTCTTGGGTTGGCTGGCAGATTTTCAGGAGCACCCTCATCGCTGCTCTCCTCGTGGCTAATATTGCCATTACCTAAGCTGAAATCAATTGATCAGAAAAAGGAACAGTTCATTTTCTATTCTTCATTTGACACAATATATATATATTGTACAGGGCTGAAATAACAAGCACACAAAACCTTGAGGTCTCAAATCAACAAAGAAATATTGACAGAATTACAAAGTGATCACTATCTAACTGCACTAAAACCATAAGTAACAGTCACATTTTTTTCATGAATTAGGTAAGAAAAACACCCTGAAAGGAAAATAAATACTCCTTTATCTTTTACTCTAAATGTCTTGTAAGTCCCTGCTTGCTTATGCCTTTCAAATGCCAAAATGAAAATCCAGTAACATGTCGTTTGCTATTACAAGGTGGGTTTGCGTCAGCTTTGCGGTAAACAAAACACATGTGAATGTTCGCCTCACAAATGTCTTATGAATCTACAAATCTAGCCAAGTTCAAAGCCGAGCACAAAACTAAATACAAGTTTTGATAAAGTTCATTATTTACTCCGAGAAACAAATGAGGAAAGCATGTATTTCAGTGACAACTTGTTGGGTGTGTGTATTTATGATGAAACCTACCTTGTGATAGAAACGCAGTCGAAGTACTTTTCTCCGGTGCTTTCTCCTTCCAATCCTCGGTAAAATTCAAACTTTTTCTCCAATATAAATCCTTCCAGGACCACTGTGTACATTGCTTTCTAGGTCACTCGTCATACATTAGAAATGCTGCTTCTTTTTGTGCTGAAAATCGCTATTTCTCAATGAGGTGTTGCATACTCGCGGACGCCATGTTTGATTTTCTGACCTCAGTCACGTCACTCGCGTAGCTTGATTTGACAAGCTCTGTCGGACTAGCCAATCAATAACATGGATTTAAAAAGCATGCAATCTGATTGGATGGGTCTTGAGGCTTTAGTAAAAAAAATTTTTTTCAAAAATATGTTATTTTCCGTTGTCACGGCACCAAAACGTCATCGTTCCAAAAGGAACGATATTAACACGGGGCGGCACCAAGGGGTTAATTCATAAGGGGAGATGGCCACACAATTGATAAGCATATTCGCAGGCCGCATAGGATCACAGATCGCTCGCCTGTAACACGCTCTGCAGGAAACCAGGCTCCGCCACATCCAGCATGTAGTAATTAATAAGGGTGTAGCGAGAGCTCCAGCTTTATGAAACTTACATCCATCTGCGCCATCCGCCTTTAATCCATAAGGGGAGATGGTCACACAATTGATAAGCATATTCGCAGGCCTCATAGGATCACAGATCGCTCGCCTGTAATACGCTCTGCAGGAAACCAGGCTCCGCCACATCCCGCATGTAGTAATTAATAAAGGTGTGGCGAGAGCTCCAGCTTGCAGCTTTGCAAATGTCATCCACTGAAACACCCTTAAACAGGGCCCAGGATGACGAAACCCCACGAGTAGAATGCGCAAGAAGCTTCTCCGGGGGCTCCGATGACAAACTTGTATAAGACAAAGTGATAGCCTCCACCAGCCAACGGGAGAGGCTCGACTTTGCCAGAGGTTTGCCTTTGGCGCTTGCACCAAAGCATACGAATAACTGATCCGATTGCCTGAATGAACCAGTGCGCTCTACATAAGTGCGTAGAGCACGCACTGGACAGAGCTTATGCAAACGCTCCTCCTCCGCTGATGCGAAAGGAGGGGGCGAGAATACGGCCAACTCAATGACCTGCTTACGGAACAGAGTTGTCACTACTTTAGGTGTATATGCTGCATTAGGCCGCAATACTACCCTATCCCCGGCAATCAAAAAATGAATGCATGACGGGCTGACAGACAGCGCTTGCATGTCACCGACGCGCTTCGCCGACACCAGTGCCAGGAGCAGCGCATTTTTTAAAGAAGCAAACTTTAAATTCACCGTTTCTAAGGGCTCGAACGGGGGACCTGTGAGACAGGCACTCTAAGACGCCTTATCCCAGCCATAAAGCGCGAAGCCAATGGATGATTACCGGGAGATTTGCCGTTAATGCCAACATGGCAGGCGGAAATGGCTGCTAAATATACTTTAATAGTAGAAGCCGCCTTTCCTTCATCAAATAATTGCTGTAAGAATTCTAGGATGATGCCCAGAGCGCAATCAATAGGGTCGTGCTGACGTGCAGCGCACCATCGCTCGAACATGCGCCACTTGAGCGTATACAGAGGTCGGGTAGACGTTGCCCGAGCACTCTGTATAGTATTCACCACTGAGTCCGACAGGCCTGATGCTAAGAGCCTGTTCCTCTCAGGAGCCAGGCCCTGAGCTGCCACAGCTCTGGTCTGGGGTGCCAGACTGTTCCGTGAGCTTGCGAGAGGAGATCTCTGCACAGAGGGAGCTCCCACGGAGGATTCACTGACAATCTGATTAAGTCCGCTAACCATGGCTGATTGGGCCAATAGGGCGCTACTAATATCAGTTCTATGCCCTCCTTCTCCACTCTGCAGACTACCTGATGTAGAAGAGGGATCGGAGGAAATGCGTAAAGACGCATGCTGGGCCATTGCTGGCTCAGCGCGTCCACGCCTAATGGAGGGTTGTCGCCTCCCAGCGAAAAACACAGCAGGTGTTTTCTCTGTTTGCAAACAGGTCTACCTGCGCCCTGTAAATTCGTAGCCAAATCTGGTCGACCACCTGACGGTGGAGGCACCAGTCTGCTGCTTGAGGGTTGCCCCTTGACAACAGGTTGGCTCCGTAATTGAGATGGCCAGGAATATGCACTGCTCTGAGAGAGCGAATGCGCTTCGCCGCCCACAGGAGTAGTCGGTTTTCCCAATGGTAAAGCGCAGGGGAGCGTACCCCCCCCTTGGCGATTTATGTATGCCATGGATGACATGTTGTCCGTCCTGACGAGTACATGACGCCCGCTTAGTATGTGTATGAAATGCCGAAGCGCTAGAAAAATCGTTTGCAGTTCCAACACATTTATATGTGACGCGGCTTGCGTTGATGACCAACGCCCGTTCACAGAATATCCTTCGCCTATCGCACCCCAGCCATCCATTGAGGCGTCTGTGGTGACGATAACGTGGCGCGCCACTGTGCCCAGTGGAACCGCTGCCGAGAGGAAACGCGGGGATCGCCATACAGCCAGGGCCTGCCAGCATCTGCGATCCACCGTGATCAAGCGAAACTTGTCTTTGGTGGAGCTGAGCTTTAACGACAGATACCACGCCTGAAATGGACACGCATGAAGCATCCTGAGGGGGCGCGCCACTGCTGCGGCTGCCATCAACCCCAACAGCTTCTGACAGCAAAGGGATGAGACCCTTTGCCCTAGTCTGAACAGCTGCACGCATTCTCTGATGGCATCTATTCGTGCTGGCGACAGACACAACGTCATTGAGACGGAGTTTACTGTCATGCCCAGAAAATGCACTGCCTGCTGAGGACGCAGCGAGCTTTTTGCTTTGTTCAGTACGAATCCGAGGCGGTACAGGTGTGCCACCACAAGATGGCACTCCTGCACCGCCTCTGCTTCTGAGCGAGAAGCCAGCAGCCAATCGTCCAGGTAATTGAATAAGCGAATGCCTATTCGTCTCAATGGGGCAATGGCAGCTTCTACGCACTTTGTGAATACTCTCGGAGCTAGGGAGAGACCGAAGGGAAGTGCGTGGAATTGGTATGCTATTCCGCCGAATGCAAATCTCAGATATCTGCCATGTCTGGGATGAATCGATATATGGAAATACGCATCCTTGAGATCTATCGTGATAAGCCAATTGCTCGGCTTTATGAACTGAATCAGACGGCGTGGAGTCAACATCCTGAACTTCAACGGCAGGAGTGGTTTGTTCAGTACACGTAGATCTAATATAGGGCTATAATTCCCGTCCTTTTTTGGGACGAAGAAATATTTGCTGTAATGGCCCGAGTTCATGTTCTCTGGCGACACTGCGCTTATAGCCCTTTTGACGAGTAACGCATCTATCTCCTGTTGAAGGTTTGAATAAAAAATTGGTTTTGCGAATGCAACGGGTGCATCGCGGGAGGGGAAAAACAAGCTTGTCTTGTGTCTGCGCCTAACGGGACAGTGTTGAGAACATGGGGATGTAATGCTTGTGGGAACGTTTTCGCTGTGCTGGACATGAACCTTACATGAGCGCATCTGGCGACCTTCCCAGGTGGCGGCGGGCACACCACCTCCCCCCCCTTTCTTTTCAGGGGGCGGCAAACATCAGGGCACCGGCTGTCTGCCTCGCCCTCACGTACCACGGCGGGTGGGTTTGTGTGTGGCCCCGGTGCTTGTCTGTGCAGCTGGCTGCTGCTGCTGCTGCTGCTTAGTGGGCTGGGCCGGCGGCTGGAATGGATTCTTATTCCAGCCGCGGTGCGCAGTCATCTTAGCTGGCGGAGCTGGGGAGCGGAACCCACTTCATTTCACTCCCTGGGCCGGTGTGGTTTGCCCTGATGAGGACTGCGGTTCGGAGCTGCTTGATCGAGGCATCCATGCCTGAAAAGCCTCGTGACTTTTGAGGAGCTTGGCTTGATAGCGCTGAAGCAGCGCCGACGTGTTAGTGGAACACGCCGACTGCCCCGCAGCGAAATAAGCCTTCTCGGCCATATGTCTCGCGCTCCTCGTGGGAAGCACGGGTTTCTGGCCGAGGCGCATCGTCGGGGAAGCAGGCGAGAGATAACTTGCCACGGTGTCCTCCACTGGTGGGAAGGAAAGGTACCCCTTTTCCTTAGCACGGTCCAGCTGGAGGTACGCCGCAAACCCTGGAACCGGAGCACGCCCTGAGTAGGGCACAGCCCATGAGGTTTCCAGCTCCTCGTGAACCTCCTCGAAGAAGGGAATTCCCGAGGCAGCTGGCGGGGGTGGGCCACCATAGTACTCCCCGTCCAGCCATGCAGAACGCACGGTGGGTGGGGGAGGGAGGGGGAGACCAAGCCGGCTCGCCACCCTCCTCGCTACCTCGTGTAGCTGGTGGCCCAGGTTCCGGGAGAGCGCCGCAGGCTACGTAGCCCGCGGCGCGTCACCGAAAACCATGTCTGTGTCCTCGTCCGAGTCGTGCTCGAACGAGTCATCCAGAAGACTGTCTCCTCCGGCGTCAACTTCCAGCTTATCGAGCTGGACGTCGAGCTCGGACAGCGGCTCAGTGGCCACCGCAGTCACCACTACTGGGGCCACTGAGCGCGCTAGGGAAGAGCAGGAGGACCCAGCGACCTCCCAAAAGAAACCGCCTGGCCTGCTGCTGCTCCCAGGGCGAGGGAAGCCTCGCCCGACCGGGGACACCACCCCAGACGGCACGGGCTGCGCCCCCGGACGGAGGTCCTCTCTCTCTCATAGAGCGAGGCACCTCGTGACTCGTGCCGTCGTCATTGCGGCACAGAGCGCACATGCGGAGGGAAATCCCAAGACAACGCCGCCTCCGCATGTGGTCTGCCCAGGCAGAGCGCACAGCGGCGATGTCGGTCTCCCTTCTCGCGGGGATGACCACAGTCTGGGTAGAGTTTGGTCATCTTTAATCTGAAAAGAGACACAAATTAGCAAGAGCTATAACAACGTGGTACGTTGTAAGCAGTAGTGAGACGGCAAGTCGAGGACGAGCGTGGTCACCAGCTAGACAGCAGCTTGCTTAAAGCGTAGAATATCCTTGTAGCACTCAGAGCTAGCAAGGGAATTAATCCGCAACTCACCAACTCGAAAGAGTAATTAGCACACAAGAACAAAAGGATACGCAAAGCGTGTAGAATGGTTTTCTGACGGTCCGTAGCCTCAAAGGCGAAAAAGTCAAAAGAGGATGGGCGACGTAATCACCCCCAATATATTGGGACCTGAAGGGGCGGGCTCAGTGCAGTGATTTGTCGCAATTCGGACTTCCGGCGTGAGTAGAAAGGGCTTCGATTGGTCAATGAAAGTGTCATTTCCCGAATGTCCAGTCCAGACTGCGATAGGGAACACGCTGGCTGGCCACCTGTTGCCGATCCATGATCTAAAATATCCTATTCCCAGGCCTGCAAAAAGAAATCTTACCGAATTGGTTTGGCCAAGACCATTTGTTTTGTGCTTACAGCCATAACAGGGAATCACCAGTGTAATTAAGCTGGGAACCTATTATATGTTCCCCTGTTTCAGGCATTGCTTCTTTGACAGTTGGACCGGCTAGCCAGACGAGGATATGCAGTCAGTAATCAGATCAGTCATTAATCCATTCATTCAAATTCACGAGTTTGTGCATCAACTCTGTCTACTCTTGTAATGGTGGAAAACTAGATTGGTGTCCTAGCCTCCTTTGTATATGCATATCCATCCGTGTGTGTGTGTGTGTGTGCGCTTGTCTGCATGAGCTACACAAAGTTAGACATGGAATTTTGTAAATATTTTAAAAGAAATAGAAAAAGTAATTACTCATTAAGAGTCAAACAATATAATATATACATTGTAATTGTACTTTTAATTATACTATTCTATAAAAAAAGAAATTTCTTTTTGTATTACAGTGGTGATGGCATACAGTTTCAATTATTTTATAGGAACCATAGTGGGCTTCAGTAAACAGTGGGATGGACATGCACGCCTTACACTGAGGAATGGCAAATGTAATGTTTCTTAAATGCCATATGATAAAATCCTGGAATAACTTCCTTATTGAAAGTATCACAAAAATTGGAATCTTTGGTCTAAATCCAGCTGTATACAGTGTCGTAGTGATAATTTTTTCTATAAGCTAAAGGGTGCAGTTAATTCGCACTAGTCATTGTTCTTAAGTGCTGCTAGAGGGCCCAATTATTACATCAGATTACACATTTAGTCATGCTCTACTGTCATTGTCTTTGGAGAATTGACTGTATGAGTGACCTTTATGAGCCACTGTCTTTGTCAAGCAATAAAACAGGCTGAAACTGACTAGGAAGGGTTATCCTTCTGCTTTTTATTGGGATGAAAAATCATCTGTTAACCAGTGCACCTTTTGCTTTTATATGACTTTACAGAAACATTATACATGCCAGAGTTACACCACTATACAGTTAAAGCTCTGTTGAAGGTTTTTGCAGGGAAACCAAAAAATAATATGATGGACAACATCACTGTGAATGTTTTTGTGGCAGTTTTTAAAATGGGTAGCTTTGACTTAGCAGCCACAGCAGCCTATGTGACTGTTGCCTTTGGAATTCTTATTTATATATTTGCACTGTGTTCTAATTTGCTTCTTTTAGGAATCATAGCTGTCAATGCACCTCTGCATCAGCCAATGTACCTATTATTGTTCAGTTTAGCTTTCAATGACATTGCAGGTGTGAGTGCCATGATCCCACCGGTTGTCTATAATCTAATGACAGAACAGAGACTCACAAGTTTCCTTGCATGTCTGTTTCAGGCCTTAATCCTGCATTTGTATGTTGGTGCTACATTCCTCATTTTGTCAGCAATGGCTTTTGATAGATACATAGCTATATGCCACCCTCTTAGATATCATGCAATTATGTCCAAAACTACTGTCATTTACATCTTAATGTTATGCTGCTTAATTAATTTCCTTCTAGTGGGGTCTGTATTTGGGCTCACCTTGCGTCACCCGTTTTGCTCAACACATGTTTCTAATTTCTACTGTGATAATATGTCAATCCTCAGGATGACTTGTGCAAAGGACATTACCATAAACAGTCTTTATGGTTTATTTGTCACAGGTGTTTATCATGGACTTACTCTATTTTCTATTGTGTTTTCTTATACATTTATTTTAATTGCATGTTTCAGAAATAAGGACTCTGATGCTAGGTCAAAGGCTTTGTATACCTGTGCAACTCACTTCCTTGTGTTTGTGGTCTATGAATGCTCTGCTGTTGTAGTTGTTCTTGTATACAGAATTCCTCAGAGCCCTTTAACTCTAAAGAAGTTCATGGCAATGGCACTTGTAGTATTTCCTTCCTGTCTCAATCCAATCATATATGGAACTAAAACTAAAGAGATCAATCAAAAGATAAAACAGATTTACAAAATATTTCAAAGAAGTGCTTTGGAAAAAACAAGACTGAACACAGTGAAAACAATAGCTGAATAAGCATTTAAAAAGCAAATGAAAGCTTATTCCATGAATGTTAACACTGTTATTACGACTGCGGATGTGTTACCAGTTTGTTTTTTTCCTTAGTGTGGAATCTGCATTAGGTGTGTGCATGTTAATTCGAGTGTGCAGGTATGAGGCGGTGATATGTGGAACAGCTGCCGGCTTGCAAGTGGATCTTGGCCGATGACTACCCACAATATAGGGAGCCCAGGTGCCATAGCCATGAAACAGAGGAGTCACACATCTTCCTCCTTTCCCAAACACTCACAGCAGATCGCGTTGTTGATCGCTATAAGGTTGTAGGAGTAGGCTGCCATTTCTTTTGACGTTGTTTCTCCTGTGTATGTTAGACAGGGGGGTAAGGTGTTGTGTTCTGTTTTATTGATTTCGGTTAGGTTATCTTAGTTATGTTTCCCTAGAAATGTTTGTTTGTTTGTTAGTTTGGCCTTTGCCCACTCTGAATTCCTTTGGAGTTGTAAACAACCTTGTAAATAAATGATGCACTGGGTGAATCTCAACGATCCATTTCTGTGGCTGATTGGGACCTGGGAAACATTAGTCACTTTCATGTTTTATCTTGGCTGACACGACTTTCAATTTATAAAAGATTAACTATTCTCTGAACCATAAATATATAGGGCAAGATTTTTGAAAAGCGTAATGAAATTTAAAATGCAAAACACACATTTTAAATTGAAAATATAACTTTTATAAATTATATATATATATAGGAAAATGCACATGTACTGTTATAAGGCAATAAACAAATATGAAAATGCTTTGTATTGATATTTAATCCTAAATTGGCAAATTTTGGCCAACATAGGCCGACTGAACATTGACAGGCACGTGCACAGACATTTTTGGGGGCAGGTGCTTAATAAAAGAAAAAAGGGCACCTATCGCCAAAATTATTTTTGAAATTAAAAATAATAAATTAAAAAAACGCAGAAGGATATTGTATTACATATTTATTTATGTTAACAAACTAGATCAAATGATAAAATTAAATAAATAAATGAAATAATTCTCCCTCATTTGATTGGCTTGTTGATTGCCTGATCTAAGTTACAAGGGAGCGGCTACTCTGAGCTGCTTGCTGCAGTTCCCTGTTCCCTAGCCGTAGCTACACCAGATGCGGAAATTCTGCCGTGCGGAAATAGAACGTTCACCAAGCGGATATTTTATTGAACCGGCTACACCGGACGTGTTAAAAATGAAACCAATATCGGTTTTGCTGTCTTTGTTTACTTATTTTATCAATCAAAGTTCTTCCATATTCCTTCATCTGGATCAGAGTTACATGGTTAAGTATGAAGTCTACAGAAACCCTTTATTCAAACAAGATTCGTGTAACGTTTAATTTATGGCTGTGAGGTCTGTGCTCTGTCCCTGTCTTGTTTCATTGTATGTATCCCTTGTGTCTCCCGTGTTCCTTCTTTTGTGTTCGTTTACCCTTGTCTCCTCGTGTCTGTCTCCTCACGCCCTTCCCTTGTTATTGTGCTTTTGCTGTTTATTAGTTTGTCTCTGTGAGAAGGTGAATTCTCCCCCTCCTCACTGTGGCAAAAAAGGGATGGGCCCTTTAAGACTGTTGGACTCCTCCCCCATAATGGTGGGTTCCTGGCTCACCTGATGCCAATGATGGCACTAATCAAGACACTGTGGTTGTGCCCTATTTAAAGGGTGTCTAATTTCATGTGAGGGAGATGGGCTGAGAGAGACAGGCATGAGAGGCCGTGAAAGGTTTGAACAAAGAAACCACTTGCTTGATGTTAGGTGAAGTTGGTTTTGTATCTAGATGTGTGGATACTGTTTTTGTACCTTGTCTTTGTGCCTTGTTTTCATGTCTAGTTTCTGTGCCTTGTTAAATGTGCCTAGTCAATGTGTTTAGTTCATGTGTTTATTTTGAGTGGCTAGCAATGTACCTAGCTTCGAGCTAAGTGCCTGGGCCTAGTTTGGGGCCTGGCTTTGGGCCTTGAGAAGGTGCCATCATTTGGGCCTAATCGGCCAAGCAGGTGCCCAGGGTACCACGCACTTGAGTTCCGAGGGGTACGGCCTGAATGGTTTTGTTTGTTTATTTTGTGGGCACTGTGTTGGGGTTTATAGCCCTGTGTAAATAAATATATATATATATATATATTTTTATAAGAGAGCCACAATCTCCTGTATAGTGTTTTCCCCCTCAACTTCACCCCGTCCAGTCGCCACATCCCTAAAACAACGTGGGGTGACCGTCCGGTCCTTCACAGTCTCCCTTGTGTATCATGTGATCTTTGTTGTCTAGTCTTTGTGCTTCCTTGTTCCCACCATGTGCTTTTCACCATGTGCTTCCCTGTGTTTGTTTTTGTTTGCCATGTGCCCTCGTTGCTGTCATTGTCTCCCCCGCCTTGATTGTTCTCACCTGTCCCTCGTTATCTGTTCTTGTTAATTCCCCTCGTTTACGCCCGACTCACATTGTTGCGTTGGAATGCGTTGATCCAACGGAAGGCAGAGGAGGAGTCTGGCGCATGGGGTTCTGTTGATACCGGAGACCTTATAGTGAGATTGACAGGTCATCAAACCAATCAAGTCACTAGCAAGCTTTTCCCCTTTCAGTAGTAGCATGCTATCATTAGACAGGGTGCTCAGAGACCTCGCAAATCCTATGATACGTATTTTTCAGTTACAATAAAGGGTTTTTTACATTGTACAGTGTCTATTTCTGTCTATTTTTTATTTCGATTAAAAAAATCTAACTAAAAAAAAGTCAAACAACCAACTTGTAGGTACAAATACGACCATCTACGGAGTTTGGCAGCCATCTTTTTTTTTTGAGTTTGCCGCTCTGTAGACGTGAGCATATACGGGATATGATTGGCTAGCGCCTGTGCTCTCAGTTATGCATGAAAGGCATTATGATTGGCTGACGCATGCATTGCCTCTCGAAAAGTTCAACCTTCTTCAACTCTTGCCGCAAGCAAAGCATGAAACGCAACGCACGCGAACCAAACGGGGCCACAATTCAGTTCGGCAAAGGATGACGTCACCCCATGCAAAGTGAATGGGGATGCGTTAACCCTGACGCATCAACGCCTTCCAACGCAACAATGTGAGTCGGGCGTTAGTTCACCTGTGTCTCTTTGTCTGCCCTGCCTTGATTGTTTTCACCTGTTCCTTGTTATCTGTTGTGTGTGTGTATATATAGTCCTTGTGTTGTCTCTCGCTGCTGGTTCGTCATTAATGTTGCGTGTTAGTTCTCAGTGTTTTCAGCGTTTTCAATGTTCTCAGTGTTCTCCGTGTTCCTCCGTGTTCACAGTTGTAATTAAGTTTTGTTGTGTTGCCAACCCTGGACTGGATTTCGACTTCTCTTTTGCCTTACCCCTTTTCATTGTTTGCCTGCCTTTTGACTGATTACCGTGTACCGAACCCTGGACAGTAAAGTTTATTCTTCATTCCACCCCTTGTGTCTGAGTCGTGCAATTGAGTTCACACCCCAACCTCAATTCGTAACAATGGCAGACTTGGTTACCAAGCAGACATCAACGGACATAAACCATTTGAAACTTGCAGTGCCTGCAGTGAGTAGACGGAAGGCACTTGCTTTAGGCTACTTCTAATCCTCCAGAGAATAAAAACGTATTTCCTTTGATTGTATACTAAAATATTATCAATCAATAATATCCATAACTTATTAAATGTATTCATAATTAGCTCATAAACATGAAGTGCGATTTTGTCTCGTGTGGTGTACAGTTGAGACACCCATTTAAACCCATTGATGGTGACTGACCAAGCATTACAAATACATTCAACTTTCTTTTAAAAGACAACTGGACAAAATAAAGCACAAGCATAAATCAATACAGGCTACAAAACATGGCTAGCCAACAGTCACACACATTCATATAGGTACATATACACACACTGCATGCCTGTTTAATTTGTACTATGAGGTATAGGCTATATCACAATCAAGGTGTACCAACTGTAGTACCCTATCTCCTACCTTGCTTATTTAGACCCCAAGATAAAACATTGTTATAATTTTCATATTTGAAAAGACACCCATTAATAGGACAGGTCTAATATCAAAAATATAACATTTTATTTTCATTTGCTTTGTTTGTTTTCTGACTTCTAAACTGCTGATCGCGGATACAGTTGATACATTGTGTCTCAACTGTACCCCGCTGGCCACCTCACGCTTTTCGCTAGATCATGCAATGACCCTGCAGGGCATGATAGCATGGAATATGTAGATTTATGTTGCACAGTTTAACGTTTGCAATGATGTAAGTTGCGTTTGTTGATGAGGTAAGGTTAATAACATATTCATTGTAGAAGGGACACGATAAAATCAATATCTTAGGTAGGCTAGTTAAAAAAAAAATCGACGTTATATGCAGGTGCACACTAAAAACCACGTATTATGATTGCTGCGCATGCAGGTTATTGACATCCCAAGTTAATGTATCACAGACATCCCAACTTGCAAAAAGTCATTTCAGGGAGGTATTCCATTTCAGGGAGGCCTACATATTTCGGTTGTGGTCCCTAAAAGTTATACAAGCATAATATCATTCTATAGGCTATAGCCCTATGCAGTTCTTTGTTAATTATGTTTAAATATGTAGGTTACTTATACTATTTATTATACGCTGCTAAAACTATCCTATTTATGTTAACTGCTTTTATTTGAGGCACACTGCCTCACGCACAGTTTCTAGATCCCTCTCCCTCTCTGTTGTGCACTCGCTACACAGATTTCAATGCGGTTTGGAGCACGTCTGTCTGTGTTGTTTGCTCGCTTTAGATTCCGGGAGATTTTAAGTAATTTGCGGGCATCAGGGAGTCGTTATCAATATGTGGGAGACTCCCGGAACTTAATGGAGACTTGGGATGTCTGGTATCAACTCTAGCCTACACATGTCTCAACTGTACTCAGTCAGCCCTACAAACTAACTAGTTAGCCTACAAATGAAATAGTTAGGGTTTTCACCTCCGACTTCAAAGATATGGCTGGCTAAGTATGTTTGCTATAGCCTAAAGCAAGTTAACCTCCCTGTGGTCGTAAAGCTGTCCTCGTCTTTCAAGTATATTCATTAATATAAAGTCATTCATTGAACACTGACAACCATCTTACTTGCTATATATCGACCTACACTGTCTACTTATATCTATCTTCTACACTGTCGTATCTTCAATGAGAAAAGTAACGTTAAAAATGCTCGAGGGTTTTGGAAATAATCGGAGTTGGCCTTCCTTCATTATTCACAGCAAAATATATAATGATTTTCATTACATTTCATTGATTTATTACCATAATATAGGCCTATGTTAAAAGGCCCACGCAAACCTCGCGGAAAATAATAAAAATAGAAACCAGTCTATTTCTTAATTTTCCGCACGGAAATGTCGGCACGGTACATTCCGTTTCAGCGTCTGGTGTAGCCACTCTCATTGCTTTCAACGGTTTCGAATTCTGCTGCGTTCACACCGCGTCCGCAAAGCAAAATTTCCGCGTCTGGTGTAGCCAGGGCCTAATTATGCTGTTGTCAACATGTGTTTCCTCTTGGCAGGATTAGACAGCTAGATTACATTTCCCCTATTTTACTCTTTTTCACCCTCTGCAATTACTCATACAAGTTTGATCGTTGTAAAACAGGCAAAACGAAAAGATACATAAAAAAACACGTTAAACAATGTGGGACAAGGATAGCATGGCACCGAGAGCTAGCATAGTTTACCTGCTATTTTATAGCCGTGAATTTTCGTGACATTTATAAACATAAATTCAACATACTTTCGAAATTGTCTAAACGGCATTTAAACAACACAAAATATGGACTTTCAGACAAATAATATCATTAAACATGACAAAAGTCAGTAAACAGCTGGACAATGCTTTGAAATCAAGTTAGTTGTTTGTTTATTTTTTAAGGAAACGTCAGACCAGTTATTAGTGTGCTTGCCCGTAGGACGTCACCCACTCTAGCCAACTGAAATTAAAATCTCTTTTAAATGCCTTAAATCATGTAAATCGAAAACCACCATCAAGCTTTATATCGCAGGCATATTCAACAGAAATCTGTCTTTCAATCACAGGGATATTCAAGGATATTTAAGTTTTGAAGCCATATCTGTCTTTCAATCACAGGGATATTCAAGGATATTTTGAAGCCATAAAAATCATGTAAATCGTAAATTAGTCCAGTACCTGGCCTGTAGACCCGTTCGCAATTTGGTGTTGGCGGAATCTCTCACTTGAACTGAGTTAGTGGGTCCCTAGACATGAAAAATCACAGAGGTGCTTGAACGCCATAGTGCCACGAATTGCGCAATGGTCAAATCAAATATGGCCGCCATCGGTTATGGTGAAAATCTATCTTTGTTGTTTCTGAATGTTTATACACATTTAATACATCTATTCTGATTAATTATGGTATGTGGAATTCATTTCTGCCATTGATATGACCATATTGGGTGATTGTGACCTTAAAAGGTCATGGTCAAGGTCATTTCCCTATTCTGAAGACCTTGGCCATTATTAGGAATAAAAACCAGATGCAAAGTCTAATTCTACTAAATCTAGCATTTAACATTCATTGTTAATATTGTTTTTAACATTTAGGATCATCATGTCATTGTCAAATGTCAATGTCAACATCATATTTTAATAACACCATTAAGATGTTTTTCTTTATAGTCACTTTTTATTGTATTTTACTTTGTTTGAATTATAACAATTGCAATGCTTTGTTTGAATTATAACAAGACATGAAGAGAAGAAACGTAACCATTATAAACATTCATTTTTTTATTTGAATTTTAATTGGGTGTTAGTACAATAATATAAAATAAAACAATTGGGTGCAAATAAAATTATGTAGCAATAAAAGTGGTACAAATTACATCATACCAAATTAACTAAAAATGCACCATAAAGTCCAATTTCTCTCATGTGGATGCATGTTAATGGAATGGGTTTTTACAGGATGATTTTCCCATTTTTCCATGGCAGAATACGGTGCATGAAACTCTAGCAGCACGAAAGCCACATCGGTGATTTTCACACTTGCCTGCACACTTACATACTGTGAGCAGACTTGGTGGTAAGGGCTTGAGACATTTTGATGTCAAGAGTGTGCCAAAGTGCTCCGTCCATCCATGTTTCATTGGCTCTAGTCTTGCTTTGGGGTCCTTGGCTGTTGCAAGCAAGTGTCATGCCGTTTGAACAAGGAAAGACCCTCGTTGGATGTGGCCTCTGATCCCACTACTTGTAGGAGGGAGAGCATCAATGCCAGCACGTCCACTGTTGTAGATTTCTACCCTTAGGTCATCAAATGTTTTAGCTGTTGACCTAGTTGACCTCGCCCCAGCCAAGACACGCACCAAGTACTTCTCAGCCAACACTGCATCTTGCTCTGTCAAGTTGTCTGCTCCTCCAAAGTTGGCTAAGTACTGGACTGGGTCGGAAGCCATAGCAGCATGTTTAGTCCCCACCTTGCTCATACAGTCATCTCCAGTCAGGATATATGTCTTTGACAGTGATGCTCCAAGACGAGAGACTGCTTGATGGAGTGGAAGCATTCACCGCCTCTTACCAGTGCCAGACTGCTGCCAGATCTCCTTCATCCCGAGTTCCTAGAAGTATGGGCTGTAGTGGAGAATCAATGCAAAGGTGTCTGTGTCGTTGGAGACTATGACAACTCTCTTGCACTGCTTAACACGAACAGCCCACTCAACATGCACTAGCAACCTGGCATCAGCCTCCTCAATCCAGTTCAAGAGGTCTGGGATCTCTTCGCCACCAGTCGATTTTGATCAAGATGGATGAACTCCGGCTCTTGGCAGAGGGATGATGTTGAGCTGATGATGGCATTGATGACAGCACCAAAATTAGGGAATTGTGCTAGAGGCATCTGTCGCATCTTCGACATGAAGTCTACCACAACATGAGTGACATAAGTAGACTCAGGACTCCATTGGGTGAGATCAAGTTGAGGCTCAATTTCACTGACAAGTTTTGACTTGTTGACATGAGCTGGAAGGTCACCGTCAAACAGGGGAGATGCTGAAAGCACATCATGAGAAAGTATCTGTCGGATACTCGTGCCCCGCTCCTTAGCAATGTCCATACTCATGTGCCTCGGCCATGTCTTTAGATGAGACTACCTTCTTTTCCTTCATACTGATTGTCGGTGTCTTCTGTGGTTGTTCGTTGAACTGAGGTAGTTTTCTCTTTGATACGGTTGCGCTCATTTTCTTGGTCTTCTCAACTAACCTCTCCTGCCTGTATGAGTAGTACACATGCTTCCCATTTTGCAGACAGTTGAGCAAGCGAGGAGCAACACCTCGGTCAACAGCCTGCTTGGTGAGCAGATTGTGCAGTGGAACTGGCACATTGACTGTCACTGAGTATGGATTCTGCCGGTCTAGCACAAAATCCAGCAGCTTTGAAACATTTTGGTTGAATGTAAGGCGGCGAGTGGTGCTCAGTGCATGCTGGAGATGGCATTCTGTCTGTTTCAAAGTGTGGTTGTTGGTGAGAAAGTTGAGGATATCAGTGATCATCCCAATCTCATGGAACAAGAGCTCAAACTCTGCTACAGCATTTGCATTGTGTGTGGCTCCTACTACATAGTGACCTCCGGGACCCTTTGACACTCGCTGAATGGTCTGCTCGACCTTCATGTCACCTCCTACAGCACAGAACCAGCCAGGGCGTTCCTGTACAACCCACTGACCTATAGAGAAGCGGCGGTAGAGCTCAGAATGTGTGAACTCTAGCACCTTGATTTGTTCAAGATACCATGAGCCATGACGAAGGTAGTTTATGCAGTCACATTCTGCAAAGATTGGCATAGAATCCTCTATAGTAGCCACGTGTAGGTTCCAGTTTCCTTCTCTTTCGGAGATTACAGCATTGTTGATGACCGCCACCAATTCCAGCCAAAACAAATACACAGTATAAGGGCAGATTGTCATTTGAGTTAGTTTGCATGTACATGTCTTCTCTTCAGAATAGGAAAGTTACCTTGACCATGACCTTTCAAGGTCAAACTCACCCAATGTGGTCAGAAATGAATTCCACATACCACAATTAATCAGAATAGATGTATTAAATATGTATAAACATTCAGAAACGAAAAAGATAGATTTTCACCATAACCGATGGCGGCCATATTTGATTTGACCATTACGCAATTCGTGGCACTATGACGGACAAGCACCTCTGTGATTTTTCATGTCTAGGGACCCACTAACTCAGTTCAAGTGAGAAATTCCCCCAACACCAAATTGCGAACGGGTCTACAGGCCAGGTCCATGATTAAATCGTTTTGTGCATTATTTCGTGAGCGGACAAGAGACTTTATTTCTGTAACACGGCGGTGGCATCAAAATAAATAAATGACTCGCTGGGCTGAGAGTTTCAACCTCTTCTTCCACAGACAGTAAGAGACAGGGTTAACACAACACACACAGCCATGGAAATGTAAAAAGCAAGTGAAAGTATACAAGACAGCTTGATCAACAACTCATTCGCAAACACCATTGCTACAATATGCGAAGCAACTAGCCTAGCCCCATAGCAAAACAATATAAGCAGCTAGCTAGCCTAAGCTAAGCTATCAGCATACATGCTAGTGGGAGCTAACATGCAAATGGCAGACAGATTAAATGTCTGTGCGATTATTTCAAGGATTATTTTCAGTTTTCAGGATATGCAGTCAGTTATCAGATCAGTCATTAATCCATTCATTCAAATTCACGAGTTTGTGCATCTACTCTGCCTACTCATATAATGGTGGAAAACGAGATTGGTGTCCTAGCCTCCTTTGTATATGTACATCCATCCGTGTGTGTGTGTGTGCGTGCGCTTGTCTGCAAGTGCAATGTGTGTTAGCAGTCTTAGATCTGGCCAGAAGAGTGTCCTTAATATGTGGACGCATCATGACCTACACAAAGTTAGACATGGAATTTTGTAAATATTTTAAAAGAAATAGAAAAAGTAATTACTCATTAAGAGTCAAACAATATAGTATATACATTATTATTGTACTTTTAATTATACTATTCTATAAAAAAGAAAGTATTTATTTTTGTATTACAGTGGGGATGGCATACAGTTTAAATGATTTTATAGGAACCATAGTGGGCTTCAGTAAACAGTGGGATGGACATGCACGCCTTACACTGAGAAATGGCTTATGTAATGTTTCTTAAATGCCATATGATAAAATCTTACTGAAATAACTTCCTTATTGAAAGTATCACAAAAATTAGAATCTTTGGTCTAAATCCAGCTGTATACACTGTCATGGTGTTCATTTTTTCCATAAGCTAAGGGTGCAGTTAATTCGCACTAGTCATTCGTTATTGAGTGCCGCTAGAGGTTCCAATTATTACATCAGATTACACACTTAGTCATGTCATCGTCTTTGGAGAATTGACTGTATGAGTGACCTTTATGAGCCACTGTCTTTGTCAAGCAATAAAACAGGCTGAAACTGACTAGGAAGGGTTATCCTTCTGCTTTTTATCGGGATGAGAAAGCACCTGTTAACCAGTGCACCTTTTGCTTTTATATGACTTTACAGAAACATTATACATGCCAGAGTTACACCACTATACAGTTAAAGCTCTGTTGAAGGTTTTTGCAGGGAAACCATAAAATAATATGATGGACAACATCACTGTGAATGTTTTTGTGGCAGTTTTTAAAATGGGTAGCTTTGACTTAGCAGCCACAGCAGCCTATGTGACTGTTGCCTTTGGAATTCTTATTTATATATTTGCACTGTGTTCTAATTTGCTTCTTTTAGGAATCATAGCTGTCAATGCACCTCTGCATCAGCCAATGTACCTATTATTGTTCAGTTTAGCTTTCAATGACATTGCAGGTGTGAGTGCCATGATCCCACCGGTTGTCTATAATCTGATGACAGAACAGAGACTCACAAGTTTCCTTGCATGTCTGTTTCAGGCCTTAATCCTGCATTTGTATGTTGGTGCTACATACCTCATTTTGTCAGCAATGGCTTTTGATAGATACATAGCTATATGCCACCCTTTAAGATATCATGCAATTATGTCCAAAACTACTGTCATTTACATCTTAATGTTATGCTGCTTAATTAATTTCCTTCTAGTGGGGTCTGTATTTGGGCTCACCTTGCGTCACCCATTTTGCTCAACACATGTCTCTAATTTCTACTGTGATAATATGTCAATCCTCAGGATGACTTGTGCAAAGGACATCACCATAAACAATCTACACGGTTTATTTGTCACAGGTGTTTATCATGGACTTACTCTATTTTCTATTGTGTTTTCTTATACATTTATTTTAATTGCATGTTTCAGAAATAAGGACTCTGATGCTAGGTCAAAGGCTTTGTATACCTGTGCAACCCACTTTGTTGTGTTTGTGATCTATGAATGTTCTGCTGCTTCAACTGTTCTTGTATACAGAATTCCTCAAAGCCCTTTAACTCTAAAGAAGTTCATGGCAATGGCACTTGTAGTATTTCCTTCCTGTCTCAATCCAATCATATATGGAGCTAAAACTAAAGAGATCAATCAAAAGATAAAACAGATTTACAAAATATTTCAAAGAAGTGCTTTGGAAAAAACAAGACTGAACACAGTGAAAACAATAGCTGAATAAGCATTTAAAAAGCAAATGAAAGCTTATTCCATGAATGTTAACACTGTTATTACGGCTGCGGATGTGTTACCAGTTTGTTTTTTTCCTTAGTGTGGAATCTGCATCAGGTGTGTGCATGTTAATTCGAGTGTGCAGGTATGAGGCGGTGATATGTGGAACAGCTGCCGGCTTGCAAGTGGATCTTAGCCGATGACTGCCCACAATATAAGGAGCCCAGGTGCCATAGCCATGAAACAGAGGAGTCACACATCTTCCTCCTTTCCCAAACAGTCACAGCAGATCGCGTTGTTGATCGCTATAAGGATGTAGGAGTAGGCTGCCATTTCTTTTGACGTTGTTTCTCCTGTGTATGTTAGACAGGGGGGTAAGGTGTTGTGTTCTGTTTTATTGATTTCGGTTAGGTTATCTTAGTTATGTTTCCCTAGAAATGTTTGTTTGTTTGTTAGTTTGGCCTTTGCCCACTCTGAATTCCTTTGGAGTTGTAAACAACCTTGTAAATAAATTATGCACTGGGTGAATCTCAACGATCCATTTCTGTGGCTGATTGGGACCTGGGAAACATTAGTCACTTTCATGTTTTATCTTGGCTGACACGACTTTCAATTTATAAAAGATTAACTATTCTCTGAACCATAAATATATAGGGCAAGATTTCTGAAAAGCGTAATGAAATTTAAAATGCAAAACACACATTTTTAAACTGAAAATATAACTTTTATAAATTATATATATATAGGAAAATGCACATGTACTGTTATAAGGCAATAAACAAATATGAAAATGCTTTGTATTGATATTTAATCCTAAATTGGCAAATTTTGGCCAACATAGGCTAATTCAAATGTTCTTGAGCAGGCCAAATGGAACTTCAAGAGATGTGACCAAATGTAGCCAAGTATAGGCATAGCACATTTTAGAATGTTAGTGTAAGTGGTGGATATTAAAATGTGTCTGCCCCATTGACAAAATGTCATGAAATCTGACATGTGTCGATGCATACATTCAGGTGTGATTCAGATTGTGGTTTCTTATTCGTTTGTGATATTAGCTTGTGAAGAGAAGGTTATTACTTTTAAAATGATTCACTAGATGGTGCCGATCCAAAATATATCATAATGAACTAGGCGTGAAGGCCCCCCCCCCCCCCCCCCCCACAAGCTAATAATGAACTAGGCGTGAAGGCCCCCCCCCCCCCCCCCCCCCCCCTAGAGGCCGACTGAACATTGACAGGCACGTGCACAGACATTTCGGGGGGCAGGTGCTTAAAAAAAGAAAAAAAGGGCACCTATCGCCAAAATTATTTTTGAAATTAAAAATAATAAATAAAAACACAGAAGGATATTATATTACATATTTATTTATGTTAACAAACTAGATCAAATGATAAAATTAAATAAATAAATGAAATGATTCTCCCTCATTTGATTGGCTCGTTGATGGCCTGATCTAAATTACAAGGGTGCGGCTACTCTGAGCTGCTTGCTGCAGTTCCCTGTTCCCTGTCTGTCTTTTTTTTGGCATTATGCTGCAAATTTTGTGAATGAGTTAAATCAATGTTGTGGATAATAATTTGACTGTTTTCTGAAGGTAAAAGCATAAGCAGCATTACACTAATTATGCTGTTGTCAACATGTGTTTCCTCTTGGCAGGATTAGACAGCTAGATTACATTTCCCCTATTTTACTCTTTTTCACCCTCTGCAATTACTCATACAAGTTTGATCGTTGTAAAACAGGCAAAACGAAAAGATACATAAAAAAACACGTTAAACAATGTGGGACAAGGATAGCATGGCACCGAGAGCTAGCATAGTTTACCTGCTATTTTATAGCTGTGAATTTTCGTGACATTTATAAACATAAATTCAACATACTTTCAAAATTGTCTAAACGGCATTTATACAACACAAAATATGGACTTTCAGACAAATAATGTCATTAAACATGACAAACGTCAGTAAACAGCTGGACAATGCTTTGAAATCAAGTTAGTTGTTTGTTTATTTTTTAAGGAAATGTCAGACCAGTTATTAGTGTGCTTGCCCGTAGGACGTCACCCACTCTAGCCAACTGAAATTAGAATCTCTTTTAAATGCCATAAAAATCATGTAAATCGAAAACCACCATCAAGCTTTATATCACAGGCATATTCAACAGAAATCTGTCTTTCAATCACAGGGATATTCAAGGATATTTAAGTTTTGAAGTCATATCTGTCTTTCAATCACAGGGATATTCAAGGATATTTTGAAGCCATAAAAATCATGTAAATCGTAAATTAGTCCAGTACCTGGCCTGTAGACCCGTTCGCAATTTGGTGTTGGGGGAATTTCTCACTTGAACTGAGTTAGTGGGTCCCTAGACATGGAAAATCACAGAGGTGCTTGAACGCCATAGTGCCACGAATCTGCAATGGTCAAATCAAATATGGCCGCCATCGGTTATGGTGAAAATCTATCTTTGTTGTTTCTGAATGTTTATACACATTTAATACATCTATTCTGATTAATTATGGTATATGTGGAATTCATTTCTGCCATTGATATGACCATATTGGGTGATTGTGACCTTAAAAGGTCATGGTCAAGGTCATTTCCCTATTCTGAAGACCTTGGCCATTATTAGGAATAAAAACCAGATGCAAAGTCTAATTCTACTAAATCTAGCATTTAACATTCATTGTTAATATTGTTTTTAACATTTAGGATCATCATGTCATTGTCAAATGTCAATGTCAACATCATATTTTAATAACACCATAACATTAAGATGTTTTTCTTTATAGTCACTTTTTATTGTATGTTGCTTTGTTTGAATTATAACAATTGCAATGCTTTGTTTGAATTATAACAAGACATGAAGAGAAGAAACGTAACCATTATAAACATTCATTTTTTTATTTGAATTTTAATTGGGTGTTAGTACAATAATATAAAATAAAACAATTGGGTGCAAATAAAACTATGTAGCAATAAAAGTGATACAAATTACATCATACCAAATTAACTAAAAATGCACCGGTGCATGAAACTCTAGCAGCACGACAGCCACATCGGCGATTTTCACACTTGCCTGCACACTTACATACTGTGAGCAGACTTGGTGGTAAGGGCTTGAGACATTTTGATGGCAAGAGTGTGCCAAAGTGCTCCGTCCATCCATGTTTCATTGGCTCTAGTCTTGCTTTGGGGTCCTTGGCTGTTGCAAACAAGTGTCATGCCGTATGAACAAGGAAAGACCCTCGTTGGATGTGGCTTCTGATCCCACTACTTGTAGGAGGGAGAGCATCAATGCCAGCACGTCCACTGGTGTAGATTTCTACCCTTAGGTCATCAAATGTTTTAGCTGTTGTAGTTGACCTCGCCCCAGCCCAGACACTCACCAAGTACTTCTCAGCCAACACTGCATCTTGCTCTGTCAAGGTGTCTGCCTCTCCAAAGTTGGCTAAGTACTGGACTGGGTCGGAAGCCATAGCAGCATGTTTAGTCCCCACCTTGCTCATACAGTCTTTGACAGTGATGCTCCAAGACGAGAGACTGCTTGATGGAGTGGAAGCATTCGCCGCCTCTTACCAGTGCCATACTGCTGCCAGATCTCCTTCATCCCGAGTTCCTGGAAGTATGGGCTGTAGTGGAGAATCAATGCAAAGGTGTCTGTGTCGTTGGAGACTATGACAACTCTCTTGCACTGCTTAACACGAACAGCCCACTCAACATGCACTAGCAACCTGGCATCAGCCTCCTCAATCCAGTTCAAGAGGTCTGGGATCTCTTCGCCACCAGTCGATTTTGCTGGTAGCGCCTTATCATTAATGACAACAGAGCTAACAATGACAGTAGCATTGCCACCAGCTCGATTGCACGCCATATCCTGAGCTAACAGCTGGAGATTCCGCTTGTTCTCCTCAGACGCCCAGAACTTGTCAAGTTCCTGAGGAATGGGTGTGTGCAGTACCGGTTCTTCCAACACGCACACTACGCACGTTGCGTAGGGCCCCGCAAATTTATTATTTATAATAAAGGCCCCGTGGGGAAAAAAAAAAAAACGTGACAACGTAACTGTCCGTCGCGGACGTCAGATAGCTACCCATGCGCATCATTAGTGTGTAGAAAGATGAAGCGGAGCTATCCCTCGGGGAATGAAAAAAGGAAGGGGGAGGAACTTGAAAATGAACTGCGGGAGCAGCAGTCAGGTAAAGCCTCCTGGTGGGAGAGAGGGAGGGACAGTCCGTGTTAGACCTACATCAACAGGGCGGTGAGCCCTTGGGGATCCTCGGTCTCTGTGTGCGTCTTGCTAGCTTCTATAATTTTAGTTGTAGCCTTGTATAGTTACAACTGCACTTAACAAAATGGAAACTTTGGAAAGTAATGGATACATATTGACTAAGATTGAAGTTTGTTTGCTTGGATAGCCCACAGGCAAATATAGACGCAGATACGATTTATTCTTGGTGAATAAATTCAACTCGTGAAATATTATGACAATGGTGCTAAATAATAAACACTTATTAATAGAGTGAGATCATACCGAGAAATATCAAACTGTTGCTTGAAGTATTGGTTTGATGTTTCGAGGTTAGTACGTTGTTTATTATGGCATTTTACTCTCCTTTCATTTTATAAAGACACGGTCATTGTAAATCGAAAACATGTCGTTTTGTTAGGCTCAAGTCTTCTCACGACTCAATTTGTTTGCCTAGCAACCACTTCAACAGAAAACGGACAATATGGATCTGCTAAATAAAATGGTTTTAATTCCAAGTGATTCAGAGTTTGTAGTCTTTCTATAACAAATAGTTGCTTCTTCCGAGAACCTTGGCATATTTTCACTGGACCATTGAAGATTTGAAAGTTACAACCAATGTGTGTGTTTTCATGTTAGCATGGGAGCTGGTAAATTAACTGTTGATTGTAAATAGGCTGCCTTTTAAATATTTTTAGGTCTTTGTGTTTTTTCTCTCAGTGTTCACACTTTTCTGCTGATTTGGTCTGTATTTATTCTGAGTTGGACCAACAGGTGGCGATATGCAATATATTTAAAAGGGGGATGAGTGGAAGCACTGGGTGTCAGGTGCGACGGTTGAAAATTTTGGGGGTTCAGTTAGGAGGGCCCCTTGGCAGAATTTTGCCTAGGGCCCCATGGAGGTCTGAACCGGCTCTGGGTGTGTGTCTGTTCATGCCAATGATGTTGATGCCTGTTGTTGAGTCTGTACGCCGCATGCGCTCCCCTTCCTTCAGGGACATCTCAATGTAGGAATCTAGTACAAGATGGATGAACTCCGGCTCTTGGCAGAGGGATGATGTTGAGCTGATGATGGCATTGATGACAGCACCAAAAGTAGGGAATTGTGCTAGAGGCATCTGTCGCATCTTCGACATGAAGTCTACCACAACATGAGTGACATAAGTAGACTCAGGACTCCAGTGGGTGAGATCAAGTTGAGGCTCAATTTCACTGACAAGTTTTGACTTGTTGACATGAGCTGGATGGTCACCGTCAAACAGGGGAGATGCTGAAAGCACATCATGAGAAAGTATCTGTCGGATACTCGTGCCCCGCTCCTTAGCAATGTCCATACTCATATGTGCCTCGGCCATGTCTTTAGATGAGACTACCTTCTTTTCCTTCATACTGATTGTCGGTGTCTTCTGTGGTTGGTTGTTTAACTGAGGTAGTTTTCTCTTTGATACGGTTGCGCTCATTTTCTTGGTCTTCTCAACTAACCTCTCCTGCCTGTATGAGTAGTAGACATGCTTCCCATTTTGCAGACAGTTGAGCAAGCAAGGAGCAACACCTCGGTCAACAGCCTGCTTGGTGAGCAGATTGTGCAGTGGAACTGGCACATTGACTGTCACTGAGTATGGATTCTGCAGGTCTAGCACAAAATCCAGCAGCTTTGAAACATTTTGGTTAAATGTAAGGCGGCGAGTGGTGCTCAGTGCATGCTGGAGATGGCATTCTGTCTGTTTCAAAGTGTGGTTGTTGGTGAGAAAGTTGAGGATATCAGTGATCATCCCAATCTCATGGAACAAGAGCTCAAACTCTGCTACAGCATTTGCATTGTGTGTGGCTCCTACTACATAGTGACCTCCAGGACCCTTTGACACTCGCTGAATGGTCTGCTCGACCTTCATGTCACCTCCTACAGCACAGAACCAGCCAGGGCGTTCCTGTACAACCCACTGACCTATAGAGAAGCGGCGGTAGAGCTCAGAATGTGTGAACTCTAGCACCTTGATTTGTGCAAGATACCATGAGCCATGACGAAGGTAGTTTATGCAGTCACATTCTGCAAAGATTGGCATAGAATCCTCTATAGTAGCCACGTGTAGGTTCCAGTTTCCTTCTCTTTCGGAGATTACAGCATTGTTGATGACCGCCACCAATTCCAGCCAAAACAAATACACAGTATAAGGGCAGATTGTCATTTGAGTTAGTTTGAATGTACATGTCTTCTCTTCAGAATAGGAAAATTACCTTGACCATGACCTTTCAAGGTCAAACTCACCCAATGTGGTCAGAAATGAATTCCACATACCACAATTAATCAGAATAGATGTATTAAATATGTATAAACATTCAGAAACAAAAAAGATAGATTTTCACCATAACCGATGGCGGCCATATTTGATTTGACCATTACGCAATTCGTGGCACTATGCGGACAAGCACCTCTGTGATTTTTCATGTCTAGGGACCCACTAACTCAGTTCAAGTGAGAAATTCCCCCAACACCAAATTGCGAACGGGTCTACAGGCCAGGTCCACGATTAAATCGTTTTGTGCTTTATTTCGTGAGCGGACAAGAGACTTTATTTCTGTAACACGGCGGTGGCATCAAAATAAATAAATGACTCGCTGGGCTAAGAGTTTCAACCTCCTCTTCCACAGACAGTAAGAGACAGGGTTAGCAGAACTGTGACGGGACGCATGGCGACAGTATTACACTGCCTACGTGTACATGTATAAACTTGAACTGCGTGGGTGTTTTCCGTGTACATGTGAAGGTGCTTATATGTTTGTTAAACCCGGTCATTCGTCAGCTAAACGTCCGTGATTCACATTGCAATTGCTTTCTACAACCAGTACACCTTTACAGTTTAAATACATTTGTACCCAGCGTTTAAATAACCACAACCAGTGGCGGTTCTACATGGAATAACGCCCCGGGCGAGACCCCCTCCGAGCGCCCACGCCCCCCCACCCCCCCCCCCCCCCCCCCCGGATTTTTTTTCATATAAATATATATATATAACTTTTTTATTATTATAACTAAATAAATGCACAAATTGCACAAATCCCTTTATATAACTTTGAATAACATACTTAAGGGAATCAATGGGAATAAACATGCCCTTACATGCCATTACTGCCTACAAATATCTGTCATTAGACGCTATATTAACCTATCTTTCAGGGAGGAACAATTAGCTGCTTGGTTACTGCCTAGAATTCTATGCATGCCACACTTCAACTTATGACTGGTAAACTATAATTTGTCACGAAATAGAGTTGTAGCAAATGTCAAACGTTCCGTCTTTGAAACTGCCTAGAGAAGATATGAACATTCCGTTGGCTAATTACACGGCCCAACGTCAACCCAACTGATGGAAATAAATAATAACTGAACGTGTGACAGTTTTGTTGCAAAGCACAATCTTATCGTGAAATTAGATCTCGTGTTTGTTGAGTAAAAACCGAACTATTGTTGTATAATCATGGGCAGTAGAATAGCAGGCTAACACATGTAGGCTAAGAGTAATACCACCAATTAACATTAGCCCTTCATCATGACATGGATACCGTAATCATACAGAGAGAACATAGTGGCATACCTTTATGTTTTGCTCGTTTCTCCTCTTCTTCTTTACTTTCGAAATACGGCGCCTGACGGTTTTGGCCATTACCTATCCATCTTTGTGCTTATTTTGCACTCGACAATCAACACATTCCCCATCCCCTGTCACTCGTACAGAAGTTAAGACTAAACCAATTCACCTTGCCCTTGGTGACACATAATCGTTCAGTATTACCTATTTGTATAAGCCATTTCACACAATTCAGAAAAACAAAAAAACGTGCAGGAATTATAGGCCTGTAATTATAATATTATGAATGTGCGTTTTTTGCAAGAAAGTCGAGGTGTGACTGACCTAAGCCCACTAATTGTATTAGAGTATTGCTATAGCCTACAGTGGATCCCCCCGTCCCCCCACTTGTCCGTTCCAGTTGGGATACCCTTACTTTTCCCCCGCGTTCCCTCCCCTTCCCCCTTTTCATACACGGCACCTTCTTAGCAAGCAGGGGCGCAAGCAATGGCGCCTGCAGCTGCAGGGGGCGCCAATTTGCCAATTCTCCACACAGTGATATGATAATAGAAAACCGCTTCGTGGCCCAGATTATTATTTATTTATTTATTTGGTCGTGCCGCCCCCCACGTGACTTGAAAAAGTGCCGCCCCGGTCGACCGCCCGGGTCACCCGTGTCTAAAACCGCCACTGACCACAACATACAATGTCTCACGTTGAATGTTCTGTTTATTTAGTTTAAAGTCTCGCATCAATTCAATATTGCAAATCGCTTGTCTTACCGTTGTTCAGTGTCTCGTCTGCTGTTTGTTTTTAGTGAAAATGTTCAGCGCAAATACGCTGCTTTAAAAAGACGCCTCACTTCCAGGTTAACCGGAAGTGAACCTGAATCCCGTTAATATTATTTAGGCTGTTATAGAAGTTGTTGGGTATACCACAAGTAGCAAATGTAATGTATATAATTATAGTGCATTTTTCCAGTCATATGGAATTTAGTTTGTAAGCTGTTTAAGCTTCTGGGTTTTAAGTGCCTGGGACAC
Organism: Sprattus sprattus; assembly: GCF_963457725.1. Lineage (NCBI taxonomy): Eukaryota > Metazoa > Chordata > Actinopteri > Clupeiformes > Clupeidae > Sprattus > Sprattus sprattus. Next base: position 9,747,539 of record NC_137928.1, read on the forward strand.
CCCTGTACAATGTAATGTTTTGGTTTGCACCAATTGTAGGGGCGTGCTTAGGCCCAATTTAAGCCTGTCCTTTCATTCAGTCGAGAGAGCTGCTAAGGAAGAGACGTCAGTCTAAGAGCTCTCTCTGGTAATAGAAGTTCTGAACCAGCTAAAGTGGTAAAAGCGTGCATTTTTGCTATCATTCGTCTTGGCTATTATGCCCAATTATTTTGTATTACTACAAAGTATTTATTTTTGCTCTTTTTGTTTATATAATATTGTTATTATTATTTTTGCCCTGGCGGGCCTTCTTTTTGGAAAAATAAAAGTTTCCAAGCCTTACAATCAACTTCTCCAAGTCCTCCTGAGAGTTTTTTCCATCAAGCTCAAACCGCTCATCTACTCGACCCTTAACAACAACACACACAGCCATGGAAATGTAAAAAGCAAGTGAAAGTATACAAGACAGCTTGATCAACAACTCATTCACGAACACCATTGCTACAATATGCGAAGCAACTAGCCTAGCCCCATAGCAAAACAATATAAGCAGCTAGCTAGCCTAAGCTAAACTATTAGCATACATGCTAGCGGGAGCTAACATGCAAATGGCAGACAGATTAAATGTCTGTGCGATTATTTCAAGGATTATTTTCAGTTTTCAGGATATGCAGTCAGTAATCAGATCAGTCATTAATTCATTCATTCAAATTCACGAGTTTGTGCATCTACTCTGCCTACTCATATAATGGTGGAAAACGAGATTGGTGTCCTAGCCTCCTTTGTATATGTACATCCATCCGTGTGTGTGTGCGCGCGCTTGTCTGCAAGTGCAATGTGTGTTAGCAGTCTTAGATCTGGCCAGAAGAGTGTCCTTAATATGTGGACGCATCATGACCTACACAAAGTTAGACATGGAATTTTGTAAATATTTTAAAAGAAATAGAAAAAGTAATTACTCATTAAGAGTCAAACAATATAGTATATACATTATAATTGTACTTTTAATTACACTATTCTATAAAAAAGAAAGTATTTATTTTTGTATTACAGTGGGGATGGCATACAGTTTAAATGATTTTATAGGAACCATAGTGGGCTTCAGTAAACAGTGGGATGGACATGCACGCCTTACACTGAGAAATGGCTTATGTAATGTTTCTTAAATGCCATATGATAAAATCTTACTGGAATAACTTCCTTATTGAAAGTATCACAAAAATTAGAATCTTTGGTCTAAATCCAGCTGTATACACTGTCATGGTGTTCATTTTTTCCATAAACGAAGGGTGCAGTTAATTCGCACTAGTCATTCGTTATTGAGTGCCGCTAGAGGGCCCAATTATTACATCAGATTACACATTTAGTCATGCTCTACTGTCATCGTCTTTGGAGAATTGACTGTATGAGTGACCTTTATGAGCCACTGTCTTTGTCAAGCAATAAAACAGGCTGAAACTGACTAGGAAGGGTTATCCTTCTGCTTTTTATCGGGATGAGAAAGCATCTGTTAACCAGTGCACCTTTTGCTTTTATATGACTTTACAGAAACATTATACATGCCAGAGTTACACCACTATACAGTTAAAGCTCTGTTGAAGGTTTTTGCAGGGAAACCATAAAATAATATGATGGACAACATCACTGTGAATGTTTTTGTGGCAGTTTTTAAAATGGGTAGCTTTGACTTAGCAGCCACAGCATCCTATGTGACTATTGCCTTTGGAATTCTAATTTATATATTTGCACTGTGTTCTAATTTGCTTCTGTTAGGAATCATAGCTGTCAATGCACATCTGCATCAGCCAATGTACCTACTATTGTTCAGTTTAGCTTTCAATGACATTGTAGGTGTGAGTGTCGTGATCGCACCGGTTGTCTATAATCTGATGACAGAACAGAGACACACAAGTTTTCTTGCATGTCTGTTTCAGGCCTTAATCCTGCATTTGAATGTTGGTGCTACATTCCTCATTTTGTCAGCAATGGCTTTTGATAGATACATAGCTATATGCCACCCTCTTAGATATCATGCAATTATGTCCAAAACTACTGTCATTTACATCTTAATGTTATGCTGCTTAATTAATTTCCTTCTAGTGGGGTCTGTATTTGGGCTCACCTTGCGTCACCCGTTTTGCTCAACACATGTTTCTAATTTCTACTGTGATAATATGTCAATCCTCAGGATGACTTGTGCAAAGGACATTACCATAAACAGTCTTTATGGTTTATTTGTGACAGGTGTTTATCATGGACTTACTCTGTTTTCTATTGTGTTTTCTTATACATTTATTTTAATTGCATGTTTCAGAAATAAGGACCCTGATGCTAGGTCAAAGGCTTTGTATACCTGTGCAACCCACTTTGTTGTGTTTGTGATCTTTGAATGCTCTGCTGCTTCAATTGTTCTTGTATACAGAATTCCTCAAAGCCCTTTAACTCTAAGGAAGTTCATGGCAATGTCCCTTGTAGTAGTTCCTTCCTGTCTCAATCCAATCATATATGGAGCTAAAACTAAAGAGATCAATCAAAAGATAAAACAGATTTACAAAATATTTCAAAGAAGTGCTTTGGAAAAAACAAGACTGAACACAGTGAAAACAATAGCTGAATAAACATTTAAAAAGCGAATGAAAGCTTATTCCATGAATGTTAACACTGTTATTACGACTGTGGTTGAATTATGTGGTTGTGTTACCAGTTTGTTTTCTTCCTAAGTGTGGAATCTGCATCAGGTGTGAATACTTGTGTGCATGTTAATTCGAGTGTGCAGGTATGAGGCGGTGATATGTGGAACAGCTGCCGGCTTGCAAGTGGATCTTGGCCGATGACTACCCACAATATAGGGAGCCCAGGTGCCATAGCCATGAAGCAGAAGAGTCACACATCTTCCTCTTCCCCCAAACAGACACACCTGTAGCTTTTGCCAAGCAGATCACATTGTTGATCGCTTTAAGGTTGTAGGAGTAGGCTGACATTTCTTTTGACGTTGTTTCTCCTGTGTATGTTAGACAGGGGGGTAAGGTGTTGTGTTCTGTTTTATTGATTTGGTTAGGTTATCTTAGTTATGTTTCCCTAGAGATTTTTGTTTGTTTGTTAGTTTGGCCTTTGCCCACTCTGAACTCCTTTGGAGTTGTAAACAACCTTGTAAATAAATGATGCACTGGGTGAATCTCAACAATCCATTTATGTGGCTGATTGGGACCTGGGAAACATTAGTCACTTTCATGTTTTATCTTGGCTGTTGCGACTTTCAATTTATAAAAGATTAACTATTCTCTGAACCATAAATACATAGGGCAAGATTTTTGAAAAGCGTAATGAAATTTAAAATGCCAAACACACATTTTATACTGAATATATTACTTTTATAAATTATTTATAACTTCTTGTTAGATGAAAATGCACATGTACTGTTATAAGGCAATAAACAAATGTGAAAATGCTTGGTATTGATATTTAATCCTAAAATAGCAAATTCTAATTTTCTTGAGCAGGCAAAATGGAACTTCAAGAGATGTGACCAAATTTAGCCAAGTATAGGCAAAGCAAAATTTAAATGTTAGTGTAAGTTGTGGATATTGAAATGTGTCTGCCCCCTGAAATCTGGCATGTGTCGATGCAAACATTAAGGTGTGATTCAGATTGTGATTTCTTATTAGTTTGTGTTATTATACGGCTCTTCAGAATGTTCCAAAAAGTACCGTTGATTTGAATGGGCCATCCCAACGTTCTACCATACATTAATTTAGCAATATAGCACGAGTGGCAGTGGGGTAGGTAAGGGATAATCCCACGGGTGGTGTTCGGCCGTAGCCACCGAGGCCACAGGCCGAGTGGCATAAGCAACAACACCTGTGGGATTATCCCTTACCTACCCCACTCCCTCGAGTGCTATATTGCTTTTATAAAACAATTCTACCGTCAACAAATTAACATTTCAACACAAAGTTATTGATTAAAAATGGTTTATTTCGCCATTGTTTCTCCGCAACAAAAAATAGTTCCATTGTCAACGTCTTGGTTTGGAATTTTAAGAATTTTGAACGGTTATTATCAACGCAAATTTTTCCTGTTATAAAACAATTGGGTTCTATCGCGTAATTTAGCTGTTTCCGAATAATAAATCACTCCGCGATGAAAAATTTGCGTTGATGATAACCGTTAATTCAAAATACTTAAAATTCCAAACCAAGACGTTGACAATGGAACTATTTTTGTTGTGGAGAAACAATGGCGAAATAAAACATTTTTAATCAATAACTTCGTGTTGAAATGTTAATTTGTTGACGGCCTCGGTGCGGCCTCGGTGGCTACGGCCGAACACTACCCGTGGGATTATCCCTTACCGACCCCACTCCAACTCGGTTAGTTGTTTCTGTGCTACACGAATGTTGCAGAGTATTGTAAGTCTTGAATATTATTTGTAGGTGGCTGCTAACGCTTAGACCAAAAATCCATTGAAACACATAGTAGCTAGCTAGCTTCGCTGCTAATAAGTATAACGTAGCTCTCACACGTGCGTTAGTGGCGATATCCAAATCAATATAAACAAATATTAACAAAGTTGAAAGTGTCCCATTGTAGTTTTTGTTATTTTAATGGCAACTTTATAAAATGAGCAATGTGAATGAATAAAATGGTGCGAGATCAATGTCGATCTCCTAGCTAATCATCAACCAACTTTTGGTTCTAGGCTAACAGACGTGGTGTTCCCAATGCTGTTTGTCTGTTGCATAGCAACAGTCACACAAAGGGGGACTATTTTCTCTAGGCTACTGATGCGATACACAATGTTTGGTGGCTACAACTTTTTTGTGCTAAAAGGTAGCTTACAATAATAATTGAATTTTACCTAATATTTATAATGTCGCTGGCAACCGTGTTATAAAAGCAATAAGGTACTTGAGTCAGCTATATTGCTTAACTAACAGACCGCTGCGAAAAGATAATGACTGCTGTCCTTGGCAACGGGGTTTGTGCTTCTAATTCACATCTTTCATATCATTCCGCAAGAAGTCCGGTCATTTTAACTTAACAGACTCATGGTTATTTTAAGTCAGCAAGTAATGGGTTGCTATGCAACACCTGAAACTTTAAAGTTGTATTTGCATTTGACATTATTCCTTACATATGAGCTTGTGAAGAGAAGGTTATTGCTTTGAACATTATTCACTAGATGGTGCCGCGCCACAAATAAATCAAAATGAACTAGGGGTGAAGGTCTACTGAACATTGAACATTAGTCACCAGGTGGTGCTAATCCACAAATGAGCTGTAGTGAGCTATGGTCATGAGCCTCCTATATGCCACCTTGCAATAAGAATGTTGTAATTTTTGGTAAAACAGTTGACAAGCTATTGTCCAAAAAGTGCTTTGAGCCCACCCCACTTCTGGGAGGACTACAGCAAGAAGGGAAAAGGGACACACCCACTTAGGGACACAACATATAACCACATCAAGTTTAGTGAAGTATATGATATCTTCGACAGTAAATCTATACAAAAATTAAAATAAAACTGTGCCCTGTGGTGGTCATAATAATAACATGTAGCTGCCCAGGTGAACTAGATGAGAACAACAGGCTTCCACCCTAACTGTCTGATGAAGGGCAGCACATTACTAATCATTAAAAAAGTTAAAGGGTACAGGTATATTAAAAAGAAGAAGAAGAAAAAGAACAAGAAGAATATATTTTATTTTCAATCAATGTTCATGAATAAAATCTAAAATAATTTGCTATAAAGTTAAAATCCTGCTCAGGATCCTTTACAAAGTAAAAGGCCTGAGGATTGATCAGTAGCCTGTGCTGCCCTCTAGTGGTCAGAGTGGTACATACACCTGAAGTGCATCCAAACAAAAAAAGTCCTGTTGGCCATGACTGGACAAAGCTGGTTGGAACATTGGTTGTGGGTGAAAAAGTGAGACAGTGCTGTCAGGTGGAGATGATTTCTCCAGACCAATGATAATCCACACTGCAGTAAAATATGTCAGGAGTTGCTGTAGTTTAGTCTCAAAAATGTACAAACAGGATTCATTACAGAAGGCAGATGTAAACTACCCCAGAGTGTACACATATTAGTTAGGTCTCTGCACAGGTGTTTTTTTTAGGGTATCAAGCATCAGTGAAGTCCAACTGAAGGAAATGATTACCTCTATGGTCATGTAGGTAATGCAAACCTTCTGAGGTGTATCAGCTATAGTGGCTTCCGTGATATAAAATTGATCTGGTCAAATAGAGGGTTGTTCTAGTTTTATATACAGCATATCGGTGTGTAATCCATAGTGGTGAACTGACAATCCAGTATTTGTAAGGACATGACCTACTTCTCGGTAGTGAGGCTGGATTTTTCAAAAACCACGAAACAGAAATATTTGCCCGGTATCGACCCTTGGTTCGACTTTAGTTATGAAGTTGGTCACTGGTGTTTGGCTATAAGGCCTTACTGTCAGTCGCTGTTCCAGTTCATTCCAGAGGTGTTTTATGGGGTGAAGTTCAAGGCTTGGGCAGGCCAGGCCATGTATTCCACACCTTGTTTTGAAAACTATTTCTGTATGGACCTGACATTATTCCGGGCCATTAGAGGGAGAGTCATTTTCCTAAAGTGGAGCCTACCATTGTCTAAATGATGTGCAGTGACCAGCTATGTAGGCTGAACAGTGTTGTTTGTTTGGCATTTATAACCCATGTGAGATTATTCCCATTATCCCATAAACGGTTTGCTTTTTTGTATTGTAGTGCAGCAACTACATTAGGCAACAAACAGCAGCCTCTGTAGCATCTATGCCAACAGACTCAACTAAAAAATACCGGAATACTTGATGAAAGCAGTGAGCTTGAAAAATACATTGCCACCACTCTTAAATCAGTTTTTGAATTATATGTTTATTTTTACAATGATTATTGCTTTCCTTAGAAACCAGCACAGCTTAATGGAGTGTGCCCAACATTTAAATCAGGTGACGTATTTAGTTATGCTCCTCCACCTTTTTCTTTGGAGAACTGACTGTTTGAGTGACGTGGACCAATCACTGGCTTTGCCATGTATTAAAACAGGCTATAACTGACTGCTCACAGCATTTTTATGGGGTGAGAAAATATCTGTTACCCATGCACTGCTTTTGAGCTTTTATATTAATTTATAAACCATATACCCGCCAGAGTACTTCAATTAACTGTTCTGTTGAATGATTGAGTGGGAAAACCACAAAATATTACGATGGACAACATAACTGTGAATGTTTTTGTGGCAGTTTTTACAAAGGGTAGCTTTGACTTACCACCCGAAGCAGCCTATGTGACTGTTGCCATTGGAATTTTAATTTATTTATTTGCACTGTGTTCTAATTTGCTTCTTTTAGGAATCATAGCTGTCAATGCACATCTGCATCAGCCAATGTACCTACTATTGTTCAGTTTATCTTTCAATGACCTTATAGGTGTGAGTTCCATGATTCCATCTGTTGTCTATAACCTGATGACAGGAGAGAGATACACAAGTTTCCTTGCATGTCTGTTTCAAGCCTTATGTATGCACTGGTATGGGGGGGCTACTTACCTAATTTTGTCAGCAATGGCTTTTGATAGATACATAGCTATATGCCACCCTTTAAGATATCATGCAATTATGTCCAAAACTACTGTCAAATATATCTTAATGTCATGCTGGTTAATTAATTTCCTTCTGGTGGGGTCTGTATTTGGGCTCACCTTGCGTCACCCGTTTTGCTCAACACATGTCTCTAATTTCTACTGTGATAATATGTCAATCCTCAGGATGACTTGTGCAAAGGACATCACCATAAACAATCTATACGGTTTATTTATCACAGGCTTTTATCATGGACTTGGTCTGTTTGCAATTGTCTTTTCTTATACATTTATTCTAATTGCATGTTTCAGAAGTAAGGACTCTGATGCTAGGTCAAAGGCTTTGTATACCTGTGCAACTCACTTCCTTGTGTTTGTGATCTATGAATGCTCTGCTGTTGTAGTTGTTCTTGTATACAGAATTCCTCAGAGCCCTTTAAATCTGAAGAAGTTCATGGCAATGTCATTTGTAGTATTTCCTTCCTGTCTCAATCCAATCATATATGGAGTTAAAACTAAAGAGATCAAGCAGAAGATAAAACAGATATACAACTACAAAATGTTCCACAGAAGTGTTTTGGGAAAACCAAGACTGCACAAAGTGAACACAATAGCTGAATGAGCAGCAGAAAGCAAATGAAAGCCTATCCCATGAATGTTAACACTCTACTTTCAATTTCTAGAAGTTGTATCATTCTGTGAAGTGTGAATGCCATACTCAGTTTGTACAGTATATGGCTTTATTAGTGAAAGATCGTACTTAACAAAACATTATAACTTTGACGTGATAACTTTTAAATTCACATGTGATGTTGTGTTAATCCTCCCCTAGCCATGGAGGCTAATAAAGCCATTCCTGATTAAAAGGTTGCAGGTTAGACCACAGAGCTACACGCTCTGATTACATGTTATGTTATCAGGAAATGAATATGTGAAAATGTATGTTTTGTATAGAGATTATGGAATATGGTATACAAGTGTTTCTCAAGATGCTTTGCTTCTGATGGCAAAAGTGTCTCCTGTGAAAACTACTGTGATGTGTGTAATAGGAAGGACCATGTAAACTGTGTAATAATGGCACTCTTGTCCTGTTTCCTTTAAAATAGTCTTCCCACTGAGGGAAATATAAACTTAATGTCAGAGAAGTCAGTGCCAATGCCCATGTGTCTTTGATTTCTTAGTAATTTCTACTACAACTGGAAATGCTATTAAGTAACCGGTTTGTGCACCAAAATGCAGTTTTTACTTCAGGCATGACCTGGATCTACAATGATGATAGCACTTACAATCATTGTACTTTCATTCACTATTCAGATATCTTGCTCTGCACGTGTTGGTTTATTTTGATTTGACAAAGTGTACTTCAATTAAGTTTTTAGCAATTCAAATATTAACTACATGTAAAGCAAATTAAAGACTTAAAATGCACAAATGTCATCGTGTTGGTCATCTTGTCATACTCCAATCACTTGTACTCTACTACATGACATAGTTTGGGAGAGCAAGCAAAATTTATTTTGCATAATGACTAACAAATCCAAAGCCAAATTTAACAGAACAATTACCAACATTACATCTGGTAGTAAGGTACAGACATGCATGTACAGCCCTCCCAAATAAAGCTCAGTAAATCAAAAAATATAGGCTTAGTAATAAAAAGAACACATCTGTATCTGAATGCATATGTGTGCGGGGGTTTACCTGAATTAAATCATCAAGCTCCAAATAGCTACAATGTAAAAAAGAATATCATCATTATTGGTACCCCTTTTTTATTTAAAAATGAATGCGAGTCATACAGTTTGATCAAATTCAAAGGTATTTTGCCTGCGATCAAAACAAAGAGATTGCCAAGAAAAATAATAGAAAACTAAAATTTTCCCTCACACACATACATGCACACTTAAAGGAGACCGCATACATTAAAACTAAAATAATGAACAAACCTCATTTCAAAATCTTCCATACTTCAAAATAATTTCATTTATATAGCCTATTCGTATTGAGGTAAACAATGTTGTTAGCCCTATGAATAGAAGATTATTATTTGTATTGTTCTTTAACTCAAAATGTGGGCTGGGTACAAAGTATAAGATGCCTAATGGAAAGCATCTGTCTGTGCCTAAAAGGGACCACCATCTGGGGTCACCAGATCATAAACAATGACTACATTTTAAATACACTGAGCCAGTGGGTGTAATAGTATTGTTGTCATGTAACATGAATACATACTACATCACAAAATCATTCAATCCTTTCTGAGTTACAGAGCACACATTAAAAAGTTCTGCAAGGCTTAGGAAGAACAGCCAGTGTTAAAGCCATAATCTTTGAGCAGAAACTGCAGTATTTACATTTTAGCAACACATGATTTCAAATTATATTGATTGCTTAATCCAGCACTGTTAATTCATTTATGATGAGAAATGCCAAACACGTTTTTGAAGAACTCTGTGGTCGCAGTCAGTAGGAGCGGACAGGAGTCACTGACAATAATGGATATCACCTCTCTCCTTGTTTGTCCACAGTAGTTGCCAGTAAAGACTGACTTCCATTTGAACCCGACCCTCTTGTTCTCCACTACCCTTTGCCATGGCATACCTGATTGCAACAACTCATGTTAACCTGTCAACAAACAAAATGCAGGAAAGAAAAAAGCAATGTTAGAACTCTTCATATTGCAAAAAAAATCTGAATTTCCTAAATCAGGATGAACACATTTACAGCACAAGCTCCCACGATGTCTGATTTAAAAACCCTGCCACATCCCAACAGAACTCCAAAAAAAGCATTTCACACACACACACACACACCACATAAACACACCATGAAAGAAATATTAAAATTATCCCAACAAAGAAATGAAATCTAGTGAGCCAGTAGCTGCCTTTTTCTTAGTAGTAAGGGCAGGATATCAAGTAATACACTTTACAAAAGTCTGCCATCCAATGCATTCCATATCCAAGTCTGTCAACTGTTAATATACAGCCAAAAGGTTTTAAACATTTACAGATCAATATACATAGAAAACCTAGCCTCCATAGGTCTCTACAAACCAACAGGACAAAGAAATTAATTTATCAGCTAAGTTTTTAGGCAAAAACCTAATTATATGTGCAGGACACAGAGTGTGTGATGGAGAGAGAGCAAGAGAGGGAAAGTGAGTGAGTGTGAGTGTGAGAGAGAAATTAAGTTGAAATGTTCTGCTGAACTGTATGAAGTCTTGTGGAGTGAGACTATATTAAAGCCACTGATGTTGAATTCACCTGAGGCTGGATGATCGGGGGCATTTTCTTCAGCCTCGCTCTGATGTGGCTCTGTGGTGGGGGACGCCTCATCCTCACTGGTGAGGGACGCCTCATCCTCAGCGTTAAGTAAAGCATCTGTTCAATTGGTTTTTTGATACAAACAAATGATCGTTTGACATGAAGCCCAGCTATCAGTTGCACCCTAATTTCCAGACAATTAATCGATTTTAATGCTTGCTAGCTTAGAGAACCATCTTAACAGTCGGTAGTTGCTAGCATGTGAAAATCTGAACCCATTTTAATATGAAGTGAATAAGAACTCATGTGAATATGAAGCTGCACAGGCACCTTTTTAGGTTTTTAACTATCTTGTGCTTTGGAAACTATCTTCACAGTTAGCAGCTGCTAGTATGTGTTTATATGAATTCATGTCAACATGAACTTGTGTTAAAATCTGCACAGGCAACCATAGGGGTTTGGCAAAGCACGCCAGGCAAAACAGCCTGGTGTGCCTGTGGATCAGGGCTGCGTGCGCAACCAATCCAACGGCTGTGGGGGAATTTTAGTTTTTTAAAGAAATAGACACTCTGCAATGTAAACACCCCGTTATTGTAACTGAAAAATACGTCTGAGGGTGATTCGCGAGGCACCTGAGCCAGCTATCTAATGTTAGCACGTTAGCAAGGTAACTACCCACAAGGTAAACAGCTCGCTAGCGGCATGATTGGTTGTCGACCCATCAATCTCACTGTAAACGTCTTACCAACACAACCCTATTCGCCAGACAAGCCCACTGTCATCCGTCAAGCAACCCATGCCGTCTGAATGTTCCGTTAATGATTTGACTGAAATATTAGGGTCCATTCCCACTCAACACCATAACCCTAAATAAATGCTTAATAAATGCATGGTTTACATTTTTGCTTGAATTGCCCACCCCATACAACTTAGAAATGGCTTGTAGCGCTCCCACCACAACTACGTGGCATTTGGTTTCATATGACAGGATGATGTGGCATTGATTAAAAGGCACCCAGTGCAACTTTCGAGGCTTAAAAGTAAACATTCAATTTCTAGTCTTTTTTACACGTAGTAAGTTTCAATAACTCCATACCATTACATATCGACATTCAAGGAGCAAAGATGAGACGTCGTTGTGTGGTGAGAACTGATAGAAAATCGTAAACAACAACAATCGCCGCCATTTTTTCCCCAAATTATTATTTATTGGTGCCACCAATAAATAAAGCAGGATTCCAGTCAACGGAAAAATGGCCTCTCCCCGATTGTTGTTGTTTACGATTTTCTATCAGTTCTCACCACACAATGACGTCTCATCTTTGCTCCTTGAATGTCAATATGTAATGGTATGCAGTTATTGAAACTTACTACGTGTAAAGACTAGAAATTGGATGTTTATTTTTCGAGTCTCAAGCCTATAAAGTTGCACTTGGTGCCTTTAAATGGTTGTGGATAATACACAGGTTTGTTTTGTAAATTTACATAAAATACTGTGATGCTGTTAATATACAGCGTGGTTTATAGTTGGGAAAATACAGTAGTAAACCAATAGGGGGACACTCTTACCCTTTGATGATTCAGGTGTCTGTGCAGTTGGGTCATTGTTCTGCTCTTCCCTGGGTGCCTCTTCCCTGGGTGGTTCGGAAGAATCTGACTGCTGACTCGCCGATTCTGCAGATGCTTCAGTCACTTTTACAGATGCTTCAGTCGTTTTATCCACCACCTCTTCAGTGACTGAGTCCTCTATTAAAGAACAGACACATTTCAAATATGTTTTTTTTCAAGCAAACATGTATGTTGTCTTAATGTGGCTAGTAGCGTCCCATAAGAACAGACTCAGAGATGTTTTCTCAACTCTGCCAAGCCCCGCAACTCAGCCACCAGGTAACTGACCACTTCAGCTGTGGCTAAGTGCAAATGTTCTTGCGACATTTTCTACTTGGACCCCAATGACTACTGCTTACAGCAATACTTATTGTTTCTCTTGTATTCCTTCCATAAAAGTGTTTGTGCGGCCAGAGGGGTCCTTAATCCTATTCTAGGATGTCACAAACTCACCTCAGTGTGGCACTATAAAGAGCAGATTTACAATTGTAGAGCCTTCATCTGAAGAGCTGGTTTTGACTAGAACCTGGTCAGCATGTACCTGTGTGTGCTGGCGAGTCCTGGCCCTTGTTCTCCTGACTGGTGTTAGTCTCTGAGCTGCTGCTAGGCCTGAGTGGGCTTTCCTCCATGCTGGTGCGGGGGGACAGCATCTCCATCTCCTCCCCCCAGTCACTGACGGGCTGGTGGCCCTCCGGGGGGAAGAAGGGGCTGAGCGGCTTACCCCCCTCTGGAGACGCCTGGGCATCCTGCGTGGGAGAGATGCTGACCACCACCGGCGTGCGCTTTTCTTTGGGGCTTGACGTGGTGGGCTGACGCGGGGGCGTGGAGGGGGCGTCCTCCACATCGCCTTCGTCATCTCCGTCGCTGGCGTCCTCCCACTCGTCCTCGTCCTGGTCCTCCTCCCCGGCGCCTGCCTCCGGAGTCACCTTAGGAGGTGGTTTTCCCACCGCTGCTTCCACCTGGTGATAACGACCCGTGGAGAGCCCACACTTTTAATCAGTGAACAACCCCAACACCAAACATGAATACACGCCAAGTCTTAGGAGAAATTAGGAGTCACCTCAGTCTTCTCGTTGACAGGTGTTTCTTTTTCTTTTGCAAGTTCCTCCTTCTGCTCTGTCTCCTCCTCATTGTCTGCTTTCCAGCGATTATCATGCATACTGAGAAAATGTATCGACATGTAAAGCTTAGTTCCTTTTTTTCAATTACTTGAATCATATTTTCCAGTCATTAGATGGTCAGTGGAGGTACTTTTACCTATAGTTGTCCTGGCCCCGGCCCCTCCTCTGCATTTTACCCTTGTGGTCCCCATCTCTTGGACCAGTGCTCCCTAAGTAATCCCCAAACTTTGGGGCCCTTGGGGGTCTTTTGTTCTCATCTGAAAGGAAAGAGACAATATAAAACCTTAAAAATAACTACCACATTTACTAATTGGGTCTTTGTATACAAGCCCATCAGTCCAACAGGCTTGTGTAACACTGTACCACTCTTCCTAAAAATGCAGCACATTCCATTCATCATACCACTGCCGTAACGGTCTTACATTTAAATAAGTCTTTTAGCTATATTAGTCTGCTTTGTGTGAAAGAATGGATAAAAGAAAGTCTTCATTTTTTAATATCAGTTTCCCTTTGTGTTTCGGTGTGTGCCACTAATGCCTTGCCTCTTCTGCTGCTCTGCCTTGGCGTAGGGTCACCAGCTCCTTCAGGGTCCTCCTTGAACCTTTGGGAATGAGGCAGGGCAGAGAACTTATAATGAGTGACAAGCATAGGAGGGCACTTTTTTTTAAAGCAGACTTTGAACATCACACACTATATATATGTTAACGCATTTTTATATATATGTTAATGCCTTTTTAAGTTGTTTAGCAATTAACACTCTGGCAGGGGGACTGCCCATGGAAACTAGCCTTTTGGCTACAATTGGGTGCATTTACATTTTAATGTTCATTAATGTACACTGTCCCTCTTCAACAAATAAACAAACTAAACTTAAAACACTTACATGGTGTCTGTCTTCTCAGCGTCCCATTCTCGTTTCCACTGACCAGTGGCATTGCGGTGACGTGCCATTCGCTCCTCGTCAATCTGTTCCCGCTCCTTTTTCCAGCGGAGGTACTCGGCACGCTCTCGACCCGTCATGGACACAGTCATGTCCACTGAGCCTTTGCCTCCTAACCGGTGACTCTGAGAATGACAAAGCAGACAATCAGCTCTATTGACTAGCTTTTCCCCTCTACAGTGAGAGCATTCTGCAGGCGAGATATAAACAATGGGTAACAGTGACTCTGACAACTAACTTGGTCTGTATGGAAATCTCATTAACACTAATGGAAGGAGCCCTGGCTCAAGAGAGTATGACAAAAAAATCCGAAAGGAACATCCAAGTGACCATGAATTTTATCAACTTGGTAACATTGGTGTTGTAGAAGAAAGCTGGTCATGGGCATTATGTGCCACCTTATGTGATTGTATCTTTAAGAATGAAAGAATGAATAGAGGTCACAAATGAGCATGATTTACCAGCCACTCCTTCTCCACCTCTGGTCCCGTCTTCACACTCTCAAAATCCAGCCCACCCCAGTTGCGGACATGCCGGCGGCTGCCCTCCTTGCGATCTATGTCTGGGACTGGCCCACAGCGACGTGGGTCATCTAGAAAGTTCCTAATAGGCTTTTCACCTTCAACCTAAAAAAAAACAAAACTTTAACCTTTGAAACATCTCAAAATGTTTCAAGGGCCCCATTGTTTGTTAATACCAACCAGATCTATACACACCATTTGACCTCTTTCATATTCATTTATCTTCTCCATCTCCTCATTCATCATTGCAATGTTCTGTCTCCTCTTTTCCTCCCACTCCTAACAGAGAGGAAGAGTAGGTCATTAATAATACAAATAACAGGAAAACGATATGGTGAAGGTGAATGTCACATTGGTTCATTTGTCCTTTGAAACCCATTAATATCCCAAATTGTCTTGCAAAACAATTACTTCAAAAATAAGATCTTGAAAACTTAAATTGTACAAGATATGAGAGCTTTAACTGAAGCAATTAACCTGAGATTTCCTGTCTGAGCCTGATCCACCTCTCCCTCCTCTCATTGCCCCCCGTGGTGTGCGACCCCCTCGGGCAGGCCTCTCTCCCCCCTCGTCGTCGTCTCTCTGCGGTCTGTCAGGGAGGAGGTCGTGTTTCTCCGGCCGAGGTTCCCTCCTCTCTGGCCGAGGTTCCCTTCTTTCTGGCCGAGGTTCCCTTCTTTCTGGCCGAGGTTCACTCCTCTCTGGCCGAGGTTCCCTCCTCTCGAGCCGGGGACCTCCACCTCGCTGCCCGCCTCTGTGCCATACTGTCCCAGGCCTCTGAGAAGGGCCTTCAACACTCGACCGGGGAGCATCGCCCGTCTCTGAGCCGTGCTGAGCTGCTGCTTTCCTGTCATTTACCACACGGTTTTGCTGCAAGGACACAACAAAGTTAGTATTGGTAAACACACATAAGTAAAAACACTTACAACATCCATGTTATACAGTCTGACCTTGGGAGAAAATAGCCATATAGATGTCTAAAGTAATGGCTCTGCATCATCCGTATCATCCGTATCATGTTTGCAGGTGCCACAGTAGACACAAATATACCCATGTCATCGGCGCAAAAACATGGCCAAGCAATATATTCTGTTCAGTCATTAATACTTATGCAACTTACTACCTAACCAATTGGGTTTGAGTCTTACCGCTCCAGGTTTGGAAAGGTCTACAGTTACAGTGAAAGTGTCCTTCTCTGACTTTCTATCCTTCTCTGGCCAGTCGTCTTGCTCATGAGGGCGATTTCTTCTTGGAATCCTCACAGCAATGCCCTCATCTTCGGCCTTTTTCTTATCCTCCTCGATTTCCTATTGAGCCATCACAAAAACACAAAGCCCATATCATTTCTGTTTTCATTTTAAACTTCACCAACACTCCTATTTTCTAAAACATACACCATATGAAGCAATCGGTGTATAGATACCCAATGATAATGTCAGGAGCAAAAGATTCATCATTAAGACAATGTTTAATTAATGAAACAGCATATCACAATTTGCCACTTTTTTTTTAAGCATGTGTTTTCAAAGTTAGCACGCTAGTTTTAGACCAAAACTCCTGACTGCTGATTTAATGGGACTCACCTGATATCTCCGGACTAGAGCCTCGTTCTTCTTGCGAAGTGCTTCAATACGTCTGTCCAGCTCAGCATCCTTTTCCTCCTTGGTCTTAATTTCAACGGCAGCAGACTGTCCCAATGAAAACAGGTGACAGTGAATTAGTTATTTATTAATTAAAATCAGATCGCCTTTTTTGCCATTCCCTTAGCTGTTCTACCTCAATGGTTCTTAGACATTTTGAGGTGTGACTTCTCCATTTAGAAAAATGATGGTTGTTCTGTAGTCTCTGAAATTATACTACAAAGCATGTGTGTGGACAGCTATGGGGTAATTTGGCTTGAATGTGGGTGACAATAATGATCTGGTGTGATTTCTTAACTAATCCAACATTCATTAGGGCAGAGTTCAAAGTAGCAGAGTTGGGTGAAATAGAAATGTGCAATGGTTGAATGATTCTGTTATCGTGAGTGGGTTGTAGCCTAAATGGAAGGCCAGCCACAATCCATAATTCAGCTCCTGAAAAGCTTGCTCTTGGGCAAATGTATTTGCTTCTGTTAATAATGTACGCTTTTCAGACAATGTTATCTTACCAACTGCCATCTTTTTGTCAATAAGGTTCTCACATATAAGAGTACATGTGACCCACCTGGGAAGACCCAGGATTGTAGGGCCTGGATGACATAGCAGCTGATTGTTGGAGCTCAGAGGCATCTATGTGTACCATTCAGTTAATTCAGTCATTCTTCACTTAAACTTAAATCTATGTGATTTTGCAATTAAACTTTATTCGCAAACATTATATACACCAATTTAAATAAAAGGTCCCCACTACTTCTTTCGAAATGCTTTTTATAAGCCACTGTAACTTGAGAACCCTGTGTTAGCCTACTTGGTCACTGAGACAGTTACGTGTAAAGGTAGGCCCGGGTTTTCTGCCTAGAGGTATACGATGGGAAACTCACCATGGCTAACAGCCCAAGTAGACGTGCCTTAAATGCACGATTTTTCTCCCAGTTTCGCTCAGGAATCTCTGGAACAGCTTGTGGACACTGGTTCAAAATGCAACAAGCAAAACATTAAAACGTTACTAGTGCCTCTGGAATGACAATTAGCTAATCTTTTGGTTTGCATAAACCCACCAGCCAAAAAACCCTACGTTTAGATAAACCACATGCACGTTTCTCGAAGGTTTACAACACGGTTTTAGGCAGCACACAAGTAAAACGATTCAGCATTGTGCTCAATGCGCTCGCTGAAAGTAAGTCAACGACTTTCTAGTAAGACAGCATGTTGCTCCTAGTACAAGTTCGGACCTATAAAGGTGTCCCTAAAACCCGAACGACCAGTTAACAAGTCAACTACATTACACCTACAACGTCTTATCTCGTGGTAAGGAACACGCATAGTTCAATCTTTTGCAAGCTTCTGTACACCTTTGACAGTCCACAGATGTGCTTAGTGATGTATCAGGCTAATTCTACAGCCAGCGTGTGAAGCTAATCCTCTCAATGCGCTCAAATTGGCCCAATCAGATTACCTTGAACGCGGGACGATGTTAACAACGAAAACAAGACCTTCAAATGTACACAACAAACGCTTAAAGAAAATACTTAAAGTAACTGTACAAGCGTATTGTTCAGGGCATCTTAGTTCGGCAACGGGGAATGAAACTGGCGATTACTATCGTTACAACTATAGCAAAATGTTACACTAAGTGCTAGAATATTCGCATCTCGCAACACTTTTTTTTACCTGTATCTAGAAGTATCGTCCGCTGCGCTGCAATCTGTTTGCAGCGTTACAAAGTATCAATTTATTTTCTATATAACTTATGCACACAGCCGCGTTCCACGGCTCCATCAACATTGATAGCTTGTTTCACTTCCGGGTGAACATGAACTCGTTGTAGTGGCTGTGGCGGGCGGCTCATTCCTTCAGATGAATACTGCCACCCACTGTAGCACATGGGTAGCTCTACAGAAGTGGCTCAAATGAAAATCTACTTGCTAACTTCAAGTTACAATGATCAATAGAAAACGGACAACATGGCTTAGCTAAAATGGCTTTAATTTACAGTAAAGTAACAACACAAGTGATTCAAACTACAGCAGTCTAGTCTTCATCACTTTCAATAACACATATTTACTGCTTCTGAATTGTAGGCCTATAGCCTACTGACCTAGGTCCTAGGCTATAGGTCCTAGGTCCTAGGCTATAAAGTATTACCCAATACCACAATGTCCGTGAGTTCTTGAGTCTTTATTCTTCAACTGTCATCAACTGTCATGGTGGTACATTCATCTGGTTTCCGGTTCACAGATAATTTCATAATAGATGTCCTGATTCTATCAATACATGCTCATGGCTGTTGCTATATCGCTCATTTTTAAGGATGTAATGTTTAGTACTTGGTACATGGTATCACTTATTTTTAAGATTGAGGGGTGTGTAATAAGAATACTTATCAGACTGCAGACCGGCTAGAACGTCAATGCACGGCTGGCATGACTACCCAATAGCCAATCAGAATGCTCATACTGTCGTTGCCATATAATAATAACTAGGCCTACTTACTAACCGAGAGTGAGGTCATGTCCTAAAATATCAGACTGAAGCTGTAAGGTTTCTACCGAGCGATAACAAAGCCTCAGTCTGATATTTCCAGGCATGACTGTACTATCCTCTAGGTGTGTTTCCTAAAACGTAGGAACAGCCAGCCTAACTCCTTTCAGGAATGACACGAAGTCAGGATTTAGCCTCCAAGCTCCGGGTTTATCAGTGAAACAGAGTAAAACTGAAAGTAATACAAGGAAATGTTTTATAATTATGTTGTAGCATTACAATCCGATTTGATAATATTCTAGTATAAAGGCACAATAGAGTATATTAAGGTATTCAATTTTATTTAATTGAAATAGGTTATGCTAACACATTTCATGGCAGCAGGATAAGTGATATTGGGTACTAATCAGAGAAATAACATAAATTACTAAGATCTATCTTACAAATTATAATTAAGTATTTATGTATGTATTTACAGACGATGCTTTGTAGGGAATTATCTCACATAAATAGTTAATAGTAATATAGTGTGGTGTTGTTTGTTTTTATCAACGGAAAAGTGAATACCCCAGGAGACGGCTACTGTTACCTAAAGGTGTTACTCCATAATGGCCACTAGATAGCGCTAAACTGCCAAACCTATTTTATATGCTTGCCAAGGGCAGAACAATGACCGAACGGTCGAGGTTAGTAAGTTGTTTATTATATGGCATTTTTAGCTCTATTTTAATGCATTTTAAATACAATTTCGAACACCTTCCTATTTGCCAATGGGTGAAAATGCCACTTGTTTATTTAAGTTTTAATTACCTGTACGTTTATCTTTTCTTATCAAATATTGATTTCCCCTTGTATAAGAATACTGTACTGCTAGATAATTCATATGTATTTTTTTTTTTCAACTTTTACATTTTAATTCAAATATAGCAAATTAACTTGGTAGAATGTGAAATGCTGAAATGTTTTAGATTATTTTACAAATGAGGGGAGGTGGTCAATAATGTATTTGGTGTGACTTGCTGTGTTTTCTTTTTTAAGGTATGTAAGCATTTAATAAGTAGCAACAACAAAAACTCACAGAATGTCTTGTATTTGATTTGGGCCTACTTATTTCTACTGTTACGCATTTTCAGCTGCATTGTTTTGTATGAAAGGTGCTATAAAAATAAAGTTTTATTAGTATTATTATTATTATTATTATTATTATTTTAATCTGACAAAATAACAACTAGAAACAGTTCTTTCAGTTTCCTCAGAGAGAGCTCACTATAACAATGGTTCAAGCTACATCAATCCAGGCTACATCTATCCACTGCCTGCTTCAGGTGTGGGGGTTATCACATCTTGATGGGAGATAATGAAAAACAATCTGACTTAAAGTTCCTTTATCCCTCGCAGGGACAGATAACCCTTCCACAGGCCCCTGGGCTAGGGCCCAACTACATACTATGAGCTACATACTACATACTACATACTACTACTACATACTCTCCAACTGTTGTGATTTTAGTCAAAAGGAGTGTACCTCCTGACATCTACTTGTGGTATACATGTTTGACTCTGAATGCCCCGAAAGTATACAGTATATATATATATATATATATATATGTTTTAATACAGTACAATTAATTAATGTGCTTTAACAAATGGCTCTGCCTTTCTGAACCCTGTTCTGGTCAAATATACATGTTAACTATATTTCTTCACAAAATGGTATGTTCTTTTCCTACACTGGTCAAAGCACCTGCTGACACAGACCTGCAACCAGGCATATGGGACAATAATTACTGACCTGAAGAATTACCTCAGGTCAGTGTGCTCCACAAAATTGTACTCTTTGACTTTTCAGAGTATAAAGCTGTTAATGGATTCTTGAAGGACACTTGAGTGTTTGCCATGCATTCACAAATATGACTCATAGTGTGTGTGTGTGTGTGTGTGTGTGTGTGTGTGTGTGTGTGTCTGTGTGTCTGTGTGTCTGTGTGTCTGTGTGTCTGTGTGTCTGTGTGTCTGTGTGTCTGTGTGAAAGTGTGTGTATTATTTGACATGAGCTATTTTCTCCACCAGGTGTCTCACCAAGCGACAAACCTCACATGATGAGGCCCCTAGTGTAGCCAAGGTGTTGACAGTTTCACTGTCCTAATTCTCTTTGACTGAGGTCACGACATCTGTAAACACTCCCACATGTGACCTATCGTTTTTGTATCAAATTCAATGGATCATAAACAGAGGATGTGTGCTGTCTTTGCACCGGTGCACCAAAAACCTGATGGAGTAACATGTTGCATGTAACATGCAAAACTAGCAAGCTAACTACCTAAAAGGCATGCAAAAACATTGCGAACACCACCAACAGCCCAGTTGACACTGATGGAAGCTTGCCAACACACTAACTGGTGGCTTTTGGCAGTATAGCTTGCAATGTAATGTGGTGAAAGCTTTTCTTCCATTTTTGCAAGATGTTCCGGTACACAGAACTACATAGGGCATATCATGGATGGCTAGTGGTAAAAGTCACAGTTGTTTATCTTTTGGCAGTATAGTTGGCAATGTAATGTGGTGAAAGCTTTTCTTCCATTTTTGCAAGATGTTCCGGTACACTGAACTGCATATCCTGGATGGCTAGTGGTAAAAGACACAGGTGTTGATCTGTCCTTCACATGACCATATGCTGTCAACATTTGACGATGGTACCAAAACTAGTTGCCTATACAACCAAATCAAACAGTGTCATATTTTTGCATATTGTTACTTGAATGCCATTCACCTGCTAATATAAAAACACTTCAAATAATATTTTAGCAAAATATCAAAAACCTTCTGAAGAAGACTTCAGGAGACATACACAATTTTGAAGAGTATCTGAATAAATACAAGACCCCCCCCCCCCCCCCCCCCCCCCACCCCCCTAAATAACCAAAACAAACATGTTTCAGATCGTCAGTTCCAGCAGCTTTACTGCTTGGACCCCTTATTATACCCCACTGCCAGAAAACTAGAAATGGCTTCAGTAAGACAACGGCAGTGCCAAGTAAGGAGTTTCCTGTCTCCACCGTAAAGAAGTTTGCGGAAGCTGTAGAGCAGGTCAAAAAAGCCAGGGGGAATAAAAACCAGCTAAAAATGAATCCTCTTTCAGTAACATGTCAATGAAAATCACCCAATAACATACAAGTTATAGGTTTATAATTATTCTTTACCCAAATTTGTAACAAAGCGCAGTTGCTGGGTTATCAAGGCCTGCTAAACAAACAGCATGTTCTGCCAACAGACAATCATAATGTGGGCACCTCTTCTTACACAGACCATACCTACACCACTCTGTTGGCAATTTCTTCAATGCAATTGAACTGTATACAGTTAAAGACAGAAGGCATACATTTGACTGACAATTTCAGCAGGGACAACTATGCAGTCTTCAGTAGTGTGTTGGAATATGTAATGTTGGTGATTTTTTTATGTTTTACCACATCCTCAGACTGCATAGTGAGGGTTGGCAGGAGGGCTGAAGGGACATAGTGACAGTGAGTCTGGCAAAGCAGAATACACTGAATCAATGGAAATGGAAAGTGGGTCATCAGAGAGCTCCCACTGATAGCAGCTTTTATCTGTAAGTTACTTTTATCTGGTGCGATTCTCTTGGCTTTATTTCAAAGGAAATCTGTATCAGATAATGCCACAACGTATCGTATGATGAAAGACCTATTCAGCTGGCCTATTGTTTATGTGCACCTCCATGGACACTGCAGCCTTGTAAAGGCTCAGCGTGTTCTAATGTACAGTCTGTGGTGTCACAACACATCACTGTAATGAAATCATCTCCATGATTCACTCATCACCCACTGATTCTAAACTGTCCTGTCAAACCTTTCGGTCCTTGTTTTTACAACTGGATACTACATAATATTCCAAGTTCAACCTCCTTGAGGCTAGCAAGTGTTTCAGATCGCTGCTGGAGATTGTTTGACATGAGTTTTCCATTCACATGGCAGGCTGTGTGCTGTGTGCTGAAACTTCAACTGAGATTTATGGCTTTTCACTCATTGGTTGGGGAGCAAACTTTAATTACAAAGGCACCACTGAAAGGTTACTGTGACCCAGCGGTGGTTATTGTGCGCCCTCTCCAGGGACAGATAAATTATCTTACTGTCAGGAAGGATAGCAGGATAAAATGGGTTCTCATCGTGCACGGTTCTGCGCCATACCCCTCGCCACGCTGTCTCATTCACCTCTTCGGTCTGAGCCCCTGAAACGGCTTTCCCATCCTTCACCTCGGTCACTGACCCTCTTGCCCTGAGATTAGAGCACATGCTGTTGAAAAAAAAAAGCCCTGAGGGAGCTGGGCTTACCGCCAAGAAGGAAGTCTGTCTCCTGGTGACTGTGTGTTTCAGAGACGTGTTGTGATTGCTGTTCACCACCATACTGGGAGTCACATTTCTTGGAAAATGCAGAATGTAGTCGGCTTTGGAGGACAGAATGTGGTCAGACACACGCAGTGGTAGTTTGTGATCTGATATCGTATTAAATATTCACTCTCTTGATGGAACAGCTTGTGTGTTTTAGCTGAGGGGGTAATTAGGTCTACAGGGTGAAATGGTTATGATATTATTATATTGTTTTTTTTATGTGGCTGTAACTGTGAAAATAAAAATGTGTGTCTTTCAAGGTTACTGCACATCTTCCAAGGTCAGCAACAGGTTGTTACTAAATTACAAGGCTATGTGTCTGGAGAAAAGATATGAAATTTTTGTTTTGAACCATTGCAGTATTGCTAAAGCAATGCACTCTTGTGAGGCAGGGCATAACCATGAGCTCAGCTTCCTCTACGTGGCTGTCTTCTCAAACAGTAACATGAGACACAGGAAGACAGGGAGAGCATTATTCATCTGCTGGTAGGGTTGGCTTGGTCACAGCAGCAGCCACTATTGGTCCCTGTTCATGGTGAAGTCACAATGGCATATTCTCAGAAACGTCTAATCTAAATCACGGCATATTTTATTATAGGCGTTGAAATGTAAACAGCATGTGTTTTTGCCTAAAATCTTGACATCCCTTGCGCTCCTCCTCTTTGCCATGCTGACAGCTGAGAGGTTTTATTGCCTTCTGAATTTTCCACAAAGCAAGATGAGCTGGCAGTGAATCAGGGCAAATGTTCAGGTCACTGTAACCTGGAGATGGAAGGCACCAGTTCTCATCATATGAGAGAGCTAGCTCCCCTTATAAACAACACTTCAACACTGGCATTCGTCCCATTTCAATCTTACACAGACTGCTTTTATTGCAGTGGGCATACATTGGTTGCTTTCCATGAAATGTTCAGACAGTCAGATTTTGATAACTGATACTGATTTGGCTGAATGATACAGATCATCGTGTGAGAAAAGTCCTACATGTAATGATTTATAAAGAAAAACTATTTAAGCCAGACTGTCAGTGCATGCCATCTGAATGTAGTGTAGTTCCTTCTTAGTTTTATGAGGGCAACATAAAAGAGCACTCTGACCCGAATACCTCTTTGATCTGCCATTAGCAATTCATTTTCTTTGGCAATCTAGTATGGTCTCCCTGAAGGTTACTGAGGGTTTCTGTGTGTCTGTAAGGGAGATCTGTGAGAGATAGGCATTAGTAAAGCACAGTTTCAGTCTATTAATAACAGAACCAGTACAGCCAGTGTTTACCGTCAATTCTACATTAACGTCATGACTACAGGCCATTACCACAATTTATTATTAAACAAAACAAACACTGGTCAGAATAACCGGGCAATTTAGAAAACAACAGTGTAGTGTTACCCTTAATTTCTGGTTCTTCTGTATCTGCTGTGTACATATCAGTCCAGCCATGTTGCTTCCTGGCTGCATAAGCTAGAAACTAGCCTAATTCCCAAGAACTAATGTTCTTTTTATGGGGGCACCCATGGCTACCATGGATTTCATGGTATCAATAATTTAAAAATCATGTTAAGCAAATGTAACATAAGCATCTCTGTAAACATAACAGACATGCACTGTCATACATTAAAAATCACTTAACACAGTTTAATAACATGACTTGTTTTTAGCGTAACACTGGTATTTAGAGTTATAGTTGTCCAAACATCAGTACCAAATGGCTTCAAACCAGCACAACAAGTGATACTTTTCTGTACTAAGGAACAAACAGTACTAGATTGTTTCAGTACACAAAACTGCTCAAAGACATTAAATGAGTGGAGGCCCCATCTCTCTGGGTGAATTTATTAATGGATGGAAAATCACTAAAAAGAGACTTTAATCTTTGCGCAGCAGAAAAATACAGCACACAGTTGGAAATGAAATAAAACCTTTTGTAGATTAGCAAATCTAAATTGGTTCACATTGTGGATTTGAGCACAGATTTGAAATACTTCAAAATATTTGGACATTTCATGCCTTTAATTCATACAGGCTATTGGTAACTTTCTGAGAAGCTGTACGTGTGCTGCTTCTACTGTGCTTTCCCTGAGCTCAACCTGTAGGGTGTGATAAATGCCTCTACAAGTGTTCAGCTCCTTTTAGTCTTAACCCTGTCAGCAACTTTAGGATGAGATAGAGTAATAGGATATGTTTTTCTTATTGTTATACCACCTCTACCTCTGTCCAAAACTATTGGAATTGATTTTGTGAGCTGTGGCGCAGGCAGCAGCATCCCTGTACCATAAATGGGGCGGAATGCCCATGGGGACCCGGTTCGAGTCCGACTCGCGGTCATTTCCCAATCCCTCTCCAGATCTCTCTCCTGCTCGCTTCCTGTCTCTCTCTACTGTCCTATCTGATTAAAGCCCAAAAATAAATCTTCAAAAAAAAGTGCCTATAAAATGACGAACAATAACCCCACAACTGCACATCATTAACTATTAAACCACTTAACCCATTTACAGTTGAGCAGTTTCACAGCAGTTTCTGTTGAACATTAACATCAAACAGTAAAATCATATTACAAATCTCATGCTAATGGTATTTTGTAGAAAACAGTTGGTTCTGATACACTTAGAGATGAGATAAAAAGGTATACTTTTTGACTTCAAATTTATATTCGAAATTAACTGGGATGCTGGTGTTGTGAGATGTTATTTCCATGTAAATAAAAATAAATAAATTGATGCATTGTATTAAAGTTGAAAAGAGTGTTATTTGTGTGTGATGATCAACAAACTGCCCCGTGTGTATTAGTAAACTTGTTAGGTGTGTACCAAAAGAGTTGTTCTGTAATATGGAAAACATTAAAAAAAAGAGAGAGTAATGAGCCTGCTTAATTAGGAAATAAACATTAAATTTTTAAGGATGATGTTAATCTCTGATAGCACTGGTCCAAAAACTCCAAGGTATTTGATAGCAAAATATTTGTTAAGGTCTGCGTGTTCTTTCCCATTTAAATACAAGAGAATGCTAAATGACCTTGAGCACTGATGGTGGACTGTTACTCCCCTGCATTTTGGATGTGGATGGGCATTTTAAGGAAATGACATCGCACCACAAAAATGTAACATCTATTACCCTATTCCGTTATGCTCAAACATGCTAACTAGTTGCAGCCTATCTACAAAGCTTCACAACAATGTGCTATTTATTAATTTTCATCTACTGGAATATGCAACCGCTAGCTCAAAGGGTTCAACCAGATGAAGGGAAAATCATACAATACACTTATAAGTATATGTTATGTTACCAATACAATTTAAGTACATTTGTTTTCTGATATATACATATTTGATAATTAAAAAAGAAACAGACATTACTGATTTTTGGTACAGCAAACCTTTTTCTGCCTGACCCTTTTCTGTCAACCCGAGTCTTTTTAAAGTGTTCAGCTGAAACACATACAGTATGTGCTTGCAACACAGCAAACTCAAGTAAACCCTGCAACTTTTCCATTTTGACCGTATTTTCACTTTTGGTCTTAATACAACTTGAGACAAGGCTTACTGTCTGCATTAAAAGTTACATTTAAATCTACGACTTTCTGATCAGAGAGCTTTGCATTAATGAAATGCATGTTCCTCTAGCTGGTATTTAAAAATAACTTCAATGACACTTTATATCACACAACCCTTGGTAACAAGGTTTACACAATTTCAAAGTAACAATCTGGTGTTTGTCACCCAATAAGATTAATGTAACATGAGCTATGTAATGCAAAGTGTTGCCACAAAATCTGTATAATTACACCAATGAATATGAAAATTTCATGTAAAATATTGACACTTATTCCGCCCCCCGACATAATAATAGCTGTGTAGGGCTCATACTACATTATCATAATGCTCTAAAAGTGCAGTCATGTCGATTTATAAATAGTTTTATAGACTTATGTCAGTTGCTGAAATGCATTATGACTACTTTACAAACATTGACGAATGTGTTTATAATATTTTTTTTCGGATACTGGGTTAACAAAGTAAAAAATGCTACCATATCTCACAGTAACGAAAATGAAATCAAAATAGTGCCGATTGGGCATAGGAATATGATGTCATTACAACAAACTATTGATCATACAAGAGTATCTTTTGCCAAAGAATTTACTGCTAAAACAAGTCATCATAGATAAGAAAAACCTACGAGAGCACACAGTATGGTACTGCCATATAAAGTAATCAAAAAAGTCCTAAGATGTCTCCTTAGGTAAGATGTTGTGGGTGATCCTCACTGGGTCTTCAGGAATCATCACTTGTGAAACAAAAGAGGCCTCACCATACCCGCTAACACCTTTGGAAGCTGTGAAGCAATCACCTCTGACATCATCTCTGGAAACTCAACCTTCATGGCGTCGGCCTGGATGTAGGTGCTCAGGCAGTACAGGTTGACCTTCTTCACAATCTGTGTGGGCAGAGCAAGAAAAAGCCATTAGTCAAAAATACTTTTCATGCACAACACAGAAGCTTTGAGAAGAAACAGAAACGACCCAAAATGTAACTCATTTATTACACTATCTGTGTAATTCAGACTAAACTGATATGCAGATGTAAACTGATTTCGGACTTTGTATTTCTAACTTACACTTCTTGATGAGCATCACGTGAAGACTGTAGGCCAAACTGGTCTTAGTTGCATAGAGTTGTCAGTACTAGTTTCTACCCCGCATAGACCAGCATGACCTTGCTGGTCAAGGTTATCTCCCTGCCAGTATCCCTGAGATTAGACCTTCAACAACACTGCCCGGCTAATAAAATTACATCAGGAGACAACTACTGCCATTTTATCACTTCACTGCATTTCTTAAAAACATTGAGAAGTAAAATGCTACACTTGACTAGTGCTGTAGCGACGCGTCGATGACGTCGACGCGTCGATTTCAAAATTACGTCGACGCCATATTTTTACGTCGACGCTTCGGCACATACACGTGGTTGACCCAAACAGAAACAAACATTGCGCAAGGACTGAGAGAGCAGAAACCCAGGGAATTGCTTGGCGCCATTAGTTGATATTGGCGATCTAACGTAGTGAATCATGATACATACTATAAGCTGACCAACACCATGACTTAGCTCTCTGTGCCGTTTGTTCATGCTTAGTTGCCGTGTTCTGCAGCCGTAAGTTAACGTTAACTTAACTGACACACTAGTAGCTAGCTAACGTTAACTACTAGCACCCAAGCACGAACAAACTGCACGGAGAGCTATAGTTTGCTAGCACCACCGAAGTGCGCAGAGCTCAAGCTACACAACACACTGAACAAACGTTAAATTAATGTAACCAACGTTACTTATTGTCCCCTTCACGAGAGACAATGGGGTGCGTTTCTATCTCCATTCTCAAACGTCTCGTATTTAACGTTTGTTCAGTGTGTTGTGTAGCTTGAGCTCTGCGCACTTCGGTGGTGCTAGCTAACTATCTTCTTAGCTCTCCGTGCAGTTTGTTCGTGCTTGGTAGCTAGCTACTATAGCGGCAGCGGCTAGACAGCTGTGTCAGTTTAGTAAACGTTAACTTACGGCTGCAGAACACGCCAACCAAGCACCAACAAACGGCACAGAGAGCTAACTCATGCTGTGGTCATTTACGAGTCAAACACATAACATTAGACTAACGTTGGCCAGCTTATAGTATGTATCATGATTCACTACCACGTTAGATCGCCAATGTCAACTAATGCAGCCAAGCAATGTCCAGGACAGGGCTGCACATACGGTGGTGCGCAGTGCTCATCAATGAATGAATGTTTTTATAAGCACTGAAAACATTTAAATGAATGAGCACCACATCCAAATGTGATAGGGCTCATTTGAGTACCAAACATTTTACTGTGAACTCTAGATAAACATGAAATGCATTGTTGGACTTTTGCTGTGCAAAACGGTGCTCATTAAAGTATATTATTAAGATTTTTTGGGGTATTTATTTGAGATACATTATGGTTTTAATCGAGCAACAGAAAAATAATCGTTAGACTAATCGTCCAATTAGTCGTTAGATTAGTCGACTATTCGATAAAATAATCGCCAGATTAATCGTTTTGAAAATAATCGTTTACCCCCAGCCCTACACTTGACACTGTGAATCGCCATATTATTTTTTTAGGTGGCAGATATTCTTACATGTTACTTACACCTGTGAGTGCCAGGAAAATGAGAGGAAGGAAAGGCCTTTGTCCCTGGCATGAAACGTAGCTCTGAGTGATATGGAGAGTATTTTTAAATGCATGTCTACATTTTTCAGCAAAACCCCTGTGGGCACTTGAGTGATATTCTCCCAAAAGCAATTCAAATAAAAAGTTAAAAGCAATAAAAAGTTAATCAAAAATGTCATGACTGCCTTTTACAGGCACACATTAAGTAAAGCACATTACCTTTATAAGGAAATCCATGACAATGTGCAAATCAGGAAACGTTATAAATATAATGCAATATATAGGCCTAACAATACAAATCCAATCAAATTTTAATTTAACAACTGAAATATATCTTAAAAACTAAATTCACATAGTTCTAAATGGAAACGTTATAAAGGAAACGTTATAAATATAATGCAATATATAGGCCTAACAATAAAAATCCAATCAAATTTTAATTTAACAACTTAAATATATCTTAAAAACTCAATTCACATAGTTCTAAATGGGTGCTACTGGGTATGAGTGACGCAGTCACAAAGCCACTGTTCCCCTACCACGTCTGAATCACATACAAATGTGAGTCAAGTACACTTGACATGGAACTTACATGACTTGAAAGGGTCCTTAGGAGTTGGAAAGGCCATGAACAAAACAGGGGTACGGACAGTCTGTGTTGCTTTAGCCATTAGTGCCATGGGTACATACGACAATCTCCCACCAACTCACTGTGATTTTATAACCCTTGTAAAATGAGGGTAATGCCTTGATCTCAGTGCTGATATTGGTTATGGTGGGCCTACACTACGCATGCAGGCATCAAGCTCCACTCCTCGTCTACCAAGAGCAACCAAGGTTAAATTAGATAGGTCAAGCTTACTGACTAACCGAGTCCAGAATTCTCAATTGAATATTATAATATTTTTTTTTTAGATATATTTTTGGGCTTTAAATCAGATAGGACAGTAGAGAGAGACAGGAAGCATGATGGAGAAAGATCGGGAGATGACCGCGAGTTGGTCTTGAACCGGGTCCCCATGGGCATTCCAATCCATTTATGGTACAGGGATGCTGCTGCTGCTTGCGCCACAGCTTCCCCCAATTAAATTTTACTTTTGAAGAACATTCTTCTTCATGGCCTTTTCAAGAGACGAAAGGACTATTGCCTATAGGGCAATGCTGGGAAACTTCAAAGGGAAGGTGCACCTACGCAATTGCTGTGCTACATCTCAAAATGCATTCTATCAAGAGCATGGGTGTGATTCATCACAGCAAATCATGTGACTCATTAGTTATTTTTCAATAAGACTGCTAATCATACCACGCTTTTCCCTTCTGCAAAACTCCAGATTATTTTGTAACCAGTGACACAAGCACTTGATACCTAAATCGTTAAGGTTGTGCTCATTTATTTAACTTAGGGAATTCACAAGTCTAATCAAAAGTAGAACGACCTTCTACTGCAATGATTGTAACTGTTGAGCCAACCATAGTATTTTACTGGATTTACTGGATATTCAAAATTGTTATTTATGATTGTTCCCTTGTACTCCTTGACTGTTTTGTATGCATATTTATATTATATATGATTTTTTTTCAAATGTATTTACTCTCATTGTATCCTCGGCACCATTGATCTTATTCCTCAATGTGTCTTCCGAGGCCAAAATAAATAAATAAATCAATACCTCATGCATGGCGTCCATGAGTTTGGTTAGGTGGAAGAAGCGCTGGGAGCTGGCGACCAACCCTTTCTCCTTAATGTGGATGGCTTTGGTCAGCTCACGGATGTAGTTCTGTCTCATTTCATCAAACTGGTTTTGGCTTTTCAGACCCTCCAGAGGCACTGTCAAACAAAGATGGCTGGTTTTACAAAGTGTTATATTATGTGTTAAGTGTTATATTATCAAATTAAATGTCCCATAACTGTGAAGCACATCTTCAGACAAAAAGCACATCAGCTAAGAGAAAAAGGGGAGAATTTGTATTTTGTTCTGACGAAAGGTCTTTACCAGTGTTTAGAAGCATCAGAGCTTTCATGCACAAAAATTCTTCCCTGGTCACCTGAAGATTGGCAAACTCTTGTGGGATGACCTGCATTGCCATGCACAGTTCATAGATCGGTGACTTTCTCATCCGCTCTCTTTGAACCAGAAAGCAAAATGGCATATTTAAGTTAATGTTTTTATCATTGAGCCACAACATAAATACCAATGTGTATTGATATAATACAATTACTTACTGGCTGAGAATGAGATCAGGGGCGAAGTATAAGTATTCACTGGAAACATTTTGAAAAGTCCTCCAGCCCAGAGAAAAAACCATCAGGTTCATCCAAGAGTACTGTATCAGAGTCATCTGGTCATTGATATGCAGACTACGAAAACCTTTACAGGCACATGGACATAAAGGAACTGTTATTTCTCTTATCAAGTTGGCCTTGATACTCTTCTCATATCTATGTCAAATATTCAGTCAGTGGGTTTTAAATTAAATTTTTCAATAGTATTTCGGAAATGCAGTTGTCAGGACTTTTGTGGAGTCTGAATCCAGACTTAATGAACTTGCGCACCTGCCTCTGTTGGAAACACGCAATTAATACATGAGGGTTTTCCATTAATCTAGAGACATGTGGAACTTAAATTAAGCGTGGATTAACTTCCATTGAGCAGAAAAAGGATTTTACCTGAGCACGGATGCAGTCTACTTACACATACTACATACGTTTCAGAAAAGTGTGTTTTATGATTAAAAAAACATAATTATAAATTATTATATTAAATTGACATAATCTACATCTCCAATACATCTCCTGTGCATCTTCACTTTCAACCAATGACCTCCTTTGTGCAGAAATATATGTGGTCCTCAGAAGCTGTTACCTGGGAGAGACTTCGACCATCTGACAATCCACAGAAGTTGCCTCTCACAAAGCCGATTGAGGCTGTTAAGCAGCTGGTTAGGCAAATCAGGCTGGGAATTGTCATATCCAGAGTAGACCACCTCTGGCTCGATGCTATCCAGTACACTTAAAATCTGTGGGGAGAGCTGAAGTTCCCTTAAGTTTGGTATGCAGGGCAGTGAGGTCATGGCCTGGCCGTCGCCTGTCAAAACAAGGGGGGACTGGAACATCATGGATGGGGATAACCCAATGGCTTTCATGGCTCCAAATCGCTTCAGTTTTCGTCCTGTAAAAAAGCAAATATAGAGCAATGATTAGGTTGATATAATTTAATTTAAAGAGCATTTAAAGAATACATCTTTCTCTTTATTATTGTTTTATGGTTATTGCTATACAGGACATTATTTGAGTCGTCAAAGTTGTTAACTTTGGAGTGTCAAACATAATGAAATATCCTGTGATATTTATCCTGTTTATATTGACTTATTAAAGCAACAATATATAGATTTTTAGCTTGTATCAGTCTCAGCTGTGATGCTGGTGTTTGAAAGACAAGGCTGTTTGCTTTTAGCTAGTAAGTGCTCTAATCATTAAGGTTGTATTAATGTATTCTTTTAAAAGTACATGACAAATTAATCTAAGGATTCATGACTTCCCTGGGCAGTTAAAACAGCTAGAGTGTTTGGTTAGTCTCACAGTGTCAATTGATTCTTCTGAAAAAAATCCTTTGTAAAAAATAACTGGAAACTATGGTGCCAACAGTCAGAGATAACTGACCCAGTAAGATAGGAACAAAGAACCATACAGAGGAAAAGTACCTCCCAACATCATCCCAGCCTGGTAACATTTCCTGAGACGACACGCAGGGCAATTTTTTCTTCTAATCTTATCCACAATGCAGTCATTTCTGCCAGCACATAGATAGTTATGATGACCTGGACATGGGAGAGAGGTTGTTAGGGTAGATCTAAACATCATGGTGATGACGAGAGTATTCTGATAGCACTATGAGGTGTGTGGGGTGGGGGGGGTGGTGGGGGTGGCGTTGGGGGGGGGGGGGGGTGTAGTGCAGGGGAGAGAGAGAAAGAGGAATGGAGAAAGGCAGGGAACTGAAGCAAGGCTGAGGACAACGTGACATGGTCATGGTCAGACATAGTGGCTCTTATATATCTTCCTCTGCAAGATAACGAGAACAGCGTGTAAGAAAATTAGAACATTGTGTGCTTTTACCAAAATGATAGCGAATGACCTTCCAGAGGCATTCTGGCTGGATGATCCAGTTTCCATGATTTTATATCATTTTTATGTACGTGGTTCATGCAAAACTTAGTCAAAACATCTCAAACAAGTTGGAAAAAATACTCTTTACTACAAATCCATTTGTCTGGTGTGGACACAAAGTTACTGTACGCTGATGCATGTTCGATGACATTATCTCGCTTTACCTTCCACTGCCCTTTTGAAAAATACTTTGCAGCTTCCGCATGTGACAACACCATAGTGACAGCCAGAGGCCTCATCTCCACAGATGACACACACTCTCTGGGGAGGCAGCCTGTGAAGCAGCAAACAAAAAGTATTAGTAGTGGCACTGAATTAACACATTTTTGATTTCTGTAATACATAAGGTTAATGTCATACAATCACTCTTGAGACATGGGGCAAAACATGATGCAACATTAAAAAAAAAATTACTTTATGCAATGAAAAATGATTTGTACCTATATGTTTCAAACTCACACTGTTGTTAGGAGAAAACCCACATTTGACTTAGGACCTACAATTCCTCAACAAATATTAAAATATCATAATAGAAAATAAACAAAATGTAAATCTGACGGAGGTGACATCTATGAATTGAAGCATGTATGGCGATGGGGACAATAGTCTAGATTTGTAGTCATTTTAATGTATACATCTCCCTTTCCAAGTGTGTAGAAGAGCCTACGGTGGCCATCAAGTGTCATAAAAAGACAAAAGACAAAAGACCCTCTCAAGAGCCAGTGTTTTGGTTTGCCTCTTCTGGCCTACTGTATAAGCATGGCGGGGCAACATGGTGGACCCGCTCCCTATGTAGATATGAAGGGCTCATTCAAAGCTAATGAAAACATAACGATTTGTAGTTACAGGTGATTTTATACTAGTGAAAACATAATTATGAATACTATATTCCATTTCTGCTAATAGATACCACTAAATCCTACAAGCTGTGCCTTTAAGATAACATTTGTGCAATAATTTACCCTTATGAAATGAAAGGTATTATATTTGGTCCATTATTAGATTGTGCTCAATATGATATATTTTCAAATAATGTATTAAGTTCTTCCATTCTGAGCATTCTCACGTGTCTGTCCTTTGCGTGTAAGGCCTACATATGGATTCAGACTCTAAACGATGCTAAGTATTTTGAACCTAAAGGCCAATGCCCGCTGGCAGCGACATTCGTTTCAGAGCAATTTAAATGTACAATGGTGAGATCCACATTACCAAACCTT
This sequence comes from Sprattus sprattus, assembly GCF_963457725.1. Lineage (NCBI taxonomy): Eukaryota > Metazoa > Chordata > Actinopteri > Clupeiformes > Clupeidae > Sprattus > Sprattus sprattus. The sequence continues at coordinate 9,782,652 of NC_137928.1, forward strand.
CAAGTCATCTTTATTGGCTTACTACTTTGTTTTCTAGTGGCAATGGTTGCTTAAGAAAGAAAAGTCATGCTTTGAACCCACAGTGCCAAAAAAGTTGGCTCAAATTGTTGAAGACAATAAAAATACACGAAATTATTTGAAACCATTAAAGCACTTCTTTGGACCTGAAGCTCAAGACATGGAACATCCTGTTCTAAACTTTGGCACTGACATGCCTCAGACATAGCCATAGGGAGCTGCCCTGTCAGAAAGAACTCAATTCTAAACTCAGGCGACCTTTGATGCATGTCAGACGCTGCCAGTGGGCATTGGTCCTAAGGCTGGCCTGTCCATAAGGCCATACATATAAGCACATGGGATTAACCTTTGCATTTGCAAAATTGATAGATAGCCAAAAAAAAGGAAAAAAATAACAAAGTAGAAATACAAGCTTAATATCAAGCCGAGTAATCCTAGCACGCTTGTTGGTACTGTATGTCCTCTAGGTGCTTGCTCATGTTTATAAAGAAAGTTGGCAGAATCTGCCATCCAATTGATCACTCTACTACACACTCTAATCAGTCTAAAGTTAGCTAGTTGCATGGCTTTGTTCCAGCACAGGAAAAGGTGTTTCATCAGGTGCTTAGCTACAACACAAAAATAAACAGTGTTCCACATCATTACTGACAAGAAGAGATACAAATAGCTAACTATGATCTATTCTCCCAAGCAGCTCAATATGATATGTGGAAAGCATACAGACATTAGGTTACTTTGAACAATCAGGGCCCGGTTTGCCAAAAGCATTGTTAGCCTAAGTAGTTTGTAAAACTCATCTTACAAATCATATTAGATTTTCGGACCCCTTCGTAGCTATTCAGTGGGGCCTAGGCCTTGATCACAAATTGGTTAAGAAAGTACAAGAGATTAGCCAACTTTAATAATGAATAGAAAATATTAAGTAAATGACGTGATATTTCAGCAGTGGGCAGTGGTCATAATAACTCCTCACAAAATGTGTGTGTTACTTTCATTTTAAAAATGTTTTAATCAGTTTCAATTATATAATGTGTATGTTATCTATCCTTGACAGTGATTAATCAATCAATCAATTGTATAATTATGTCTCAAAACAACTGTTAATCATACTTACTACACACTGTAGAGAGGTAAGATATAACATATTCTACCTCTGCCAAGGCTTATCCATTTTCTGGTCAGTTTGATGACATCATCAGCCAGATGTGGCTTTTCACCCTCTCTACAGCAGCTATATTGACCTTGTTGTATTTCAAATTGAATTACCCCCCACTCCTTGTTGATTGGCAAGTACAACGCATTGACAAGAAGAGCCTTTCCATTTCTCATTTCTAAACTATGACCCCAATGCAAAATGAACTGAGATATTTGTCAGTTATTCAGCCCCGTCAACCTGATTAGTGCTAGAATCCTAAATGAAAGCAAATAATAACACCCCATGTTTAACTTGACATGTGACATCAAGTCGATAGTATGTTTAGGTAGGGAAAGCATTACTGTATTATAATATTCTCAAATCATTGTTATTGACATTTGGGTTTGGATCAATTTAAGACAGTCCATTGATCACAAAAACAGCCATAGGGTAGACCTACTCCATTAATGAACACCTGCCAGGAATGAACTCCTAATTTTATACTAGCTCATCAGTGTACAGCCAATCATGTTTGAGCAGAGGTAGAGACAATATTATTGCAGTCCATCACGAGAAAAATGATAGAGAATCAATAAATTAGGCCTAGGTTATAATTTACTACGGCAGAAGAGGCTATTCAATTCTGTTCAAATAAGTTTCAATTCCAAATATAGGCCTAGGAGTTCTATAATTCCAAACTCTTCCTTTGATTATTACAAGCCCAAATATTGGGCTACTTTTAAAAATGTCCTTACCCAGAAAATGTGTTGTAGGTGTTCGAGGACCGCTGAAGAAAACCTGCGTTAATCCCATCAAGTGAGGGATAGCCCGCTTGATGGTGCTGATCTTCGGCCATTCCGGAGGGCTGACACCAGGTCTGACTCTCCGCTGATGAGGGCTGAAGTGGCCATCTGGACATTTCGTTCTTGCATATGAACAGATGCTGCTGAGAGGGCTGCGTGTTTATCGCATCATAGTTTAGCATACCTTTTCCAGAGACACATCCAGAGTCGCTTCTGATTTCAGAAAATGGTTGTCGGGCGTTACTCTGGTTCAAATCGACAAATATGGTCGGAGAACTGCTGAGAACTACCTGTTGGCCAGAAGTGTAGTTTGGGAACGATGGCACGTCGACCATGAAGTCGAATGGCTGTTTCTTCACATTGTTGTAACAACTGTTTATGGCAGAGACGTTCGAGGTCATATCAAGCTCAGAACCGCGAGGATCCATAATGAGAGATGGTTCTTTCTCATCTTTTATAAACTTACACATCTCTCCCTGTGATGCAATTGACGCAGATGAGCTTTGCGAACTTTCAGGAGACACTGAGTGCTTCTGAAATACTTTGCTGGGAATCCAGGGACTGTGCTCGGATTTAATATAATCATCTGGACGATCGTTGTAACTTTTGTTGCTAAACATTTTCTCTGTTGCTGTACTGTCTTTGAGAACGGTGTTGTCGGTGATTGATTCAGGCTCTGTACATAAGGTAGTCACATTTTCAAAACGGGCCAGACCTGTAAAGATGCAAACCGTTGTCTCCGACTCCTTACGATCCGTCGCATGGTCGCCTCCCACGTCTGTATACTTTTCTATAAAGTCATTCACCCTTATGCCGGTATCACAGGAGTCTGCAACAGTGGACTTCATACTTTCCATCCTGTGGACAAGATTCTTTTCCGTTTTGAGAAGAAAGTTGAAAATATCCAGAGCTCGCTGGCAGCAAACACCCTCTTCCTCCTGTGATTGGACGTCTATTCCATCTAAACCAGAACACCTCTAGACAGATTACTCCCTCTGGCCAAGGACTGTGTACAAAAAGTAATCTAGCCTACCTTACATGTGCCTATTCGTCAGTAGCAAATCCATGAGTAATTCCGAATTTATGGAATTAAATATATCATTTATTTTCAGTACATCCCTAACTAGAACACAAATCAGGGTCTAGTTTAAAGAGAATAAACATGTCAACTGTTCAAGTAGGTTCACTACTTTTACTAAACAGTCATGCCTCTATGACCAACACCCCTTTTCAAGCCAGCCTCCTTTTTGAAATGATAATTACATGTATGTAAAGTGACTATAATGTTTGCAATACACCCTGAGCAAACGCTGAATAATCAATCATATTGATTATAAACAACAGGGTTAACATGCTGATCCACTGTCTGTGTCTTACAATAACAATTCTGTATTTGCATCAGTTCTGTTGATGTTGTTGTAGGCCTGGGCTACAGACTGTAGCTCTAGAATTGCCATTTTTTGATGCAGTCTTTGTATATTATGACTTGCTGTACCCTTGTTAGAGACTGGCTTCTGACTGTTGAGGTAAGGTCGAGATGACCAAGAACGATCCTTTTATTTCTTTTAGGCGCCACCTTAAGTCACCTTGACAACTAGACTGCTATGAAATACAAGATGTTGCAAGATTTTTTATAATATTAAGCTACACATTGAACAGTTATATGGAACATGAAATAAACAAATGATATTGCATTAATAATACCTAATCATTAAACTTCAAAACTGAATCTGAAGTCAAATGATGGTTCAATAATTATTAGCTTCAGGGACAGTGGAATAATAAACATTCTATGACCTCTCTTCCTCATGCACATACACCTATCCTACACATGTATATGCATGCACACACAGAAACACAGACAGACACAGACATGCCCTCTTGTTCTCTCTCTTTTTTGCACACATACATGTGTGGGGAGAACACACCTGCCGCTGAAAATTGAATCTGTGGGTGGCCCCCCTGTGGCTAGGAAAGTGGGTTAGTAAATTGTTAGTGTGCCTGTGAGGTCAGAATGCTCTCCGAAACCTCGCCCCAGACTGTGATAAGGAATGGATGCCATGGTAAAGCTAATGTCACACTCACAGGCATATTACAATGCAGTTGGATGTGTCAAGGCTCCCATCTCGTAAACTCTGAATGGCTATGTAACGTTCACAGATGAGAAATACATGAACATAATAATCATAAAAATTGTTTGATCATGATGCATGAGGTTTTTTTTTTTTTTTTACAATTTTTTGGGAATAGGCATCATATGGTCACATCATATCAGTGGGCTGTTCAGAATCAATTCAGAATTTCCCAGGCGCATTCAGTTATTTGTTTTCTTAATATGAAATCGCATTAGGGAAGAGATATTATGAAAATTATAAAACAGTGCCACCCTGTGGATTACCTCCCCCCCCCCCCATCCAATCTGACACACATAAACAGATACAGTCGGCAAAACAATACTCTTACAGACAGTGGAGACAAAGGGCAACTAACATCCCGTTGTTTTCTCAGTAGCATGTCTTAAGCCCCCCCCCCCCAAAAAATTATGATGTCCATGGACAAAGGACAAAACTTCAGAAATAGAAGAAAGTAAAGAGGAAGCTGTCAGTAAAATACTGACAACTTGTCATGGTTTATAGTTCTCAGACTATTGAACCTGTCACCTAGAACTCCAATACTGACATGGAAAGTGCAGTTCTCAAATGCCTTTCCCAATGTTACCATTAACACTTGTCTGGCATTGAAGCTTTTTCTTTATAGACCTTTGCTTGATTTTCACTTTGTCCATTAAGTCCACAGAGAAAGCAGCGTCATCTTTGTGTCAACATGGGATTTCAATACTGTGGTCAGCAACAGCATTTGGCATTGGCACCTTTGAGAGATAGATTATAAAGTTATTTGGCCACCATCTTTATTTATCTCAGACTTTCAGACCTCACCCCAACTTTGTAATTGTTTGTATACACAATGTCCATTATGTCACAGGCTCATTCATTTCATTTTTGTCCTAAATAAAGACAAAATCACATAAGGGAAGAGATATTATGAAAATGATAAAACAGTGCCACCTTGCGGATTACCTCTGCACCCCAAATGAAATGAATCTTCAATTGGATTGTATTCTTAACATTAAGCAATTGTCTACAATAACATCTGATACAACACACACATATAAATCAATTTCATGAAAATAAAGAAGAAAAGTTATTCTAATAATACAAATCATTACTATGTCTATACTGAAAACAGTATACAGGACTCAACCAGGAATTAACTCAGTGAATGAACATGTTTCCATACTGTTATTTAAACCTACCTGTCAGCAAAAAAAAATCCTCTGGTCTCAGGATTGATCATGGCTTATAGCCAGGGCTGACAAAGGGCAACTAAGATCCACTAGTTTTCTCAGAACCATGTCTCAGAGAAGCCCCAACTAAAAATATGATGTCCATGGACAAAGGAAAAAACTACAGAAACAGAAGAAAGTAAAGAGGAAGAACTCTTAGAACTCCAATACTGCACTCTAAAGACAAAATTTAAAGGGTTCTATAGCTTGGTACATATATGGCACCCTCAAAAGGTTGATATAGAACCATTTCAGAACCATTTGGGGGTTCTTTTATTTCTTTTAAAAGGGTTCTAAAAAGCACCTTTTAAAAGGTTTATTCATTCTCCAAAAACCTTTTATCGATATTTTCTTAATCATATTTTAACACTTAATCATTATTAATATTGAATAATAGTGAATAATACTGCAATAGTGATTATAAATAATTCTTGTATAACCATTTGGGAAAGAGCTGTAGGCTAAATGCAACTTTTAGTTTAAATAAAATAACCAATAACTTGATAGCGAACCTTTGTTTACATGCTGTTGTTACTATAAAAGAAAGAGAGGAGAGGTGGATTCAAAAATTGACTGAATTTTTTTATTTAAAACTTAACCGTAACTGTGATTAACTAATCTGATTGTAAAATTTCAGAACAGGGATGGACACTTTTTTTTTATTTTGTATTTTAAAAAGATAATGCTCTGAAAAGCTGAGGGTATGCTTTATCTGCTGGGGGTACTCCACGGCAAAGACAAAGTACACCTCCAGCAGACATTGAATAGTATGTGCAACATCCATCTCGCCGCTTAAGATGGTGACGCCATCCATCATAATGGATGCTCTCCTGGCAAGGAGGGGAGTCTCTGCATCATGGAGGATGATGACTGGAAATGAGTTGGGTGGTTCCTATGAAAATGAGAAGTGTGTAAGAGTTTAGAATGTACATTTACAAAACAAAGAAATGTCAATTTGCAAAGTTAAAACAAAACATACCTTGTTTAAACAATAGAGAAAATCTGAGTTCTCCTTGAAAAGTGCAGGCAGGATGAGGATTGCCGCACTCTTTTGAAAGTCTGAAATTTCAACAGAAACAATATAAAAATAGAAACATAATTTTATGGAGATAATTGAAGGGTGCAAGGGAGAAGAAGAGTTGTCATCACTGTTAGCTTCACCCCTGAGCAGGCTTGACAGCAGCTCCCTCTGACTCCCTCTCTGAGCTTCCCTGATGATGTTGGTTGTCATCACACTGAGTGCATTTTGCAGGTTTACCTCCATGTCCTGATCAAAACGCAACCTCATTTCATGATGCATCTACAAAATGTCTTAATAAAATACAAAGAGAGAGAGTTGAGGTTACCAATGAATGATGATAAATTAAAACACTTACTCTCAAGCAGCACTGAATCACATTATAGTAATAATCTAACTAGCTACTCACAAGCTCTGGCTCCTGGAGAAAAGGGAACATCTCCATCACCTCCTCTGTCGGATTCCCCATATCAGTGGCGGCTGGTGATTTTTTTTTTTGGTGGGGCTATTTGAGCGGGGGGTCTGGGGGTTCTCCCCCATACATTTTTGAATTTCGTAGATGTGATTTCCTGCATTCTGGTGCATTTTCGGGTGGCCAGCCGGAGATCCCAAATCATTCACAATGATAAATTTGTTGTTCGCTATTTCATGTAGGCCAATAAATTAAAAACGAGACGTGAGCTGTTGATGCAGAGAAGTGCTGCTCAGTTTTAAAACAGCCCCTTGCCTATACCAATAAAATAACTCAAACCAGTCAATACCAATGGTCTAAAGACAATATTAATAGATCTGCCATGTAGAAATCAACTGTTTCACAGGTAATGATAATGAACAAGTTACATGTTTATTATGGTCCATGTCCAGATAGAAAGTGGCAACACATAACGATAAATTATACTAGGGAACAACAGTTTTTTATTACTACAACTACTACAACAATTTAGTTTTTTTAAAGACATGTATACTGCAGCTGTATGAGTATGAGAAGAAAGATTATTTTAACTGGTATGAAACAGTAACAGCTCACAACTTAGAAACAACAAATTGCACTCTTGACCGCACATGTTTTTAAACGCGTTCTGACCAATGCTTCAGTTCTGTCATTCCTGTCTGTGTCCACGAACTGTCTATCACACGCACTTGTTTTAAACAGCAGGCAAAGAAAACAAAAGATGGCATTGACATACCCACAGCTAGCCATGCCTTTCGATCGAACCAATCTCGGGAAAAGCTTCTGGTGTATGTTTTCCCCTTTTCTCGCGTCTGTTGGGTTATTTTCACTTCTGGCTTGTCTGGTCCGAGTTGTTTAACAATTAGCTTTTCCGCAAAGGTTCTTCTTCCAAAGGGATGCAGATGTAAGGATTTGACTGAATTTGGGGCTAGCTGAGCTCCCACAACTACATCCGACGTCGCCATGCTTAACACTTCTCTGCTAGAATGGAAAATACCTGTTAACAAGCAGTGGTGCATCTTGGTAGGGGCTCTAGCCTTCAGCGCCCGTAACCCATAAAATTCCTCGACGATGATTGGCGGATGTGTATTCTTTTTTGCCTAGCAACAGGGGAGCCATTGGCTTAAATACAGCACACACGGGCTGATCGACCAGGAGCCCCGGCAAGACATCCTATTGGCTACTTAAACGTGGAACTTGAAAGTGAATGTAATGTAAATATAATTTTGGAGAGTTCTAAACCCATTCTAAAGCAAAACCATCAATATCATTGTATTAACACAGGTTATTTTTTCAAAATGAGAGATTATTTAAAAAAGAAAAGAAAAGAAAAACAGGCAGTTAGGTCAGCGGGGGGGCGGAGCCCCAGCGCACCCTATGGGCGAGCCGCCACTGCCCCATATACTCCCGCCTCTTGTGCAGCGTACGCCGCATTCTATCCATAATAATGGGGATGTCTGGCTGACGCCGGCACAGCTCGTCCTTCATGGCATTCATATGCATGTCATCCTCCCCAACTACCTCAAGTTCCAGCATAACCTGAAAGAAAAAAATGTCCCCCAAAGGACATAAAGTACAACAACAACAAGTTAATGACAATATAAATGTTCTCAAACCAGAAAGTCTCTCGTCCAGAAATAACTAAACATAATTTGACCAGACCTCACTGCTGTATAATTCAGTATCTCATCCCAAAAAATATTGCAAACCTCTTGTGTGGCATAACTCCCAGAAAGCATCTCGACTGTGTTTTGCAATCTGCACCTCTTTGCTCTCTGAAATTTGCCATAAGAAATGTGTAAAATTAAGAATTAAGACCGGCAAACACTGATAACTGTGACTAGCAAGCAGATAGATATACAGACATAGGCACACAGTTGGGCTAAAGACAAACAAGATTATAACAAATGGCACCTGATGTCCAGGTGGTTCCTCCAGAGGCACATGGTCCACAATTTTTCTAGCACCAAACTTCCTTTTCATTTCTTGGACTGTCGTCAAATTGACCAACGGTGACCTTTCCTTTTTAAATTTGTTTTTTAGACACTCCAGTAGGGTCACCTGTGGGACATAAATGATGAGCTGCACAAAAAAAAAAAAAAAAAAAAAATGTTTTGCTTAACAGATGGCAAAGAACATACATACATATACTGTGGTCTCCAAGAAATGGAAATCTGGTGATGAGACATCCCAGAACATCCGAATAATTTTATGGTTTGGGTACCTAAAAGATCATTCATTGTAATTAGAACTTTCCTACCGGTACTTAAATGGTTTTCTTTTAAGCCTTTGCACTGTAACTCACTTACTTTAAGGTTGTATCAGCAACGCTGCAGGATATTGCTTTTTTAATGTTTTGTACAGGACATGTAGGTAATGGGGAGCTAGCAGATCATGAGGAGATATTAGCTGAACATTATAAAAAGTGTTTACAAAACGCTCAGAATCGCTGATACAACCTTTAAAGCAACCAATGCAATAATATCTGACCATAAACTAGAAAAAAAATCAAGGGTGTAACAATACCATGTGTACTTTGTTATGTTGTTAAACAACACTTGGATCAGCAGGGCTCTCAAATGGGACTTGTCCTTTTTCTTAAAATGTTGATCCTTTCTTTTTAGAGCTTCCTGTAGCTCTGGAGGCAGAATGAGCAGGGTGTATAATGCTGGCCATGACTCCTGGATGCCTTGACTATGTAAAGAAATAAAAAAGAACACAGACAGCAGAGTTCCAACAACATTAGACCTTTCTCATTTGTCAGAAACCCTTGATACCCTTTCTCAGAGGGGTCATGGCATTTAAAACTAAAGTGAAACTACACTGAACTGCTGTGCACTTACTGGGTACTTGGCTCTGGATGTGATGCATCACACGGCCCTGCTTGTCTATAGGCAGACAAAATAACATTTGGTCCTACAAGACTTTCACACTAAGAAATTCTCTTTTTTAACAGGAAAAATAACGTAATATACTTACTGAGCCAACGATGATTTGTTTCGCAACCTCTCCAACTCTCTCAAAAAGATGACCTGTTGTTTCAATAGAGTAAAACGTTTTTCGACCATCCTCTCGGTCAATCCCAGGAGAGTTTTCCCCATCAATTTGTTGTTCTGTTAATGTAAGAACAACAATACATTTTCTGTACATTAAATTGCATTTAAACAGGACCTTAGTAACATATTTCGCAACTGTATTTTTTCCCCTTTAAACCAATGGCAGAAATACAGCTGGGCTTTACCTTTGGACACTATGATGAAGGGTAAGGAACATCTGCTCATCATGAACATAGGTGTCCAATGGATGGTAATCTTTTTCCTCCCCTGGGTGAACAACAACCCATTATTTTTGGTCCTCCAAAGAAAAGGCATGATAGTGTCTTGGGTGTCAGCAGTTTCCCAAACATATGCCAGAGAGCCCTGAACTGAAAGATTTTTTGTAATTGCATAAAGATGGGAATGTCCTCCTCTACCACATCAATTATGATGGTGTCACCTACTTTGTATTTGATGTTATTTGGTGAGTAGAGAGCTAACAATTCCTCTTTTGATATGTCGCTAACCTCACTCTTTGACGCAATGCCTTCCTGAACGTCAAAGGGAAGAGAGCGGAATGGGACTTGACATTCACCTTTAGTGTATGAGCGCTGGTGGAGGATGTCAAGGGATGTTAGTTCCCAACACTGCCGCAACTGGTGTCTTTTGGAGAGGGTGTAACAAAGGTTCTTGAAATTACAAGTGTTGTGGGACAATCTCTTGAAGTATTGGTGTTTACCCTCAAATCGCATGCACCACAGATGTTTCAGTGGGCCAAACTCTAACATCAGACGTGGATAGTGAATGAGATTTAGGGGTGAAAGTATCTGGGAACACAGTCTGAAAAGAGGAGAGAAATTCGCAATTTGGAAGGTGAGGACCGGGATGATGCTCTTTCTGATGCTGGGAGAGAGGATAAGGTCGCAGATTTCTCTGCACTTGAGATAAATATCCCAGTGTACCTCCCCCTTCTGGAATATAATGTCCTATAAGGAATGGCAAAATCCTGTTTTGTGCTGCTTATCCGGTTAACTTACGTTTCAGTACACTCTGTGGTAATGCCTGAGGGATGTTACCTCTATCATTTTTTCCAAAGGAGAAAGCTTCCAGTTCTGAGTCATGTTTCACAATTTTGAGCTGATGAAGTGCAGTGATAACCTTGCAAACAACAATTGGTATGATGCCCTCTAAGAAATCATGCATTAGGTCTGGAGGAAATGCTCGGGTGACATCAAAGTATTGAAGCTCAGCAAATGGACATTCTTTCACTACTTCATAGGTCTGTTTTGACAGTTGGTCGTTCTCCTTAAGTGCATCAATATGGTAGTTGTGAACATCTGAAGACCTGATTTGCAAACTATCTTCATTCACATGTGCTTTTAAATTGCAGTATGTTATCATGCAAAACCTGCTCACCCGGCCACTATTAAAACAGCATGTAAATCCAGCCAAGTTATGGGCGGATAGATTGTCTGCAGAAATGGTTGCTAGGGCCCCCTTCAAAAAATGAGTTCTTTCATACAAATCTCAATTCCTTTTGTGTATAGTTCTTTGAGATCAAGAAGGAGAGGATGGAGAATGTCCTTGAGGGGGTACCTCTGGCTCTGACAGAGCTGGTATCTCTGTAGAAGACACCGGTGTATCTGCTGTAACTGGGATTTGTATTGTTGTTCTAGATTTCCAATTGTAAAATAGAAGGCAGTTACTTTGTGTATGTATTCACGACTTCAAATTCATCTGTGTATAGATGTATACAGAGAATACTTGGATTACCCAAAAATGGTGGAGTTTGGAAAATATTTCCATCAATGAAGTCTTCAAAAATATCACTGGAAACTTTCTCACAGCTTCTTTGAAAAGAATCAAAAATATCCTTTTTCTCCCCCCAAAAAACCGTCAAAACATCATTAGCTGGCACATACTGGAAAGTATCTTCCTTCCCCTTGCTATTGACACCAAGGAAATGTTGAACTGGCTCCACAAAACTCAGATTTTCCCTACTAAATTGTATTAATTTGTACTCAGATTTCAATTCGGAGTTCAATTTGCAAAGAGCCCAGTGAATATAGTATAGGCGTAAACCTCACTCACGCATAGGTAAATTGCTGAGAAGGAAAGTTGCTGTTAGATAAATAAGGCTAATAACTGTTGAAAAATAGGGATACATAGGTTTTTCTTCCTATAGTTCTTATTGTGTACTTGCCATAGGATATTTTCCCTAGGCCTTGGTTATGATTATTGGTTATTTAGTCTACCACTCTAGTTCTGTTGAAAAAAAATATCTAAAAACCATTTAAACTTCTTTAATTAGCCTAGTATCTTTATTTGACAAACGGCCTTTTAAAATCCTTGATCATCATTACGAAAATGACGGTAACGTTTGCCAGTTGTCAACCGCAACACATTCGGTCAGGATCTCTAGGGGGGCTGGCAAAGGTAGCGTACACGCAATACATGGGCGTGACGCTTCAGCCTGGTGGTGCTGCAGAATCTCGTCGTAGGGGAGAATGGGAGACGGAGTGAAGGGGAGGGAGGAGGAACCAAAAGAAAAAAAGTTAAACTAAAAATGGCTTCCTTGTCTTCAGAACAAAACGAGATTAGCACAGAAGAGCAGACAGAGGAGTCATCAAAAGCTAAAATAAAGGAGGAGACAGATCCTGACGAGGTGGCGGAGGAACTGCTTCAAAGTTTCCGTAAGTCGGAGCTTAGCTTTTCAAGTGACCAAGTGGCATGTGTATGCGAGGCACTTTTGCAGGCGGGTAATGTGGATCGCCTGTGGAGATTCCTCTCCACCATCCCTCCTTCGGCTGACCTGCTACGTGGCAATGAAACTTTACTGAAGGCCCAGGCACTGGTCGCTTTCCATCGGGAAGAGTTCAAACAATTATACGCAATACTAGAAAGCCACGATTACCACCCCAGCAACCATGGGTTCCTGCAGGACCTTTACTTACAGGCACGGTACAAAGAGGCAGAGAGGTCCAGAGGTCGGAGCCTGGGTGCTGTGGACAAGTATCGTCTTAGGAAAAAGTTTCCTTTGCCAAAAACTATTTGGGACGGAGAGGAGACTGTATATTGCTTCAAGGAAAAGTCGCGCAATGCCCTCAAAGATTGCTACAAGATCAACAGGTATCCTACTCCAGACGAAAAGAAGAATTTAGCTAAAGCCACCGGACTTTCCTTGACTCAAGTTAGTAATTGGTTCAAGAACCGACGGCAGAGAGACCGAACACCCTCTGGTACCAACAGCAAAAGGTTAGTGAGATAGCTAGGCAACGTTAATGTTGTCATGCCCATGTCTTTATCAGCGTTAACCTTTGGGCCTGGCTTCCTGATTTTGGTCTGCATGTGTCGTAGCCTAGACCATGATCGTTCTTTTGAGCAGCAGATTTGTCCATTTCCAATTCAAAATCCTCCCAGAAATAAATGGATGGCAAATGGCGTTCAAGTGTGGTTACGTTAACGTTAGCGAGCTGGCGTTGCACACATTATTAACGTTAGCTATCGCACATTTAGCGACCATAGCACTTTGTACGTACACTTTGAAAATGTTACTTTTAACGCACTCATATTATTAAGATATTTACCGCACCACTTAGCAGGCTAAAGTTAATCAACTTTAGTTATGTTGGGTTCAAGTGTTCAAATGCAAAGACGTATGGTTAACTTGTTTACGTTTTACATTTAACTGAATTAGCGTTGACTCTAGGAGCTCTAGCGTTTAACTAATAAACATGGGAAAAAATACACTTTTGTAAAACGTTTAACTTACGTCTCTTACTGTAAGAAGACTCACACAGCTAGCAAATGTAGTGTTTTGGTCTAGATAACACTTGCCATGAAGGACCGGGAGTGTAACGCAACGATCGAAAGCATGTTGCTTTGTTGTGAAATGTGAGCTTTGGTTCCCTGCGTGGCTCAAATTTCCTGAAATCCTGCACCGAATGTTTCTCCTGTGTGGAACCACTATTGCTTAGGTCTCGCGATTGGGAGTCTATTATTACCCCTAAAGTGTGACACTTGAACATTGGCGAATCTTGACCTAAAGCGCTGGGTCTTCATTTGAACCATGTCTGTAAGGAAAGACTAAACAAATAGAACCAAACAACAACAACTTTGTTATCGTACTTTCTACATGTATCTGTAAGACAAACATTAGCATGGATTTGTATTATATATTTTTTTTAAAGATAAGACTACTGCATTTCCCTGGTATTTAGTATTACAGAATACATATTTGATTATTTAGACTGAAAAGAACCTTGATGCAACATAATAGATATTCAGTTAAATTCATATGCAATGCTTTTAAATGTGCATTTTAAAGAGAAGCATTAATATACATCTAGGATGAATATGAACATTTAAAGCCTATTTCAGTCTCCTTTGATTATATTTAGAGTTATTTGTAAATGGTGATATGGTCAAAACCCGTTTGTAGCAGTAGAAGTTGTGTTTGTGAAAAAAGTATTCCTTGGAGAATGGATGTTTTGACTGGAATAAGCTATGAAGTTAAATTCTATTTACTATAAACTATCTCAACGTGCAATACAATGCTCGCTAATGCTTTGGCAGCGCTTTGTATGACTATAATTTGCCATACTAATTCTGGCCTATTTAATATGACATTGGGCCATATCCGATGTGTTCAGGGTGGGAATGGTCACATCATTAGGATCTTATTAGCTTATATCAGTAGATATCTTGATATCTATCTTACATTATTATTAAGTAAAATATAACATTGTTAGTCATCATAATTATTAGTAATATTTCTATTAATTTTGCTTAATGCGATTCTGACCCTCTACTTTTGACACTATTTCCTTTGTATGTTTCTGTTCAGAGTTTCACAAAACCACTAACCACACACTGCCAATCTGTCTCCCTCACAGTGAATCTGATGGCAACCACAGTACTGAAGATGAAGCCAGCAAAGGAGATTTTGATGATATCTCAGATAAACATGAGGACTCTGTTATGTGTTCCACTGGCTCTCTTATATCCATCTCTGGTACTACCTGCAGCACTGGTGGACAGATTTTTCTCAACAGCACAGGAGGGTTCCTCACCTCCCCTCATCCTCTGCTTCTCAACGGCAGCTCGCTGATCTCAGGCACAGGGTCAAGTGTCATCATCAATGGGTTAACCTTAAATGACGGCCATACGGTGACTCTCAGTCCAGTCACTACCAACCCACCTTTGCTACTGAACGGAGCACAGGTCATACCCAAAGCAGTGGGAATCAATGACCTCAGCTTGGAGGTCCCGTCTGTCAGCGAAATGGAAACACAAGCTTCTCTCTCCTCCGTGGTCCTGAACACCCACACCAGCCCAAATGGAACCATCACCCTCCCATTGACAGAGGAGGGGAAAGGGCCAGCCCTGGACTTCATCAACTCCATCAGTGTCACAGAGGGTCTGGTGCTAAAGGCAGATGATGTTGTGCACACAGTGTCACTGACTTCTATACCCTCGTCCACCACTCCCTCATCTTCTATCTCATCCTCTACCCCCCTCTCACCTCTAGCTGTGAATCAGATCAGCCGAACCTCAGAGGCCTTAAGCTCCTCCCCAAATGTCGCCCCGTCAGGAGTGGTCATCTCTAATCCGATGGTGCCTTTGACTTCCCAGCAGCCTGAGATTCTATTGTTTGCCACGGCTGGCTCCCAGCTGAGTCCCTCTAATTCTATCTGCCAGGTGGTCTCATCCTCTTCCTCCATGCCGCAAGTTTTCTCCCTCCCCCAGGTGGTGCCTTCTATTCAGGGCATCCCTGTCTCTCAGCTGGTCCAGCACCCTTCGGGAGCCCAAGTATCTCCCTGCCCCCAACTAGTCCCTGTGTCCTCCATCACTAATCAGATGTCACAGGTTTCTGTCCCTTCTTTACAGGGTCAGATGCTTCACATAGCTCCACGCCTCCCACAGTGTAGTACGTCCGCGACTCTTAGCGATGGTAACATCTTTTCTGTTTCCCAGGTGACCAGCAGTCAGGTTCCTCAGGGTTTAACCCTCCAGCTTAGTGATCAGGCATCCCAGAATGCTCTCTCTCAGGCTCAGCGGCAGGCACAACAGGTCTATCCCATTTCCTCCCCAACACAGGTTGTCCCTGTCTCTCAGTCTAAAGAAATAGGCCTAGCCCACTTAGTCCCTGTGTCTCTGCCCCAGCTTGTTCCCGTGTCTTCTATCTCTGCAGCCTCCAACGGATCCCTATCATTTCCCCAAGTGGTACAAGCTAGCCCCTCCCTTTCGATACCATCACCTGGAGGTGCTTTTCAGATCTTCAGTTCCAACCCGAGTGCAGGTGTTGGGGTCACTCAGGCACCCCTGCGGGTTAACCAGCTTGGATCCCTCCAAAGCGTTTGTCCCACAGGCAGCTCCTCTCCAGGGGTTCAGATCCTCAATTCAGGGATTATTCAAATCCCCTCCAGTTCCCCAGGTAAGATAAGTACAGTATGCAATGTTGATTAAAGGTAGTGTGATTCTTAATCAGCTGTTGATTAAATTGATTTGAATTGAATTGAACTTTTTTCTTGATTTCTTTTTTCTCTCTTTAGGTGCCGGTAACTTTGTTCTGACGGGAGGCATGGGGGGTAGCCCCATTCTTAGCCTCCAGCAAGGCAAACTCATTCTTACCATTCCAGCTGGCATCCAGTTCACCAGTGTACCTGTCAAGTCTGTCCCAGAGAACCACTTCCCAGGCATGGGAGGTTCTGACCAGACCCCAATCATTCTTACAGCAGAGAATCCACCCGTCACCTCAGCAGCAGTGCCGGCTTCTCCCTCCCTGCAGTGTTTCCCATTGGGCTACACCAACTCTGCACTGTACTGTAGCCCTGAGCCTGGAGCACTAGCCAACCCGACCCCAGTAGCCTCCCCCAATACACCAGACTGTTCAAGCACTCAGACACCC
Organism: Sprattus sprattus; assembly: GCF_963457725.1. Lineage (NCBI taxonomy): Eukaryota > Metazoa > Chordata > Actinopteri > Clupeiformes > Clupeidae > Sprattus > Sprattus sprattus. Next base: position 9,799,365 of record NC_137928.1, read on the forward strand.
TCCATGGCGCTGCCATCCCAGCACACCTTGAGCCCAGAGAGCATGCTGACACTCAGCCCGATATGTAGCTCGGCTGGTTCGGCCTCACATCTTCCCCAGACCACATGGAGCCCTGCCTCCCTGACCTCTTCTGCCACCCTTACTCTGTTCGATGTGCGGGGGAAGGGAGATCTAGCAGAGGACCCCACTTTGCTGGGCCTACCAGCTGGTGATGGTCTGCTGCTTGGGACTCCCCCGCGTGGTGGAGATGTAGACAGAGAATCTCAGTTGGATGATGCAGAGGAAATGGATGGGGATTCGAAAATTCTCACACAACTCCAGTCGGTTCCAGTAGATGATGACTTGGGTTTATAGATCATCACTCCGAAGACTTTTGGGGACACATACTGGAGGAGTGTGAGGAAGTTGCAATTACAATCTGTGTTCATAGAGGAGTTTTTGGTATAGTGACTTGCTTTTACTCTGTCTCTGTCTTTCGCTCTCTCTCTCTCCCCCTGCCTCCCCCCCTTCCTCTCCCTCACACAGTGAGAGTAAGAGAGGAAGAATGAGGTTATGGTGAGCACAAACCTTATATACATTTTTATCAAGACACTTTTTTTTTTAACAATCTTTATTACTGTACTGTCAGGAGAAAAGTGGCTATTGTAAGTGCTAAATACAGCCAATAGGCAATCGTTGCTCAACCAGAAAACATGAGCGGTTAGTTAGTTTGCTGTTGTGTTGTGAACCTCATATCTTGTCATAAGTAAGGGGTTAGATTGCCCCAATATACTATGTAACTTTTCAGAAGTTTTTTTTTTTTTTTAAACGAACAATATTTTATTCATTTTATCTACACTAAAATGCCATCCAGTTATGCAGTGATTTGTTACCAAGTAAAAACAATGCTGAAATTGACAAAGATTTGCTTTAGTGAAACTGATTGTTATGATACAATTGAGTGGATTCAGTAACTTATAAAGACACACTATGTAAAAACTCAGTAACATATGTACTGAAGTTGAACTTACTGATAAGCCACCCATGCAAGCAGTATGCACTAAGCGGCAATACAGATTTTCAGGAAATGTATGGATGAATAATAATACTGTTAGATATTGTCCATTATCGGTCATATCTTGAGTCAGCCTGTAGACAAAACATTCTGTATTTCGAACACTTTAAAAGCTTTTATTCTATGCAATAACTGGGTTGTAGTCACAGGAACCTATATTTCAATCATGGTGGCGTTATGTGGTGTTTTATAGAGGGAAGACTAGATTGCAGAATTATGAACAATTATTATCAATTCAATGCGGTAGTAATGATATGGCACTTTTCCTGGAATTCAAGGCATTTCTTTGTAGTACAGGTCTCAATGATGGAGAACAAAGCAACTGTCACCACTGCATTGAATGCATTGCAGTACATAAGCTATTGCATGCTGCAGTCTATCCAGATGAGTTTACAGTTTTGCATACTACTACACAATTTAAATCATACAGAAAAGATGAACTGTTAACTATTGCATGTACACTACAAAACATACAGGTAATACAGCTGCATTTAAATCCAAGTTGTTCTCTCCATCTTTGGCCTCTTGAAACTCATTACAATACAGTGCTTTGTTGTAAGTGTTGAGACTACTTTGTCTCAAAGTATGTTATTTGAATTTCTCAAATATACAATTGTAGTCAAATGTACATGTATAAGTTACTTCCAATTTTTTATTATTATTGTTTTGTTATATCTACACAAAATGTTGACTCAAACGGTCTTGCCAAATCATTGTCTCACTTTCAATTGAGAAATGAAATGTAGTTGTACCAGAATTTAGAGTAGACACCTCTTATCTCCAGCTCCAAGGAGGATTCCTCCGTTCGGTGTTTTGCACATTTTATTTATGTCATGTTTACACAAGTGTGCTACCATCTGTGGCCTTGTCCATTTTTCTCATCTGTGTCAAAGACCGGTGGCTTTGCTGAGACACTCCTCTTCCTCTAGAAAAGGTCTTGATATTTTGTTTGTGTTTGCTGTGATTATTGTTTTTGCGTATGTAGGCATAATTCACTCATGTTTTCTTTGCAGAAAAAGAATGTACCGAATGGAAGTTGACCTAGGAACCATTGTAATTATCCATAACCACATGGTTCCAATCAAAATAGTCAGTTTGTCATTCAAAAATGTCAGAACACCTGTCAAATGTATTAGTTATGCTCTCTACGTGTATGCTCATAATAGGATGTATACCATTTCCTTGCCAAAGTTTGTGGTGTTTCATTGCTTGTTTTTTATTGGTAAAGACTCCGTCAAGCATGTTTGTGTTTAATCAAACTCCATTATTATATTGAACGGAGACTAAGGGAATGTGTGTGTTTGCATGTACAATGAAATGCTGTTACAGAATGTAAAAAGTGTACATCTGCTCTCAAATCATGTTGACAATGTTTGTCTTGTTTTTTCAGCTGTTTTATTCCACCCTTTAGCTCAACCTTTTCCTTTAGTCCATTTCATGGTTACGTTGTTGCTATACACATATGCATATACATATACACATCCATCAACCAAAGACACTTATTTGAACTGTTTTAGTAAAGGGATTTTTCCTGTTTTTCTGAAACATAGCTGTTTTGTACATTTTAAAGGCATTTTATTTTTTATATACAGTTGTCATTGTAATAAACATTTATAACAATCGCTCATTTGAGGTGATCTTTTAAAAGTGCTCATCAGATGTTGACATGGCTGAGCTTTCCATAAAGACCTAGGGCCTATAAAACCTTTGTATGATCAGATCATCATTGCCTAAAGTATATTCAAATCCCGAAGGTTTCCAAAAGCAGAAACTGGTATGACAATGTGGTTATAGTTATGCAAACAGAGAAGTATGTTCACTTCTTTTTTTGCCCATGCACAAAGGTTCACTGCAGTAGTCATGACTGCAAGGTACAGTGCCCTCCACAATTATTGGCACCCTTAGTGAATGTAACCAAAACAGGATATGAAAAAATATGTCTATGCTGTTTATCCTCTTGGTCTTTCACTCAAAATACTCGGTGAACTATTCTTGTGTTGATTTTGAGGTGTGCTTTGGAACATTGTCCTGCTGGAAGGTCCAACTGCGGCCCATTTTAAGCTTCATGGAGGGGGCTGTTAGGTGTTCATATAATATCTGCTGGTATTTGATGGAGTCCATGATACCGTGTTTCCTAACAAGATGTTGAGAGACTTTGGAAGAAAAACAGCCCTACAACATCAAAGATCCGCCACCATACTTCACATCGGGTATGAGGTGCTTTTCTGTATGGCTATCGTTCTGTCTACGCCAAACCCACCTTTGATGTTTGTTGCCAAAAAGCTTAATTTTGGTCTCATCTGACCATATAACTCGGTCCATTGAAAGTCTGACACATTTGGCAAACTGTAGGTGCTTTAGTTTTTTGTTGATTGACAGCAGAGGCTTTTTTCTGGCAACCCTCCAAAACAACTTGTCGTGATGTAAGTGGTGTCTGATGGTGGTTCTGGAGACTTTTCTGACCCAAGGACTCAATTTACCTCAATTATCCAGCTGTGATCCTTGGAGATTCTTTTGCCAGTCGAACCATCCTCTTCTTATATCCTTTTCCGGATTTCTGCAGCTCAACAACTTTTTGTCGCACTTCGACACTGTGTTCTTTTGTTTTTCCCATCTTGATGAAAGACTAAGGGTATTTGGCCTTTGTCACCTCATATTTATACCAGAGTGAAACAGGATGTCATGGTTGACCGCTTAAGAGTTCCAAATGAAACAGGTGAACTTCAAAATGTAAAACATGACTGGTAATATACTTCAGTTAGATTTTAATTATAAGATTGTCTAGGAATGCCAATAATTGTGGCACCCGTGTTTTGGGAAAAAGATTTTATTAAAAAAATTAAAAAAAAACCTTCAATAATTTTACTTCAATCAAAATAATTTTGTGAATACAGAAAGATCAAGAGGATAAACAGCAAAGACATATTTTTTCATAGCCTGTTTTGCCCATATTACCTTAGGGTGCCAATAATTGTGGAGGGCACTGTATATTGCTGCTGCTGTTGATCAGGTAAATTTCAAATTGACTTACAATGCAACCAATGTGTTATGAAAATGTAATCCATGATATAATGTGACCAGTCTAATAACACTAAATATAAAGAAGGCAATGGTAGGTTTTTGAGTAAACTGTAGCTTAAGGTTTAAAAGAAAGCTACAGTAAGGACCTGTGTGTGTATATTTATGTATTTCCTGTGTAAACTTATCTTTCAGCTGCCTTCAACACCAAGAGAAAACAGGCTGTTAATGGCATAAGGTGACATACATATAGACACATTTGAACTAAAGCGTATTGTAAGTAAAAGTGGTAGATCTTTGTGTACACTTACAAAGGCTTAATTTAAAAGCAGAGTCCTTACCAGTGTTTGACTAAGTCATCACATATTAGATAACACGTACAGATTATAAATGGACCTTTCTTTGACAATATATAGCTTTCCTCTATCATTTGTTTAATTTTATCATGACTACACAGAATATCCAGGAATGTGATTTTACTACTACTCAATTTTAGTTTACTTACTAAAGTCAATTTGAGGAAAATGTCTAGATATCAAAGGGTAGAATTTATAGCACAGATCAGTGCCAGACACCTTCACATTTTCTTTTAAGTTCAACATCGATGAGACGACACCACCACACAGAATAACATGTATGAGAAACACTGCACTGTACACAGAAGGGAAAGTAGTTGATATAAAACAAATCTAGGGGAAAAGATTTCTCATCATTTTGTCAACCTTAAACACACATGTAGAGTTGCAACAAGTGAGGGAAGAGGGGCTGTGCTGTGCTGATTCAGGGTATTTGTAACAATCCACCAAAGGGTAGAAAAAATTATTCAGCATTTCACAGGCAACTCTTTCCAGTTCGTGCTTTTGTTGGCTGTAGTACCGTTGAAAGGTAAGCGCAAACCAAGTCTGAAGGGTCCAGACATGACTTTGGCACTTTGTGACGAGTCATCAGGGACAACCACTACTTCACTGAGGTGAATTCAACAATGAACAAGGCAAGCTGTCTGTTCAAAATCTTCCCACAACTCAACAACATAAATCACTATTCAATTAGAATCAACACTGATTTTACGCTGAACACCAACAATTTAGTTCTCTCTGTAAATGTTTCTGTTCACATTTAAGTTGTATTGCTTCACAGATGTCCCTTGACAGTCAGACATTTCCTCACAGCTCTTGGAGACACAGAGGTGCGTACTCTCAGTATTACTGAGTTCCTGAGTCAAGCATTGTGCGTCTGTTCAAAGTCCCAAGTACTCTGCTAAGAAGATGGCCATGATCTTCGTGAGGTTCTCCACAGTGGGCCGGTGCATTCTTTCCTCATCGTCATCCAGTTTGTGCCAAAATGGGGGAAATGGTGTGGGAATCACGTGTAACACAGGAACACCTGGCAGATGAACAGAGAGAGAGAGAGTTAATCAGACAGGAGTCTGTCTCGCAAGCCACTGAAATAGTTTGAAGGAGAATAAGGTCAAGACAACAAGCATTAATAACAACAGAAATACTCCCAACCAATCCTTTCTTAGCTTTTACTTCATTGTTTTTTTTGTATAATTATTTATACTCATTTGAGAAATCTGAATGTTCTCTAATACTATATTGCATGACCCTTTTTTCTTGACTCAGTTTGCAAATGCAAACAGAAATCTAATGGCTATTACTTCGATGGTGCGTTTGTTCAGCTATTTACCATACATTCAAACCACAACATTATGCAACCAGTCACATGAGAGAACCTAGGGATTGCTCTCCTTATGAGAGGGTGGATAGTTGAATGGTGGACCTCTGTGAATGGTGAATCAGCATCTGTATACTGGACTGTGTGTTAGCATCTAAAGCAGGAGCCACACAGAGGCATGACTATTCTCATACTGACCCCTATGCAAGAAGGGGATATGGTCGTCCTGCACAGGGCCCAGATACACGTCCTTCCTGAAGTAGCTCTGCTCAGAGGGGTGGGAGAACAGCAGGCCCTGCCTGTGCAGTCGCTTCTCTAAGAGTGGGACAAAGACAGTGGGAGCAAAACGTTCATAATAAAACAGAAAATACTAATTATTTACAAGCAAAACTAGCCTAGTTTACCGCTTCTCTTTTTGATTAAAACGTTCATAATAAAACAGAAAATACAAATTATTTACAAGCAAAACTAGCCAAGTTTACTGCTTCTCTTTTTGTACAACGAATCTAACTGCAGGTCTTTTAAAACTTAAATGGATGGATGATTTTGTCTGATGACATTTCACACAGTATTATGAGGCATGCAATTTGCCACAGACTTGATCTGGTGAGTATACAAGAGCGGGTGATCACCTGCAGCTATGAGGCGGTCGAACCAGTGAGCTGTGTTGTCAAAGTGATTGACTATCAGTGGATCGGGCCCACCCAGCAGGTCCAGTAAAACAAATAGGTCCTGTGACGGTAAGGAGGAAATACTTGTTAATATGTCATTAACACCAACAACTAGGAATACAGTATTGAGTTTAAACAGAGACACAGATCTGTACCACTGCTTGCAGGAGGTTGGTGTGAGAAGAAGCGGAGGGGTGTGGCGTGCGGGCCATGCGCTCAGCCAGGTGGCGAGAGCCGTAGATAGAATCAGTGTCTGTCCACTCCTCGAATGCTTCTTCTCCGTCAAAGAAGACTAACTGAAGGGTCACAGCAGCCCGCTAGAGAGAGAGAGAGAGAGAGAGAGACAAAGACTTTGAACTTCAAAGACGTTGAAAATTCTTTAGAACACAGCTGCTCAACTGTCAGCTGACTACTTGCGGAGTGCTACGAAAGACGTGAATCCGAGGCAAAAAGGCCACTTTCCTTGACAGCATTCAAGTGAATGGAGCATTCTACAACATTAAGAAGAGCCGTGTAATAAGTCTGCATGAATAACCAAAATGATTGTGTACTGGAGAGTTTTAAACCGATCTGTGTTAATGTTTGTTTAAGACTGTTGGGTGACCAAAAATGGTTGGTTCTTGGCAGACCTGAGTGATTCTCTGTTTATTATCCATAGTCTGGCTGCAAAATGCACTTACTGCACATACTGCCTTTACACCAAAACTTGACTTGCCTTAATGTGTATATAGTTCTTTAGTAATATCATGTGTCTCTGTCCATATGTGCTGAAATGTTTTCAAGCACAGTCTGACTTAGTATAGACCATTAATGCCTACTAACAATGCTTACTGCTTTCCAGTAAGTTTAGGTCCTTTTTCATAAATAACACAAAGTCATGCTGAGGCCAAATTAGCAACAGTTGTAGGCATACACACTTCTATCATTTGTTAGAAATGTTGGCATAACATAACAAACAAAACCAGAAGGAGGCTAAGAATTATTACCAGACACATACAATAACATAGCAAACACCTGCCAATAAATAAACCCATTTGTGTGAAATTCGTCAACTTGAAATGGTCATACCTGTTGCTTAAGGGCACTCAGCAGGACATCGAGAACTGTGACCAGTTCCAGGATCATGGAGCAGGGAACAGCGGAGTCGCTTGCACCCAGAAACACGCGTTTCGGGTGTTTAGGGTCGGGGTGGAAGAACTTTGAGTCATAGTGACATGCCAGGACGAGGCGACGAGGGGCAGAGGGGTCAAGCACAGCCAGGACGTTGGTGAATGTGACCACGCCTTGCGGAGTGGGGGACTTGAAGGAGTCCTCCTCGACTGTCCAGCCCGTTATTAGGGATGCCAGCTGGGCCTTTATGTGCTGCAGGCAAATCACCATGGAAACAAGAACAAGAAAGGTAAGGAAATAGGGCTTCACCTCCTCAAAGACTGAAGACTCACCACCAAAAGTGTTATTAAGATCCAGAAATAACCGCATCAACAAATGTAAGTCCCTGGAAAAAAAGCCATTGCTGAAATCTAAGAGTTTCTTACTTGAGGCATTTAAATCTCAAAAATAACCTATGTCAGAAATAGATCAGATCACCTCAATTCATAACGGGATTAAAACATTTTAACTGTTTTTTCAAAATAACATAATTATCATGAGCCTAGACAGATTAAAAAAAAAAAAAAATGTTTTTATTTAAACCAAAGCTACTTACCGTACATTACAATAAGGCCTTAGGAAGGCTTTTGACTCCGGTCTCTTTAACTCCTGAATGTCTAGAGTATAGTCTCACCTGTCTCACAGCCTGGCTGCCTGGAGTTCCTGGGAGCCTCACTATCAAGAACGGTCTCAGATGTTTCTCCCACAGACGTGATATGTCTACCTCGGCAGCTAGCTTGCGCACCTGGGCCAGGGTTAACTTGCTAGCTTTATGATTGAGCTGTAAAGAAAAAGATGCGGTTAAGAGAACCCAATTGAAAACACAATTACACTACAGGGGGTGAGGGATAATGCTGATTTATACAACTTCATGTGACAAGTGATCTACAATATTAATTTTGTTATGATAGTGTCAGTGTATTTTTATGGCGATATCAGGGGTGTTTGTCACTATCAATGCTTCAAGAATGGCAGGCAGTCCACACACACATTTCAGTCTAGTAATGTGAAAAGTTTTTCTCATATGGTTGACAGATGAAGAAAATGTGAGCAGATGTGATTTTGTATAGCCGTTCTGAAATGTTGTGACACATATACCACATTCAAATGCGAATAAACCAAAGTGTCGAAAATAAAGGGTTGTGTGTTATTCCAAGAAGCTACAGCAGTGAACATCCATGTTTCTGCCTCTATGTTTGTTCCCCCTAAAAGTTGTGCTTAGGGTATGCTCGGGGCTATCTTGAGCTATGGGGGACGTTTCAAAGTAGAATACTGCAAATCACACATCAAGTAAAATGAAATCTCACCTTGTCTTTGGTAAGATCTGCAGCCAGAATTCTGGAGTCACTTCCCTCACTTGCCAGGTATATTCCCAAGACCATGGCAAGTGCAAACGCACCGCAGAGACAACCGACCAAAACCCGCATACGAGGCATGCGGACTTGGTCACAAATCGTACCACCGCTGCCTGTTTGTAGTGCTTTGTACCTAGAACTATTTCTGGCCATCTTGGCACACAGATGACTGACCAACTTTTTCTCCTAGAACACAGTACAACGGAAATCCGTCCTGCCCGCTGCAACCACTCGACTATACAAATACGTGTGCTTTCAACACGTCAGTAGAAAATGACAACAGGCCGCCAGGAGATTTGGGAAACGGAAAAGCCCTGCAAATCAACGGCATCTTATCAGCCATGTCAATTCCAAAGCCCCAGCCTTGCATTTAAAACAAATCATCAGTATTTTGAATTTCCTATTTTGCTATCTTATTCTTTTTTGCTATTCCAAATATCGCATACTCACTGTCATACTACATGCCCATGCATTGTAATAATAACGAGATCGACCATTCAAACCTTCAAGCCAAACGCTAACTAACCTTAGCTAGGAAGCCACTTCTCAAACAATTGCAACGTCTCTGAACCAAAACCTAGACATATCCATAGTGTTCTGATATGTTGTAGCTAACACGCACATGACTGAAATAATTTTAAATAAAAAGAATGGAAAACAGATGTCTAACAAATACGATTTTGATGCAACTGCAATGAAATCTCTTCTGAAGAGCCAGATGACTTCTTCTCTTCCTTTCCCAGCCGTCCAGACACCTTATTGGTGCATTGCTGCCTCCATCTGGTCAATGACAAGAACTAAACAAAATCTCATGGAATTTGTGTCATATTTTTATTTGTAGTCCTGTGCGGAACATTTACTAAAATGTTAGTCATTGCCAATTGCATTGGAAATATGTATAAATATTATGTAATAACTTTGCTGAATAATTAGAAGAAAACAAACGTCTGTCCTGTCAACTTGTTCAAATATATACTGAGGAGATGAAACACTTCGTTCTGGCTTTTTACAATCTACCTTCTTTGACTAAGGCCGGGTCTACTAGTGGGCAGGGGTGAGCAATCCCCACCCAAATTGATCAACTTTGAATATGCCACGTCATTCAAGTATGTAGGCCTACTTCGTGATCAAACCTGGAAGGAATTTCCATAGTATTGAATTGGATTGTACTGTATTGTATTTTATATATAAGCCTGTCCAAGTCCGCATGCCTCGTAATTTTAGGATAAATCCCATTCCACTACACACCAAATATTGCAGTGATACATTAAGTAGGCCTACATGAAGTGTCAATAAGTATAAGATATAGATACGTTAATGTAATATATTTTTGTGAAAAAAAAACACATTTCTGTGCAATGCCCACAATCAGTACAAGTCCAACAACCATAAACCAGAGCGTGACAGATACAGACAGACAGGGGCAATATAAGTGCCCCTCCTTCTTTAGAAGGCTGCCTAATAAGTAACAATACAATATACAATAGTAGCGCAATAATAAAAGCAAAGATATAAAAGTAATAAAAACATAATAGATACTGCAGTATTGCTTTAATGCACTGTGCACTCAGTAAAATAAGATTTCTAGGCGATTTCTAGTGCTTATGCTTTTCACGTGGCTATCCTTGTCATCTTTGAACATTTCCGGGTCCAATAAATAGGCGTGACCTGGTGGAGCCAGTGGAGCTCTCTGATTCGCAAAAAATAGCATGTCCCTTGTAAGAAAGACGTTGTTGATTGGATATGAGCTCAGTGTTTTGGTGATTCGCCAATGCGATTGGTTTATGATGGACTATGGGTGGGTAGAAAATTCCAGAACTACAGACTCGCATCTTTATGCTGCGCACGGTGCTTACTAGGTAGCAAACGTTAGCTGTTGTTGGATCTCCAGTGCGAGTAGTTCCTAGCTATATACAAGCTCAGGACAGACTGTGATACTTCGGGTGTTTCACGTGTGCAACTTGATTACGAAATATATACGCTAGTGGCGTTACTGCGTTTGTTAGACATAACTAGCTATCTAATCTGCTAAACTGAAAGTTAGCATTAGCATTCCTAGCTAGGATATAACGCTTAGTGAAATTGCCGGTTCTTTTGCCAGCCTGCTTTTGGCATATAACGTCAGTTATTAGCTAAATCCTTTTTCTTAGCCCACATTTCAAGTGTAAGCCTATATACCTTTTACCAAGGTAGCTAGTTATCTTGTATCTGTTTTTTACGAAACGTTATATTTTTCCCAAACGTCTGGGACGAGATCAGTTTGGTCAACAAAAGACATAAAGATGGAAGGTATATCAGTCATAAGTAATCCAACAGTGGATGTGCGTTTGACAAGTACAATGTCTGAGTTTGAATCAAACAAACGATTCAATCGGGGAATCACCATTGCAGAATTCAAGGTAAATATCCTCATCATGGTGAAGTTAACGAACTATAGTGAGAAATGCTTTAGTAGGCAGTGTTTATTGGACCAAATTATATTGTTACAAATGAATGGATGGAGCAACTGCTGGCATAGTTACGGTTGTTTTGTGGGCACGTGCGAACCGCTGGACTCAAATTCATGCAAATTCATGCTGCCAAAGACTTAAGTAGGAAGCCTTCTTTGTTATTAGACAAACTTTGATGTTGCTACTATGACTGTAACCTCTATGCAGATATAGAGGTAACGTTATGATATTTCTATGGCTTCTACCTGTCGCAACCCTGAGAGCAATCAATGTGACTTGGCAGACAACCTGCCGCATGATGCCATTGGCCACTCCCTTGTGATCATTAAGCCTTTCTTATTTTTTACTAAGGCTTTGTGTTTACCTTCACAGCTTGTTTTACTTTTTACATTTAAATAAAGTGAAATCTGTTTAAACGAGTGTAATATGGAGTATACCAGAGCTGACAGTGTGATGAGTACTTACACAGAGGATGGTTTTGGTACTCATTCAGATGTATGTCTTGAAGGAGGGATGAGCTCAATCAAAAGTTTAGTCAGCAATATTCATAACATCAAACGGTGGGCAGCAAGACTTCATTGGCAGCAAATGCAGTTTAAACTGGTTGAAAACAAACGCTTAGGGTGCATTGGGGTATCTTTTCTCTTGCTCCACCCACTAGGGATGCTTCACTTTCTATTGTCTATGTGTATTCCTGACTCGTTACATAGCGTTATCATCTCTGACTGGTCTTAATAGATCCGTCATCATAAACCAGACTCTTTCGCAAATAAGGTCAATGAAATATAAGTCCTTCTGTACATGTATAATGTTATTTTTGCTTGGGGCCACTAATAATGTCAATGAGATGTGGTTCTATCAGTGGTTTCTCAGTTGGGAAGCGTTTTCAATTATACTATCTTATTGGCAGGTGTATACAACTCCTTTATAAACTTGAATATAATGTTTTATTTGTCTATGTCCATCAGGCTAAGTTGGAGATGGTGGTAGGCATTCCATCGTCATCTATGGAACTCCAGCTTTTCAGCATCCAAGACAAATTTCTGCTGAAACTTGAGGATAATGAAGCTCTCTTTGGCTCGTACCCAGTGGACGATGACTGCAGGATACATGTAAGCTGGAACACTCAATTTCTTTACTAGGTTTTTAGGCTTGCCTATAGATCATTAAGGAACAGGACATTAAAGGTGCAGTATGGAGGATTTAGGGCAGTAGTTCACAATCCAGACAAAATGTGTCCGAGTGATCATCCTAAAGGCACATGTTAACTTTGCAATTTTTTAGGGTTTTTTTAACCCTGAGATGAGGGTAAACTCTCGGTTCCAGTAATGGAGGTAACATAAACTTTGGGTCAGTTACCATGGTAACTCTGTGAACCTACCCTACTCACTGGTAGGCTTTCTTAAAACAAACCCTGAGTTTCTCCCCATCTCCTTCCTCCTGCTGAGCAGCTGTTTGACATGGCATGTTCTTTCCTCGTTTTTCAAATCGATGTTGATGCAGAATTAATTAGCATAACCTTGTGTCCGGTGAAGATTTTGAGAACCCCAAATAGTTGTGGCCTCATTCCCTGATGACTACCTAATCGAAAGCCACTGTAGTTTCTCCTACACGCTTGAATAGGGAGAGGTATTCAGTTGGTTGCAATCTGCAGCCTCACCACTAGATGCCACTTAATTCTACATATTGCACCTTTAACCTAAAAAATTGAAATATTTCTGAGATCGTTAAAATAACAAAAACATTTTTGTGAATGTGTAGGTGATCGACCGAAGTGGTCAGGGTGCAGAGTTCAGCGATCTGTCGAAGGTTGAGAAGTTTGAGATAACAGATGACGCCTACGAGAAGAGAAGTGGTATGGATATCCAAACTCAAAACAGATTTTTATTGGGGACTGTACGATGTGGCCTGTCACAGATATAGTCGTCACCAACCTAAGGGGTTCTGCTGCTGCTTCATGTGTCACAGCATGCTAATTATATCGCCCCTTCTGATGCAATAGCTAATAATGAACTTTCTTCATTTCAAGGGTTTTGATCTTAAGGTTTAATCAGATTATTTACTTATTTTTCCCCCCCTCAGACTCTGTGCGCTCCTTTCTAAAGAAGAAGAAGCTTGGTAAGTTTAATGAAGAGGAGGAGCGGAAAAAGGAGGAGCTGAAGGAGGCAGCAGAAGAGAGGGAGAAAGCTGCGTGTGCTGACATCACCACTGGAAGTAGATGTCAAGTCAAAGTTGTTGGCCAGCCTACGAAGCTCGGCACTGTAATGTATGCAGGTAAGCAGGTGCGACCTTTCTCCATTGTGTTTCGGATTGAACAGGTTTGAAGAGCACAAGGGCACAATTTTAAAATTGCAGCAAAAGCTGCAAAATTAAGGTGTGAGCATATCGACTCCAGTTAGAAATCTTTAGTGAGCTGGAATGTAGTTATCAGTACATCTTTTGTAACTAACAATTGTCCTATTAGCTGTTAGCAGAGGTATAGCAAGACATTTTTTTTTTAGAGATATAGGGGTCTAAAGTCTATATGGAAACGACGTACACATGCGTATTATTACACAGACTCAAATGCTGGATCTCAAGCAGTTATTAAAGTCCCACGCGTTTTTTTCGTATAAGGATTTTGCTTTTAACAAATTCTAATTGGCAAAAATGCAAAAATACAACATAACAACCCTCACTAACACACCCTATAACACTGATATTTAGTTAAATCATGAAGTATACTCACTTACACCGAAGTCAAGTTTGATTGCTTTAAACAGGGTGCTGCAAATGGAAGACTTTTAAGCATCCAATATTGAAATATTGAAAAGATCTAAAGATGTGTGAAGGCGGCTGCTTGGTTCTGCGTTGGTGTCACATTGTTGCGCAAAATGTACTCATAGCAATTAATGCTCCCTTAATGGTTGCGGGTGTTGCCAAGCAATTCACACCCAGAACAATAGGCTTGCGTAAAAAATGGCACAAGTCTAGAAAAAGGTGCTGACGCACGCAAGACGTGAAAAGACGCAAAAGGGCCTCTTGCTTTTGCGCTTGCGCCTCTGAGCATAAACCAAGCTTAAGGCCTATGGTAACCAATAGCTATCATACCACAGTGGTGCCGTACTGTACCCACATGCACACAATATAAACTTAAATGACCGTGAAAATTTTGGCATATACATGTCATGCTGCTCTGGGCTCTGGGTGTAGGACATGGCATGATGTGTATTTGTTTGTGGTTTTAAGGAACGGCAGACTTCAAACCAGGCTACTGGGTTGGAATCAAGTACGATGAGCCACTTGGAAAGCATGATGGGAGGTATGTACTATGACACGTATTATAGCTGCAGGTTAAAAGCCTTTTATCTCTCATTTCAGTCATGTGTGTTTCTGTTTTTTTTAATGTGGAGTGTGTTTCAGTGAGGTGTCCTGAACCTCTAAAAGGTTAAGTGTGAAATCAAATCTGCGATAGTAGCCAGTTCCTTATCCATGGCTTTCAACAGATGCTTCGCCAGTAGCTTCCTTGAATATCGAAAGCGTGTTGTTTTGTCTTGCTGTTGTCTCGGCACTGACTGCACGTGTGTAGAGTGCCTGGGGAAGGTTCCAGCATCCAGTCATGATCAAGTCTCACTCCTACCCCCGTCCAGTGAATAAAAACGCAACATTTCCCATTTTGTAATGTGTCCAAAAATTCCAAACTACAAGTTCAATAGATTATGTTCATGGCAAAAAAACGAGCAGTCATAAGCCCTAGACCTACCAGTGAAATAAAGCGGATTGACTAATGGACAAACTTTCCTGTTTCGCTTCCTGTGATGTGATACATTGTTTACTTGCTCCCTGTATAGTTTTCACTTCTTTTTGTACTGAATACGTACCTACTAGTTAATGGTACAATACCCTGTTAGAATAAACAAAGGTGTTGAAAGAAGAACAAGAATAAGTAGTATGCCTCCACACACTATAAATATGTAGGGAAATTTGTGTCAATTAGCAATATGATTATGCACAAACCGTAGGAATAGCTTCCATTAGCCTCAGAGGAAGCTTTTGTTTGTGACTACATTTCTTTTATATGTTTGTTTTTTCTGTCTGTGTCTCAGTGTGAACGGGAAACGGTATTTTGAATGTGAGCCGAAGTATGGTGCCTTTGTGAAGCCCACGTCAGTGACTGTTGGGGATTTTCCAGAAGAAGACTACTTGGATGAGATATAGGTCAGAAATGGTCTCCTATCCAAGCCATCTGGCAGGGGAGTTGTATGCATGGAAGGATGCACTTTGTTGGAATTTTTGTTTGTTTCCTTGTTGTTTTTTGCTGGTCAAGAGCTTGCCTAGTTAAAACAAAAATAAATCTCAGTCCTTTGAATAGAACCAAAAATGTCTGACCTTGTGACAGATACATCTCTTTGGAAATCCGACAGGCAAAACCATTAATGTTAGAGCTGTGGCCTTTTTCTTTTTCTTTTTTTTTTTTTCAAAAATAAATCAATATTAATCTTTGTTTTATATGTCATAATAATTACACATGTTGAAGCCATTGTTTTATATGCGAGTGTGTGTCTCATAACCCTAGTGTGTTCTGAAAGTGGTCTGAGGGTGTAAGTTAACACAATTTCTTCTGTCATACTAACCCATGTTGGATTTACTGGAAGAATTGTGTGTGGATTTAGAGCAGGGCTGGTGGAAACATTTTGGGGCCCCTGAACACTCATCCTATATACTGCCTGACATGCTCCAGGGCCTCTGTACTGCACTGGTGCTATGGATAGCCTCTTCCTGCTATGCCACTGAGTAAGCTGTAGGGGGAGTAGCAATTGCATGACCACCTTTTTTTTCTTTTTTTTTTTTTTTTTATGCAGTCTTCAAGGTAGCACAAAACCTCATGATGTTCTAAGCAAGCATGCACTTCACGTGTAATGAAGCTGAAAATATGAGCTGTTTTTTTTTTTTGCATGATTGTTTAGACTGAACAGAAAATGTTCCACAGGAAAACCGTGCAAGAGTCCTTAGAGTCCTCTCTACTCCATTTATGGGGAAACAAATCTCTAGTTGATCGTTTTTAACCTTCTAGTAGTGTCACAAGGCTAACGTGTTCAGCTAACTGATTCAATCTTCGGAAACATGCAAGAATTGTAATGAGATTTGCGCAGAATTTTGATCAGGGATTCGACTTGTCAATATCAACGTGAGCATGATGTCAAGCCTTTGTGAAACTTATCACATGATTTCTATGAATGGCTCTACTACATTTTATTCCCCTCCAAAAAAAACGTTCCCTCCCCAAATCAATTAGATCCTTGTCCTGGCAGGTCTGGAGCCCAGACAGACCGGTCTTTGATACATGATGAAGACCTTGGTTTACTGCTGAGGTGACTCACAGCCACATCATTCATTAACTTTTATAGACATTAATTAACTTTGTCCACGATCATATTCATGATGCTGCAGGAAGGCAGTTAGACTGGTGTGCCTCTTCATGCACCCCATTTTGCACTGTTATCATACTAGCCACGTGACGATGTGTTGATGAATGGCAATGGTATTGAATGGTAATTTCGTTATAAAATATAAGTAAATGTTTCCTGCACTGTTGGCTAATTTTGCTGTAAGGACGGGAATATGTTGAAACTGAATTTGTTGATTTGTGAGGCCAATTTCAATCAACAGTATGGTCACATTGACTTGCATAGGGTCAATACTTTTTTTTTTCAATGATTTGCTGGGTTTGGGTTTAGAGCTTGTCTAAATAAATAATTCATGCCTCAAGCCTATTTATATCCTATTTGTTTGAATTGCAATTAAAACATTGAACATGCAGTTGTCTTGCCACATTGTAAATTAGTCTAAATTATATTGTTGTATGTCATTTGTAAGACAGAAGGCTGTGTAAGAAGTAAATTGAACCACCTCTACAGAGAAAACTTTAGAACTGAGTATTTGAGTTACCTAGAACTTGTGGAGGCCAATGGTTTGCATGGTTTGGTGATGAACAGTGTGGAGAAGAAAATATGTCAATAACATACTGTATATGCTTCTCCAGTTGCCCTGGCCTTGTCAGCCAGGGTGATTCGCGATAGGAAATAGAAGTTTAAAAAATGCGAAATTAAGTAAGTCTGGTTTAAGAGACAAATAAGAACATAAAGACTGACGTAGACAATGTGAGAACACATAAACATGTGGGAACAAGAATGAGCTCATCCATTTATCCTAGAGGGAAACATCTTCAATGTATACATTCTTTAGTGACGGCTTACAACAACGAGAGCTAAGAGTAGGGTACATGTGTAAGATTAACTGATTTTCCATCGGTCTGATTTCCACACGCAACCGCCCTCACAATCTCAAACAATTTAGTAAATTATTACAACTTATGTGTTAACATTTACTTCAACTTGTATTATTTTGCTGTAACACCAAAATTGCATATTCGACTGCAAACCTGCTTTAAAAAGAGGTTGGTTATTTTTTTGTTTGTCTGTAGAAGACTTTAAAGGACAGGCTGTAAATAAATGGACTTGCTAATTTGTGCAAAAGGTATTAAGTAAATCAGGGCTTAAGATTTGTTTTGTCATTAGATCAACTTTAGATGTTATGTCTTTCTCATGGCATAGCAGTGTGGGTTAGATATGCAGGCTTATTATGATCACAAAATCCCCAAAGACAATAAACAGGAGCACACAACGCTTACACAAAGTATATATTTTATTCCAGGCCAATTTTAAACGTATTATATAAAGAGTGTAACAGAACTTAAGGTCCTACCATACATGCACAAATATCTATTAAAAAAGAATGAAGAGATCATGTCTATGAATTTTATGTGCATTTAGGAACATCTACAATACAAATTGTTTACCTTGAGTGATTAATACACTAAAATAGTCCATAATTACTATATTCTGGAAGTTACATACTAACTAAGAACTGAAATCATGTTTCAGTGACAAATACCTTTTCTTACTTTAACTTTCTGTAGGCACAAAAATATCACCGCTGTACCAATGATTTATAAAAATCACTTTCCATTACATTGTTCTTTCCAACACTGATGTCCATCAACAATGCATTTTGCTATAGCTGCAAACAGGAAGCAAATGTCATTTCTATAGCAAAACATTTTCATCCCCGAATCACTAACATTTGACCTCAAGACAATGACGCTGCTGTTCTTTGTGAGTTAATATAAAAATCTGAGTAAATCTTGCAGCTGTATAATTGGTTTGCATGTCTGTTCAAATAATCACAAATATGCACCCACATCATTGAGACAAATAATTAATAAATGCAAAGGGTAAAATCACTATGTAAACAGACATTTCATAATACTCATATTCTCTGAATATAGGAAGCATTTGTGATACTGTCACCAGTGATCAGATGCTGTAGTGTTCTCACGCTCCAAATGTAAACTACATTTTGAATCTCTGGATTAATCAATAACTTGTTCTACACTTCATTCAACTACAGCCACTTAAGGAAGACAGGTAAGGGCTGTAGATGCATTAATATCTCCATTTGTTTGTACCCAGGCCATAGAAATTTCATTAGCTTATGTACGATGTATTCTGTGAAGAATATTACAAATAATTTGTTCACTGGTGTTCATAAGGATATGACTACACAAAACAAAAACAGTCTTTGGAAGCTTGGACAGAAAAATTCTTACAGAAGTCATAGCTAATGGTTTATACTATGATCCTTTAACACAATGGCCAGTCAAGTTCCAGCTAACTGCTACTCTACACCAATAACCATCATGACGTGCTCCGCTAACCAACATAAACATATCAGAACCATCTTCTTCTTAAAACTTCTCTTGCAAGGCGGTCATATCAGACAAGCTCTCCAATATCTTCTGCATTGTCTGGCAATGTCTTGTTTGTCCTGTAGTGTTTTAATGGATAGTGACATTTCTAGACATGTGAGGAGTATATTAGTAATTAACATGACATTTTAGCAACAGACTGATGGCAGAAAAGCATGTTTTTTTTCTTCTTTTTTTTCTTAAAAGCATATTAGGACAATAACTCAAATCCAATTGACTTGTCAGTTTGATCTGTTCAGTATTGTTTTTACGGGAATTATGTTCATAAAAAAAACCACTATATTTTTTGTGTTGTTAACGGTAAAGGCGGAAAAGCTCATCGATCTATACGCAATGCCCATAACTGATAAAAGCAGTACTAAAAAGATAACCCAGCAAATTAGGTTTAAATAAGACTGATATATAGAGGCTAAGCTTCATTTCAAAATATAACATCCCTAATTCCCAAAATACATTTTAATAAAACTTTAAGGAAGTATATTTGATTATTGAAAATAATGATTAGTAGTAAAAGAGTGGAGTTGCATGGCAGATGTTCAATACGACAAATATAACAATATAATGCTTTACACAGTAATGCAGCAATCTGGTACTGAATTCTCCTCAGAAATACAAAAAAAGTAAAAGACAACTGACTTGGATTGAACTCCTTGCTGGCACTGCCAAACAGGGGAACAGACTGCATCCTCCATAGCCTCGTGAGTTATTCAAATGATTTGGCCAAACATGACCACAACCTCACTCCACTTAACTTTCAGAAGTTCTGCCTCTCATCAACAAAGATCTTTTGGTTTCTCAAGAAATAACAATACAAAAAAATCTCAGATGAGATGGCAGACAGTACAGGGTAGTACAGGATATTAAGTATAGCTATCCTGACTTGTGTGTTTGTATGTGTGTGTGTGTGCTTGTGTGTTTGTATGTGTGTGTGTGTGTGTGTGTGTGTGTGTGTGTGTTCGTATGTGTGTGTTTATGTATGTGTGTGTGTGTGTGTGTGTGAGAGAGAGAGAGGTTGTATATTCTGAAGTGTTTTGCATGATTGTGTTTCTGTGTTCGTCTGAGGATGGCAGGCCGAGCAACCCGCCCCACGGGACCGAAGCACACATTTGGACATTTCTCCTTTCATTGTCTGTTCATGGGCCAGCCTTGAGGATACAGACAAAACGAAATAATATAGAAAAGAAGAAAAAAACGAGAGACCATAGGAATATAAACTCAATATCTCAAGTTTGGCCATGTGTGATGAATGACGAAATAACAAACTCATCCAGAGAATCAATTCTCATTTTTTTTTGTTCTGTTGTGAAAGCCATTTTAGGCGTCCTTCACAGAATTGACTCGGCATTAGTTCCGAGAGATAGAGAGAGTGGCGGCGGCGGCGGCGGCGTTGTCCCCATGGTGACTCTATAACCATGTGAGGAAGCTCTCTTTGTCAATCTTGGTAGCGGCCAGTACAGACTCCATGTCGTTGAGGATGTCAGAGCTGAGCGCCTCCTGCAGGCTGGGCATGAGCTCCTCACCTTCTACGGCCATGCTCTCCCCCTCCAGCGTGCCCAGATCCACGTCTGTGCCGGGCATAGCATCCAGGTAGTCAGGGAAACGGTTGGGCTGTGTCACCATGGAGGCAGGGCCCAGGGAATCATCTGATAATGCAAAACATGAAGGCTTGGTCACATCGAGTGTATCAAAGACATCAAAACACCTGATGTTATCAACTTGCTAGTTTCATCTACTGTCTTTGCATCAGTTTTTAGTACATTTTAAGTTAAAAAAAAAAAAAATTCTTATGAGTTTATTGCTATAAAATAGTGCCATTAAAGGGATTACTGAATAAATACACATGGCACCAATATCAATACACAAATACAGTAGGTTAATAGCATCTATAGGCAGATTGAGGTTAAAATAAGTTAGAAACCCATTGTCTGAATCATGATAAGTGATGAGTCTGACTCATGGTAAAATGTGATCTGGTGCAACTGTTCCAGGGGAACTTACTCGTCTCCATCTCATCCACACTGTTGAGGAAGTCGTCTGGAGTGCGGGGGACACTGTAACTGCTCATACTCAGGCCGCTGTCTGTGCTTTCATCACGGGAGTGGTAGGTCCCACTGCAAACACACACAGCAAAGCAAAGGGCACGTTATCAGGGGATGAAGCTTTTAATACTTGTTCTTTAACCTAAAATAAATCAAACTGAACCAAAATGACCTTACATTCTGGCCCAGATCAATCTTCATAAATTACAAAACCTCTAAACAATTTAAACCGGATCCAGAATAAGTCACTTTAAAGAGACTCTGACAGAGACTAGAAGTCCCTGACAAATACAATAATAATTTGAGGAGGACCGATGACAAATATTAGCTGACTAACTGGCTATCTAGTGGTAGCGGAGTGAAATGTGCAGGGCAGGCTAGACTGAGGAGAGGTAAAATGAATGAGGCCATTGTGTGCATGTAGGCCGGTTGGGGAAGGGGTTGCAGGGCAGACTGGCCTGTTCACAGACGAGACCAAACTCTGTACCGTTTGCCCTTGTTAAATAAGGACTGTGATTAAACTCACTGGGGTTTCTTTATACCTCAGCACAGGAGGAGTGTTTTGAGTGGCAACCATACTCTAGTTTGCTGAGCCATACTTGTTTGAGTCCTTACTGGTGCCCAAGGCACATGAGGCCATATGAAGAAAGAAAAAAACATGAGGCCCGATTCTAGTTGATTAAATAAACAAGCACTTCACACAATGTCCACTAGATGGACATATAACGTGCTCCTGACCCCAAATGATTCATTGCCATGTGAGGGTTTGTAAAGGTTTATGACTGGATTGCTAGGCACGTAAAATTGAAACGTGAGCACAGTTCATTTAAGTGACTGATTCTGGCTAAAATTAAATTTAAGATTCAGAAAAGCTTTCAAAACTTTTATCAGGCCAAACTTCTTTATTAGGCTACGACTCTCACCTGTTGAGGAATGGGTCGGAGCTGTTGGTGGTCATGGTCCTGGCGTCCTGAGCCATGCCCGGAGAGGAGATGGGGTTCTGGGTGCCTGGTCCATCCTGCTCCATGCTGACGGGAAGCTGGTTTCTCAGAGCCAGTTCCTGCGGGTGCAAATGCCATGTTAAAACCAAACAGTTCCAGGACAAACGTAATACAAATACCAATGTTTAAGTTTCCTTGTTATTCAATCACTGTGCGCACAGACACCGTCAGGGATAGGAACCCACTTTCCAGTTCCCGGCAACCAACATGTGAGAATCAACAGCCTGTCAGAAGAGTGAGAAAAATACACAAAGGCCCTTTGGGAAGAGTCACCGCTGAAGAGAAGTTACAGTAAACTTAGAATTGAATATTTCAAAGACACAAACGCTACTAAAGCCTGATCTAGACATTGGAACAGGAAATATCCCTCTCTAATGAAGTTCTCCATGTTGGTGTGGAATGCATCTAGTAATTGCAATATGCTGGGGCCCTCTTCCCATATCTTTGAAAAGACAGGTACAACAACGGATTCAAAACCTGGACACTGGACAGTATACGGATTTAGGATTTGTGCATCTCTGCCAAAGGTCATTGCTGTAGACATCTAGTTGTACCAAAAAAGGCCTACCTGACTTGTTTTGACTAAACAAAAGGAAACCGTTAAGAATCTAAAGAGCCATAACAATTAAGCGTGGTTTCTGGCGAGACGTAACTGAATGCAAGTACAAAGCCCATCCCTGGCCATGAAGTAACAAATCTGGTTTCCATTTCAACGAACGATTGTGAAAGACATTTTCTGTAAACATCCATAATGACACTACAAGCAGGAACATGGTGGTATGGTTTGTAAGGTCACGTTCATTAAAGTATTACTTAAAGATCACCAGAGAGATTACATCACTGCAATTCCTTACAAAATGTACTTTATTATAGTACATCCAGAACTACATTATTTAAAGAGACAATGAGTGGGATGAGTAATATGGGACTATAGACCAACTAGAGTGATTCATTCAAAGACCCCCAACAGATTTCCAAGGAACAAAAGCAGGTGTCTTTGACTGGACACAAGCTTTTAGCTGTGCTTACTGACCAAAGCTTTCTGAACAGCTTGTAGTTTCTGAGACACCATACCAGTGGGTCCCTGTACCTTTGATCTGTTTAACTTCCAGCACAGGGGGCATCGTACAGAGCACTCTACCCATCCCCTAACAACTCAACCTGCTGTCCCTTATATTCCCTACTCTCCAGCCCTCTGCACAAACACACAAAGTCTGGGTATATATCACGCCCATTCCTTTATAGAAATGTCTTCCGTCATAGTAAACGCAGCTCTTTCAATGGAACATTTCTGTGTCAGGAGGCAAACATAGCTGGCAAACACACCTCTCTTAAAAGAATGAATGGGCATAGGTTTCCTCAGGTTGTTAACTGCAACATGTTCAGAACTAGTTTTGACAAGGCTCCCGCACAGCTCAGGGGTCCAGGGTAGCATTGTAATCCAGACATAATTATGTCTCTGAGTGCACTTGCACAATCAGAATGGCTGTTTGCATTACTATGACAGCTATATTTAGGTCATTATAAACACTGAAATATTTCACCTAAAACATCAGCCTCAAGGGGAAAGCCATTTCAACCTTGCCCTACAAAATGAACATGATTTCATAAACCTAAAATACTGTGTTTAAATCACAACTCTGTTACATAGCTCGTTTCTGTGGCTAGTGGGGGGTGCTGACCTGGGGTCTCTGCCTCAGCAGCTCCTGGTGCTTGAGCCTCAGTCGCTCCTTCTCCATCTGGAGCTGCTGCAAACGCATCTGACTGTTGCCTCCCAGCGTGCCTCCCTGGGGGCTGGAGGGCAGCGGACCTCCCTGCTTCACAGGCGTGCCCTGGGAGAGGCGCTGCGGGTTCATAGCTGAAAAAGAAGGAAGGAAGGAAGGAAGCAATATCCATTAAGATCTGTGGGTTAGCGGTTGCTATATCTCATTACTGACTGACCGTCAGATGAGTGTGGCTAGATAATTCCATAAGCATAGGAGCCAACAAAACACATTTTCAGTTCATGGTCAGTTCATTTTATTCAAGACAGTGAAATGACAGTAGGCTAGTACACGGTTGTGTTTTACATTACAAATATATAGTCGGCTTTGTGGCCCCATGAAGTGCATTCATCATGTAAGATTGACTGAGGAAGTAGGCATCCTGATCTAAACAGTAGGTAAACCCTGAAAAATCATCCCAGAGTTATCCACATCAAGCGGTTGAAGATAAAAAAAAAAAAAGACATCGACTGTACACCAGCCCCAAAGAATTAAAAAAATAACATGTTACAAGGCACCTTTTGGTCAGGCAGCTGCCCTCATTCCTTAAACCTTGTAAGCTTCAACTGTAAGGTAAAAGCTTTAGCCTATGTGCTTGCGGGGTTGATCAGTTCATTCTTATAGACTCTACTAGAATTAATCCTATTCACAACCCAACAAGGCCCCACTGCACAGTGCATAACACTCCCAATCTTCATCATAGATATGAGCTGGTCTTGCACATCTGACAAATAGTTTTTCACTCACTTTTCATCTACTCACCTACACTTTCTACTGGTCATGGATGAATTTGGTACTGCATCTAGTCATCATCAAATATTTGAAATATTATAAGTATCACTCACTGAACCTTAATTGTGCTACTCACAGTAACCTTGGCCTTGTGGTGATGTGGTGATGAACTGGAAACATCCAGTCAAGAAATTCCAATCAATCAAAATATCTCCATTTAGTCTACCAATTTGCTTGAGCTTGATTAGACATCTAAGTAGTGTTTGTGACGAGAAAGCAACAAAAACCCCACAACACACCTAATCATTCCATCTGTGTTTGGGCTTTATGTTGTAACAATAATATTTGGGTTCTATTATTAACTGAGGCCTTCAGCATGTTCTCAGCAGCGGCCATGGTTAGGCTCCAAACATAAACAGTGCCGTCAGTGCAAACAGTTTGAATCTGACATTAACACTCATATTTCATATTAGGTCCCAACATTTACTGGCACCGAGGTCAGAAAAGTTAAATGTATCTTGATAGGGCCTCCAATATCATCACTATAAGAAGCACTGCATTCATAGCGTTTTGACTAACCAAAGTTCCAACATTTAACTTAGACTTAAATTATACTTTATTAGGTTACACAGGGGACACAATAACTCAATCAAGTTTTATCTAGCTGATGGATTCAGATTCATGCTGAGATTCATTGACATCAAATTTCAGTTTCATCTTTTTGATTGTATCGATGTGCATTACAAGATATGGTACAAAGACATATACACTGATGCTCTGATACTATGGTCTCAAAAGCTTGAAGATGTCAAAGAGGTGTTATGAATACAGATGATCATGAAATTGCGTAAATTGTTTAAAACTTAACCCAGAGCCCAACTTTTTTTGTGCTTGCATTTCATTCAAGTGCCTTAGCTGTGATATTAGCATTTTTATGGTTAGCCAAAGGCTTTCCTACATGTCCCAACACCCTCTTTTGTTATGTTTAAGATTGTCTGTCTGGAGACACGCCCAAGGCAACTAAGCCAACTCCCCTTATTCAGAGACATGTGTTAACACTTCCACTAGCAAAACCGGTTCTCCTGGAGATAAACACTAGGTCCAAGACTCTCCCACTCAGTTTCTTTAAGTGACTCCTCAGTTCCTGTTGTGCATATTCATCCATTTCATTATCAAAACTGTACTGGGTGGAAAGACAAAGAGGGACAAAGTCACCAAACTTGCACCTGAGAAGGACAGGTGGTTTAGTGCTACAGCCAAACAGAACAATAAACTTGCGCTCCCACTTCTGAAGTCTTGATTTTCCACATCTCCAAGTGGTTACATCAGTATAAACTAGTGAGTCATGTCCAACATGTTTAAACTATGTCTAGGGGTTCTTATCTCAGGCCATATTATTTCGTATCTGGGGACGATACAACAACAAAAGTTTCTGTTTGGGCCTGAATATTGTTTAATAGGCCTGCACTTAAGATTTTTGCATAATAATAAAATAAGTAAACAATGGATGATCGGAGGCCTCTGATGGTATGGGGCCCCAAGCCATAAGCCCAGCCGGTAACCTTGGCCAGGGACTCATACATGTACTATTACAATGACTCAATTCAAGCTGTAAGGGCTGGATGGAGGAGCTTCATCTCTTGCCTGAGAGGATGCAGAACCTCATTAAAACAGCTGATGACAGACAGCACCGGAAAGACAGAATTTCCTTTGTTGCCCAGTGGTGTTTACTAAGGCTCCTGGAAGTGATACTGCTTGGGCTTCTAAATGTGTTCGGTAATGCTTAGCACACACCAGTGGAAATAGTTGTTGTATGACTTGCGGTGGAAGAACACGTTTTGGCCAAGAGGTCTGATCGCGGCAAAACTGCCTTTTCCTACATCATCAAGTTATGACATGATTAGATTACTGTGATTGGTATGGAACATGCAGAAGGTGACTTATAATGTTTCCTTCAAGGGAGGATTTTTCCAATATTTTTCCAACAATATAATATGCTACAGTTCAGTGAATTCAGCTATCGACATTTTTCGCTTGTTAGCAGAGGCTAAATAATTAATCTTTTAAGGGCTTTACCATGTCAGTCGCTCTTTGATTTTATACATATGAAATTTGAAACTACGAAAAAAATAATTATCTTTTATATAATATCAAAAATATTAAAGTTAAGTTTAGTTTAAAGTTTCTGTATTAAATAAACAAAACTAAATTGACGGCAGACAACAAACAGAATTGTCAGAGTAAGAAGTTATATAACGAGAGGCAATCCCTTGCAGATGCCTGAGGGATAGTGCGCTAGTCCTCCCGGCTCTTCCATCATCAATCAGCAGGCTAACACTATCATACTGTGAATACAGCACCACTTAGGAGGAGCCTGGGAACACTGGGATAAGCCCTCAACCCATTTACCAACACTGTGTGTACCCCTCCCCCAACACACAAACCTCACACCCCTGTCCCACATAATGCCTCTTCCACTCACACAAACAGACCCTCACCTCTAAAATTACCCCACGCTTTCACACACAAGCCAGCCCCCATTCTCTCTCTATTGCGTTACACTGTGGGAGTGTGTGTCTTTTCTGGGCCTTATCTCCCGTAGATATGAGACCACTGTAGCTGGCTTGTAGCTCACTACTGAAGTAGCTCTTGGAACTGCACCGCTTACAGCCACATACAGTGTGGTGATACAACAACAACAACAACAACAACTGAAGTTTTGCAAGAACAATAGAAGTCAATTCTAGACTCTCCGAGAGTGAATAATCTTTTTTGGAGGAGAGGGTGAAGGGGGGGATAGCGCGTGAGAGGAAAAAAGAAAGAGAAAGAAAACAACACAGTATCCAGGCAGTCAGTCTTGCGTATTTGGATAAGCCACAAGGGCAGGTTCACCCCTCGGCCATTCTAGACATGAGAAGGCTTGCTGAAAAGAGAGGCCCTGAGCAGGGAAACTGCAGCGAGGTAGGGAGGGAAAGATCCTCTAACGCACACAGAAAGCACAGGTTGGACCGCCCCGCAGTAATCTTGTTCACGCTCTGCTGTGACACGACGAGCTAGCAACAACAGACTTTATCGTCACAAATCTCAGAGCATGCACAAGGCCACAGTACTACAGTGCAACTGTGTTTGCGAATGTCAATCTGGAAAAGAAGGCAAGGGGGACTGACTTGACGCACTGTCCTGGTCCCACAACTGCTAAAGGAGCTCCTCTGATGCCTAAGTCAATATTGACTTCTGACTATTACTAGGGTTTAGAAATGGTCCTAACCAGGATATCACATTACCAGAGGGAGAGATAAGCCACTGAGAAGGAAACAAGCAGATTATACAAAAAAAGGCAGTCCAAGGCAGATTTTTTCAGACACAATGCAGTCAAAATAATGCAGATTTTGGAGCAGACACAATTTGAATCGTTGTAAATATATGACAGTTAACGGACACTGCCAATATTTCTAATGCATCAGAAATGAATACAGGAAAACAACTTAAGTGAATTCTGGCTAAAATGTTTCAACTAAACAAAGCAAAAAAACTAGACAACTACATGGCTGTTTCAAAACACATTGTTTATAGATTGTTTCCTTGAGCCTGGTAAGGACATAGAAAATAGTGGTAGAGTGAGTCCAACTTTGGTCTGGAAAAAATCAGGAGAATGTTTGAAGGCCTAGCTTGGCAACAAGATCCCATTCTGAAAACAGTCTGACCACAGTTAGCAATAGCCACCAATGATCTATCTGGGGATTATTGGAACAGTCATTGTTTTTCTGTCTCCCTATTGTTTTGCTACAGAGTGATATCAAACAAAGAAAACTGTTCATGTGCTGTTCTTCTGTGTGTCTTTATTTCAAAAGCCTCTGCTTAAATGGCGTCTGCTGGGAGTGAGTGCTGTAATGACTCACTGCTGGCTCACAAGTACACTGGAAAAGATGAGTGCTTCGCAAAGCTGACATCACTGTGCACCCACCAGCAAGGTGCCAACTTCGGTGTTCAAGTGTTATGATAGCAGAGGCAGAGAAAACAGCAGCACATGACCGATAACTGCCCAGGTCCTCTCATAGATCCCTACGGCATTAAGCACAAGGCGACGGCTTTCTGTGAGCTCAAGACCTTTTGTGTTCATTAGGATACAAATGATATAGCGCTGCTGCTACCTCCACGTTGTAAGGAGCTAAAACGTTGTTTTTTTTCTTCACATAGATCATTTTGATAGTTGTCCTTAAAACTTGCAGCCTATTTACTAAGCTTTCTCTTATATCTCAAATATCATTTATCTGTCAAAAATTCTAAACCACAAGCTTTTATTTCAGTAAAACATACAAATATTACTGTGTTTCCGTGACAGCAAAAGTTGATCAGCAGTTAACTGGACCTAACACTTTGTTATGTAGATGTTGATGATGCCATTCAGTTACACACATGAGCTAGCTAGCTAGGGAAACTTTTAAATGAACGGTTTGAATAGCAGTGTCCAATTTACATGAAATTATAGCTATTTATCTAGCTCATGTTACAGTCTCCTCAAAGCAACTTATAAAATGATAATAGGACCCGGGCAGAAACCCTCAGGGTGCCTGTGCAGCTTCGCTGTGTCTGGCCCCCAAAAATACACAAGTTTAACTTAATTAGTTCATGTTAACACCCAAGAAACTGCCAACTGTGAAGATGGTTCCCTAACATAAAGATTGCTAGGGTAGTTCATAGCTAGGGTAACTGCATGAGACCTCTCGTGTTTGCACGTCTCGAGGAGGTTCACACTCTGGTTCATCCCCTTAAATACAGTCAGGTGGGAATACACAACACCCGTGACTTATCCGTTATGGAAGACTGAGTGGGAATGAAAATGTGTCATCTATCCCGTGTTGTTTTTACCTTATTTCACTGATACACTAACGGGTTTCATATGGGAGCGGGGCTTTAACAAACACGTTGCCGAATCTCCTGCTTTGTGGAAAGGTTGTGTTAATCACATCTGAGTCTTCTGAAGGGATTAAGGCTATTCTGTTAGTCGTGCCTGACACCAGCCCAAGAGCTAATTAATTTTGCTTTGGTCAGTCTCCTCAATCCCTCACCCCTTGCCGACTTCACCTAAAGGAGTCAAACGTGCAACTTTGAAGGGATCTGCCTGCTGTTTTCACCAGGCATTTCCATTTGTAAGCTGGAGCCCTGTCTCCGTAAATGTCTATTAATGAGACAGTCAGCAGGACTAACTCTTTCCAGTGGTTTAGCTCTTTTGTTGTGTGACAAAAGTGTAGCATAGTAATCTGCTTTGGAATACACATGTATTGCTCCAGAGACAGAGGGCTGAGGTGTGTGTGTTCGTGTGTGTGTGTGTGTGTGTGTGTGTGTGTGTGTGTGCGTGTGTGTGTGTGTCTGTGTGGACGGAGAACAGAGAGTAGTTGAAGAGGGGGATGATTTCAAGTTACCACAGTTCAAAAGGTCAGCTGAGTGTTTTATTGCATTGCCTCTGTCTATGGAGCAGAAAGCTATAGCCCCAGTGAGCGGATATGAGAACTAAACAAGACTAATTTTATTATTTCCTCTACAGTTAATTTATTCGCTCATCATTAAATCAATTAATCAAAATTATTTTGAACTTTGCTCATAAAATAAACATTGTCATCCTGTCTATCTAAAAATGCAAAATGCTAAGAAGAGAAAGTAATCATATTTTACAACTACATTTTTTACCATATATTCCGAAATATGGAAATTCTGCATCCACATGCTGCACAGGATGTCTTAAAAGAAACCATATGGGATGTATGACTCCTTCATTATGACAGTGACAGAAGTCTAGCACTGAATGTGTTTAAAACTCAGACTCTGTCTCTGAACTAAAGCCCTCGCTCAGTTGTTTTCAAGAGATCTCACCAAAATATGGCAGGCATAATTGACAGATGTCTGCTACAGATTACTATTACAGTTGCACCAGAAATACCCTGTGATTGCATCACCAAGCGGACCGTTTTTCACAGTATAAGTTACATTTGGCCTCAAACAAAATGCATGGAGCCTGTCTTTAGTGTATGTGTAATGTAAATAGTGTATGTGAGTGTGTGCTTATGCTTGTTTCTCCCGCACTACAAAAGGAAATGTAGAGCATTAGAAGGGGCCTTTAGCGCAACCCACTCCTCACCTCCTCTCACCATCTTAAAGAGTATGGGGGAACCCTTTCCTCACCTCCTCTTACCATCTTAAAGAGTACGGGGGAACCCTTTCCTCACCTCCTCTTACCATCTAAAAGAGTACGGGGGAACCCTTTCCTCACCTCCTCTTACCGTCTTAAAGAGTACGGGGAACCCTTTCCTCACCTCCTCTTACCATCTTAAAGAGTACGGGGGAACCCTTTCCTCACCTCCTCTTACCATCTTAAAGAGTACGGGGGAACCCTTTCCTCACCTCCTCTCACCATCTTAAAGAGTACGGGGGAACCCTTTCCTCACCTCCTCTTACCATCTTAAAGAGTACGGGGGAACCCTTTCCTCACCTCCTCTCACCGTCTAAACGAGTAAGGGGGAACCCTTTCCTCACCTCCTCTAACCATCTAAAAGAGTACAGGAGAACTCTTTCCTCACCTCCTCTTAAAGATTACAGGGGAACCCACTCTTCACCTCCTCTCACCGTCTAAAAGAGTAAGGGGGAACCCTTTCCTCACCTCCTCTCACCGTCTGAAAGAGTAAGGGGGAAGCCACGCATCCCATTGGCATTTCCCTTTCTGCCCCTCCCTGTCTTTCCCTCCCTGCTCACTTTCTCTGTCTTTCTCTTCATCTTTCTTTTTCTCTCGCTGTCGCCACGCCTCTCCCTGCCCCCTCTTCTCAGCGCACACTGAAGCTCTTTGACAGAAAAGGTCTGGAACAGATTAAGAGCTGAACCACAGAATAAAGAGGCCTGGCAATGGTTCAGCTCTGTCTGGAAGTCCACTGGAGGAGGAGGAGGAGGAGGAGGAGAAGGAGCTGCTGAGCTGCTCCGAATCTCATGCAGGGGGAGAGGGGGGGGAGACGGTGAGGTGGGGTCGTCCTGCCCGCTTAAAGGGGCTCTGTCACTTTTCAGCTCGGCTGAGGTGCAAACAGCAAATTAAACTTTAATGAACAACATGGACCCGCATATCAGCGGACACAGAGGAACCTTCACCTCAGTGCGTTTGAGCAGTTGAACTCAGAACAGGTCTCTGAATGCAAAATCCGAATGTGGACGAAAAGGCCTGGTCAACATAACAAGAGTGTTTCCCTAAAGACCTGTCTGTGCAGAATATGGGTGAATCCCCCCTCCCCAACACAGGCACACACACACACACACACACACACACACACACACACACACACACACACACACACACACACACACACACACAACCCCAGCTCAACCCTAACCCTGCCCATTCTCACATTCATTATGTGCACGACTTGGTGCCCTACTAGACCTGTGCATTAACTTGTAAATCTTCAAAGAGCCTCACTATTGTGATCTGGCTTTGTCTGTGTAGCTGCTAGGATCTGCAATCTCCCACCACCAGAAAACACTACAGATGACAACACTTTAGCAATGCTATAATCAAACTTAGAAACCACATACCTTAAAAAAGGTACAGATTCTCTTACGATTGTATTTGACCGGAAAATAGGCCAGGATTTAGAACAGCCAAAGAGAGAGAGATGGGAAACCGTATTGTGGACATAATATTTACATTATAATTGTAAAATATGGTGACACTCCCAATACATTAGTGCATCGTTATTTTTTCATGTGCACCATAGTTGTGCATGTACCAAATCTGAATGTGTGGTCATGCCAAATGTACCAGCACCACACACTATTAACTGTTGTGCAGCACTGCACATTCATTCACACATCTATATGTGTATATTTGTATATATATAGTTCTATATATATGTATATATGTATATATATGTATATTTGTGCATGCTGCTCAGATATGCACTGGATATATTCTATGAGGGATTTAGAGAATGAGCACATAAACACATACTTTGGCACGTTTTTGTGCATTCTTTGTCAGTATGGTTCTTGTTACACCAAAGAGCATTATGCCAATGAAGCACAGAGTAGCGTTTTTATACCACTGAGAACTGGAACACAACACACTGTGAGAGTGGCGCTTCCCTTGGGAACAGCTCTGTGATGTGATGGAGGCACCTCGAGCGTGAGTAAATCAGAGTGACATAAGCAGTTACCTTCATTTCTGTAAGCTTTACTACCACACAGAGGGATTAACTCATACCAACAAAGAGAAGAGAAGAGAAGAGGAGAGGAGAGGAGAGGAGAGGAGAGGAGAGGAGAGGAGAGGAGAGGAGAGGAGAGGAGAGAAGAGAAGAAAAAAAGAAAAACAGACGAGAAGACAGAAAGATTCAAACTACAATAGCACCAGGGCTGTAAATAATACGAGTTTTGAAAAAGAAAGCAGAAAGCCAACAAAACTGCACAGCTAGAGTAGAGAAGAATACCATATCGCGCATCCAGTCTGGGGTCCAACCAAGAGGTGGTCTTATTCTTGTGGTTGATGTAGTAGATCTCGCCCTCTGGAGTGATGGCCTGTTCCCAGCCCTCAGGAAGAGGACCTGAGGAAAAGCAATATACTTAAGGCAAGGGATATTTTTGCCCATGAATGTTATACTGACTATATACAAATTTTAGGTGGCTGAGAAAGTGTCTGTCAGTCTAACAACATCAGTAGAAAGTGAGGAAGTAGAATCCTCCCATTCCTTTACATAGACACAATCCCCTGTATTAACAAAGAGGATTCTTGAACTGAAACCAGATTAGCAGTAGCAAATTAGCTACGTCCTATAACTAGAATCACCAAATCCCAAAGGGCTATACCACAGTTTCTCACAGTGATTTAAACATGACAATAATTTGAATATTTAAATGTGCAAGACTATGCTACAACCACAAAAATGTAATGTCAAAAATTAAATGTCATATTATTATTATTATTATTATTATCATTAACAGTGATAATAATGCATTCTTTATACGCCTAATTATAAGTACGCCTATTCGCCTAATTAGAAGCACTGACTGACTGACTCTTCCGGCAACAAGATACAAAGGGGCCAATTCAATATGCAATTACATTTTCAGTAATATTTTACAGTTACATTTCTTGCTTGATTATGATTGGTTTCCTGGACTGTTGGACTCAAAGTCAGTTCCTTTACGAGTATTGCAAAACACTGTTCAATAGACACAGACTCTTTAAGGCATGTGGCTGATTTTGGCTTTTGAACCAGGGTCGAGACAGTCCTAAAATTGGTGTGATTGCTGCAGTAGTAAGTACTATCCGAGAAGATGATTCAGAAGGCAGGTCTTTCTGGTATAGACCATGTAGTCTGCCTGACTTCATCACCTAATCAGTTGCTCTCTGTGCATAAATGCAATCATGGGCTTTGCTTTGAAAAACTGGGGATGCATTTTTATGTGCATTTAGATGGATAGACTCATGGAAAATACCACAGAGGTCACAAAGGTGCAGGGTGGTATAACTCTATCCCGGGTTCTGTGACTTTGATTTGTAGTCTCTATCTTGGCATCCATGATGTAAGTTACATCCCAATCCAAATATCTTTCAGTATCTTCCAGTGGAATGCCTCCAGACTACAGTGAACAAAACAGATGTCGAATGGTAGCCCCTATGCTAACCAAATTGACCATTTGCAGCGATTTGCAACCTATTATGAACTTCATAACACATCACAATATCCAACAGAGTTTTCCGCAATCATGCAGAATAACAGGCGGGTGAGTGAGTTACAGCTCCAGCTCCTGCTCCAGCTGGCCACCATGATGCTTTTGCTGTGCAACCCACTGGAAAAAAAGGGAAGCAGCGGGATATTTGTGTGAGCTATTTGTTATTTCCAGCACTGAAGTTTACTCCATCATCCTATCTGCAAAACCGTCCCTACATCACTATACGTTGTTGTTCCAAAGGCAATAAACAGCTATTTCAAACTATTTCTTTAACAGCCAGATAGCAGCCATTAGACTGTAATGCTCCCTCAATCCCACCAGTTCAGTATTGTGTGCACAAAAACACAGGGTGGCTGAACCACATAAACAGAAAGGCTTTTTTCCAAGGCAGCAAACATTCTAGTCCCTAGAGAGTACAATAAATAAACAAGACACTGCATTGGGTCAATTCATTTATCTTGACAACTTAGTTGTTTTACATATTGCACATAGAGCCTATAATACATATTCCCAAGTCCTTTGATACAAAATAAACTGTTAAGTGCCTCTGTTATGTGGACTGTACGTACTTCGTCCTCAATGGTTCTTTTAAGAATTGAGAAGTTCGGGAGACATGACGATCCAATTTCTTCAACAACCACTGTAATCTCACCAGCGAGATGTTACCTTGAAAATATCACAGGCTGACGCAAACCTTCAAATTCGTACTGGCAAAATCCAGGCAATTCCGAAAAAACAAATCTTCAGGTGATATCCCCCCAAAAACATGTATAATCCAAGTGCCTGCGAGGCATACCAAGAAAAAAATAGTAATCCACAAGAAAAGTATAATTCCATGTTGAAGGGAAATTGGTGTCTTCAGCTTGACATCCAGGCCCAACGTGCAAACATTTAGGTGTCCTTGCCTGCCTTCACCCCTACATTTCAAACCTAGCACCCTTCACAGCTGGCCGCCTGTCAAATCCATCTTGCCAATCAAACCCCTTAAGTACCCATGTTACAGAATGGGGTCAAGGACATACAACAGGCATTAAAATAACTATGCATTCAAATATAAACGTAACATACTCATAGCCCATGCTCAGTATAATATACTTCAAGTGACATGTATAATGTCAGTTTCTACACTGTACAAAAAGTAAGTTTTGGATATACAAATGGATATGGCTAATGTACTGGCAACAGCATCAGCACAGGGGGTTTGGCGTTGGGCCCAGGTAATGAGGAGACATCAGCCATCATGATGTGGTTGGATGAGCTGCAGATGACTGGAAAAGATGAGACTTTG
This sequence comes from Sprattus sprattus, assembly GCF_963457725.1. Classification (NCBI taxonomy): domain Eukaryota; kingdom Metazoa; phylum Chordata; class Actinopteri; order Clupeiformes; family Clupeidae; genus Sprattus; species Sprattus sprattus. The sequence goes on from NC_137928.1 coordinate 9,835,074, forward strand.
TCTTCTTACCTAACATTAAGAAAAATGAGGGCTTAAAAATGCATAGCGAACATGGCCATGAATATCACAGCATAGCATGCATATAGAATGCACACCATGCTTGATAGGGCCACTCATCAGGCCCAAAAATTGAGTTACTTACGGTTTATTACCACACAGAATACAGCTAAAATATTTGCAACAAAGCAACGGAAAAGAGTAATAAATGATTACCAGTTATCGTACATAAAGATTTTTTTGTTTTGTTTTATATATACGGTATATATATATATATTTGCGTCAAACAACTAAATGCAGTCGGTGCTTATTTAAGGCCCATAAGAGATGTTAAGGTTTCCTAGGAGCTTCGATTCTGCTTAACACAGTAACTAAACACGTCTGAGAGGCACAATCTAATTCTTCCTCTTGTGCACTTGCTCACCTTCACATTTTGATAGAAGATGTGAAACAAATCTATGGCCATTGGCTATCCCCCCCCCCCCCCCCCCCCAAAAAAAAAAACCCTGCCAAACCATTAGCCTAGAAACTGATGATGTGTTTGAGCAAATGCATTTGTTTTTCCCTGGTAATTTGATGGGTAATGCCATAGTTAGCTACAATGTAAGCAAGGGAGAAATGTTTCCATAGTTTACACTCTGTTTTGCCTTTATCCCCTTCCAACAATGTCATTATCCTGCTTGAGGACAGTGTTAAAGCAACGTATGTTACATATCTTATCTTATTGAATTTGTTATAACCAATTCATGTTCCTTTTTTGCATGAAATGATTGCATGTGCAATTGAATGAGGAATTTTGCATGTACACTTTTACGATAGTGTCGTTTTTCTGATGGTGATGTAGCTAACGAAAAAAACTTTCAAACATGCCACATTTCTGCGCTTAGAGGTGCCAAACACAAATAAGTGACCCAGCAGACACACCAGCAAAACAGATCAAATGAGGATCCAATTCTGCACACATCCACCACTCAGTTAACAGCCCTTATCACATGGAAGTCTCTCGTGACAAATCACTGTGTAACGATAAAGGCTGCCTCTCCTCTAGATCCCCTCAATATATCCAATCTTTCAGAAAAGTGGAAAACATCGAGAAAAACAAGTGTGAATTCTTTTACACTGTAACACTGGTTCAGCTAGCACAACAAGTTGTATCTAGCTTAGGGCTAGGGGATACGGACCAAATATCATATCCCGGTTTTTTTTAGGCTGAATCGGATATCGGTATTTTCTACGAAGTGGACACGTAAAGTCACATGTGAAGCACTTTAATTAAAACAAACTTTGAAAAAAATGAAATGCATAGACAGGGTTGACTTTCCTGTTTGAGAATATACAGATGCAAAACATGTAACTGAAAAATGATACAACTAAATAGTCAATAATAAGTAAAAATATGCCTCTCTCTGAGAATGCTCCTTAAGTTGTTTTCAACAACAATAACAGACTGATTAAACTATAGAACATTTAACCCTGTTACTATTCTAGACAACTTCTGCTGATTCCTGTTTTTTTGGTTTTTTTGAAAACCACTGGAAACCTGCTTTGCTTCTCTCCATTAAGGATATCTCCCAAGAAGATTGCACAAACATCGACTATTGTAGTATTGCATAATTGTGATTGAACTGCATGAATTTTTCTTAAATACATTTCTAATTTTCTTTTAATAACCTACCTATTTTAAACATTTGCATTACATGCATAATACAATTAATAATTTCTTCTTGGGAAAATATACATATGTTGATTTGCTGAAGTGTCAAGGGCAAGGCCAGGCCGTAAAAAGTTTCATGGGAGACCATAGAAAGTCTCTAGACCGTTCCACCAAGTGATATAGTACGGTGAAAAAGCTATGCAATCATTCCCCAGTGTGATTACAATCTGCCACCAAACGAATACCTTTTTTCACCTAACCACCTTATTCACCAACTGAAAATGTGCAGCAGGCAGAGGACCGCAATCGCCAGATTGCTTTAAATTTGCCTGCAGATATTATGCTGGCACTAAACCATATTATCTACAATAAACACCACTTCAAGTACCCGGGACAAAACCAGATTTATTTCACAATCTTTAAAATATAATGGTCTTCTGGTGCAGCTCCTGACTGAAGTTGGCTTACAAACCAGGTTAGCCTCACTAAGTAACAGTTAGCTAATTAGACCTGTTGCGGGTGCCTAAGTTGACAACTTTTTGAGCTGTATTTTACCAAAAAGTTAATGTTATAACTTACTAACCATCCGGCACAGAAAACACAGATTACATTTCCAATTGCAATTGAGTGCACATCATCAGAGTCCCCTCTCGACTGGACAACTACAGCGGCTTTCATGTAGATAAAGATAAGAAACGGCTACATTCTGAGCTGTTTTGCAGCAGCCAATACACAGAGAAAAACTGTATCCAAAGATACAAATTGTAGACGAATGGTTCACAGATGTGTCTGGTCTCATTATACTGTTACCTGGCTAGCTAAACATGCACTGTTTAATAGCAAACGGCACCTCCACTTTCACATATTGGTGACTAGCAGAGGTAACACCGGTTCTATGTAAAAATTTGACAATTCATCAAAATAGTTGTTTAGATACAACTATTTAATGTCTACTCACTTTATCTAGTCTTAAGGTATATAAATATATGTCAATCTCAATTACAACTCTAACATTCATGGAACCATGTCGCCCATCGGCAGTCATTACAGTGAAATATAGAACTGCCGGGCAACTATGGGGTGTAGAGGGACGCAGAGGGAGAGTGGGGGCTGGGTTGTGCGGAGAGTGTGAAAGAGGAGAGAGAAAGGAGCAAACACTGGCACGGCTTTACGGAAGAAACGGATTATGTAACGCAACAATAAACTTTATCAGCATAAACGGCATATGGTCGGCATATGGTCTCATCCTATATCTCATTTGACAAGATATCGGTATACATAAGAAAGTCGATATACCATCTAGCCCTAATCTAGCCCTGCCCCAGAGTGACTACACATGTAGCCTAACTGTCGATTAGAACAACCACCAAGTATTGAGCAGAACTACGTTGAATTTGCAACACTACAGCCATATGATTGGTGAGTAAATTTCACCACATCAGTTTTGTGTTCAAAGTTACCGGCGCTGCAACAAAGTCACTACAGAGATGGAAACATATCTCATAGAAACAGAGAGCATGTGTGAATTCCAGGATTAACGAGAGATATGGAGAAAAAAAAAGTTTGACCGGGTGAGACTGTGTCCTTACCAGTGGCTGGGGCCATGATCTGCTGCTGCTGGATCTGCTGCTGCTGTTGCAGAGGTAGGGGGCTGGGGGGGGCCAGGTTCATCGGCAAGAGGCTCTTACGGGGGTCTTGCCAGGTGGTGGTCTGATCCAAATGGCTACAGATAAACAGTGAAGGGTAGAGAATGGTAAGTCAAACCAATGTCACACTAAAAGATCAGAGGTCATTAAGTAAAGTCACTTCTGTTTATTTCACAAGAAAGTGGTTTGGCTACTAAAAGTTAAATAAATGTGCGCCCTTTAAATAAATTCATCATTAAATGAACATCATTATACCCTTACTATGGGAGTCACAGCAATAACTCAAGACATATGGAGCTGTTTACTCTGTCCCAGAGCAGCAAATGGGCCTTTCACTTCTGACACCTCACAGGAGGTCCAAATGCCTGATCTGCTTGCGCTTAATATCAAATCTTCCCCTGTGCTGCAGGCTACATAGAGGCAATCTGCGAGTTCTGAGTTCTGAGTTGAGTTATGATGTTTAGGAACACTGAGTGATTCCAGAGCAGTGCAGAAGGGTTTGGTGCTGATACTTGGCTGAAAACTGTTAAATGGAGTTGAAATTTTTGACAGACAGTCATTTTGGAATATAGCATATAAATCAATTAAAACCACTACAAGAAATAATTACAAAAAATGCTTTGGGGGTTTGTACTATAGTGCAGCAACTGCTTAAATTGAGTGTTTTGAGACACTGCTGGCATGTAGTACATCATTATTTTGCCACCTGATTGTTTAACATCCTACCTTCACTGTGGTGTTATTTTAGGAACAGACATCACATTGTCATTGTAGTTCTTTTTAAAGCAAGTTTCTCCAAAGTGGTTTATTTGTTTTTCTATAGACTTTGAATGCCTTTGTTTGGTTGTAAACAAGTAAAAATAATGACATTATTACAATGATGTTATAATTTTATCTTAACAATTGCCATTGTAAATACAATTATACAGACTGCCAAACAGTTTCCCAAATAACAAAAATCTCTCCTTAAACTGTAAAAAAAAAAAAAAAAAACACTCTGTTAGCCTGTGTTTGTCCCAGCACTTTCTCAGTGGGAACAGCCCGGACACATTTGTGAGTGTTCTGACGGCATGTCTAATTACTACTTTGTGGCTGTGTGTGGCTTGGGATGGGGAGGCCATACAGGAAAGCCCCCTCTCCTTGTGGCCAGCCCCCCTATTCAGGGGGGTCAGAGTGGGGGCTCAACATAGGGGGTCCCTTTTCCTGGAAGCACTGTGGACACTGTGAAGTGTCAGGGTCTTTAACAATCTGGCGCCACATTTACAAAGCTTTCACCTGCTTGACAAAGGCCTAGACTGAGCAACAACCCACAAACCCTACTGCTGCTTTATTTAGAGCTCACAGCCTTCACTGCAGACGTGTCTGGCCTCTGGCCACTGGTTTGCATTTCAAGCCTGAATTAAAAAATAAATAAATAAAATAACAGTAGCGCATAAATCCTAGCTGGATGTTAGCAAGCTGTGATAGCAAGAGCGAGCAACGAGATTTCAGTTTCTGTGAAAAGTTCAGTTGAGAAGTTCTCTGCTGTTTTATTTTAGAGATTTTTTAAGACTGACATTTGTGAGTACCTCACTTTCCAACAAGGTTAGGCCTATTTCTGTCACTGTGGTGAGTAAGAACAAGGGAGACAGCGACTGAAAAAGAGAGAATGAGAGCCTGAGGCCTGAGTCAGCAATTCTGCCTCCCCTCCCCCATAAAGCCACCCATTTTCAAACCCCCCTCTTGTTTGTGCTTTTACTGATCAAAGGACCAAATCCAGCCCCTCTCCTCCTTTCCATAAAGCCTCTGCACCTCCCACAGCCTAGAATCCGCCCCACCCCCAACCATATCACTCACACACACACACACACACACACACACACACACACACACACACACACACACACACACACACACACACACACACACACACACACACACACACACACACACACACGCAGCGGCCCAGGAAAAATAGCTCCATCCCAGGCTGACTCTCACCAGTGGGGCCCCTTCAACAGGGTCAGCAGGAGGAGGAGGGAAGAAGAGGGAGTAAGGGTTAATGAACAAAAAACGAGAGAAGAAAAGAAAGAAAAAAGGCATGGGGAGGGGGGAACTGCAACTACGGAAGCAGTCCCTCAGAACTCCATTGGTTGACTGTACTGTAGTGGTCTTTCTACAATCCAAGAGCCCTGCCCCCTCCTTTTGCTGCTGGAAACTATGACACTGTCAGTGAAAAGAAGGGAAGGGGGGGGGGGGGGGGACTGAAGGAAGCCCAGGGAAAAAGTTGTTGCATATTATTGTTTTGCTAGTTCTTTTTTATTAACTGACTGGTCTAGGTCCTTTTGCTCGGTGCCTGAGCATGCACAGAAATCAGAGATTCTTCGGAACATCAGACTTGAAATTGTGGATATCGGTGGAAAACCAATGCCAGGTAATAGTATTGCACAGGTTAGCCTCTTATGTCAGTTTGCTATGAGAAACACCTACTGCAGGTTATTCAAAGTTCCTCTGAAGTATTTTTAAGTGTTTGGGTGGCTTATTGCAGGATTTCATCCACTCACTGAAGAGGTCCACATTTGGCACCAATTTAATTATCAAACAAGAAACCACTGCCAAACTGGTTTGGAAAGAGAGAAATCTATATATTATTTTGCTTGATAAATAAAAAAAATAGCATGGCCCTGAAACTTGTACATCATAACAAATTCCTTGGAGATATGAAAACAAAAATATCCCCTTTTCTCACTAATGGTCATGTTCTTCACATTTGCTTCCAACATGCACAAAACAAAAGCAAAATGACAACACCAAGCACATATGGACTACATTTCAGAGCAGTGCTGATAAAGCCTCTCCTTTTTGAACATGTTTATACATCCACTCCCAATAAATATGACATGAATGTGAGACTGGTGCACCTGGAAGGTATTCATGGCTTCCAACTCAAAAACACTGTTCAATCTTGAATGTTACCTGAGGCAACAACTAACTTCACATTTTGAATTCAGCACTACATCTCACAGCAGAAAAGGCTCTTAAAGACCAAATAAGGGTGTCCTACTATATTACAGGGCAATCAGAGAGTATTCAAACCCTTTCTCCTTTTCACATTTTGAAATGTTGCAGCCTTGTGCTGAAATGTTTTATTCATTTTTTTAAATACCCCATAATGACAAAGCAAAACCTATAATTGTTAGCAAATGTATTAAAAAGGAACAACTGAAATAACAATTTTACATAAGAATTCAGACCTTTTGCTCAGTATGAAGTTGAAGCACCTTTAGCAGCGATTGTAGCCTTGAGTCTTTTTGTGTATGAGGCAACAAGCTTTGCACATCTGGATTTCGGAATGTTCTGCCATCCAAGTCTACAGATCCTCTCAAGTTCTGTCAGGTTGGATGGGGACTGTCAGGGGACAGTCATTTTCAGTAGCACTCTGATATTCTTTTTGAATGTAAAGTGCACTACAAATCAAATTAATTATTATTATTATAATTATTATTAATAATCTTTTTTTTTTTTTTTTTTTTCAGGTGTCTCCAGAGATGTTCGATTAGGTTCAAGTCAGGGCTCTGTCTGGGCCATTCAAGGACATTTACAGCTGTTCCTCCTGCATTGTCTTGGCTGTGGCTTAAGGTCGAAATATACTTCTACGACTGTGTTATTAGACAGACGGACGGCTTTGACATGAACATTTATGGTTCCCCAACAGCTATCTAATGTCAGCATGCTACTCCCCATAAGGTAAACAGCGATGTTTTGACGGATTGACAGAGTCCGATTGTTACAAAATTTGGGAGGTGCACGTCAGTGGTGCGCGGAGAGGGTTTCCCACGACGGAGAGGGCTCTTAATCTGCGCATTTGCCAAAAACGCATATAGCCTAGGTATTTTGCATCCTATTTATCAAGCAAGAAGCTTGTCGCGTCATCTGCGCCTAACCGCGCCCAATAGTGTTAATTGTGGTCCGCTAAAATAGGGAAATAGAGCCTGCGTGTTCCGGCCATGAGTTAAAATTAGAATTAGAATTAGAGCTTTTGGTTCATGAGGTTACAGCAAACTAACCCGGGTAAATATAGAAACTCATAAATATTTCTCTGTTTAGCCCTTCCGTCCACATTAAAAGTTGTGATCACTTTAAGTTCATGACTGTCCTTTATTGGTGAGCTGATTTTGGGAAATACCTCTTTTCAATGTACATTGAGTTTCTGGGTTGCTATGGTTACCCCTCTATGTGCCTGTGCAGCTTCATATTAACTAGTTTATGTTCACAAGTTCATACTCACACACATTAACATGAGTTTATCACACACAGGCAACTGCCAACTGTTAAGATGGTTTCCTAAGCTAGAGATAGCTAGGATAGTTAATAGCCAGGTTAACTGCTCCATAGCAACCCGGTAAATAGTCTGGAGGAATACACAACACCCTTACTTTAAAACGGCGTATTCCAACACTGAAAACCATGCTTTTCAAAAACGCTGCCCTAGACGGAGTTGTAGTGTGGACAGGGGAAACTGAGGTTTTCAGACTGTCGGTTGCCATGGCACTTGGGGTAGCTTGAGCTAGAGGCTATGACGACAAAATAATCATGGAAGGTGAAATTAAAATTCTGCTCTGTCTTTACAATTTACTTAGTTAGTGTACTTTGAGTACAAGCTCTTTTCCTGAATAGATAAGCATAAGTCCTATGCAGAAGGTGAGCACTGTACTTGGTGTGCTTGAACTATGGGTGAAAATACAGTTTAAACCATACAATTAGCAGCGATTCTGGATAAGTAGTGACTGAACAGCTAGCTGGTGGGACAATTTTGCATATGCCTATATTAAATGATATATCAAATATAAACATTAAAAAAAATCTAAATTGTTGTTAGTGTTTTTCAAATTTCTTGCACACACACATAGTTTTCATTTAGTAGCTGATATGTCATGGTGAAACACTTCTTGTTTCGTTACTAATACATAATCAGGCGCACTTTAAGCATCTCCTCCCATCTCTTCGCTGTTTTCTGCTTATTTTGCAGAGGATTGTTTCGATCCTGTCCCAGGGATTAAGAAGGCGCAGAGGCTCAATGTGCAGCACGGTAAATTGACTTTTACTTTGCTTCCGACCACTGTTTCTCTCTTTGCTGGTGGCTCGGTGTTGGAAGTGCCTTCTCCAGCAAGCTTGAAATGACAACTAAAGTTATTTGCTATGAAGTAATGCTGGGAGCGTTGCCCTCTATCCATTAAATAGGGGATGTATTTCACGTATGTGTAGAACCTATTTAGAATGGCTGACCTTACATAAAATGGCAGTGAAAGAGCCAAGAGACTGGAGGCAAACACAACATCTGCCTTAATGAGCATATCAGCATACTAACGTTATACTTATTAGTAATGAGGCTAGCTAGCTACTATGTGTTTCCATTTATTTTTGGTCTAAGCGTTAGCAGTAACCTCAGCACTGTCAGAACTCAGCTCTTCTGCTGGCTCGTCTTCCAGATACGGCTCGAATCTGTACGGCTCAATGCCCACAATCTCCTGTACAAACTGGTCCGGATTGTAGTCTACCTCAATCTCATCTCCGCTTGAGTCTGTGTCAGAAAATGCTCAAATTGTTCACCATCCATCGCTAGTTGTGTGGCTTGGGAACGAATTAAGTCTTCCTATGCTGACGTCACGGGGTCACGTGACGGGTTAAAAAAAAAAAACGGCACGGCTTGGCGAAAAGCATCGCTTAAACCACACAAACTGTACAAACTTTATTTTTCAATCACCGGGTTTACACATGACTTCAAAGTACTATGTTTTATGTATGGTTTTGATACTTATATGCCTTTTACCTTTTTTTGAGGTGTCATATGCACTTTATGGATATCTTTGTACTTTCCTCTGTTCAGTGTTCTCTCTATCCTGACCATTGCTGACAAAGTGTTTGAAATTAATTTAACTAACCACAGAGGGGCAGGTTATCATATTTGATGGCATGTAGGGAACCGTGGCTTTCTCTGGTCTGCATAAAGGGGAACTATGTTGGATTTCATTTTGGAACAATTTTATTTCAGGTGTGCTTCTAGGTGTCTGAAGTCTGCTGGCCAGTTGCTATGTACGCGATTGCTTGATCAAATAAAACAGGTAACTGTCAGTCTATTAGAATTTAAGGCTAGCATAAGATGCTCAGAAAGACTAGCTGTGTATGAAATGTATTACATCCAGTAAAAAAAACAAATCAAAAAAGATAGCAGCGTTAATTTAGTCAAACTCTTACCCTAGCACAGAGCTATGTGACTACGTTAGTGACCTCCATAATTAACGTTAGCTGGCTAGAAAACTGGATCTTGCTAACATAAAGAATTGGCAAAAAAACTAACCAATTAGCCCAAATAAATTGACACAAAGTCTGACATGTATATTATGAAGATATGTCTGATAATGATTTGATCCACAGATGAACTTTGGGTAGGCCTATGTTATAATTTTACATATTCCTATTCATTCAACCTTTACCAACACAGGACTTAAAACTTTGCTTGAATCATCTATATCTAAGCTCACACATTTTACCCCTCTATTTATCAATTAACATGCATTTTCATCACATTCATTTTTATCAATTTTCATTACATTCATCCCTCACGATCTCCAGACTTTTTGAGGCCAATCTGTTACAATCACTACAGGAGAAGTCGGAGACACACTTCTTAAATTTGTTTCTATAAACTCAAAATGTCTTTGGTTGCAGACGGGTGAAAAGAAACACCATAGATCTGAATATCTGTAGGAACCATCCTATTTTAAGAGCTTCCATACAAAACCATTATTTTTGTCCACCATTTCCAAAAGATGTTTCTGTGTCCCAGTAAACATGTGTTTGTGTATGTCTGTTAGTACACAAATGTGTTTACTGGGCCTACAGTGTTGGTGGATCACCTGGGTGTAACATGAGCTATCACCAAACTCACAAGATGGCTGGCTCACACTCCCATAGCAAAAGCCCTGTTTATAAATAGGAGGCTCTTTAAAGCCCTTCTGCTGGGGTTACTCTCAGTCCAGACTGAGTGTCTGCTGCACTCCAATCTAAAGCAGACAGAGGATGTCCCCGTGACCACACTGAATGGAAAAATACACTCAACAACTGAGGATTTATGCACCTCTGACCCCATCGTGACCCCAAAAACAACAAACTTTCGAACAAGTCACCATGAAATTATAAAAACACAGCAAAAGCAGGAAATGTCACTGCTTCCAATGCTGTCTAGAATTATGTGCTCATCGTTGAAGGACTTCTAACATCTTACCCTCTGTGAAACTCTAAATCTCCCTGGAGCATCATAGAGCACCTCCAACAACAGTGTTCACAAAGCAAATCACCATCCTGTGAGCAATCAACTAAATATACAGTGCTAGTAAACAACAAACTAAATACTTCTAACTTGCACCCACGTAGTTTAGGGAAACACTGGAAAGTTTTTAACATGGAAGCAAGTATGGACTCTGTAAGTGATACTTGATATAGAACATCTGTATAATTTGTTTTCATTTAAAGACACAAATGGAAATGTAACTTTTGTTTATATTATTGTTCAACTCGAAGTAGCGTTTGTATCTTAAGCAGACATCAACTTCCTCCTACTTTTAAGTCTATTACAAATAACCGCTAGCCTAGTCCTGAGAGTGTGTGAAAGTTGTACAACCCTACCCAATCCCCTTCACATAGCATTGGCAAAACAGGCAGATGTTCCCCAGATGTTAACTTTTTAGACATCTGGTTTTGAAAGCTCTCTTTTAACTAAGTAAATTTAAGTGTAATCACGTATGTCCAGAATCAGCTGCTCGCAGGTTTGACCATTCTACAAAGCTATCTGGATTGCAATGGAAAAAAATATTATGCAAATAACACAACAATACCTGATTTATTCTGCATAAAACAGGACCAGTGGAACTGCTAGAGGGATATATTTTCAGAGGACCATTCAGATGGAGGAAGTAGATTTAAAAATATCTCAATGCATTAAGATAGAGCTCAACCCAAACAGCAACACTGCCATTCACATTTTTCAATTTTACTTGTAGAGACAAAGAGATACAAAAAGAAACCCAAAGCTCATCTTAAAAGATGCATCTTCAGTGTATCTCATAAATCTCCAACCTCCCAGCCCTCTAATTACAGACCACACATCCCAACCTCACCCTCCAAAGATCTTCTCCACCAGTTTTGCTTTAGATCAACTGCAGCAGTCAGGGGCAGTGTTACTCTTTCTCTTTCACTAACTCACCCACTCTTTCACGCTCATCCCATTGGCAGATGAGGTTACCAGATCTGCCTGGACTATGTACACTCGCTCCTACAGTGGGCCTTTGTTTCCCCCCTGAAACCTGATCCCAGGGAGCCCACAACAGACACAGAGCCCAACACCACACACCGAGGGGAAGCCAGACTAGTCCAGCCAGAGGGAGGCCTTCAGTGTTTATTGAGACCAGACAGCAAACCTGGCCATGTGTATTCCAACTACACACAAGACAACTTAAGCCATTTTCTTACCAAGAATACCGATGCAGATACCTCCTTTCAAAGCGTTCACCAAATGTAAAGGGTTTATTTATATGGGAGTCTCAACTTCTTCTGTCTTCTGTCCCAGTTTTTATCAAATTTAGATCATTGTATGTATGATCAAATAAACCATGCAAATCTATATACTGGGAGGATGCTAGGACACCATTCACACACAGGACTGAAGAGGTTTCTCTACCAGCAAAAAAGGATCATCTCTGGATGTCAGTCTGCATAAACACAGTGACAAGGAATGAAAGGCAAATGGCTTTTGGAGGCAATGCTGGAAAAAATGCTGTTGCTGATTGATTATCACCAGCAGATGCCAGGCAACGGTCAACTTAAAGGAGCTAGATATCCAGTGAATTGAGCCCACCATTCGCTAGCTAGCTTAGCTGCTAACTTGCTCCATATCACTTGTTTAGAGGAGAAGACTGCTGTCACTTCAGAAATGCCAATGCATGGAATCTGAGAGCATACTGCTTTATTAAATGACAGCTGCATTTATTTCCAGGGTCATAGGTCGAATCACTGGTCATGGGTTCCACATACAAAAAACTTACTGAAAACCTATTTAATATGTGCAGTGCCATAGTCCACCAATGCACCAATTTGGAGTCCCAAAACACTGGAGCCATGAGTTACATGTTTTGTGTAAGTACTCTTTTGGCTTTGTTGGTTTTGTAGGGCAGTATAGTTCTGTTCAGTAGAACATATGCATTCCTGTTAAGGTAGGCCTCTTCAGAAAGGAGATGCAATTTAACAGCTCCTTGTTCAAAGCCTTGGATGTTTGTGTTCAAGAGTGAAAGGTTCTATTTGGTACAAGTTTCATGTCATTTCATGTTTCATTTCAAATCAAACAAATTCTCATAATACCCTATGGCTTTCTCTAAACCTCTAGATGCTGAAGTGCATCCATTGTCCGTAAAATGCAACTTAAATTTGCAAGCATGTTATAAATGTGGAAATCGTGAAACGATCAACATTTGACTCACCAGCTAAACACTGGACAAATACACATTATTAGTTTGTCCACCATCAGACTAATTGCACATTTTGTTGTTTTGTCAAGATCTAGAAGTCACAGAAATATTAAGGTTGATGCCTCTGAAAAGTTCCATGCACTTCTATAATACTGCTGTTCGTTGCAATTACCATCAGCAGAGGAGTGGAAATAGTTGAAAAAATAAACAAACTCACTTCAGAAAGTATCTCTGTCCTGAAGGAGTCTTAGCCATCTCCCAGCCAGGGGGCAGGGGCATGTCATCTGGGAACTCGTAGGAAGACTGGCGAAGATGCTGTGGGGGGGTCCCTGCTGGGGCCATGCCACTGAGACCACCAGGAGACACAGTGCCCAACTGAAGCGAGGCGGGGGAGGAGTGTGCCCGGACATGCTGTGGGGTGAGGGTACCTGCTGTCCCTGCGTCCGTACTAGCCTGCGCACACAAACCAAGAAGGGTGAGAGTGAGAAGGAAGTGGTAAAAGTTAAGGGTTAACCAAAGACCAAAGGCTTAACCACAGGTCCAAGGCACGTACTATGTAGCAATGGACAAATAGATGGATTTAAAGAAACTTTCCATAAATCTCAAGTTTGAGTTGGCCTAGTTGATCTTTACTGGTGTTAACATCCACTGAACAGTTAAAGAGGTTTTTTTTTTTATCACAGATAAAATTTAAACGTGTTCAGTGCAAATAAAAGCCTACAATGCCTTTGCGTGCATTAGGCCTACATGGGCATGTTAGTTCCCAGAAGTTCAGAAGTCTGTTTTTAAAACAAGCTTAATGCCATGGTCCTAGAACTCTGCAGCTGACTAAATTACTCTTTTTAAGCCAGACTAGATATTTTGCATCAGCAAGCCATAATGCAATTTCAAAAGATAATAATAATGATAATTAAAAACAATGCAGTTCTCCCCCAAAAAAGTATACTATCAATGATTCTTGTTGTTAGACCTATTATGCTAGCGGGGTGGTCTTACTTGTCTGGAGTGAGACTTGGGATCTGGAGGCTTGAAGAAGGAGTCCGGCAGTTTCCTCATCCTCATGGGGACAGAGGGGGGTAAAATCGTATTTTTCGGGTTCATTACTGCATTGAAAAGAGCCTCCAAATCAGTCTCGGAATCACCCCGAACATGGACGATTTGGTGGCCGGCAGGGGGATTGTGCTGGCTCGGATCCATAGTTCCAAAGACTGTAAAAAAGTTTTGCCACGGAAAATGTTGCTAGGCTAACCTGGATCAAAAAATACAATAATCTATTTTGTTGTTGAACAAAGAATATCAATCCACGATATAGGAAATCACAGCAGCCGATTGTCAGGAAAAAGCTTTTAAAAGGCAATTCAATTGTTTAAATGCTCATTCGACAGGTCTACCCTTTTACCGTCCGTGTTAACCTAGTTAAATAAATCCTGCGAAGTACAGGCTTCTTTATTCGGCTATTACGAAAGGACGCAGCCAACTAATACATTTAGTTACGCGCATACCTACAGTCTCTTGTAACTTCACTGAACGCAGAAATGTCCGTAAACTATTATTTACTGAATTATTAAAAACGATGCTTAGGTATCCGTTTCCGAAACTTAAAGACTCCGCAGCCGCGAATGCAAAATCACAGCAGTCCCAGTACGGGATTTTTTTTTACGCCCCAAGTTGGTACTAAACTTTGGGCAGGACATTAAACTTTCTGAGTCATGTGATCTGAGTCACAGCGGAGTGAGGCGTGGTCTTATTCTGCTCGCAACCAGGTCCCCATTTTACAAGAGCTGTGTGAAGCTATGCTAAATGACTAAGTATGCACGAAAGCACACAACGTTCGATTGAATCACACATATTTATATGTGGTCGGCATATATGTCGATTGTTTGAGTTATTTGTCAAAAGATAAAATGCCAAATTTTGACAGTTTTAAAGGGATCCGTTATAGCCTACAGTTTTCTTGTCTTCATTTTTGTAATACGCTGATGTTTTGGTAGACTTCTTTTTGAGGACTTATTGGCATATCCATATTTATATTGGATTTACTTTTCGTTTCCAGAATATACTATGATATCAAAAAGGTTTATGTCTTTAGGCTGACGTTAAAAACCAACAGAACTGCTTTTAAACTGATCCCCTCATTATGAATGAAGAAATACATTGTTTTCTTTCTCGTCAGCGTCATACTAAAGTAGTTCCATGCAGTCCCAGTATTGTTATGCTAATACCTCCTTCCCTACCATTCCATTGAGATATCGTTTGATCAAGACATCCGTATGCGAATACAGAGGATCTGCTGCTTTCCCATAGCCTACTTTGAGCCACTGAAAGACTATAAATCGCCCTGAGGAACGGTAAAGGCATTAAGAATATGAAACAAGATGAAAATGAATTGTTAGTGTTATGATGCCACAATATAAATGTTATCAAATAGCTCGTGGGAAAGGTAGTCTGTTGAGAATTTGTGATTTGTTAAACATGAAAAATTACATTTTCTTTAAATGAAAATATGGATTAAGTCTGGCATTCAGTGATACCAGCACACCCTTTCCATTTTGTTTTCATTGAAACCTTTGCCCATTGCCATTCTATACCCTCATCCAGTGCTACTGTGTGCATCCTCAACTGAGACATTTTCTCCTTTGCTTAAAGGCACAGTCTTTGATTGTATTCCATTGCACTTTTTGTTGAGATTAGTTAAACTTTCCTCATTTTCCTCTAGCTGTCCTTCAAGAGAGTGCTCTAAAAAAAAAACCACTGGCATTCCTAAACAGCCTTGACTAAATGAACAAGCAAATGTTTCAGATGGAGCCATACAATTCCAGCCAATCAACAACTTTGCTTAATGCACATTGAAGTGAAGGATATATTTGATTGGCTGTTTAGCTAAAATATCTACATCCTTTCACAGGGATGTAGGACAGTACCTTTAACCTCTTATGTTGAGATCATATCTGAGATTTCAAGCATGGCAGGTGTGTGGGTTGGCAAGGAGGCTTAAATCCATAAGCACTAGTGTGAGTCAGTAGCACATCTCTCAAGTGAGGGTTACACACGGTGCCACACACTAACCCAATAGCCTCCATTATCTGCAAACTAAACGGCAAAGTGTTCTCGCCGACTCTTACATCAATGCAAAGACAATTGTCTTTCAGATAATCTATATTTCCCCTTCAGATACACACATTTCACTGTATATGCACTGCTATAGAACTCAATAATTAAAGTTATTAATAGAGGCATCACATACACACAAATTAAAATAAAGTGATGGAAAGATAATTTGAGCTTTTACTTGCACTTCAGTATGGTGCAACAGTTTTTAAATGTATGAAGTTTCAAGACAGACACTCTGCTGACTGTCATATGGTAATATTTTGATATTTCACCATCTTTAAAAATTCCATAGTGTTGCATAAAGCACAAACTCATGTGAACTCATCTGGGACCAAAAAAATTGATGACATATACTAACTTTAGTGCCACCATGTGGTGATAAGGGCATAATACTGTAAGGGGTCTCAAATAAATGCCCCAAGTTTTTGATCTGAACAATTCTCCAGTGTAAAAAAGCTGACTGAGAAAAAAATACCATCGCCGACATCTGATCTCACTTCCTGTTTAGCTATAGTGCCACCTAGAGGACAAATTACACAACAATTTGTCCCTTAGGGATCGTACCAAGATCCCTACAAAAGCTGGTGTTAATGTAGTCTACTGAAGATTTCTCAAATTTGTACCGTCATTTCTGTAGCCCTTTACAATTGAATACCTGAGTTTTGATATCTTTGACTTGCCTCTAATGCTTCAAAAGTTTGGAGCATACATATAACTAAACATTGGAGCTCTGAAGGTTTGGAGACCACGGAAGTCAAGATAAGAGTCATTTGGAAATGTCCTCAATGAGTATATACAATGTTGAGGAAACAGTGGTACTATGACTTGCTATAGACATGGCAGAAGATGTACAATCACACATATAGCTGAAAGCAATCACAGGGTCCAAGCACAAAATATCTCCTGTAACCTGAACGCCTGCATTCATTCGACAGCTAAACTGGTGAAAACCACTTAACAGAGATTAGGCAGTAAAAGCTGCATCACAGTAAAAGTTTATTTGGACAACTAAGCTTTAAATGGTTTCCTCAACACTTCATCAAGGAACTGTCATTCCAGCCAGTCTTTAATCTCTGACCCTTTGATATGAAAATAAGTACTCAATCACTTCTGCTCTGTCTGATTTGTATGACTTCCCCAAAAATAGATAAATAGATACAGAAAAAAGTAAATGGAGAAAATGCCATGAGAAATTATATTCTAACTCACAATATTTTGTATAAGTATAGACACAACTGCAATCAAAGTGCCTTATACCAAACTTAATGATTTCATAATTACAAACATAAAGGAATCAATAGTCAAACATGTACCCATACGAATCATAATTTAAGGGACAAAAAGATAAAATGAGAATATGCCTGATTTGGGATGACTGACCCTTAAACCTGTTTGGCAGCTCTGATCATAAAGGTTGCATCACTTCAAAGCAGGTAAACCTACGCCAAATTCTTTAGGGGTACTTAAGCCTCCTCCACCACTTTTGGCAAGTCAAGGCAAGCTGACCGGAGGCAAAGATAAGACGTGTTTGGGGAAAGGACCTCACTAATAACCTCTGCAAGAAATCAAACTCTGTTGGTGTTAACGAATACACTCATTCTCATTCTCTATAAGACAAATGATCAGAATAATTAGGTGCTGGTTATTGTTAGAGATCTCTGATTAACATGAAGTTGATGAAGCACAAGTTAGTATCCAAGTGTTCGTTTCTCAAAATACATTTAGGTAAATCCACAATGTAAGTAGCTCTATATCAGGATTCAACATCCCACTTTTAGCCTTAAGACAGACCAATATTCCTGCTAAAACTGAAGCTGTAGCAAACAGGAACAGGTTTGGGGTTTGACAACCCATACAAACCTGCCTTACAGGCTGAAGTAGCAGGAAGCCAGAAGAATACTGTGAATCCTCAAAAGGAGGGAACGTGTGTCAGCGAGTCATCATCACTTTGACTTCCTGACCTTGTTGATCCAGTGGAGTGAGTCACTCAATGAAACTGAGATGAATTGTCACTTCTTAAGAGTTGTACTGTGAAAGACACTAACAGGCACAAACACACAAAGACATTCACATGGTGTATTGTTCAGAAGTTTTTAATTATAACATATTAAATAATGGTATAAAAATATATTATTTCATTGTACTCGGATTGAAAATTACAACAGAATTGTGCCATAGCCTTTTCACGATTTAACATTTATTTGTTGTTATTTCTACCAATAAATAACTTAAATATATGTAAAACAATCTGTTTAATTAGCACACAAACACACACACACACATCTATAAAGTGCTTGAGGTTTTAACAATTGTAAGGACTGTTGAATCTCGGCATCAGTAGCATCTGTTTGACTGGGATCAGTGGGCATTGAATGCTGTACTGAGCCTTCGCGGAGCAGGGCTTGTTCCCTCTCCAAGCTTTGCAGACATATTGTGCTAAAATAGAGAAGACATTGTCTTAGCAAGGACAAATCAACCAACGAATGGTTGATGAATGAAAACATGCAGTCGTACTTACATGTGTGGCTTCATTATGAAAGAGTCTCTTAACTGATGGGTTGCCTCCTACCACATCTGTATATAACCAGAGAGCCACAATACTTAATAGGCCTTTGGGAATCATATAGCTCAGTTATATTGACAATAAAAAAGCACATTAATGTACACTGTAACTGTATCTTGCCACTATGGGGGTTTCTGGAGTAAACAAGAGTGACTGTTCGCTAGGTGTTTGTGATGGTAAACAAGGTGTCTCCTTGAGTGTTGCTAGGAGGTTGCTTTAGTATGCACGATGATCCCTAAGAAGCTACTGAGTGGTTTCCATGGTAAGCAAGTTGGTTGCCAGGGAGAGGCTAGATAGTGCCTTTGGTGTAAAAAGTGCTTACTGTAGTGTTTCTAGATGGTTGCTATGGTGTACAAACTACTTGATAGTTTTTAGGCAGCTGCAATCGTATACAGAAAGGAACATAATTGCTTTTTAATCTGTTTCTGGTGTTAGGATGGAAGTGTTACATTGCAGCCGTTGATTGAGCCTGTCCAGAGACTGCTGAACTCTCTGCTCCTCCAAGGACAGGCCGCTGAGGCTCAGGATAGGAGTGTGTTGCGGTGGCCACAACCTCTGGCTTGGCCCTAATGACATAGTCAGATTGTCAGTGTCCACCAAGAGACCACTACTAGGACTTTGTTGATATTTGGCACGGTAAGGAATCATCAGAGTACTAGTTAGATAATTTCACTATAAAGTGATTGCATTTAACCACTGCATCACAAATTCTTTCACCAAGGTTTCATAGACAGAATATTCACAATATGACTACACAACTACAGTTGTGAAAGACGCCTTTGAAAACATTAGCTACTGGCCTACCTTGATCTTGACCTTTACTTGGCACAGGTAGCGTCATCAGAGCTGCCTGTGAAACAAGACATCACAAAGACTACAAGGTACAATGTAATTCTATTCCATTCAGAGAGTTACATGTAAATGTACATGTAAATCTACTACATTCATTTGTGTCATTTATATTGCAATTCATATTGACAGAACGCCCAGTGACAGTGGCAAAAAAATATGTAATGGAAAACTGGATGTTCTTTATTGAGTTCAAAGTGAAATGTAACATATATGCACTGTTCTGTTGTAAGTCCATGCAGTTCCACAATGCAGACTACACTGCTGCTCTGGAAGGCCAAACTAAAAAAATCTGATTGCCTACAGCAACTGTCCCGAACCAAGAAGCTAGAAACTGAATACTTTCACACTGTAATAATTTATCAACAAAATATTTAACCATGACTATACCAACTTTAAAGAATGTCATGGAAAGGCAGTTTAAGTAGTTGGATGTTGAGTGAGGCAACTTTTAGATAAGATATTAGTTTAAACTTATTTTTCAGAAGGAAGGTGACATGTTGCTATTGTTTCAATGAAATGCTGGTACCTGGCTGGGTAAACTGAGCTGCTTATTCCCTGAACCAGGGCTCTGTACCAACATCCGTTTTTTGCTCCCGTTAACCTCCTGTGTAGCTCTTCTCGCATGGCGTCTGGCTGATTTACAACAGATGAGAGAGACTGGATGATGAATACTCAATGTTAGATGAATATGCATTATACTTTCAACCACAGACATTTAATTATAGAAAAACATATTCTTACAAAAATTAGACACTGAAAACTGGATGGTTGATTGACTATCTGTGATCCGCTTCTCAGCCTTTGCTTCAAAGATGACCCCCCCCCCCCAGCCCACTCTAGGGTCAACCCATTAACGTTACAGTACATGGAGGGGGGGGGGGGCTCTGTTCTATAGAAATGAAGCTAAAATATCTCCACCATGTTGTCAAATTTGGAGCCAGCATTTGCCATTTGCATTTGTCCAATAGAGACAAACTTGGCTACTCAACGTAATGAATGGGTGCAATTGAGGTACTGCGGCTGGTCTTGTCCAGCAAAGGCTGTCAGTCACTTTATTCCCAAGTGAATCCATCAGGTTGCTTCACTTTTTGGAGACGACAAGCTGTCCACCTCTATATACAGTCATTAGGCTAACCTGAAGCAGACCAGGCAAAAGCCTTGGTCCAGCTCTAGAAATGGAGGCACATTACGGCGCAACCCTACCCAACTCTTGCAGCAACACCTGCAGTTAAGGGAAGGGTGTGCCATCCCTAGAAGCACAGTTCTCCCATTTGCTCAACTTCCCACTTTGCTGGCATTCCCTGATAATGTTTACTTTGTGGATCTTCTTCATTCATTGCCTTATGCCTTTCACCATTGCCACTGATTTAAGTGTGAAGCAGAGCTGAGCAAACTAAAAACATTGCTTTAACATTGAGGTATTGCATACCTCAAACTTACCATTAAAGGGGGAAAGAGAAATGCCACCCGTTCCTGCAAGTGATCTGATATCTCCAATCATACAATCATCGGTGAACCGGGACAGGTTGGCGCCTTCTTGAAGCAGAGCTGTCAGCAAAATATTATAAGCAATTTGAGCAATTAAACAGCTGCAAACAAACTGAACATCTATACAAACATGCAGGAAGCGTCCACACTAAACTTTGGTAATTTCTCGTAAGGCAGCAACAAAAATGATGGTGATGAAAATGGTGATTTAACTTAAGGTAAAGGGATTAATTTAAGTGACTTCAAGAGAAGTATGGTTCAATACAAAAGCCCTTGAAGTCACCCTGGATAAAAATGTAATCTCCCTTACCATCCTTGGTGGATAAGGCACTTCTGACCCCGTTCCAAAGGTGAGATATTTCATCATCTGTAGGTGTACGGTTCAGGCAAATGCCGTTTTCTCCACAAGTTGCCCCAGATCTCCTAGCACTGGTATGGGAACCATGTTGGCTGAAGGAAACTTTACCCTTTGCCACAGTCTCAGAGGGGGGGCAGGCAGAAGAGGGAGGGCATGGAGCAAACACACCTTCATCAGGCGGATAGACAGCATGGCCATCTGAGGTGTGCCTGTATAGAGTCTTGTCTGCAGGAAGAATCAACCTGCTATGCTTATGCTCATCAGCATACATGGGCTTTGTGGAGTTGGCTGGTGTCGGTCTGTCTAACACCTCAGGCCTAGGAGGGGGGCAGGGCGCTATCATCTTCCTTTGGTTCTTAATCATATGGCTAGCCTCAGTGGCCGACTGAGGTCTCAAGGTTATGTCCTTTCTGACACGGGAGGGAGCATGTCCAGTACCACCCCGGGCCGACCGCACTCTCCTGGGAACTTTGGGAACACCTAAGCACAAAAAAGCTCTCTGTGTCTTCAACCCCTCTTGAGGGTATTCCTGAAGATTGCAGTCTTGTACAGCCATGTCTGTCCATGCCTGTCTGGCAGAGGGACACTGAGGGTTAGCTGGGCCAGTAGAAAGGGTGCTCACTGCTTCAGCATGTACACAGGCCATTTGGTTCAACCCCTGCTGGTAGCCAACAGTTGGTCTAATTTTAGTTGCGTCCTTAACCGTCTTGTCATGGTTTTCAACATTTACTTCATCAAGCCAACGCAGTTTCTTCTTCATGGTTTTGTTGTTTTCTGGCTCCTTCGTTTTCCCTCTCCTTAACTCTAGACTGTCTCTGAGGGACATCGCGATGTGCCTCGTGATAATTAAATGACCTGGGCTGTACACAAACTTTGTTTCTTCTGTCTCATACTTTGATCGTTTTTTAAGGATGCTTTTCAAGATTCTGACATCAGTGGCCACAGAGAAAGGATAGGCAGTTATGGTTTGGGAAAGCTTTCCATTTGCTTCTTCTCTGTGCATAGAACCTGCATTTGGTTGTGGCCTATTTGACTGATGTGAAATTAGTGTGTCATTTGTCTGGCTATCTGATCCGAACATTCTCTGGGAGATTACACCAGTAGCAGAAGTTGAATTCTTGCAAGAAGTATCTCTTTGTTTACAGATGTTGGACGTCTGTACAACTTCTTTGGTCAACCGACGATCAGACTGGTCTGCCTCTGGACTTCTCAGCTGTTCCGAGAGTGTTCTGCACTCCTGTGCCCAACATGTTAGCTCTGTGGATCGAGGGCCCAGACAGGCTGATGTTTTGCCATGGCCAACCACAGTTTCTTTCTCTAGCTCAGCAGTCTCTGAAACCGCTCTATTATCTGTCATATAGCCTGGATTATCCTCAGTTATCTGATGAGCACACAGGCTACGACTGCCCAAAGTGCATTGTTCCTGGATGTCCAGTGAAGGGTCCTTTAGCCCTGCTGGTGTGAGGCGATGAAGACTCCCAGTCTGTCCAGCAAACTCATCTCTAAGGAGAGGGGACACCTCTTCATTTGATGTGGAAGGTGGGATAAAGAACTCAGAAAGGCCGTTTTTTGTTTGATGAAGGGCAATATCCGATGATGGACAGAGTCCGTATGGGTACATCTCTAGTGTCTGGGGGCTGTATTTGTCTGAGGTTGTTGGTGAAGACTGAAAACAACTTCCACACTTCAGGGGCTGCCTGTTTTGAAGCTCCTCTATTTCTAAACTGTCCTGACTTGACAGGCTTTCAGTTGGACTAGGCTGATTGGCATGTTCTTCCTGAAAGAAATAAACAATATGTCAAGTCTAAATGGTACAACAGTTTTGCTACAATGCTACCATTACTCATCACATTCAGATTAAAAGTAGTTTAAGTATTTCATTTTTTTTTTCACTTTTAGTACTTTTGAGTACATTATAACAGCATAACCTCTGAAAAAGTTATATATTTAAAAGGCTGAAGATGGCTTAGCAGTTAATAATCTATGAGTATTAGGTCAACCAATATAATAGCAAAGTAGATGAATAGGTTCTTAAAAATAATTCAAAGAGTATACCCAAGGGTAAATGGCTCCACCATCCTTCAGCAAACCCTGGGTCTCCTGAAAGTCATTCAGGAAGAATTGCTGGCTGGTTCTGGAGTTTCTCTGTCTCTCTTCCTGCTTAGTGTGGGCCTCTATATCCATCAGCTGTCGTACAGAGTTGGAATATGTGTGGGGCCTTGAGGGAGGAGTACTATTCCTGTATAAAAAGAAAGAAAGAAAATTAACAAAATAATAATAAACCTTACTTTCCAAATGTAAAAACAATACAAACAGCTTGATTTGGCAAACACTGCAGTAAATGGCAACTATGTGATGCAAATTCAGTTGTAGCAGTTTTTTTGAATGGCATTGGGTAATACAAGTCTATGTGCACTTATGCAAGTGTGTGGGAAAGGAATGGTACAATACCTTACCTGCTCATATAGGTGTTGGTCAGAAAGGAGGCGGATGTTCTCTCATAAGCCCCACGGGCATTTATGAGACTGAGTGCTTCATCAATATTTACAGCCCTTTTCATGGATGCTGAAAATGTAATTGACAGTTGGTTGGTCCATAAATAATAACTAAGATGAGAGATGGGAAAATATTGTGGGAGTGTTGTCAATGTGTACAAAGATGTAGGACTGACCTGGCCTCCTTCTTTGAGAAGGCCGTATGTGCGCCCTCTGGTAACGCTCAGTGTCTTCCTGCATCCTCTGCTTGCGCAGCTGCAGGACATTCTCCCTGATCGTCTGCTCTTGGACATCCCACTGCCTCCTGCGGTCCTCCAAAGCTCTGAAGAGCACAAGGACAGACAGTCATAAAACCCCTCATGGTCTAATCACAAATGTGAATACTGCCACCACACCTTTCAGAAGGGAGCGTGTAGTTGTTTATGGTTTTGAACTGTTTCAAATGTTTGAGTTGCTCGGCAAAGCAGTGTTTTAGTGTCTAAATTACACACACACACACATATATATTCAGCCACACAGGGGATATGTCTTTCATTCAGAGCTTTAGCCATACAATGTAATCACTGCCATTAGGGGACTCCATCTTGTATTGAGGAAATGTATGTATGTAACAAAAGTATTACTTACTTTTTGCGTCGGCTAGTCTCTAAATAGAATTTATGTGCACGGGCTCTGCAGTTCTTCTGCTCTTGCAGCAACATTTGCCGCTCAATATCAAGAGCCCCATCATAATCCATCCCACCTTTTCTGATGTGCCAAGTCAAGGATGGTCAACTGACTCTGGCTCATTTGCAGGGCACGTAAAGAATATTGTAGACCCCATGCATGCCCTATGATTGAACAGATATTAAAATGAATATAATACGCAAAGAAAAGGAACAAATAGCCTGGCCTATCTATGTTTTAACACAAATTCATACAGACACAATTGTGCCATAAAATAAGGATACTATTGCATCAAATGAGGTGGTCACTAACTAAAATTAGGCAAGCACAAACACTACCATACGACTTGAGTACTCCCATGTTTTTGGCAAAAGGGATAGGCCATGCTCAACCTCCTTCCAACCAACAACCATAATTTCTATAACAACAACGCCTATCATATTAATTATATTGTATGTTGGTACATTTTGGTCAAAAGCTATGTGAACCATGGGAAACCAGAGGGAAAAAATAATGACAACTTTGGAGCCTGATCGAGGACAAGAAACTGAGATCAGATAAATGTGGGTGACGGAGGCGTGTACTGTGCATGTCAACCCCCAATGCCAATATCGGGTTCTTTAGAAGATAAGGTAAGCGAGTTGCTAACATGAGCTAGCAATAACTTTAGCCAAGTTGAATATTGCTAACTGGGTCTCAGATGGGGCGTTCTCAGTCTGACAGCGTCGAAAAACAAAACATTCAGAGCCGAAAGAACACTAGTGGAAGACTTATCTAAGGAATCATGGGCAACAAACTAAAAACTACTGACATTTCAAATACGCTAGCTACACAGAGGAAGCAGCGCCTAGCTTTCATGCCATGTTGACGACCGAGGACGCAGTTTCCTAACAACAGATTAAAACGTAAGCCTAATTTTAGACATCGCAAAACTTACTTGCAGTAGCCTACTTGTACTCTAGCTACATACAACACCAGCAATATCGCTACCAAAGAATGTCCATGACATGCAAGATTCAGTCGGCAAGGGATGGAACGTCCAGCCATCGGGAAAACAAATCGCAGTTACCATAGTTACCCTCCAAGAGGAAGTCAGGTGAACAGGCCACTTAAAGCCAAGCACTTGCTGCAAGAGCAGTATTAGAGTGATTACATTTACCCTCAGGTACAATATACATAATATGGCATTCATGTAGCTTTTACTAATGCTCCCTAAATCAGTATTTTGATACAAGTGGAAGCGAAATGAAAACAAACATATCCAACAATCCAGTAGACAAAATCCCAGGGCAACAAAAACGAGATCTAGGGAACTTCTATTTTGCCTGATCTCTAACCTCACTTCACTCATACACAACATTGTTGTTTTTTTATTATTAAATAAAGTTTGATTGAGGACGTGATTAGTGTTGCATGTATTGCGTAACAATAGCTTAGCATAGGAGTGGAATCTTTTTTACAGACTTGCCTAATTTGCTGGGTCACAAAGTACTATCTTCTGCTTGAACAAAGCACTTTTCCTGCTGCCTCTTGGCTTTGATGCTTCAGATCTGTTCAATCTGATTTGATGAAGATAAACAGTAGACAGATCGAAACACAAACACTTCCAAGACTTAAAATCATTAAAAATGTCTTTAATATATATATATATTCTCATAAAACAGTGAAAACATAATTTACAGTTTTAAAATATACACTCATTGTTTCAACATCCCAAGGGGAAATGGAGTCATCAGCACAACACACTGGAATTTCTTACAGCAAAATATACTGGAATTACAACCCAAAATTTTGTACAAAAAAAATTAAAAGGAAAGAAATCAAAACACTTTAGAATAAAAAAAAAAAAGATAATACAATTAAGTACCCTCAAACTATCCCCTTCTGTGGCTGATGGGTAATAAATTATGAAAATAACAGCAAAAACAAATCTTGTTTTGTTATTTTTTCTCATGAATTTCAGATGACCAATGTAAAGATGAGTTCTTGAACGGTAACTTATCTTTATATATTAAAAAACAACATTTCGGGCCTTAAAACGGACAGCCTGGACAGAGCAACTAATTTAGCAGTGAGAGAACAAGTGCAGAAGTGAGCCGATAAATGGGTTGCATGTTTAACACTGCCCCTAACAGCCCAGCCTGCCTTGATCAGAAAAGTGAAGTAAAAAAACAGCATCTAAAGTAGTGGAAGTTCAGAGTCAATAATGACTCCCCACGTAAGAAAAAAAACAAAAAAAAGTTGTCAGTTTTTTATGTCATCACAGGCAACAGGATGACTGCACGAATGGTTCCATGTACAAATAATCAATAAATAGTTATAAATATCAGGCAGGGTCCTGAGGGGAACGGGACAAAAGCTTTGAGTTGGTTCAGGTTAAGAGTAATGCTAGGGCTCAACAAGAACAGTTTATTTAACTGTAGGGTTGGGTCTAGTTTAAAAAAAAAAAAAAAACTCCCTCTGCAACAAGCCGAGCTAAATGCTGCCATCCACGGTTCCTTCGAAGTATGACAGAACAGGCGCTTAACTCTTCTAAGAATAGCTATTGGTTTCCAACCAGTCTCTTCCTCTAGCATACCTTATAAAAGATCACAGACACTGAAGCCCCTATCCACATACACAAAACTGAATACACTACAGTTGATGTCTACTGTAAATACGGGATATTTTTTATTTTGTTCCCTCTGAATTCTACTATGAAAATTGTCTATAGGTAGCAGCAGCTGTTAAGTTGGGAGTTGGGAGAAAAACAGTGTGAAAACAGCCATGATTCCACATACACACACACACAGGCCTAAATCACAGCACAGCACACACAAGGCAAAGCCCTGCCAAACAGAGAAAGGCATTATTTTTCTTGCAAGGATCCTTAACGAAATCACAGTATAAAAAGAGTGGTCCAGTTGCTGCCAAAGTTTATCTGTACAACTGATGCAAAGTGTGCATGATTGCATCATCTCTGAGAGAGCAGTGCCTGATTACGGTAGTGTTCGTGTCTGAATAAGTACCCTCTTCAGGGGGTACAATGAAAAACTATTAATGCAAAGTCACTTAAACATACTTTAGTCGTTCCATCCATTTCCAGCAACACTCAGAGGTCAGAAAGAAATGATTCGCTAGAACCACCAGGGGTGGTGGATTCAGCTAGCATGCTGCATGCTGATGGAGAATGGATAGAGACTATCAAGTTTCATATATAGTGCAGGTTCCAGTCACTACCAAGTCCAGTTAGCTTGAGAAGTAAGATTCTTACAACACATGTCCCCCACTGAAATGCTGAACAATAAGTGGTGTATTTTCATTATGTCAAGAAATTTTAATTGTAACAAAACATCTTTGTGTAAAAAACCACTAGCACTACTGTTGAGATGTGTTTGGCTAGTGTAACATAACAGCCCCTAACCCCCTGATATTAAATTGTACATAAAAACCCAACTTCACTCCAAGAAGGGAGGTTCCAGAAAAAAGTGGACTTGTGCAACATGGTAGGGTAATCACAGAAAGCCTCAGTTACCTGCATCTACAAAAACCTATGCTTTATGCCAAGGGCGTGCACAGACTTAACCAAGGGCGAGGGCCCGACGTATTTCAAAAGGCCACTGTGTGGGGGGAGTAGCTATATAACCCATCAAACATTGGCACAACAGCCTGGTAAAAAAAAACAGCAATTTTGGCAAGATGGCCTATAATAGCTAATAATTAATATAAGCATTGTTCAGGCCTACTGACCTCTATTTGAACCCCTTTATGATTTTGTACTCCGGCAAAAACGCAGACAATACGCCAGTCCAACATCCTATCTAGGTCACTCACAAGCGTCAAGTAGCATACACATTTCCTTGCATTCATGTAGCTTTGAGTTTGTAACTGTTCAATGACCCAACCTGTTTGTCATAAACATTTAGCAAGATTTTAAAGGTTGTTAACAATTGCATCCGAGCAATCGTCGCCTATTTCACATCTTCCCGTGATTGTGTTTTGCATATAATTTGTCAGGTGTATACAGGTGCCTGGACACCACTGGGGACTTTTCAATTAGTGTCTTAAATAATGTCCATGATGATGGGCTAAATAGGGATTGCATTCCTTTCTCCTAAATGATACCTATGTGAAATCCATATGAGGTGCCTGCCCACATATGATTTCATAAGGTCTTGCATAGCTTTTGAAGTGTTTGCCCACAAAAAAGGGCACTGGTTCTGTGGGATTTGAGCGAATGCAGACATCCCCCCCTTGCCACTGCAGTACACTAACGTGGCTGTGGCATGAGTGTACTGTCTGTGAAGACTCAGAGCATTACAG
Source organism: Sprattus sprattus (assembly GCF_963457725.1). Classification (NCBI taxonomy): domain Eukaryota; kingdom Metazoa; phylum Chordata; class Actinopteri; order Clupeiformes; family Clupeidae; genus Sprattus; species Sprattus sprattus. Next base: position 9,863,706 of record NC_137928.1, read on the forward strand.
CACACTTGAATTCTACAGTACCATATCTTTGTATGAGACAGAGACCTCGGTCTCACCTACGACTCATCTTCATTTGCATTTGTTCATTTCTTGTTCCTCTTTTTTTTTTTTGGCTTAATGGTTTCAGGTACAGTATTAGGCCTCTCTCAGTGAGAGTTACACAGTTCAAACAGTAAGTAAGCAAAGAAAAGAAAAAAAAAAAATGAGACTCCTACGGGTCATCTGAAGGCAACTAAAAGAGTACGGGTAAGAAGTGCAGACCTACTCCACTCCACTGGGTGGAGCAGGGTGGCACTGCACCAGGAGGAATGTATTCACTGTATTTCGAGACATAGCCAGCCAGAACACTGGGGTCAGGAGCCAGTAACAGGGCTTCACCTTCAGCCACTGTGCTGGGGTTTTTAGCTAGAGCAGTGCTAGGTGGGTCTAAAGCTGCTTAGTGAAGGGGAGGCTATGCATCGCCATGGCAACTTCTCAGACCGAATGTGATGTCAGAGAGAGGAGTGCATGTGCTTTGCTTTGCTTTATCCATCGGTCCTTCTTTTTTCACTTCCTGTCTGGCCCGGTCTCTGTAAACAACTGACTGAATTTGCGGAGCTGTTCGGAGGTGGAATGCGACTCTTCTTGAAGACGCTGGTTGTTCTGCCGCAGGTTAGCCATCTCTGCTAGCAGTGCCACCTTGTCCTCCTTCTCCTGGGGTAGACACAAGACCAAGGAGAAGACAGAAACAGTGTGAAACTGAGAGATAGAGAGAGAGAGATAGAGAGCGAGAGAGAGCTGGATACATGTACATAACTGCATTATGCACACACTCCAGACATCCTCAGCTAAATGTGTAAGACAAACTAGAAAAATACAGCTGAAAAAGTCCCACTGATGATGAGGTGTACTCATCACGTGACCCACCTTCTCAAGGTCAGTGTTCAGCTGCTTCAGCATTACCTCCAGCTGGAATAACCGTCCAGGCAGGTCTCCTTGCACCTCATCACTGCAGCAAACATATCATATATGCACATATACAGCAGGGTTTATAACATTCAAAAGAAAATTCATAGAAAATTCCCTATTAAATCAGTCATTCTTTTTTATATATTATTTCTTAACTACTAGTACTACAATATTATAAAATAGCTGTCAAAAGATATATAATGTTCAACTGAGACCCAACACTTTGGAGAAAGCGGCTTCAAACATGTCGAGGAATATGCAAAGCAGAATATATGTATATGAAACAGTTGTGAAGGTGATTATCCAAGGTTTTTGGTACGTAAAACAGATGCCTTTATCTGCACACACACACACACACACACACACACACACACACACACACACACACACACACACACACACACACACACACACACACACACACACACACACACACACAAAACCTCATCTGATGCATCATGCACACTCACCTGGGGCTTGTCAGGTCACATCAGGGATTCCATGAAAACATTCAAGCAAAAGAACTTGCATTTATTTCATGCAGTCATGCAAGACTCCATACCATACTTCACTTTTGAAAATCAAGATTCACATCAAGCAATTCACCCCAGTTTCCCCCTCTCCCCAAGTATACTTCCTCTACTAGTACACATACGCACTCACTCGTAGAAACTTCCAATATTACACCAGCATAGCAACTAAATATGTAACTTCTTTCCAAAAACAGACTGTATATGTTCAATGTAGTCTCCCACAAAACACTGAATGTGTAAGCAAGGTGAAGAGCTCAGTGCAGGTTCAACAGCAGGGCAAAATACAATAACGATAGCTTTGAGCTGTGCTGGGTTTGTGAGTGGGGTATGCATGCAATCATAGGAACGTCTAAAGCTCAACTTCTAAAGCGTGGCTTTTGCCATGGCAAGGCCATGGGTTCTGTCATGACAAAATGTATGTCAACACCTTGTGTCAAAATTGATAAATAGATAGCTACTCAGAAATGGAGGACGTGTACCTGCTGAAGGTGGGGGTTGTGCGTGGAGTCTGTGGTGTGTGGAAGTGCACAGGGCTGATAGCCGGTTGGCTGTCTTGTAGTCCAGTATTAGGTTCCGACAGAGAGAACAGTGACACGGCCCTTTGCACTACAACACATACACACACATCAAAATGATAAAATCAAGCACATCAATAAGAAGCATCCTGAGTGCCTGTATAAACAGCCCAACAGCTGGGCTTGGACAGTAACACCAGCTCTAGGTCATGCCTTATGCCTCAGTTCAGTGGAACTTAACTGCAAGCCAAGGAGACTGAGTATTGGGCAGTCGGTACCTAGGTACCTAACCGAGTGTGGTTATGTAAAGGGACACAGCGCCTTCCCAGCTGTGTACATCCAAGGGAGTAGCAGGAAATTAAAAAACAGACAAACAAACAAACAAACACACGCACGCACGCACACCAAGAGCTAGACACATATAGCTACAGAATAGGTCATGTGATGCATATCTAGGTGAGCAGGCACAGGCACACCCAAACACAGACACAGACACAGACACAGGCGCACCCAAACACAGACACAGACACAGGCGCATCCAAACACAGACACAGACAGACACAGACACAGGCGCACCCAAACACAGACACAGACACAGACACAGACACACACAGGCGCACCCAAACACAGACACAGACACACACAGACACAGACAGACACAGACACAGGCGCACCCAAACACAGACACAGACACAGGCGCACCCAAACACAGACACAGACACACACAGACCCAGTCTTACCCTCGTATGCTTTAGCAGCACTGACGAGGCTTGACCACTCCAGTCCACAGGCCGTATCTGGCAATGGCATCAGCCCTGGGTCCAGTCGCCGCAGTGGAGGCACCTTATCCATCATCTCTGAGAGAGACAGCTCGGATGCTGACAGTGGCACTAAAACACACAAACTTTAGTTTTAAAATTCTCCTCATTTATTAGTCTTCTCTGCTTCCAATTTAGCTTGAACTGCTTTTATATACAGACTTAGCCCAAACTTCATTTTGAAGGTTGTCCTGGCGAGAAACATGACTTTTCGAGAAATCCTCTCAATGATATTTAATTTTAAGCAACCTAGCATCAAGCATCAACGGTAGCAGATGCGGCGGTACCTTTTTTCCCGGCTCCAGCGGCCTTGTGTTGCAAGTGGTTGTGCCGTCGGTTGGGGAGCGTGCAGCTGAACAGGAGGTCGCTGGAGGTGGGGTGGCAGTCAAACAGAGGCGTGCTGGGGTACCCGGGGTCCCTGCGACTGCTGGTCAGACTCTCGTCTGAGAAGGTGCGCTGCAGGCTGCGCCGCTGACTCTGCATGTGCGTGCGAACGCACAGAAAAAGAAGAAGAGTTGAGTGAGGATGAAATCGTATCTGGCCGTGGCCATCACGTCCTTCTTTCTATGAAGCATGATGTTTATGTTGAGGAGTGCCGTTTATATGTAAAACTCACGAGTGTGAGTACCTTCTCTCTCTGAGGCACGGGGTCTGCAGGGTTGTCCATGATGATGAGTTTCTTCAGGTCGTCCTCTACAGTGCTTTTATGGGATCGTCTTGGCGAGCGGAGGTCCCTTAGGGATGCTCTCAGCCGTGGTTGCCCAAATACGTTCTTGCTGTTCATATCCACCTGTCTGGATTTGCTAACACACACACACACACACACACAAAACCTCATCAGCCGAGGTGTTCCCACCAGACAACAAATAATATAACTAGGAGAACAGAATACAGAACACTCTGTAACACTATAGAGACAGACATGGGAAAAAACAATGTTTATTCGATTTTTCTCGATTCTCTCTAAAATGATTCTGTCTCGATTCAGAAAAGTTCATAATCGATTTTTTTTTTAAGTAAAGAATGTTTTTTTTTTTTTTTTTTTTTTTTTACACATTCATTTTATGTTGAAATGCAAGCTGCATTGATTATTGCATTGTTCATAGAAAGTCAAAATTGTGACAAGGCAAATATAGAGAAAGTAATTCATCTGTTGATTTTCTTTTATTATCAAACACAAAGTAGGAAGTGATTTGAGACCCTAAATAGCAACTTGAATGTTTAAAAAAATCTAAATGCATTGATAATCGTTTTATCGCTTTAGAATTGATAACCGATAATCGGTTAAGAATCAAATCGTTAACCTCTGAATCGGAATCGAATTGAATCACGTGGTGCCAAGAAATTCCCACCCCTACCCCTAAGCAGGACAGGAAGGCCATGTAACACATACCTGCTGCTACTGCTGTCTGAGCCACTGGTGCCAGTGGTGTTGGCCGTTGAGTGGTTGCCCTCCTGCTGCCATGCAGCCTGTTTGGTTTTGCCGTAAGAGGCCTTCGGTGACGACTGGGCAGAGCCTAGTGTGGCTGTGGCAGTGGAGGGTCTGAAAGGCTGGGATTTGTCTGCTGCAGGGGTCTTATACCTCTGTGGGGTGTAGGACCTGCACACAAACACAACCATGACAAACCAGCTTGGATCAAAGCCTCTAGGCAAAACCTCTACATGCAATGCGAAGATGGTAAGAAAATAAATTGAATTTGTTGCTTAATTTTTGGGGATTTTCTGGATTTCATTCCAAGGTGCAGCATGCACACATACATCCACAAATACAGACCTAAACACACATGCATCAGTAGACACACTCACGCATACCTGGGTTTGAAGCTGTCGTTGCTGGGGGTTCCCCCGGGTGACTGGAACGCGTGTTTGCGGTAGCTCTTGGCTGGGATGCCTGGAGACGAGTCCCTCCTGCTCATCTCCCCCATGCTGCAGGCCCCCGAGAGCTCCTGCAGCCCGCTGTAGGTGGCAGAGCCGGACAGGGGCTTGGAGAAGGCGCCGATGTGCCCGCGGCTTACACGGCCGCCTGGAGTGCTGGAGGCGTGCAGCACGCTGGCGTCGATGCCACTGTCACTGGAGCTGTTTTTTGTACCGAGCTGTTCTGGGTCCGGGTCGGATGGGTCACTGAGGCCCCCCATATTCGCAGCGCTGCCCCCGGTGCCGTCAAACCAGCGCTCGTCACTGTGACTGCTTGACGCGTTACTGGACAGGGTGTTGCTGCTGGAGTGGCTGGAATACTGTACCTCTCCCTTGGCGGGGAAACACGGGAGAAAGGGACGGAACAACGTTTGGCAGATAAATATTTGTGTAAATGCAAGTGGAAGGGTTAATGGTTAGAGGAACTCCTAAACTTTGCTTTTTTTCATGTTATATGAGAATGGTTATCAACTGATAGATTCAGTCCTGACAGACTGAAGGGCTATATCATTTTATATTGAGGAAGTTGGGGAAATGCCATCCCATAATATTGACTAAAAGGTAGGGATGCACGATATTATCGGCAAGACATCGGTATCGGCAGTTATCGGCTTAAAAACTTAATTATCGGTATCTGCAGATATGAAAAATTTCTGCCGATGTACCTGGCCGATAAGGTGACGTGTAAATTATGCGCACGCAAAGCAAATGTTTATGAGCGTCGGCTGTGTGGCAGTATCCTACTTCACAGTATCAGAGGATGATGACAAAATGCCTATTTGTCCGAAAACTTTTCAGGAGGAGGAGGAGGAGATGCAGCTTGGCCATAATGTAGGTTGCATGCATAGATGCAGACCACCCGCGTGTCACGCTTTACAACATTACCTGTCGCGCTAATTGACGTTAATAAGTCACGGAGTTAGTTAGACAACACTAGCTTGTTAGCTTGCATGCTACGTGACACCAGAGAAGTTGATGATACCTCATTTCACGGGATGTGAAACGTTATGTCTCAAGCCCACGCTATCTGTACATGGCTCACTTTTGCATTTATGGAATTTATACAGCTAACTTGGCAATAGCGTTACATAGCTTAGTCTAGAAATCCTAGAAGGGACGTTACTAAACTGTAAATCAGTTAACCAAGGTTAGCTTGCAAAGTTAGCCAAGCATGCTACGTGACACCAGAGAAGTTGATGATACCTCATTTCACAGGATGTGAAACGTTATGTCACAAGCCAACGCTATCTGTGCATGGCTCACTTTTGCATTTATGGAATTTATACAGCTAACTTGGCAATAACATTACATAGATTAGTCTAGAAATCCTAGAATGGACATTGTTAAACTGTAAGTCAGTCAACCAAGGTTAGCTTGCAAAGTTAGCCAAGCATGCTACGTGACACCAGAGAAGTTGATGATGCCTCATTTGACCCGATGTGAAACGTTATGTCACGAGCCCACGCGATCTACATGGCTTACTTTTCCATATGTGGAATTTAAACAGCTAACTTGGCAATAACGTTACATAGATTAGTCTAGAAATCCTAGAAGAGACGTTATTAAACTGTAAGTCAGTTAACCAACGTTAGCTTGCCAAGTAAGCCAAGCTGCATTTCCAGAGTGTAGTTGTTCAAGTTCAAGGAGGTACTGTTCAAGTATGAAAATTGTGACGTGAAAATATAAATAAATCTGCCATATTTGAAACCATTTCAGTTTCATGAGTGAATGTCTATTTCTAAATTGATACACATCAAGTCTGTAATGTCCTGTATTTACAGCAATACCCTAGCATAATAACAGATTTATTCTAGTACAGGAGAGACTTTTCAATAATTAAAAAGCTGAGGTGTATATATCGGTATCGGCATCGGCAATCGGCCAAAATGAGCTTGTAAATATCGGCATATCGGATATCGGCTAAAATTCAATATCGTGCATCCCTACTAAAAGGCAAAAACATGATGCACAGGTTGAGGTCAGCTAAATCCTAATGCACTTTTAGACCATGAGAGACATGTCAGAATGTGGGTTGACCGATGTATGTATAATTTCTGGTCTGGTTACTTTATTACAAAGTGTCTGTGTCGTGAGGGTATGCTGTGTGCTGGTCTCTTACTTTTGAGTGCCTGTTGGGTGATTGATTCTCTGGTGTATCTTGGCGCCTTGGCTTCCTCTGGTTCACCCCGGCGACAGCACGAGCATAGGCAGGCACATGCCACATTGGTTCTGAGGGGTGGATCACACACACGCACATACATACATAATGAAACCGGCACTGTACAGTATCTTCACATAACACTACACACAACTACACGTGCCTGTACAAATAACACCTGTTACTGCTGCCTGATAAGCTTCACTGTGTGTATCACGACCCTGGATGGGTAAAAGGCAGAGATCGAATTCAGAGTGTGTGTGTGTCACTATCTCTGCCATAACATAGTCACTAGGGCTCATTTCCATTCCATTCCATTTCCATTCCATTCCATCCATCCGGTCTGATTTATGGGTGACGTTGGTTTTGGTGGCCAAGAGACACCTACGTCTCTACGAGTCTTTTACTACATGTCTCTTTACAGTACATGTTATAGTGCATCAGCATATGAAGTACTGTTTCACCAAATATATTGAACTGAAATTACCCATCGTTGTTTTATGTCTGAGATCATCTTAAAAATATGGCTAGAATCACAGATTCAAAAAAGACCAAGAGCAGCTCATCCATTCTTTTATCTCCAGTAGGGAGGTCTCTACACTGGACTTTCTAAGAGACCATTTAACAGCTGCAGGTCATTCAAATGCTGCTGCTAGAGTCTCATCCAGGACCCAGAGACTACAGCACATAACTCCAGCTCTAAAATCCAGGACCCAGAGACTACAGCACATAACTCCAGCTCTAAAATCTTTACACTGGCTTCCAGTATGGAATCAGATCAATGCCATAAATATTTTGTAATCTGTAATATAGATTTTGTATCTGTGAAACCATCTACACTTTCAAAACCTATCTACAGATACGGATTTAAAATACGAAATGTATCTACACTTTCAAAAACTATCTTCACTTTCAAAATCTATTTACAGATACGGATTTCAAATACGAAATGTATCTACAATTACAAAAACTATCTTCACTTTCAAAATCTATCTGCAGATATGGATTTCAGTTACGGATTTCAGTTACGCATTACGGATACGGAGACGGATACGGATTTCAAGTACGAGTTACGGATTTCTGTTACGAATTACAAAATCTTTTTGGCACTGTCTTTATTTCCTTTCTAACGAGCCAATCAGCGCTTTTGGCAGATTTTCTAAAGCGCCAATCAACACATTGTCTCCTGTACTGACTAGCCAATCAGCGGCGCTAGCTTGCTGGTAACTGGGAAAGTTGAGTTAAACGGTGTATGCAGCAGTCATGGATCAGAGACCGAGAAATGGCACAAGTAAGAAGTCCTATATTTGGAGTTGTTAATAAAGTCATTGTAAAACGCACAATCATAGTCAGTGGTTTTCACTCCACACTTCGTTACACCTGTTTCAAAGATCCTTGTCGTTGTATGGAAGATATTAGGATCTGCTTTGGTAGCTAACGAAAGCTAACGTTAGCATTTTCGTGACCGATCTCCTATTCACATTTAATTAAGTTAACAATGAACAGTATTCATATGACCAATTATCACGATGAGAACATTTAGCAGACAGACTGCTATTGTCTTGTTCTCCAGACACATGCAAAGTGATGGTGGGGGTATACCGTTAAGTGCATATGCATCCTCAACAGCTGGATAATGACCAGCCTGATTTCAAAACCACCTTGTAATGTCATTTTCGTTTCTTTTCATGGCACTTTGGGGTAGGCTAATTGTAACCCTTTTCTGAAGTCCTTGAAAACGATTTATTGTGTATTTTGTGTGGAAGCGAGTTTTCTAGCGTCTCAGTGGAAGAGATATATGAGACCAATTTCTTAGTTACAATGCGTTCTGCAGCCAAGCGATCTCTGAATCGCCAGAGCCTAAGATTAACTAAATAGTACAGGTGTTCATCAGCCCTTTGGGCCAGACATAAGGCATGCTTGTTTAACTTCCCCCACGGTGTTCGTACACCGAATTGTATTCAAACCGTGCGGGGGAGACCCCAGATCTCTCCCTAGGCAGAGCGGTGGCAGTTTTAGGTTATAACTATTGAATAATCAGCGGGCCAGCAGCAGTTGCCAGCAAGCTAGCGCTGATTGGCTAGTCAGTAGAGGATACAATGTGTTGATTGGCGCGTTAGAAAATCTGCCAAAAGCTCTGATTGGCTCTTTAGAAAGGCAGTAAAGACATTGCCAAAAAGATTTTGTAATTCGTAACAGAAATCCGTATCCCTATCCGTAATGCGTAACTGAAATCCGTATCTGCAAATAGATTTTGAAAGTGAAGATAGTTTTTGAAAGTGTAAATAGTTTTTGAAAGTGTAAATAGTTTTTGAAAGTGTAGATAGTTTTTGAAAGTGTAGATACATTTCGTATTTGAAATCTGTATCTGTAAATACATTTTGAAAGTGAAGATAGGTTTTGAAAGTGTAGATGGTTTCACAGATACTAAATCTATGTTACATATACAAAATCTATATTACAGATTACAAAATATTTATGGCATTGATCTGATTCCATATTCCAGCTAGTTACTGAAAAGATTTTAAAGAGCTGTTACTAGTCTATAAATCACTGAATAGTTTAGGCCCAGAATACATTTCTGACATGCTTAAAGAACATAAGGCATAGATCTTAGATTCTAAGGCCAGCTATAGTTGCAGAATCCAATCTAAACATGGGGAAGCAGCATTTAGCGGTTATGCTGCATGCAACTTGAACGAACTGCCAGATCTTAGATGTGGTTTTTAAATCCAGCTTAAAAACATATCTCTTTTCATGTGCCTATGATTGGGCTCTAAACCTTGCACCCTATTCTTACTGTAAGTAAGATTCCTACTGCACTTCATTTCTGGCAGTAGACCTCTTGTCATTCCTGACACGGAAGTGTCATCTCAGGCTTGCGGCTAAGCTCTATTGGCAAGCCTATTTTTAGGCTCTATTCTGGGGCTAAGCTGTATTTTGGCTCTTTGTGGATTCTATTCGGGCTATTGCTCTATAGTTTTCTACTCAGTATTATGAAAGAAATAAATACAATCTGGGCTACTTAAACTATGTTTTTATAAATCTTTTATTGCTTTTCAATATTTTTTTCTTTGGACGTTACTTTTGCTTTTATTTGATGTAAAGCAAACTGAATTGCCTGTGTAAAAAATTGTACATTCAGCTAGGTGTACTCTCAAGAAATGAGCACGGTCTCATATTGGGTTTGTCAGCACAAACATGGGGAACATCTTATGAGTCCTGATTCTGGAGTGGGAGTATGCTGCTGGTTTTCTTCTAAATGTCCAAAAATAGACATTTCAGGCTGCAATCCTGAAATTATCTGTAAGGCTTCAGTGAGCATTTTCAGAACCACAGCTTCAGGCCCTATTCACCCCGCGTACACAAACTTGTTGACCTAGTTAGCAGCGAGTTTTGAGTTGTAAACATGGTTTTAGATCTGAAGCACTATGAAGTAATGCTGAATAAACTGTGGCTTTTAAGCTAACATGGACTACACCTGCCTGCATGTGTGTGTATGTGTGTGTGTGTGTGTGTGTGTGTGTGTGTGTGTGTGTGTGTGTGTGTGTGTGTGTGTGAGTGTGTGTGTGTGTGTGCATGTGTGTACCATTCTTGGCCCTCTCCATGGTGCTTTCCTGGCTGGTAAAGCCTGAGGAGTCCCCACTGGAAATGTCCACACTCAGAGGTGGCTCATAAGTCAGGAGACTGCGCTGGGTCCCAAACCTGCATCGACACAAACAAAACTGGATTTTAACCTTTGAGACAAAAACTGACTTCTCGATCAACTACCCTGTTATATAACTCAGTGTGTAAAAAAAAAAAAACCTCGAATAAGACACTATAATTACACCTCTAATGAGAAACTGTCTCTTTATTTGGATAATCCCCTTACATTCATTGCCAAAGACACTGCTTTTCAGAATACAGAACAACGGCTGATTTATCTCTCGGAGGACATTTGCCAACCTGACACCACTTAAACACAGAGATAATTGCACTTGCCCTTGTTAAAGTTAAATATTGAGCTTGTCTTGACTTGTTTGTGTAGGTTCAGTGTCCTTAACCTGGCAACCCACATGAGCTTCAGGTCTGGGGAGGAGGGGGAGGGGAAACGCCCTGCAATATTTTGAATTTAGAAATGCAGTACTGATTTTAAACGCTTGGTGTCCACACTACATCTGGCTCCTTTAATTTGAGTTGTTTTGTTTGTCACTTGGTTTCCCTGTTTGCCATGTAAAACAGGTTGAGCAAGATCAGCACACATGCAAATGTCACACTTGTGTGTGTACAACAGCAAGCCTATGGCTAAACTACCTGTGTGATGTATCATCAAGCTATCAATTTAGTCATAGATATAGTCACATTAGATATACACACTGTGCCTGTAGCACTGGTAAGCAGTTGATTCCAAAAACAACAACTGCATAAAATGTTTATATATATTTCATTTGTAAAATAAAAATGTTTTTAGTAACCTTTTAATATGTGGATAGTCTGTGAACACTTCACACCTTGTGTAAATGCTTACTAAAGAATTTTTTGTTACAAGTTCACTGATGTTAAACTAGTTTTAGAGTTATCTTTTCTGGTTCCATGGGGCCTGGACAGATACATGTCTCATAAATAACATATTAACTGACTAGACCGCCAGATGCTACTCTACCTAGCAAAATATGCAAGTCAGTTAATATTTTATTAATGCGACCATAATATGTTATATGAGACATATGGGACAAACATCCATGTACTTCAGCCAAATATGCAAAGCCCCCTGATATTGCTCAATTGTTTCACTGTATTTTCTGTTAACTAATGAGAAATAAAAGAAAACCCAATCTTCAATCTCTTGGTGAATGCTAGTAAAAGTTTGAAGAGTTACTTTTACCTAATTTTCCTCTGACTATACCAGTAAATCAGGAAGCAGATAAGAGTAACCTCCTGACTACTCCTCATGCTGTGAGCATGGCTTGTCCAAACCTGTCTGTCCCCCGAGAGAAAATTGGGCGCTGACCTGTCTGGGGATTTGTAGTGCACAAAAGGCCTGCTGAGTCCTGGCCCCAGTCCAGCAGCGAGCCCCGGGCTGGGGCTGGAGAAGCTGGCTGAGGGATTTCTGAAGGTCAGGTTTCTGTCACTCCCTACTGGAGACACGCTGTAATGGTTCTCTGGGTAGCTCACAGGCCTGGGGAACAGCAGAGTAAGGACACTTCTAAGTTAAAAGGGATTGAGAAGGCATTTGCTACTTTAATCTTAGACTACTGTGCGCATGCAATCCTATTTTGAGCATGCACACGGTAACACATAGGCATAGCAAGGTGTAAAAACAGGAGCAGTTTGCCAGGAAGTAGAGCAGCTCTGGTCCCTGGGGTGTGTTACCTCTTGCTGGAGAGGTGCTGGGGCTCTCGGTAGGGAATGGGCATGGGCATCATGGCCTTGTGGGGACGCCCAGGGAGGGGCACTGGCCCAACAGGGGTCCAGCACTGGGGGAGTGGGCTGGTGCCGAGCGGCCGGTCCCAGCGCCAGGCAGGCTGGCGGAGACTGGGGGGATAGCCAGTGCTCAGGGGGTCTGCTTCGTCTCTCTTCTCCAGCGTCTTCATCTCATACTCTTCTGTGCATCCCCTACACACGTGCACGCACACACACACACACACACACACAGGTCATTATACTGATCAATCAAAGTGTGTTATAATTACTCCAATGTTATGGTCAAATCAAATACTCAACAGCAGAAAAGGCTGGAAGAACTATGAAAGGCTTAATTTTGAAGAATCAAAGAGTTTTCCACAACACCAAAAACACAAACAAGCACCAACTGGTCAAAATATTTCACTTAATTTATGCACCTTTCTGGCTACCTTTGGCATTATTTCTCCAACACTTCACATGAAAACATATTCTTGGACATATTCTATGCTCTCTTGACCCCAAACTATTATTTGTTATGATCCACCCCTTGCTTCGAGTGTCTGACCTGCGTGCCTCTCCTTCTTCATGGGGTGGGATGATGAGCACTTTGACGGTGACTGACGTCCTCAAGAGGTCGATCATCTGCTCGTGCGTGAGTGTGACAGCCGCCACCTTGCAGATCTCCACCAGCCGGCTGCCCTGCCGTAGGCCTGCCTGCCAGGCGAAGCCGTACTCCTCCACCTCGGACACGGTACCGTCCACGCGCACGTGAAAGCCCAGCTGGCCCAGGCCGTTCCGTCGCAGCGTCATGTCCACAGTCTCACAGCCCACCGTCAGAGCCTGCAGAGAGAGAGAGAGAGAGAGAGAGAGAGAGAGAGAGAGACACACACACATACAGGAAACAAACACATACAGAAAGATAAAGAGAGGGAGACAAACATACAGATAGAGAGAGATAGAGTAGGAGGAAGAGAGGGAGGAGGAATGAGTGTCATTTCAACAATGCTATCCATAACTATGCAGCATTTACTCTAGAACAATCAAGCAGTTCAGATTGAGAAAGAACCCATTGTAAAGAAACAGCATAGTGTGGCTGAGAGGGTTTTAAATCTTTCATGGTGAAAAAATCATCACTTTGGCTTCATAAAGAGTTTAACATCACTAAATAAATATGGAATTCTTAAGTTGATTTTTTAGTTAATTAAAACCCATATTTATTTCCGTATATAATCAGACTAAGTCATATTTACTAATTAAGAATGTCACAAAGCAAAACCTCCAGCAAGGCAGTTGGATTTTCCCTCCCAAACCTATCTGAAGCCTTACCTTAAGTCTTTGGACAACCTCTCGGATGTCCTGGGCACATCCCTCAGGCACGCGCAGCGAGATGTGGTCCCCCCGCCCGAAGTATATCTTCAGTGACAGCCTCTCTGGTGCCCACCCAATGATGTCGGCACAGAAACAATTAAACACCACCTCTTTGGTGGTGCAGTCGGCCAGAAGCACATACTCCCCAGATATGCCCAGAGCACAGGGCAGCTCCATGCCGCCTCCACTGAAGTCCTGCGCCCTCACGCGCCAGGTTAAGGCCCCCGAGGAGGCCAGCTCGGCCCCCTCGCGAGGGCGCACTCGCTCACGCCGCTTGGAGGCCAGCGAGATGAGGTTGTTGAGTTTACCGGACGTGTCCAGCGGCGTGCTGCTGACGTAGTTCTGAGCCAGGTCCCGCAGGTACTCCTGCCGCGTACGCGTTGCCATGGTGTGGAACTTCTCAGACTTGTGTGCCGCGCTCTCGGCGTTGATCACCTTGGCTAATAAGAAACTGCGGAAGGCCTCAGGGTCGCGGAAGGTCACATTGCTGGGAGGGATGGGGGGGCCGAACGGAGGCACATCTTTCATACGGGTTACAGCCACACTACAAGGAAACAAAGGAGCACTTAATAGGGCAACAATATAATAATATATGGAAGCAGGTATAGTGGGATTACGGGACTAGGGGATTACCTGTAGCTCGTACTATCAGAGCAAGGGTTGTGCACACGCACTATGATGAAGACGTGTTGGAAGTGTGAGCGGATGTTTTGCGGAGTGAAGGGCAGTGCACCAGGTTCTTGAAAGATGATGGTGACAATGTCGTTTCCTATGTGCCTCTTCCTCAGGAGCTGTGTGACACAAACATGCATGAATTACAGAGAGTTGCTCTGAATGAATTACAGAGAGAAGCGTTGCTCTTCACTCAAGAGACAACATTTTCAAGTTTGACAACTGAACAAATGCATCAACGGTATATCAAAGCAAAATTTGCATTCCAAAAGAGTACCAAGTCAGAATACATCACAACGCTAATAATTGGAGGCAAGTGTTTGAAGCATCCAAAAGCCTCTAAATGCTACTTGCCGCTGTGGTGATGAGCACTTACCTGCTGGGGATTGTTGGGCATGTAGGGGAGCATAGTAGAGACATGGAACATGATCTCATAGCCTTGGTAGGTGGTGTACACTGAATGAGTACCAGTGGAGTCGGCTGTGATCCAGACACACACAAATACAAACAGAAAGTCAGAAGGTGCCTTCGCTGTCTGAAGCATAGGTTTTAGTTTTTGTTTGATCCTTTTTGTTCTTCATTTCTTTGGCTATGCATTTTACACGCATGTGCAACATGTGTTCTATTTAATGTTCAGGTGCTCAATTTAACAACAGGTTTGTCTGTGTGTGTGTGGGTGTGTGTTTTTTTTAGGGTTCGGCGCGTGTGCTGTGCATGTTCCTGTGCGTGTGTGTAATTTATTATCTGTGCGTGTATTTAGTCCGTGTGTGCACTCACTCTTGGTGTCGAGCTGCGCTGCATACTTGGTGAAGCCCCTGAGGAGCACCTGGTCCCCCAACAGCTGCAGGAAGGTGCTGAAGGCAGGACTGGCCTCCTCATTGTTATACATCTCCTCCTCTGTGCTCTGCCCAGCCCGGCACAGCAGGATGCCCACCTTATGCTTCTGACTCAACTGCACACACACACACACACACACACACACACACACACACACACACACACACACACCAGGCCACACACACGCACACACACCAGGCCACACACCAACACACACATAATATCAATGAAAAGGTGTACATCTGAAACAGATGCATTTTTATGCATCCTCATTCCAATCCCATGTGGTAATGGTATCAACGAGTTGAAGTACATACACTCACACACAAAACAAACACCTCAGAGCTTTGTTTCCAAATAACAAACATGATTACTGCCAAAAACATTAAGCCCTGCTAATCAGCTTAATGCTACACACACTTCAAAGTCCAATTTCTCCAGCCAGGCTAGACATACTTATTGCCAGAAAGGGCGCCCCCGCCTCCCCCCCACCCCCACACAAACACGTTGTCAGAGACAGGCAAATATTAACATTTTCACTCACCCCCTGCTCATCCAGTTTCAGGAGTTGCTCAGTGGCTTTGGGCGTGTTGAGGGCCAGCCGCAGGCATGACGGGTTGAGCTCAGGCACGACGTGCTCCAGCACCTCCTTGAGAGGAAGGCCGCGTACGGTGCCATGCTTGGCCGCAGAGGGCACGGCATCCTCCAGTATCGCCCCGCGCAACGTCACCAGCTGCACCGGAGGACATGCAGATCAGATTCAATTCATATCATTGCAAACTAAAAATATTATTCCAGCCGATTATAACTGGGAAAGGTGACCAATCAACTACTGGGCCCACACAATGACAACCAAAGTTCAGGACAGACAGGGCATTTGCCGTTTTATACAAACTAATGCATGCAAACAAATGCACCACTCTGGCTCAATTCAGAATTTAGACTCCACTAACCCTAGGGAATGTAGGGCACAGTTTACAGTCAAAAGATATGAAGAGGGAGAGTGTGCGTGGGTTTTTATTTATTTGTTCGTGAGCTACTGTGGTTTTAAATACCAGCGGATTTGTGAGTGAGAGTTTGGCAAGCCAGGCTAATGACAGGTGAATGGAGGCTGCTGATGTGGGGGAAGTTGGTCATGTGACTGTGGGCTGCATTGTGTGGCCTGGATGTGTGAGAAAGGGAGAAGTCCTGAGGCAAGTGGGGCAAGTGAGTGAATGAGGCTGTGTGTGTGTGTGTGTGTGTGTGTGTGTGTGTGTGTGTGTGTGTGAGTGTATGTGTGTGTGTATATGTGTGTGTATGTGTGTGTGTCTGTATGTGTGTGTATGTGTGTGTATGTGTGTGTCTGCGTGTACGTGCATGTATGTATGCGTGTGTGTGTGTGTGTGTGCGTGCGTGCGCGTGTGTGTGTGCGTGCAAGTGTGCTGCATTGTTCCTCTAGAACAAATATGATGAGGCAAGGCAGCCATGAAATCCCAACAAAACCAACAGAGTAAAGCAGCAATGTCCATTCACTCTTTGTCTCACTCAGATTCTCACTGTCTCTCTCAGACACATTTAACCAAGTGTAACGCAATTTATAACTGCAACTCATTATTATTATTATCTTATAATCTGTGTACATGCTTGCTTTAAGTATGTGAATGGCTTGCAATTCCATTTTCCTCACTATGCGAGTCAGATCTTACTGAGGCTCCATTCCATGGATTCTTCAGTTTTGCGTGTGTGTGTGTGTGTGCGTGTGTGTATGCCTGTGTGTGTGTGTGTGAGCTCCAGAGGGACAGTGTGGGAGGGAGGATACTCACAGCTATGTGCTGTTCAGAAGGATTGGGACCAGCAAACAAAGGGCTTACAGATGCCACTCTTTCAGGCAGGCCTGTGCTTTGTTTGCCTTGGCCTGACCCTGTCTGGCCGCAGCAGGTGGAAATTTCCACTGGCACAGTGAGAGGGTGTGTCTGTGTGTGTGTGTGTGTGTGTGTGGGTGTGGGTGGGTGTGTGGGTGTGTGTGTGTGTGTGTAATTGGGGCAAGGGAAACACAAGACGTCCAAGAATATGGCAGCATAGCCTGCAATTATCAATCACCATCCTACTGAAAAAAAACACAGTCACGCACCTCACAAGTGCGAACTATGAGGCGGTATTGGTACTGATCCTTCAGATCTCTGGTGTCCTCCAGCTTTTCTCTGCGGATACTCAGAGCCACTGGACCCAGCTTGTCGTCCGTTCCAAAGTAGTTGAGGTGCTCTGGAAGCAAAGAGAGACAAAGCCGCTACAGTGACCGATACAGAAACTGACCCACATTTGTGGAATTCTCATCAATGCTATATTGTTAAAAATTCTTGTGTGATTAGTCTGTAAAAGGGCCCTGTTTGGGGGTAGAGTTAAGACCGCATGAAAACCTACCTTTCCCCAGGAAGTGGTCATGGTAGTAGCGTGCTCCAAGGTCCACATGCTCAATGCTGGGCAGTCGGAGTCTCTCTAGCCGTAGAGCCTGCTGCTCTGGTGGCACCTCCAGCACTGAAATACTGGTGTTACTGCAGCGCAGCCAGTGCCTGCCCACCATGCCACCCTCGCCCGCCTCCTGCTCTGCCAACGAGCTAAGGAAGCTGAGGTTACGCTCAATGGGCCCGCCTGTCTCATTGAGGAACTGCGGGCAGCTGAGCAGTAGAGGACTGCCAGGGTCGGCGGGGGCTGCAGGGGAGGCAGAGTCTCTCACTGCCATCTCGTCAGCGCTGCAGAATCTGGGCTCAAACCCGCCCAGGTCCAGCGTGCGGGTCGACACCGACACCGAGGCAGCCGAAGCGCCGGTGGCAGTGTTACGGCGCTGAGTCTGGTAGCCACGTTGCGTTGCGGCCTCGTGCAGGTCGAACAGAATGCTCTGGGCGTCGTGGTGGGCGAAGCTCCTCGTGCAGATCCAGGAGGCGCCGCCTTGCTCCGCAGACAGGCAGTCGTCGGTGTCGCCGCGGCCAGTTGCGATCTCCCCGCGGCTGGCGCTTCGTAGCTTGCGGAAGAGAGAGGAGGTCCCCAGGGAGGACTCTGTGCCGCCACTCTTCTTCCTTACACGGGTCTCTCCCCTCTCCTCTCGGGTGGAGGTGGAGGCCGAGGGCTCAGGGGGATCGTCCAGCTGGGCGGAGGTGCCACGATGGCCAGGCCGCTCCTGCTGGAAGTGGTTGAGCATGTGGAGGATGCTCTGCTCGGGGATGCCCTGCATGTCGATGGAGGAGGTGCTGCCGTACTCGCGGATTAGCCCCACCCGGCTCTCAACCTCCGCCTCATCTTGCTCGCTGAGGGTCACCTCGCTGCTGGACCGCTGCCGCAGAGGGGCGAAGGCCGAGACCGACGCCAGCCCACCTCTGAAACCCGCCACGGCACCCCCAAACTCTGAGTCCCGGGCTCGTCTCCATGGTATCCGCGGGTAACCGCGTGCAGGCCGCTCGTCCACAGGCGGGTAGGCGCACTGGCCATTTTCCTGCAGGGACTCATGGGATTGCTCACGCCTGGGCGGCCAGTCGGAGATCCGCGCCCGCACGCCCATCTTTGGAACGGACATGCGGGCAGGAGCGGAGGCGACGGCAGCGGCAGCAGGGTCGATAATGGGTGTGTGGCCGTTGAGCAGCTGCAGGGGCTGTGTTGGGGGGATGTCACACACCCCTGAGTCTGTGTACATGCTTAGGGGGCCCAGCGAGCGCTCGGAGCCACGGCACAGCCTAGGAGGGAGCCTGGCGAGGGCATGGCGGGCTAAGTGAGCAGTGAGAAGGAGGAAAGAGGATTCGCGCTGCCGCCGCTGCTCTTGCTCCCCACATGGAGATGCTCAGGGTGGGGCGGCCAGGCTGCTGCTTCTCGTTTGTTCCGGTCACCGCAGTTTTGGCTCAGCTGTTGATTACTCCACCTGTGAAAGAAACACACAGAGCCCCTTTTGTCTTACTCTCAGGCCAAAATACATCAAATGGTCAACAAAACACAGCAGCAACACACGGTCCAAAACTGAGAGGGGAAAAAGCACCTGGAAGCTCACACAAACATCTCAAATTACACAGTAGCTAAGGTCCTTCCTTCAGCCCTCTTTAGTTTTGACTTGTGAACCATTGTGTTCTCCAATGCCTTGCCACTTCTTCACAAAAGACTTCAGATAGATGAGGATGTAACGTGAGAGGCAGCGAGGCCATGCTCATAATTATAAGTATGCAGATTGAAAAGTGCATCTAGAGGGGGGAATCTGACCAGGGCTCTAGATCTCAAGTGATCTCAAGTCTGCTTGACTAACTGGGTCATTATGCAGGGTATTATGGGTATGATAATATGAGTCAGCTGACCATTTCCGAGTATGAGGTCATCTGTCCCAATGCACAATATTATGACAACACTCAGAAGATGCCACAATGAAAAGCGTCCCCGCAAATGACTAAAAATCAGCGCAGTGAAAGAAATATACAGAGAATCCAAAAATAAAAAACTGTGGCGGTAAATGACACGGCCTTCACTGGAGGTTTTGGGTTCAGGGGGAGGGACACAGCTGTGATGATACACTACTCAAGGACTGGCCAGCAGGGGTGAGTGGAGGAGATCCCGAAATGGTGTCAACCCGATGACATAACCGTTGCAGAGGATCTGACACGTTAAGTCACAATGAGCACAACCTGTGAACATGTCACTGCAGGACAGCTTCAAAAACTCAAATACCAACACTAAAACCATGCATATTCATACATAAAGAAATACAATATCTCAAGACTCACAATATCGCACATTTGAATGCTTAAACATTTAAAACATTAAAGCGTCCCTGAAGAAGAGTACGAGTGCTCCTTGCTGTATTCACTGAGAGTATCTGCAGATTCACACGGTTGTGGGCTGGTCGCCGTCCGGCAGTAACACCCCTCCCATGCTGGTGGGGAGAAGTTATAAGGGAGTCAAACCACTCTCCCAAACGGATGAAAAACCAGATAAAGGACTTGCCTATCAGAGAGATGTAGACAATAGGGACTTTGTACACATTGTAATTCATTTGTACATGAGTCAAAACTCAAGAGCTCTTCATCTGACCAGAGAACAGACCTAGGCTGGAATTGGCCTTGACTGGGGCGATATGATCGCACTGAGTCACCAGGTCATTGTAAAGCAGGTGGAGCCAGGTTTCAGACTCACAAATAAGGTCCATTATGTCTGTAGAAGGCCAATTAGACATTCACAGCACCTTTCATAACCAACGCTATTGAAACTGACTGACAATGAGAGCGACACTGAAGATGGCCTCAGTGACACAAGAGAGTCTTAAAAGGGGGTATCAGACACAAGGACTCTGGACATTATATGAATCCACTGCCACTGACTGTTCACCAAATCACCAACGATAGGAGTGGCGTTCTTGTAAAATCAACTCCTGGTCAAATGAACATCATGGGTGTTGTTGGTCATTTACAAGGGCAGCAATCACGAGACAAGAGAACACATGTTTCGTCAGTTACATGTGAGTGCAGAAAACAGGAAATATATAAAACTTCTACCATCAATCTTCCTCATGATTAAAGGTCAATTTGATTGGAGCAGCTTCCTCACCTGCGCTCATTTCAGTTTCAAGCACCTGAAAGGACAGAGGTGCTTCAACCAATCTACCACTCAATTCATACCAAAATCTTCTGTGCTGACTACGGGGTGACAAGTGCATTATCCAGCAGTTGCAGCAGATCATACAGTAAAGCACGCAAAGATAAGGTGGGACGAAGCCCTTCAAGATGACTGACAGCATCAGTGGAAACCACTGGTCTGGAAAACTCTGGAAATACTTTGTTCTCCTCCTAGATGGTATGGAAGCCCAGCGTAATGAGCCCAACCATTTTTCTGATGTCAGCTCATGTGTCTAAGATCATGGGTGAGGGTCGCTAATGTGTGTCAGTACACCAGGAAAGGTTCATTGCTTGCTGTTAAGTCTTGAGTATACTTCTTGCAGACCCGGCTACGTTTAGGTCTACGCAAGGTGACATGACCCAAATTTCGTCACCAGGATGGTCTGCATGGACTGTCCACACAGCATTAAAATGTTGTGCCTGCACAGACATGTGCGCACTGCCTGCACATGTGCGTGCAAGTTTAAAGGACTGAATCAGGGTCAAGAGAAAACAATCCATTTATAATATTTACTTATTCAGCAGACGCTTTCATCCAAAGCGACTTACAGTAAAGATGCACATTTTCATTAGAATGTTTGCACGCAGGGAATAACACTCCTGGAAACCAACTGATAAAAATGGGATAAGCATAAACCTATCATAGCTGATTAGAAAACCAGCAACTGCATGAAGGGGCAGAGAAAACTAGACCTAAAAACAGTCTTTGCTTCTGAGCCTCACAACAGAGATATTACTTTTCTTTAATAATATATTACTTATTTTTATACTTTGGAGACACAAATATGCAGGTTCACATCCACGTTGGTTGCACAAACACAGTTTGAAACTTTCAGATACAGCTGTAACTGGACGAGCAGGTCACACATCATTAAGAGAATACTTCTGTCCAAACTACATCTATAATTAAGTCAGATGTTTTTACAACTTTGTCACAAATCTTATTCAACGCATTAACCAAAGCATAGTTCTTGGACAACAATGACATGCTACCTACATAAAAAGCATAAAATAGACAATCAAACAGATAATGCCTCTACAAGCAATTCCAAAATGGATGGACCAACACACCCATCTACATTTTTAGCTGGATTCAACTGAATGGACTTTCCAAACAAGCAAACAACGGGCCGTTTCCAAGCTACATAACAAACAGAACCACTTGATTTCAAAGAAAACATTGTCCTTGTAACTCTGACGTCATGTAACATAGCTAGCTAGCATTACCTGCCAGGTGCCACTAACGGCTGTGTCACATCACATAGCCTACACATCCAGCTCAGAATTTAAACTTTTAACTTAAAATCTGAAATTAGTTATACCTATATTACAGCCAGTATACTACACCTATGCGTGCAATAAAACTGTTCAAGAGATTGTTGTTGTGGGGGTTTTTCTTCTATTAATATATATATATATTTTAATTTTTAAATAGCAACTCGTTCATTCTCCAGTCCATAGTAGGCTGGAGACAGAGGTCATCCTCAAAATATCCATTCACTGCCACAGTTGCATGACAGCTGACCTACTGTAGTGCAGGCAATGTTTCGAAATCCCTTCTCAATTTCACCCTGTGTGAAATCTTTACTTCAAGAGACAAGAGTACCCACATGGGAACTGTGTGTGTGTGTGAGCGAGAGAGAGAGAGAGAGAGAGAGAGAGAGTGTGTGTGTGTGGTTATGTGAAAGGGTGGTGGTTCTACAGCTCCGTTTTCCTATCTATAAAATACCCCGCAAGCCACTGTCAGGTGGTGTAACCAGTTATACCACTTGACATCCACTGAAATCTCCTTAAAGATAGATCAGATTTTTATTGCACTTCTGCAAGCTATTGCACTCCTGCCAGCGGAAAATAAATGTCACTGGCACATTTAGTCATTTAGCAGTGTCTGCACAGGATGCATGCATAATTGTGACCTAATTAGCCTAAACATCAAAAAGAGTCACTTGAGCTCAATAACGGTCATACATGGGAAGCGTATGAGGATGACACAGGAAGACAGCAGTTTTCATGGGCTCATAGGAAGAGCCCATTTCCCACTTGCTGAGTCGTCATTACAAAGTCGTTGCACTCCAGTGGTTTGCTTACAGCAGGCAGTTAGCAGTCACAAACAACTTAAATAACTTCCACAAGCTCCCACGGTAAAAAGGTAATCAACACAACTTAACCTACCTGACACTAGTCTAAATGTAATGTTAGGATTACTGGCAAGTCAATTAGGGTACTAAAAGCATTATGTAGAAATATATTAAATGATCTTCCACTCCTCCATGATGAGTGGTTGACACTTTTAATGCAACCGACAGTGTGAATTTGTGCATCAAACGGATTTTCAGATTTCCTTATATAATTATAATTTGTGTAAATATTGTAGTGTAACTGAAATTTGGCTAGTCCTCAAAGTTTAGAGAGCATGTAAAAGTAACTTCTGAGCATGTAGATAGGCTTACTAACATGGGTGTGCAGCTGGGTCTTTATTCGTATCTGTGTCTGAATTTGACAGGGATGGATTTAAATTTGCCTTTATATTCACACAAACACCAGAAATCTGCAGGTATTATACGAGAAGTGGTTCAATGCTATTAAAACATGGAGATCTGCATCGCCCCGTTAATAGGCTAGTTCATTAATCTTGCATTCAAATGTTCTACTATATAGGCTACATAAAACAAACCCGCCTCTAAAAATACTGTAATACATAGGTTAAATATGGTATAGGATGTTGGGGAGTCTTGTCTTCCATAGGTGCCAGAGCTGTTAGAACAATTCAATGTTTTCCTCCTGACAACATTAATTCATCTTTTTTACACTGGGTAGGAAGAGGATCACTTCTGCCATCAAGCTGTTTGTTTAAATAACAGTTTTCAGTAACATTAAAAATGTATTCTTATAATGTCATAATGACTGACAATAATATTGCAATAGTACACACCACATGGAAAATACTAACCAGAACTTCAAAATCTGCACTGAAAAAGCTGTACAAAGTGTAACATGACTGGAATGCATTGTACAAGGCAACATTAATACAAATACTATTTGTCCTTTTCTTCCAGTCACAGAGTAAAATCCCCATAATTTACCTGAACACTAACAAGTTGTTTATTTCTGCAACAGACTACGGTTTACTATGGTAAGTGTATGATGAGCATGATAGACATTGTCCACATTCCACGAGAGTAACACCCCCAAATCATTCCAGGATGCACCATGGAAATACGTTATAGCACATGGTATTACAAACCGTTTAATATAGAGCCACAAATACAAACTCTCTAAAAATGGGCTCACACTGCGAATACGCTTCAGTGGTGTTAGCACCGGTCTAGCACAGACGCGTACACATTCGGCAGTTGTTTCCCTTTCAGTGTAGCCTTTTTGTATTGACTAATTACGGTTACTGTACGTTTTGATGTCGCCAAAGAGAAAAAAAAACTGTTCGATTACATCTCGTATCTGTTCCTGAAAATCAAACATCGCAGATACAATTCCAGCTCGACTGAAACTATGATCAGGATCTCTATCACTCACACGCCTCTCGATTTGAAATCTGTCGCACATTTCAGAACAGTAACGGCCGTATAGATCAGCACAAAGTGGGCCGGTTGGAATTCGTGCCCCTAGTAGTCTGGTTATTCCCAACGTTCAAGTAATATTAACAGAGATATGACTATGCGGCTGAATGTTGACTGAAACCAACAGGTCACCAGCTTTAAACTCCCTATCTTCCTAGCTACCATAATGCTAGCTAGTTCCAGTAGCTAATGTTAGCTAGTTACGGCACAGTGGTGTTTACCTGAAGTTATGTAGACTACTTCAATGTACACATTTAGGCATTAATACAATAACACTATTTAAAAATATGTTACCTGAAATAAGATTTTCTGTATAAAGGCTCAAAATAAAGAGCTTCACTGCTACTTAGCTATGTTTTTACCGCTTGAGTTTCGTTAGACAAATAGGGAATTTTATGGAACTTGTAGTTTCACCATTGAAACAATAGCTTTACCGAACATGGTAACTCAGGGCAAGTAAAAACTACAAATTCCCAACACACGCATACAGACAACGCGTGCGCAATTGAATGCAGCTGATGAGGAAGGACTACAACAGGATTTTGTTCACTCCTAGAATTCAATTCATTGCACACAAGATACACATAAAATGCACCCCCTTGCCTGAAAGTATGACCAACTAATAAAGTTGACGCTGCGTATGCAAGATCTTTCAGAAAGCCCAGTAGTGAAGAAATCAACGCAGGCTTTCTGGACACGACCAACGCTACGTTAACATCAACTAGCTAGCTGGGTTAGCCAAGTTATCCTGATGCTAGCTAGCTGGCTAGTTATTTGCTAGCCACCTCGCTTGTTAACTCGACACTTTGAGGCGCTTTCTGTAATCCAAGATATGTAGTAAATGCGAAGCCTTATGGGTGAAAGCTTACCGTGTAAGGTATTTGGCCCCCGTTGCAAGTCAAACTCAAATTGGGACGCCGGTGGCGCGCTTAAATTCCTATATTTCACCAACACCAGTGGCACAGTTTACCACAGAAGCTCGCCAGGGTTTCCCAGCTTGTAACGCTTCTCTGCTGGCAGTAGGTTAACCAACCGAAACCCTACTGGTCTGGACGGCAGTGGCATCTCGCAGGCACGCGCGCGCGCGCGCTCACATGCTCAGATATTCACATAGGCCTGTCGGTACTCTAGCGCACCGTGCTGTTCATGGCGTTGCTTTTTGGATGAGCTATGGTTTTGATGAACTACTCAACAGCTTAAAAGGTGCCCCCTGAGTGTTGTATATTATATATCTATAGAAATAGTATATATGAATCAGAATTAAAGCAAAACAGCCTTGTTGGTCTCTGGTTGATTAAAATGGAGATTGGTAAAATATGTAATGTCCAGTAAGTCCTCAGAAGAACATTTAGTTGCATAATACAGATTTTCATTATTTGTCAAATGTTGAATTCTTGAATCAGTTGAAGTGTGTATGGACAATTCTCCATACTTGACATTTTTTCCCTTTATTTTACAATTGAAACCAAGTACGAACAGACAGTCCAAACCATTTGATTGGGAAAAGAAGTTGTGATGTGTGTCATGGCCTTAATATTATTTGTATAATAACAGCTTTACTATATTATACATAATAATAATTATACAGAGGTAGAGGACCTTCTTTCTGGTATTGCACCAGATGTAACTTTGCCCAGCCAATCCCACATGTCTTCACTGGACTGCAGGCTCTGAAAGAGACGATCCTTGGAGCAATGGAAGGAGCTGTGGGCAGAGATGATTCAATTAATTTCCATCACAGTCAGACAAAACAAACTGCTGTACAATGTATAGACTCCCTGAACATATAGACTCCCGGAGTCAACTATCATTAAAAAATGTGAACTTGAAGTGAATGAAGTTGATACCAACTGCATTTACCAACATCAAAATGCAGAGGGGTGAGTTTCTCCCCTACATACATTTCCCAAAAGCAGGTACAACATTTGGGGGAAATTTCCACCAGAAGACCTGCTTACCAACATAATTAGCTATGCATGATACAGATAAATTGTACATCACTGCATGGAAAAACAGTACATAAATAATTAATTAATTGTGCGTGTGGTCAGCCTTAAACTACCAGACACTACCAATCTTAACAGCTGAAAACATTACCATTTCACAAATTTGTACTAACATTTAGCCTGTATTGGTTGGGGGGAGGCCAGTAAGAAGATTGCAACAGTGTGGAGGTAACTGTTAGCTAACATGAACATCTACGTACTCTTGTCTGCAAAACTAATGAAACAGTGACCCTACAGTAGGGATGCTATGGTTTGAAGCTTAACCTTTTTGTTTTACTGTGTATTGCTTACTGAAGACAAATATGAATGTGCTTGGGAATTTTTCTTTAATATATAAACGTTGATTTAATCAAGGTGAAATCTGAATCCTTTGGCACGAACACAGAAATATGTGTTTACCATAATCACTTTAAATACTATAGGCCCATTACAATATTTTAGCATGTATCTAATAATATAATATAATATAATATTAATAATATTGGAAGATACATGATTATCAAAGTTGGCTGACAAATGGTATACTCTCATTCATCTCTGTCATTCAATTCGCTTTCTTTGCAACTATCTGTCCTATGGTTCGTCCTTTTCTGTCCACAGAGTTAGACCATTCTCCAACATCTACCAGTGCTACATGGTTCTGCTGGCATTTTGTTCCTTTAAAATGTGTACGTTGAACTCTTGTGTTGTCATAGTATTTGCAATCATGCAAGGAAATGAGACATCCAACACGAAACCATGAATTGCCAAATTAGGCTATTTAAGTCCTTGATACCAGGGTAGGTGTGTTGGCACATTATGTCCATGTGAAATGAGAAGACATGGGAGTTCCAGATTTAAAAAAAAAAAAACAGGTTTGCCATTTTAAGGAAATGTATAGCTGTGTGTTTTAAATTCATGACAGGCCTAATCTCCAGGCCATATATGACACATCTATGACCAACTCATAAACCTGCATTAGTCATGTCAATTTCATGACTCTTCCAGCAGGTGTCAATAAAGTGCCAACTAGTGAGTCAATAAAGTGTAGCAATTAGTGATTATTGAATGGTTATTATGTAATTGAATTGACAATCATGACAGTGTCTGGCATGATATAGATTTTTTTTCTGTTGTATTACATGCAATTAGAAAATGACACACTTCACTTGACCTATCAAATTCGTTTGACGATTTCCCATTTCCCTGATACCTGTGGTTTTCCTTATTCGACTGCAATGTAGTAACAAAATGAATGTAATGAAGGTGAAGGTGCACACCCTCCATCAATCCGTTTTTGCTATGCAATAAAATATGTATACAGGAAGATTACAGTTTAATGTAACATTTATGATGTTACTTGAGATTATTGGCCTCGTGATATTGTGGTATTGTGGTTTTAACACACAGGTTGTCAGTTCAGATGATCGGTCTGTTCAGTTTACTTTTGTATGAAGTAGGCTATCTCTTTTATCCTTGTTAAATACCCTTCCTTACCCTCATATCTAGTTATCATATCTAGTTATATTCACGTTATCTAGCATATTCACGTGAAAACCTGGCCATATATAACCTGGCCTGCCGTCCTAGACCACTGTAGGCCTACTGTCCCACTGTCCCTGCCTATGAGATGTGACAATATATGCATTGCCTACATTGACTTATCTGCCCTATATTCGACATCCAGCGTTTGTTACTGTCTACATCAGTAATTGCAAAATATATGGTGCATTTCATAGTTTTGTGAACAGCCTGCTGATATTGTTAGTGACGTAAGATCAAGTGGGGGGGGGGGGGTTGAAGGAACTACTAGTCTGCATTACCCAGAAGTCTTATGTTCCACTCCCTGTCCAGCCGGTGCATTTGGATAAAAAGTCAATCGTTAACACCGCACCTGACAGCCTGGATTAAATGGACTGGAACGCCTCCTGAAACTCGCGACTGGACCACCTGCAAACTCAAATCGATAAAAAAAAAAAAGGGCAAGCTTGATAATGACTGTGAATTAATGTTATTTTAATCGAGGAATTATAATTTGATAGACGAATAGCTTATTAGACAATTGAAACGAATCAGTGTAGGCTACGGATGTTGTGATATAGGCTATGCTAGCCCATAAGAACCATTCAGAACAGCGCATGAAATGCCTCGAGGACTGAATTTCCATTCTTTCTATTTTTTTATTATCTGAGGACTGGACCGCCATCTCAACGTAACCTAATAGGCTATTTATGGCAGGGTCATAAACCGTTGTCTTAGTTGTTACAGGGTTATATTATTAAAGTCGTTATTATTATTATAATTTTTATTATAGGCAGACAACTACTATTATTTTTAGCATATCCTAGGCTACATCTAGCATGAACGTTTCTCATCAAGAAGTAGCCTAGCTGGCATCGCTATTCGCTCATTTTGGTGACGGGAATTGAGGAGATGCTATCGCTTGAATCCACCCGGATAACATTGCACTTTATTCCTGGCCAACAGGCTATGAGAAGCAAAATGTTCTATCATAGGCAATCAGAAGAAACGGCATTTTAATCGTTGTGCGTGTGTGAATCCTGTAGCCTTGGATTTCTGGCATTCGACATCATCGCCCAGCTGAAACAACACAGACTGCTTTGACAGTAGGAGCTCATTGCTTCATTGCTAATGAAATATCATCTTGGTGAACTCAACTTGAATATTGCATACTTTGCTTAATAACCTGCGAAAGATGTAGCCTATGAATAGCGGGACTGCATAGCATAATTGTTATTATGCGTTTGTTCACAGGATTATAAGGCTATTGACGTAGCAGGCTACGCTACCTTTATGTATGCGGTGTCGTTTTGTTTTGACGTTATTAGGCTTGTTTGTATGAGCCTGTGGTTATAATATAGTAGAGCAATATCTATTTGATTTGTTGTCTCCTATAAGAGGCAACTGAACAGATGTCCAGGTAGTCTTTCCGATTCCACTGACTTGATCTTTAGAATGGACGAGTGCTTTTCTTAAAGACTACTAAGGACATTACACAGGCTTACATGGGCTTCAGGATTTAGACGAGGGAGCAACAGTACACATTATTAGGGTGTTGTTTGACCATTATAAACTGGTTGAAGGAGTTCCGTTATAGCCGAGAATAAATGTATTTTAGTAGACATGTAGATGGAGACAATGCATGACAAAACAGGAACAATAATAATATGTTAGGAGGTATATAGGAGCACTTTTGTCTCACTGATAATGGCAATCCATTTGGTATAGATAAGGGTATGTATTTAATGTTGATTTATCTCAGCCACCTTTATGTTGTAGAGCCTTTGATGAAGAGAAGGGTGCTTGGCAGCATTCTTTAAGTCAGAGGACGCTGCTGTTATAAAGTACAGTGTCATAAAAGTGCGTATTCTCTGATGTTTCAGATCAGCCAAGAAAACAGAGATGATGGTGATCCCCTTAAGTTTGCAGCTCTTACTTGCCATAACTAAAATTCAGGGTATTTTAGCTTCTCAGGAGACTCTATGCAAGTGGAATAAGTCATTACAGGAACTATGTTAAATTGTTGTGAATGTGTATCAAAGCCAATAATATAATATCCCTCATTTCAACTCAGGAGAAAATGTCACCCTGTAGCCCAGATCAAGCCTTGTGAGTTTGCATCAGTTTCTAGGAAAGTGGTCCTATGGACAGGAGGGATACTGTTAGTAAATGCCCTAGTCTTATTGTTGGATGTATATTCAGTATGTCAAGAGGGGACGGTTTAATGCTGCGGACATCATAAATGGGGACACACAGACTGTGTGCAATTAAAAACATCAAGCAGCCATCCAGTGTGGAACATTATCTGATAGTCATACAGGGGCTCTGTCCTCTGGCCCCCCTGTGAGTTTGTCAAGTGGGCTCTGCATGGATGGTTTGTGTGAGTTGAAAGAAGAGTTGCCCTGGCTGTTGAGACCCCACCGCTGACAACCGGTAGCCATGGAGCCCCATACGAATCTGCGTGGCAGTGGCTGTGGTGCCTCACTGCCCTGCGCCAGCTGCACCAGTTGCGGGGGGTGCTACATCCCAACAACCGCCTCCTCCTCCTCCTCAGGTCCCCCACACATGACTGAGCCCCCTGGCTTCGGTGACACGGAGAATGGAAACAGCTGGAACTCCTCCCTGGTTTCGTCCTCCAGCTCCCTGGACTCACACACCCACCCGCCCCCCGGAGGAGGGGATACCCTGTACTGGACTGCGGTGTTTGACTATGAGGCCACAGCAGACGAGGAGCTCACACTGAGGCGTGGGGACTTGCTGGAGGTGCTCTCCAAGGATGCCAAAGTGTCTGGAGATGAGGGTTGGTGGACAGGCAAGATTCAGGACAAAGTTGGCATCTTCCCCAGCAACTATGTGACAGGGCGGAATACCAGCTACACCAAGCTGCCACCAGAGCGCTTGCTAGTCGGTGGAGAGTGTCCACTGGAAATTGACTTTGCGGAGCTGACCTTGGAGGAGGTGATTGGCGCTGGTGGCTTTGGAAAGGTGTACAAAGGTGGTTGGCGTGGGGAAGAGGTGGCTGTGAAAGCTGCGAGGCAGGACCCGGATGAGGACATCAGTGTCACGGCGGAGAGCGTGAGGCAAGAGGCCCGGCTCTTTTGGATACTGAGGCACCCCAACATCATCGCCCTGCGCGGGGTCTGCCTTCGGGAGCCCAATCTCTGCCTGGTGATGGAGTACGCCCGCGGGGGAGCTCTGAACCGGGCACTGGCCGGCAAGAAGGTGCCACCCAGGGTGTTGGTGAACTGGGCCGTTCAAATTGCTACTGGGATGGACTACCTGCACAATCTCACAATTGTCCCTGTCATCCACCGAGACCTCAAGTCCAGCAACAGTAAGTACACATAAACACCCTGCCACCGGGGGCGTAGAGGGTCGTGCTTGGATTTTGAGGTCAACAGTTTTGTCTGTGAATAGTAGATTTGTACAATAGTGGAGACTATTATTAATTCAATAAATGCACTCAGAGTTGATTGATAAAGGGTTATAAACACCACAAGAGAAGGTTCTGAAATATGTAAATGTTTTATATGTATTTATGATGAACAACCAGCATTTTTAGACAGACCTGCTATTGTGGAGCGTTTTTATTTTCCTTACCAAGCCATCCTTTTCTTCTTATCATACTCTAGTGCCTCTCCTTTGGAATGCTGAGCTATTTTGGGTCTTTTGTGCCACATACTGTTTAAAGATGCAGTTGCAATTGTGTATTGGAGGGAACACATCCCCAGTTTGTGCTGCATCATGATTATCGGCTGAGCATACATTTTGTGTGCATTTGCTCAGTATTCCTACACCGTGACCTTGCCTTCACACATGAATTGCTTCTTTATGTGACTGAAGTGCCCAGAACAGCCATCATAGGATAGTTGTCTGAAGAAGTCACATGGTTGCTTATAATCCAGGTGCTTTGATATTTCAGTATCCTTCTTCACCTGCAGCAACAGCTGACACCACTGCAGCAATCAGCTGAATTACTCAGACTGCTCAGAAGCAAAGTTGTTTTCTAAAACAAGGAAGAGGCATTTGACATGTATTGAGTCAGTCAACGGTATGAGTCAGGTCCCCAGAGTAATTAAGCTTAGTTAAAGGGCTAAAAAGCTAAAAAAGTTCAAAACTGTACTAAGCCAATTGCAGAATCTTAAATTGAAATAGCTAACCTAGATTTAAATGATCAAGTCTCCAGGTCGTAGATTAGTGCGTTGGAGCTTAACTTCACCCTACAAGGGAGCAAGTTTAACTCCAGTTCAATGTTTTCAAAGAAGAGAAGTGAGGGTGTGTGGTCTTTTGGATGTTATCTAAGATGCCACTTTAGGCTATTTATTTATCTGTTGTTTGTTGTATTTATGCTAGTAAGTGCAAGAATGCCTGAAGGTGTATAAGAGCCCTTAAGATTTTAATAGAAATGACTTGTTATGTCTTAGGGAGATTTATATGAATATGTGTGTGTGTGTGTGTGTGTGTGTGTGTGTGTGTGTGTGTGTGTGTGTGTGTGTGTGCGTGTGCGTGTGTGTGTATGTGTGTGTGTGTGTGTGTATCTATGTGTGTTTTTGCAAAGCAAAGCACACATTCTGGTTTCTCATGTCTCTGGACTGTAAATAGTACATGTATGTGTATTTATCTCCATGCTTGTATGTTTGTGTGAGCTACTCAAACAATAAGGACAAGTCGCAATAATATACTGCCTAGGCAAACATTTACAAATGCTGTTTATCCCAAAACATTTTGCCAATCCTCTTTTACTTTTATTTGTCATTCGTTTTAATACATAATAGATTACAATTCATTTTGGAGTCTGTTATACATAGTTCTTCAAAGTGGAATAGTTTTACAAAATAAGAATTGTGTAAATCTTCCCATTCTTTAAATCTTTTAATAGAGTGTTTTCAGTATTTTGGGATTGCCACCCAAATGCTTGCTTTTCTGTACTATAGACAATCCTGGGAGGAATTGTAGCTTTCACTTTAAGTGTGTACCAGTGCTTTATCAAAGCTCAAAAGGGTGTTGTCTCAAAGCATCAGTTGCTTATAGACAGAGCAGTTACACTGGATATGAAGGAACTACACTGAGCAGTGTTCTTGAAAGACCTGCCCCCCCCCCCCCCCCCCCCCCCCCCCCCCCTTAGCCAAATCATCATTAGGAGAGGCTATACTCACAAATTGTAGAGCCACCATCAGCTGTCTCCTCTGTGTGTATAATATCGAACTATAAGGGAAATAATGCAGATGTTGGACTCACTGTTCAATCTCACTAGCATATACAGTAAGAATACTGGTGTATCAAGACCCTATCCATGATTAAACGCTTGAAACGTTATTAAGTAAATCAGAAACATGGCTTGCTATGATAAACCATTAGGAGTGTCTCAGATGTCTTCAGACACTCCACGCCGATTGGTTAAAGGGTCATTTTATTCCAGGTCAACGCCCTTTACAGACGCCATGGATGAAAACAGATCCAAGTGGAGAATTGCTAGATGGATGTAGTGAATCGTAGAAAATGTCTGTCTTCATATACTAGGCTAGCGTGTAGTAGTAAGCTTTAAGATAATGACGGGAAAACAAACACTCTGCACCATAATGAAGTTTTGCCACCAATACCCCATATTCCAGAGTAGGCCTATGTGTTATACCACACCAATGCCACTATTCCCCACCTCCACCAAGTCTATGTATGTGTCACAAAGGGTAGGTATAATTATTGCTGCTTTAAAAAATGTATGTAGTTTCAACACACAAGGGGCCAGCACACTGTAACGATAGTATATGTAGCTTTCCCATATGACAGCACTGTAAAGAAAGAGGATAAAAAGCTAGAGAAACAACTGGGAAAGGGTAAGTGGAATTTGAGTGAACATGAAGGGTGAGGGCCAAAGCGATTCCACAAGTGGGAGGAGCACTCAGGGGCATTGGGAAAGTGGCTTAACCAGATCCTAGGACGTCTGAGCTCTCTTTCTTTGGATGAGCAGTCTGGCGAATGGCTCAGATGCATAACTGACTGAGTCTATGATTACCCTGTACATTTGCTTATTTAACCTTGTTAACCTGACTGACTGCGTGCCCCCCACATCTCTGACACGCCACAATGGCGTCTATCTTCTTCTGTGAAGAGCGGCAAGCACCACAGATTATGCAATGTGTTGGCATGAAATGTGAGGAACAAATTTGAGAAACATCTTGTTTCCCAGTCTGCAGTGGTACCTAATAAATACACACCACAGAATTTCAAATAGTGGAACTAACGTCTCAGCACACTGAGTTTCCAGTGATGCACTTGTTCAGTGAAAAGATAATAAGTTGGTTGTCAAAGTGCAGTTTAAATGCACTATAGCCACTAAGTCAAACTAGTGACACAACCGACTACATATTTACATTATATACATTATCCCGGTTTGAAACAACAGAGTTACTCAGTTTTACCTTTTTGAAGGTATATTTTTGTAGCTCAAATTTGTATGCTCAAATTCATTTTGATGTGACATGGTCATTTGAGGGGGTAAACGCGTCTTTCAATCCCACTATCAGCTTTTGACTGTTAAGTGTGTACGAGATGCAGTGGCCAAATATGTCAAGGAAATGCATTAGTCAGAAGGCTGACTAGCTTTTATTATTGTCAGCTTTGCTGTTGGTATGTTTTCAAGGCAAATGGCTGTTGTCTGTTAGCTAGTTAGCTTGCTAGTTTTAGACAAAATCTCCCTACTGCTACTTTAACCAATTGCTATTCAGCTATCAGATTACTGATACGGATGTCTACTTAAGTTGTCCTCTGAAGAGGTCAGTCTTTACATGTAGTGGTAGGGTGGCCAAAGATGGCCATCAGTCTGTACTCACTGGAGAGTGATCCAGCAATCATCTGTGTTTCAGGCGACACATGCTCTTTTGCACATCAAACAAAGGCTGTGCTGTGTTCCCTGCACATCTGACTTTGCATACTGCTGATAAGAGGAAAGGCCTGTGCCCGCCTCTCCTTGCTGGTTTCTACCCGGATACACACTGTTGTTGACACATCAAACATTTCCATAGCTGAGCCAACACACGGAAACACCCATGGAAGGGGAATGTTCCCACACAGAGACTAGTGCTATGTGTCTGTCTAAATACTCAACATGACATGCACTTCTTTGACATGTCCACCCGAGACTCAGGAGTGTTGTCTAAATACCCAAGGTGAAATGAAAAAAAAAAAAACCTGTCTGCACCTGCTTTTAGCCATCATCAGCTAAATGTCATTAGACATGCAGACACATAATGTATGCGCACAAAATCAAAATGTGATGTTTTGCAATTTGCTGGCTGAATTGTAATGTCATGAGAGAAATGACACCAGGACAAATTCCCTAACTAAAGGCTTTTCAACCTGAAAGTGTTGGTCATATTTGACCCAGTGAGACCTTGACAGGTGGCAGTGTGAGACCTTGTGACCTGCTTAACCACGCCCAGGCATGGACTGATATATAGGGTTAGCAATGGGCTAAAAATGCTATATTTTGCCATGAGGACCCACCCCAGCTATCACTGCTCGTCTTTCTACATGTGAAGTGCCAGCATGTTCACATGCTTCCCGTCTTATAAACTACCACCTTTAATTACTGGGGACGTTTGAAGATGGTTAGTGTGACAGGAAGAAACTTAATTAAGGAATAATGTTCCACATAGTGTTGCACATTTTGCGTAGTACTGAAATATAGTTAATTTTGATATTCAATTGTAGATCTAGCAAAAAGGCTGTAGAAGATATAGTAATGAACATTTGCATGAATTTCTTACACAGTGGAACACACTGTTCTCATCATTCCCCAGAGTCTAGTGTCGTTCTTGTTATTTGTAAGCTGTTAAAACAGCTCAGTCATTGTTCTCTCAGCATAAACCACTGGCAAAAGAGTATTAGTCCTTTCTCTTATTCATGCTAATTCAAGTGCTCTCTCTTTATAAAATATATGAATGTAACCAGATACAATTTAAAACATCACAGCTATGGATAACACAGAGGGTATTGTTGAGAGTATCCATTCTTAATACTAAGCAATTCTCTCCTCTTTCTCTACCAACTTATCTGTCTTCTACTGCTCCTTTCCTCTCTCTACATCTTGCACCATCAGTTCTAATCTTGGAGCCATGGGAGAGGGACGACCTATGGGGAAAGACCCTGAAGATCACCGACTTTGGTCTGGCACGCGAGTGGCAACGCACCACCAAAATGAGCGCCGCTGGTACCTACGCCTGGATGGCACCGGAGGTCATCAAGCTGTCTCTGTTCTCCAAAAGCAGTGATGTCTGGAGGTAGGCTAACACAGAGAGAGGAGGGATGAAGTCTCAGTAGCTCTCTGCTTTCTCCTGGTAGAGGAAAGATAAGCACCAGAGGAAGAAATTGGCTTTAGAAATGTACTTTCAGTAAAGATAGTGAAGGGATAAGGGGTGGGGTTGGTTAAACAGTACATATGGTGCATGAACCCTGAAGGCTCTCCCAGACTTCCTGTGACGTTGTTACTCTCCCTCTCCCCTTAGTTTTGGAGTTCTGCTGTGGGAGTTGTTGACGGGGGAAGTTCCGTACCGGGAGATTGACACGCTGGCCGTGGCCTATGGTGTCGCTGTGAACAAGCTGACTCTTCCAATCCCCTCCACCTGCCCAGAGGCCTTCGCACACCTGCTGGAGGGTAAGAGGTCACCACGTATTTCAGTGGATCTGAACTGAGTGACAGTTCAACACCTATCTGTCAACAACACATTTCTGTTATTGATTTATAATAGTGTACATTGATTGATATTTTCTTCTTACTCAGCTACCCACTTCATTCTCACATTCTGTCTGTTCCACCCCTCCGTCCTTTTTCTCTGTCTGGCGCTCAGAGTGTTGGAGCCATATCCCTCACAGTCGCCCGTCCTTCGGAAGCATCCTGAAGTGCCTCCTGGCCATCGAGCAGTCAGCCATGTTCCAGATGCCTCTGGAGTCTTTCCACTCGCTGCAGGAAGACTGGCGGCTGGAGATCCAGCAGATGTTTGATGAACTCCGGGCAAAAGAAAAGGTGAGGAAGGGAGAGAGGGCATGGAGATACTCATACTTGAATGGAGATGACTTTTTAATTTTTTTAAAGATTTATTTTGGGCTTTTTAATGCCTTCATTTGTATAGGACAGTGAAGTGTTATGACAGGAAGCGAGGCGGAGAAGAGGTAGGGAGAGGACCGGGAAACGACAGCAGGCCAGACTTGAACGTGTGTCCCCGCGGGCAATGAAGCCCTGGAGATGACATTTATCTGAGATTATCACAAAGTATTGATTGTAAAAAATACACTATACGGACAAAAGTATTCGGACACCTGACCATTACACCAACGGGGGCTGTAATGACATTGGTTTCAAATACATACACTTTAATTTGGAGTTGGTCCCCCTTTTGCAGCTATAACAGCTTCCACTCTTCTTGGAAGGCTTTCCACAAGATTTTGGAGTGTATCTTAGGGAATTGGTGCCCATTCATTCTGTAGAGCATTTATCCAACATCAGTGCCTGACCTCATAAATGCTCTACAGAATGAATGGTCAGGAGTCCGAATACTTTTGTCCATCTAGTGTATGTGTGCAGGGCAGCTAAGATGTTATCAATAAGAGAAAACATGAATCTAGAAGGCCTTATCCATGTAATGGCTTAAGGGACAAGGAAGTGCTTATGTGTTTAGTGTGGAACACGCAATAGTCAATAGATCTGAGTATTTATGTGACTCCTGTTTTGAGTGTTGTCTTCTGAATGCTACTTAACCTACTATAGATGTAGATTATTGCTATTATTATGTTTGGTATGGCCCTGACATGGATTGTGAGCATGTTTAAATTACCAAACCACTCAAGTTATGTAAGCCATCCCCCTTTGTTCTGCATTGATCTGACTTCCAGCAGATCTATTTTGAGGCCAAATGATCAAAAGAATTATCTGAGCATAGAAAGATGTTATTTCAGGGTGTTTTAAAAAGACGTGTGAAACACTTCCCAAGACTCACCACACAACATTAGCCGCTTGCAAGCTAAGCGTGTGCATGGAGCTGGTATGGAGTGACAAACGTTCTCCTGGGGTGTGCCTCAGAGTGACTACTCTTCTCCGGTTGCACTCACATTACGAGCCACTGGAACGTGCCACCTGAACCTGCATGCGTTAATCGTTGTCTAGGCATCAAGTCATTGTCAAGTCATGGAAACCATCAATATTTCATACAGTTGGAGGCACTTAACAAAGCTGGCAGATAATGGGTAACATACAGAGCAGAGGCAGATGTTCAACATGGCAGATGCACACA
This sequence comes from Sprattus sprattus, assembly GCF_963457725.1. Taxonomy (NCBI): domain Eukaryota; kingdom Metazoa; phylum Chordata; class Actinopteri; order Clupeiformes; family Clupeidae; genus Sprattus; species Sprattus sprattus. Next base: position 9,901,845 of record NC_137928.1, read on the forward strand.
GTAATGTCACATGTGTAGAAGCTAAAAGACAGGGATACAGTAGGTATCAACTAAAACATCAGAAATTAGTAATTTTAATTAATAATTTCTTTAACAGTTAGTACACACAAACTCTTAACACAAACATTGATGTAATGAACATGAGTGCTTTATCTAAGGAACATGGTACATATATAAATTGCTATTGTTGTTGTTCACTCTTAAGTATTCAGGATTTTTCATCCAATCCTCCCTCCACATTGTGGACCCTCTGGGTAGTACTAAACTTCATGAATGCTGACCATAATCACAGACCATGATCTTAACAGTAGCACCTCCTCGTGTGTGGTCCTGTTCAGTGTCTCAGCTCATTTCCTGCTCATTCCTTCTTCATCCCTCCATCTCTCCTCTGCTTCTCTCCTCCGCCTCGCACTCTTGTCATCCTCAACTTATATTTGTGCCTTTCAATCTCTTTCTATCTCTCTCTCTCTCTCCCTTGACTACTGTAGGAGCTGCGTTCCTGGGAGGAGGCGCTGGCTCGGGCAGCGGAGGAGCAGCGAGAGCAAGAGGAGCAGCTCAAGAAGAGGGAGCAGGAGCTGGCCGAGCGCGAGATCGACATCGTGGAGAGGGAGCTCAACATCATCATCCACCAGATGTACCAGGAGAAGCCGCACGTCAAGAAGCGCAAGGGCCACTTTAAGAAGAGCCGCCTGCTCAAGCTGGGCCGCGACAGCAACTGCATTAGCTTGCCCTCTGGTGGGTAGAGATGGAATTTCAACACACAAGGGTTATGCATCTACATTCAGGGCTGTGTTAAAGTGTAATAAAATGTTCAAACAGATACTCACAGAGTTAAAATCATGACATGTCATGTTGAAGACATGTTAGTTCAATCAACTTTGGGCTCTTGATCGATTGAGATACACATATTGGTTTATTTCAATTACACGTATAGCTCCATTTCTCGGATTCCATGCTGAATATTGAACATTCTTCCAACAGGATTCGAGCACAAGATCACTGTGCAGGCCTCACCGAGTGTGGACAAGCGAAAAATGAAGACCGAGACCACCACCACTCCTCCTGCCAGTCCTGGAGTAATCCCTCGCCTCAGGGCTATCCGCTGTGAGTTCTGCCCTTCACACTGCACAGGGCGCTTGGGATCTGGGCCAGGATGTCAGTCAAGGAAATCTAATATGACTAATCAACAAAAAATCAGCCAGACTGGAGCACATGTGGCACAGAATTACAGCAGCAGATGTTGCATTTTTAAGATAAAAATATTACTTTGATTACTTGATCACTTTATGATTTTGTGACTCTATGACTATATGATTTCCTGTAGTATTGTTTGAGCTGTTGGCAAAATAGTTCATCACTCTGGCAACTCCGTGTCAGTTTGCCTAGAGTTGTGTGTCCTATGCTGGCAGCACGGCGAGCCAGAGTGTCATTTGAACACTGGTGCTGCATCACTGGTTGCTCTCTGTCAGCAGGAGGTTGTGGCTGTAAAAGTGTGTGTTTGTTGTGGTTCGTTTGGCTCCCAGTGACACCCTGTGACGGTAGGAAGACCTGGGGCCGCTCGGCTGTGTGTAAGGAGGAGGTGGTGAGCTGCAAGAAGAAGGGCAGGACCTGGGGCCCCAGCTCCACACACCAGAAGGAGAGAATCGGAGGGGAAGACAGGTACAGCTTACAGACACTTAAGGCCGATATATGCTCAGTTTCAGACGCAACGCGTAAGCACGTAAGCGCAAGCAATTCACCGCAAGAACAATAGGCTTGCGTAAAATGGCGCAAGTCTAGAAAAAGGGGCAGACGCACACAAGACGTGAAAATACGCGCAAGGGGCGCTTGCCCTTGCGCCTCTGACCATAAATCGGCCTTTAGCCCCTCAAAGAGATGGAGGGGGGAGGGGGAGGGGGAGGAGGGAGGGGAAGGGATCCTTAGGATTTTGATCTATTTCCCAAATATAAGTAGACCAGAACAAAACACTGCCGATAAGAGCTTGTTCCTTGTAGAATGAAGTCCCCAACTCAGAATGATTCTTTAAGGCCGTGCATGTTTAGGATGAGCCAAAAATGGGCTGTGGGTGGTTGATAATAGCTCCTATCATTTTCTCCTGATGGACTACAGGAGAATACTCCTGACAGCCCTTAATTATTAATAGGTGCATGAAACTATTCTCCTTCACCGTGATAATTAGGATCCCTGTCTCCCGCTAGATATCACTGTGGCCGCAGTTTAAGTGAGGCTTATTTTAAATAATAGTAACAACAACTATGACGATAGTAATGATAGTGATAATAACATTCAATTCAATTAAATTGTATTTATACAGCGCCATAACAATACAATTGTCTCTAGGCGCTTTACAGAGCCCAGAGCCTGAACCCCCTTAGTGCAAGCACAATGGCAACAGGGGCAAGAAAAAACTCCCTGTTAGTCAGGAAGAAACCTTAAGCAGAACCACAGCACATAAGGGGGGACCCATCAAATTTAATTGTACTAGATATGGGAAGTATACACTTTATTAAATTAATACAAATTGTAAACTATACTGTATATGACCATTTGTATTTTAATAACTGAATAACTAAACCGTTTTTTTTTTAACAGCTCACATATTTATATCACTTGTAGTTCACTCACAATGTCTACAAATATTTGGTTTAGAGATAGTTGTCCTTAATCCCTATGCTAATTTAGATTTCATTGGGATTTAGATTTCACTCTGCAGTCACATTTGTTTAAATGTAGTCTCCCACTGAGATATAAAGTACTTCCCAACTTGCCTCTGTAATAACTGGGATGGGTTGGTGGTGCGAAGAGAAGATTTGTGTTACATTCATTTCCATTTGAAGCATTATGCATTAGCAATTTCCTGATAATATGAAAGATTATCCTCGTTTCTTCTTATAGATTGAAGTCCCTTGGCGAGGGATGCAAGACGTGGTCCTCCAGTGCACCCAACCTTGGGAAATCCCCAAAGCACATTCCCATGACAGCTGGTTTTTCAAGCTTGAACGAAATGGGTGAGTCTGTGTGGATATTTGCTCTGATTACTCACTGTGTACTCAGGGTGGGAATTGAGATCCAGGAATTCAATTTATAAAGGCTCCAAATGGGTTTGGGTAGTTGCGTGTTTCCTATAAGGCCTCTGGTGTTTAAGATTAGCTTAAGGCATACTACAACATTATAATTTCTACATCCTTTAGGGGGGGGGGGCTGCTTGCAGTATTAACAAATTGAAAGCTCCACATTTTTGTGTGTGTAGATAAGCTATATCTTCATTCGTCTAATTAAAATAAAATTAGTATGCAAAAAGAAATGCAAAGCGAGGCAAGTTCAGTGGAGCGTATATCCATCCTGTCTCTCCTCTCTCCCACAGAGGAGAACTCTGAGGACTCCTCTCCATCCCAGCCGGAGGCCAGCAGTAACGGCTCCACGGAGGGAGGGCGCTCCTGGATGGGTGTGGGGTCGGCCCCCGGGGCGCACGCCGGCTCCCTCCAGCGCTGCAGACACCACAAACCCAGCAACCTGCTGCTGCTGGGCTGTGCTTCAGTCCTCGCCTCCGTGGGTCTGGGACAAGACCTCCTGCATCTGGGACGCCTGCAGGTGAATGGAGGGGGGGGGGGGGGAGTTGTTCATTATGTGGATCAGTAGCAAATCAATGGCCCCTTCATAGTAACCATAATGCATGCATATATATATGTATGTATGTATGTACAGTGCCACTTGAAAGTATGTGAACCCCTTGAGCACTAAGAGTTTTCTGTTGTTTTAGCATGATTTTTCATTTTTTTTCATCACCAATTTTCCATAGATGAAATGTCAGGTTTATGTTTATCATTTGCATGTACTTGTTTGGAGGGAATTGTTTGAGTAGCCAAAAAACTACATGAAACATGGAATTAGTCCATTTCAAAAGTAAGTGAACCCCCAGCTGAATTGGTAAAGTCAAGCAGGTAACAGATTCGGTGAAACTTATTTGGGTGCTTAATAAGTCAATTAAGCAAACCGATCAACTGAGACATCCTTAGGGAAAGGTTTGGGCAACACAGATTAAAAGAGAGAGGAAACCAACCAAACTACTGTGGTGCCAAGGTGTACCCACACATATCCACCATGCCGAGAGGAAACGAGATATCCGAGAACATCAGGAAGAAGGTACTGACAGCCCATCAGTCTTGGGAAAGCTATAAGACCATCTCCAAAAGATTCCAGCTTCATCCATCCTTCCAAGACAAAGAATTTAGAAATGGAGGGCATTGAACATGACCGCATCTCTGCCTAGAAGTGGACGCCCATCAAGACCATCACCAAGAAGCACCAGAAGAAGAATAAATCAGGTAAAAGTCAACCCACACATCACCTCTAAAGAGTTTCGGAACTCTCTGGCAGCATCTGGGGTAAATGTACATGGGTCTACAATCAGACGGAAATTGAATGGACATGACATTCATGATCGGGTTGCTAGAAGGAAGCCTCTGCTCTCAAGAAAGAACAAAACTGCCCGTTTCAACTTTGCCTGAGAGCACTTGGATAAACCAAAGGCCTTCTGGAAGTCCCTTCTTTGGACAGATGAGTCCGAGATAGAATTATTTGGTCACGATCAAAACCAACAATTTTCGTCTGATTGTAGACCCATGTACATTTACCCCAGATGCTGCCAGAGAGGTCCGAAACTCTTTAGAGGTGATGTGTGGGTTGACTTTTACCTGATTTCTTCTTCTTCTGGTGCTTCTTGGTGATGGTCTTGATGGGCGTCCACTTCTAGGCAGAGATGCGGTCATGTTCAATGCCCTCCATTTCTAAATTCTTTGTCTTGGAGGGATAGATGAAGCTGGAATCTTTTGGAGATGGTCTTATAGCTTTCCCAAGACTGATGGGCTGTCAGTACCTTCTTCCTGATGTTCTCGGATTTCTCGTTCCCTCTCGGCATGGTGGATCTGTGTGGGTACACCTTGGCACTACAGTAGTTTGGTTGGTTTCCTCTCTCTTTTAATCTGTGTTGCCCAAACCTTTCCCTAAGGATGTCTCAGTTGATCGGTTTGCTTAATTGACTAATTAAGCACCCAAATAAGTTTCACCGAATCTGTTACCTGCTTGACTTTACCAGTTCAGCTGGGGGTTCACTTACTTTTGAAATAGACTAATTCCGTGTTTCATGTAGTTTTTTGGCTACTCAAACAATTCCCTCCAAACAAGTACATGCAAATGATAAACATAAACCTGACATTTCATCTATGGAAAATTGGTGATGAAAAAAAATGAAAAATCATGGTAAAACAACAGAAAACTCTTAGTGCTCAAGGGGTTCACATACTTTCAAGTGGCACTGTATGTATGCATGCATATCAGTTAGATATCAGTGTTTTCTTTATTCTTTTATTCTTTATTTCAAGGATAGCCACTTGAGATGTACCATCTCATTTTCGAGGGGGTCCTTCCAATATTAACAAACAATACAAAGATACAAAGATTAACAAACAATACAAAGCTAGGTGGGAGTAAGTACTACACATAATTGTAACACATAAACACTTTTTTAATTCCGTCTTGTGTAGATAAGTCAGGATGAGCAGGAGGCCCGTGAGAGGAAGAAGGAGGGCCTGTTCCAGCGTCCCGGGCGTTTCCGCCGCAGCACCTCCCCGCCCAGCCACACCTCCCTCTCCCTCTCTCTCTCTCAGAGCCATCACCACGACTCCTCCCTAGGCTGCCTGGACCCCTCCCCCTCCGTCACCCTCCTCTCCCTCTCCTCGCTCTCCGACTGCAACTCCACCAAGTCCCTGCTACCCTCGGACCCCGACGACCCGCTGCTGCCCTCTCCGGCCCTGCTGCCCGTGGCGTCGCCCACGCCCGCCCTCAACCCCCTGTTGGACCTGCGGGCCGAGAGCTTCAAGCGGAAGCCAAACCAGTCGCTCACGCCCACCCATGTGTCGGCCCCCATGACCTCGTGCCGCAAGCACCGCCGCACGCCATCAGACAGCGCTATCGGGATGAGGTTTCAGCCAGTGGCGGTTCACCGGCGTACTCCCTCCGATGGCAGCGTGTACATTCCCCCCATGCAGGCACTCAGCACCGCACCACACCCAGGTGAGGCCTTCAGTATCCCCACTGAACATCTTCACTACACTACACTTCACTTTCTATGTTACTGTTTTCATAACAATGCCGATCAAAAAAATTATAGCATACACATAAATGTACACAGGAGTACATGTATTTGTACGTGAAATTGTAACAAGCAAATTAACTATAATCCCTTCTTCCCTACCTAAACCATATATTTAGCATATATATGGCAATAGCAATATATATATAAAAATATATGTTTTTCTTCTCCCAGGTTCCTGTGACACTTTGACTATCCCACGTTTACCTGACCCATCCAGCCAACTCCCGTTAGTGCCTCGCCGCAAACCTCCGACTCTGGCGTCGGCTCCGCCGGGAGCCTACCACGAGAGCCTGGCAGGCACACACACGCCGGAGAGACCCACCACACTGGAGTTCGTGTCGAGACCCAGACCCACGCCACTGCTGCGGTCCCGCCAGGATCCCTGGAAGCTGGCGTCGTTCTCGCGGACCCTAAGCCAGTCTCCTGGCAGCAGCAACGACAGCCTCCTAGGCTCCGGGGACAGCAGCGTATGCGCCGCGCCACAGACGCTCCTAGACATGGACACGGACGGGCAGCACCAGGACAGCACCCTGCCCCTGTGCAGTCAGCACCCTCCCCCTTCTCTCTGTGGACAGCACTTCTCCTAGAGCCCCAGCCACCCATCCCCCCACCCCCCACACACACACACACACATTTACCTCCGACCCCTATCACCCTTACTGATCCTGAACCCTTGCCTACTTCTTGTTTCTTAGACTTTATTTCTGTACTCAGACTCCTCTGGTGGTCTCGACAGAATCTAGCAGTTGAGGGTTAGAAGACGTGGCTTCATGCTTTCTTATGCAACAGTGATGAGGACTGTGAGAGTCTTACCTGTGTGTGCATATTTTTAAATCTATTTAATGTGTGTGTGTGTGTGTGTGTGTGTGTGTGTGTGTGTGTGTGTGTGTGTGTGTGTGTGTATGGATGGCCGCAGTGACTGATAAAGGCAATCTGTATTATATCCAAATCAACGTCAACATAAATGTGTAAAATATTCACATGGTTGTCAACTTACAGATATTCTTTAGATGTTGCTATAAATAATTACATTTTTATCTTTTTTATTTTGAAAAAAGGACCTACTCAAACCTAATTTAAAAGCACAAGCTCTCTTGCACCAATGTCGAATAGGACTAAAATCCTATTTCTTACCATTTTTGGACTGTGCAGAAGCCTTTCTTATTTTTCTTGTATAAAGTATACATAATGTGAATATGTGCACCTATATGTTGGAGAGCATGCTTATTTGTGTGAATGTTAAGTGAGAAGAATAGCACATCCATTAGTCATGAACATCCTCTCTCTCTCTCTCTCTCTCTCTCTCTCTCTATCAAAGTATTTTATCCTTGTCATATGCAGCTGTACCTATATCCACTGCATTCCCTTCCCTTATATCCCTTCCTTCCACTACCAAATAGTTCTACATTGCCTTTGACACAGAGGAGAAAAGGCATTCCTTAAAGCACAACATGGGCTAGGTGTGAGATGACAGGAAAAAGGGAATTGGGGTGTTTGAACCTTATAGTAATCAGCTTCTACTACCTGTTTTGTATGACCAGTCAATAGCTACTCGCCTACTTAATGGAAACGTATTTATCATTCTTATGTCATTATTATTGTCTTCATGAGGATGGGAAGGGTCTGGACAAAGCGCAAGGCTTCCACACATACGACCAAACCACTCAAGTAACTCTGAAGGATGACATGAGCTGGACCTTTATGCTGGCTGCTAAAGGCTTTGTCCTATTCTTTAGGAGATCATGTACAGAGCTGGAATTGGCAAATTGACATATTTTTATGCGGCACTGTTTGTATTTGTCCGCTGGATGCCTGTGGTGTGTGTGTGTGTGTGTGTGTGTGTGTCTGTTTACTATGGGTATTTGGAAACTATGACGCTATGTGAAGGAGTGAACTAGGCCCATTCTTGTATTTTATGTGTGATGAACGGCCATGGTATTTATTAAAATAACTGTTACCTCTGGACTTTTCATTAGTCATTACTATCATAGTATACCATAGATGCCTGTTTATTAACACCTGGTAGAGAAGCCAAGCATGTAAAAACAAGCAGAATCTTATGTCTAATACTTGAATGCAATGTAGCTTTTAAAGGCTTTCAGATGCTTAAAACACAGGGCTCTGTTCACTCCCATTATGAAGACTTATTTACTTTATTTACAACCTAGCATACACTAATGTGCTGAAAAGAGCCCATTTAAAGTTACTGGTTAGGTTTAAAATAACATGTTGAGATTAACAAAATTTCCATGACAACCGTATTACACCTAGGGTTTTGTCTTTTAAACTTTATTTATCTTTTTCAAATACCAATCAGTAGTGCATTCCTGGACTAGCAGTTCCGTAAAACCAGTTTTAATGTCTTCATATATTTCATTTTAAAATATCCAACGATATGTTCTCTATGCATGATCCAAGATGACAACCTTACCACCACTGGGTAATTTCCATTTCGGAGTCCCATAAACATGTAGAAAGTAAATGCAAAAAAAGTTTTAAATTATGTCCGCTTTTCTCCTCCCAATCTCTCTCATACAGAACACTTACAGGCCATCTCCAATAGAGGTGAGACCAACCTAAACCATCTGAGCAGTTTACAGATATTCAAAAATAAATTTTAAAATAACTCAACACACACTCACTTACATAAAGTTTATCTCCATAATTACTGTCACAGAGGTTCTCACCTCAAATCTGAATTTGACTCCCTTGCTTTGACATATCATTACAATAATAAAAGTAAAGCTTTCTACAACCATCAATATTTTTGCTTTACAATTCTCAAAACCACACAATTCTACTATGACCGTTGACAGACATACATCTTAAATGACATTAAAGAAAAAAGAGACATCACTTCCTTGTCCATATTCTCATGTTTGTGCTTTTGTTTTGATCAGAGCTGCACACTTTGATTAATGGGGTGGCTCTCGTTTAGAAGTCTATACCCGCAGTCGCAAACACAATGGCATGTCCTATTCATTGGCCTAGAAGATACAGTCCAGATGAGCAGGTGCAGGAGACGTTACTACAGACATTTTTTTTTAGATTTCTTCACTACAAAACAGCTTTCTCTCAGTCTTCTTTGACGGACAGCCAGACAGAACTAAATCCACATCACTGTCTACCTAAGTCTAGCTAACCAATTCAAATTACATAACAGTTCATGTGATTGTTTAGAGACCTCCAGTGAGAACCATAACTAGATCTCTTGTTTTCAAATGCAGTGATTTCATATTGATGTATGATATATCTATCAACAAACACCTAGGCTGCAGGTGGAGTCCCTTTGCTTCCCCGGTTCTTTATCTTTCTATTGCATACCTCTTTCAATGGCTTAAATCAAAGGTCCCACTGACATAACTCACTGTCTGCCTTGTAGTAGAAAAAAAACAAGTTGATCCAGAACCTTATCTTTTTTTTTTAAGAAACAGACTGCTGCTGTATATTAAACTCATCCCTTAAGCCCAACTACTACTGGATACAAAGGACAAGAAATGAATAGCACTGCATACCATTCCAAAATGCCCAGATTAACGCTTGTAGACATGCAGGGATCAGTAGGATAACACCAACTGAGAGACATCCATTTAGAATCAACCAAGACAATTGAAATCAGATTTTTCTGGATCCAGAAAAAAAAAATCAGGGATTAAATGACACTGACAGGATCATTCAAATGTGCCTATCATGGACATGATTGACAAAAGAAGTAAGATTCCCAGTCCCAAACCTAACATGAATGCCTGCAACTTAAACACACATCACATAATGCACACTCACAAAGCAAAACATGCTCTTGAACTCTTCTCCTCACAGCCGGAATTTGATGAGTGATATGTCACTGAAAGAAACAGTTATTTCTACAAAATCTAAACAAAGTGACTCTTTAAATGAATGATCTTCTTGGCTATTTTACGACTCTAACCGCAAAAACCGTGTTTATTTCTAAAAAGGTTTTACTACATTCCTATCCGTAGGAGAGGAAAAGTGATTCAACTTGATGTGTTAACTGACTTTCATACCAGTTCAAATACACGGTTATCCTATGAGTACTTTGAGTACATACTAGCTGCAAAAAAAAAAAGGCAGGTTTGTTGTGGCCCCTCATCATTTCATCAACAGGTTGGAAATACTTGCCTGTGGCTGGACTACCATACAAAGCAAGAGGGGACAACAGGCTTAACACTCTAACAATATACTCCAGGAAAAATGGACAACTAATTCAAGACACTGGTTCACAAAACACACCTGATAACAGTAGAACAGAGACTGTACTTGAGCCGTTTTTTTGTCCTTACAGGAAGAGAAAAGACATACACTTGTTTCAACCACTATCAGTAACTCAGATGATGCTAACCCTCAAAATAAAAAGAAAAGTGGAGAAAAAACATCAGAGAGAAAAAAATTACAAGTATTTGAATTAGCCCTTGTATACAAAGAGGTTGAGAAACCGAGATCTAATTCACGTCTGAAATAAGACAGAGAGAGAGAGAGGAAAACAAAGGCAGGCAGATGAATACCACGACCGATAAAAAGGAGAGATTACTATCTATAGCGATGCTTAATCTTACCATTACAGCATGTAGTAGCAGGGTGAGGGGGCACTGGAACAATCAAGCGCTATACATTACTCTATGTATGATGTCACTCCTAGCTTGTCTTATTGGGCACTAAAGCCTTGATATGTGTTACAACACATAACCCTCGTATCCAAAGCTAAGCCTTAACGCAGGAAACCCCCATACGCTCCCACCTCAGCCAATGACTCTTGGCTTTAAAAAAAGTATGACACACCCCCTTGGTACATGATGCAAAATCCCGTATTATCAATGTCTTTTTAAGTCGCTGTGCCATTCTAGCATTTGTTACTATGTCTGTTTTTCTACTTCCCTTCTGATTTTTTTTTCTTTAAGTGTCGTAGTTGATAGGTTGTTGTTCTTTTGCCAGTCTGTACCTGGGGAACAAAATGTAAGCACCGGGACAAATGGGCTTTTTAAAGGGACCATAACAGCCTTGTTTCCATCGGGAAGGGTTGTTCTAAGGGGGACAGGGGGGGTAAAGGGACGGCGCCCTGAAAGTGTCCAGCTGCGAGTGGAGCTATGCCTCCGGTGCCTGACGGGCAGAAGGAGCAGAGAGGAGGAGGAAGGTTGGTTGGTCAGGATAAAGGATGCCAGAGAGAGGGAGCGCAGGGGTGTTAGCCCAGCACCTCTTTGCCGCTCTCTCTCTCTCTTTGCCCACACTTGCTCATCTTCATCTCCGTCAGCTGGATGTACCGCAGGACATTTGTGTCTGCAAGAGAGAGCAAAGGGAAGATTGGTACAAACAGGTCTGCATTTTGTAGTCTGGATTCATTCAACAAACTCAACAAATCAGACAAACATATAATAGCCACAGACAATACCGTTCTTGTAATGATTCATGCCACATCAGTAAAACGTGGGCTGCACAATGACAACTATCTGTCACTAGAGAGCCCTTTAATCTTGCAAACAAGTGGTCAAAGCTGGATAGGTTTCAGAACACGGCTCCATGATCTGAAAGGGATACTTTTCTAAATATCGATTTCAAAGAAAGTCCTTCTACCTCGCTGTCTCTTTGTCCAGATGCCAGTTGCAAGCTTTGTAGGCTGCATCAGTGAGCTGGCAAAATTAAGCTTTAAGAGATGCCAGTTAATGGATTGTGTTACAAATAATATACTAAAATATTTATCATTTAAATAGGGACTTGATTTGCTCCTTATTTTTCAACTGTTTACATCCACGCTGTTTACAAATGCACATTTCATTATTTGACCAATATCTCAATAAATATCCCCTGTATTATGATTAGACTGTTTCATTTTAATAATAGTTAGTCAATGTACATGACTGTTGTTGGTCTAAACCGTTGGACATCACCTGGTAAAATGCCATTATTACAACAATCACAGCAATTTGTCTCACCTTTCACCATTCATTGGTTCACATGGTCACTGCATATGTATTAAAAGCAGACTGTTTTACTGTATGTTAAAAACTGTTGGGTCAACATGCATGACTAGCTGATCAAACCAGCTCCTTGTCAAATAGCAGATGTTTTTTGTCAACACAGTATGTTGTCAATTCATGCATTTATATGTGATTAAACCGTATACAATCCAAAGAATTACGCATGTCCATACCACACTAGTATTGCCGAACATACCTGTGGGCTCACGGCACTTGGCATCACGCAGGTAACGTAGGGCACATTCATAATCGCCCAGGTGATAGAAGGCAATACCGGCACGATACATGGCCTTGAAATGGTCCTGCTGATGTCTTAGAACCTTAAGACAGTAATCCCTCACCCGCTCATAGTTCACCAACTCTGACTGCAGCAAACAGGCTGCATGAAGGGAGAGAGAATGAGAGCGAGAGAGAGAGAGAGAGAGGGAATAGTATTAATCTAGCACCAGAGTTACTGGTCATCTTAGGAAACTGTCAACACGCAGTTAGCACATTGAGAGGAACAGACCACCCTTGCAAACTTTTGGAGCACATTGCACCTCCTAAGTGGCCTGTGCAAGGAACACAACAAGCATTCTGCCCTCAGCTGTACATTGACCCTTTTCACACTTCTGCTATGTACGAAATAAAAGCTATCATAATAGGGCAAACAACAATGGTGTCAGCATTAATGAACAGCGCTGACAATGCATACAACCTTCACATATTTAAATCCTCATTATGGTCAGCTACAGACATTGTTTGGTTTGGTGCAGCAGTTCTCATATTAACCTTTATTATTACACGGCTCTTCTTAATGCTGTAGAATGCTCCATTCACTTGAATGGGGCTTCCCAACGTTCTGCGGTCAACTATTTTCCGATAACTGACCGTTGCTATGCAGTTAATGACCGCTGTCAAGGAAAGTGGCCTTTTTGCCTCTAATTCACGTCTTTCGTAGCACTCCGCAAGTAGTACGGTAACTTATCAATGGAGTTTCAGCGGACGGTTGAGCAGCTGTGTTCTAAAGAATGTTCAACTGTCTTTGAAGTTCAACGTCTTTGGCGAACTATTTCTCTCCTTTTAAACACTACGTATAGTAACAAATGCATTGTAAAAAGACACACGGTGTTAAGTAATTTGTTTGTTTTAGTTGTAACCGTATAATAAGCGGGATAATGTATAGAACGCAGGTCATTGTCGGGAAAATAAGCCCCTTCAGGGTGAAGCAACACCCCTCCGCTTTCGCGTCGGGGTGCTGTTCGCCCTGTCGGGGCTTATTTTCCCGACAATGACCTGCGTTCTATACATTATCCCTTACATATTACCCTCTGGGCTCTCTATAGTAAAATTGTTTTGAATGCATTCTAATACAGCAAGAGCAAAGCCAAAGATGCCATTATGATTGCTTGTGAGAGCATGTGGTTGCATGACTTGAAAAACAGATGAAAAATCAATAAGAAAGTAGGCCTGCACAAACACTTAGAGCTTCCAAGTGCTTAAAAATGTTTATCAGAGTGGATATCGCATCCTCAAGCCCACCCTTGGGTCTGTAAACCAACTATGTAGGTCCCTTACGAAATAATCTTCTCAAAATAACTTAATGAAAAAGATGTAAGAGCAACTCCCCTTAAGTCATCATTCAATGTCCAAAAAAATGTACTCCTATCAGTCAGAACTACAAGGTGTAGTTGGGTAATTTGACCACACTCTGTTAACTAAGTGACATCTGATACACACTACTAAGACTCACAGCTTTTTTGCATAATTCTTCAGCCCACCTCTTCCAAATTCCACATGGGCCAAGGTTCTCCCCTGATTTTATACAAAACATTATTCCTCTCTTCCTGTCACATGACAATGCACAATTGTAATAAAAAGGGTATATATTTAGTTACTAAGACAAAATCTGATCCAGTGGCATGTTTTGAAAAGTGAAAATGAACATTATCCTGTGAGACTCATGGCTCGTCCTTGAGAGTAAGCCTGCAGCGGAGTTAGCATGTATAATTTCATCCTCCATTGATTTTCCTGCCATGAGTGAGCTACAATTAATGGACTACAGTTTAAATAATGGCTGAGGTCAGAATGTGCCTATTGCATGAGCTACCTTCCTGAAATGCCCTCTGGTCTGTGCACTATCTACTGTTCTGCATACAGTTCTCCCCACCAATGGCTTCTGAACTACGTGTACCAAGCTGAGTAATACACTAATCTTCCTGATGGCGCCACACCATTATGTCATTACTGAAGACATTTTGTAGTGGTGGGGTCTGCATCAGCTTCTATCGTCTATAAATGTGCTTCCATTTCCCATCCCTTCAAAATAGAAGGCTGAGCCTGTGGCCTGGAGGAAGGCACTTAATGCAAGTGGTTTCACAGAAAACATGACGCTGCAAAGAGGCATTTAAAAATGCTATCATCCCAAGGCACAGCTATCAAGTGAACAAAGGGGCATATAGTGCTTGTCCATATATATTACCGAGATACTGCAGAGATGACACAGTGTACACGTATATGTTACTTAACAGTATGACACGGCACAGTACATCCATGGCTCAGCATATGTAACAGTACTGCATTCGCACGCTAAACCAGGCACGTCTGTTCTGCGGTCATTTAGTGAGAGGGGGCTGCAGGGGAGTGAGATGAGTGGCTGTCCCTGGTTGACCTAGACTGCCTCATGGACAGAGACACCTGGAGGACTTGCGCCTCCGGAACACGGATAACTCTGACAGACAGCACTGATGCAAGCACCACCACACCAACACTACAGCAGCAGTACCATCACAACCATCTTCAATAGCTTAGCACAAATATATGTTTTTACAAGTTTTAAAGGATTTATATATCCAAGCAAAAGAGACTCCAATCTGATGGAACTTGAAATATTGCTATCTCTTGTAGTAAGACATTAACTGCTTGTTCTGTATCTGCAACTTAGATGTGTACTCTGTCTGTCTCTCCAACTTTAGCGTGCTTATTAATATTCTAACAAATCCTTCAGTACATATCCATCCATTTCCATGGTTCTCTGTGACTATATGACTCAGCATCACGAATCAGAGGGCCTATGCACATTGCATTGTATATTCAGCTAGCAACATACGTCCATTCCAGCCAGTCCAGTTTACTTCATCACTCATACAATCCCACTGCTGTTAAAATCACTCCATCTTCTCCTGTTTAAAAATGTTCAGTGACATGCATATCCTTTTGTGTCATGTATACTGCAGCATCATCACACAGTAGAAACTGCACCAAGCGTAACTCCCATGGTTGAGCCTTACCATCTGTGGACCTGGCACTCGCATTTCCCCACCATGATGACCAATCTGAGATAGCCTGGCGCCGCCAGCGCACATTCACTGGGTTCATGGTAGTCTGAATCTGTTCTATTGGATTCTGGTTGGGCTGAGGGCGTAGCTGTGGAGTGTCTGTCCAAATTATACTTGGAGTGATAAGATCAGCTCGTAGCTCAAGTCACGAATGCTGAGATTATTGCAGCACTGTGAGGCCAAAGGGGCTGTTCAAATAAAACCAACTCAGGAGAGATAAGCCATAACATCCTTAACAAGTAGCCTATACATCAATATGGTTCGATTATACACCTAACATGTTGTAATTCAATTAAAGCATCTTTTCTTACAGCCAACATAGTACCGTAATTGTTGAAGTACGTATAAAAGCATGCATGTGGTCTACCATTTCTTTTCTTTTAAGCATTTCCAGGGTACAACTCAAGTGAAAACTCATCGCAATAACCACGTAAGACGTGGCTCTCCATTGTTGTGTTCAAGAATAGCAATGAAGCCCTCCATCAACATCAAGACCAGAGTAGAATTGCATCAACCCAAAAGGAGAGGCTAGTCAGATGAAGATGAATTGCTACATTCTTTCATTCGTACTGATTCAGCGAAGGGCAGGTCTGAAATAAATAGCTTTGACTTACAGACAAATGTGATTCATGAATGTTTTAGCATTACTGGTAATAATACAGGCATTGAATAGTCCTTGTCAGACAGCTAAGTACAGATGAAGCTTTCTAAATTACAGGCTACATGGGACCTTACATTTCTAGAATGTTCGCTAGCTTACAGGATTTGTGTTATGGATAATTTATGCACTGTCATTCTTCATTCATGGGAAACAACATACAACCAGAGCAGTTTTTGCCTACAGGTGGATGGGGCAAATGTTGAGGACTTTCTAGAACAAAATCTTGCCTTAAGCATTCAAGAACCAGCCGTACACAAAAAACCCTTGTGGTTGCAAACAGCCTGTATAAACTAAGGATAAAAATAAACTGTTGTCTGAAATCCTTAACCAAATTGAGGACACCTAAATTAAAGATGTCAGATAAACAAAGTTCAAATATAACTCAGAGTCACTAAATCCACACGAATGTGATGTCTTTGCTTAACAAAGGGTCATGTTGTCATGGGCTGGAAATAATTTGAAGTTCGCTATTTATAATACTTTAAATGTAATCCAAAGTGACTTGGCAAGCCGTAATATGTCTGGGTCTTTTGCTGACATTGTCACAAAATAGATACAAGTGCTGCACTGGTTCCAGATCAGTGATCCATGCCGTCATTACTCTTCCATGCTCCACACGAGGGGTTAGGGGTTCAGTGTATTATCTGGCACTCGCAACTATAACAAGAGAAAAAGCATAACCCTCACTGCCCTTTCGAATGGATCACTTCAGGGAATTCATTCCTAATATGGATGACAACACACAACATTCAGCTCTGTTTACATCACCATGATGGTTGTACTGATGGAATCTTCATAATTCTTTACCTGTTCTAACTCGTTGCATACTGACTTTCCTGCATCTATATCTTAGCCTTATTCATCTGGTTTGCCATGTTACCATGACCACAAAATGTAAACATATTCACACATACACAGGCATAAATGTGCAAACACAAATGCTTCTCCTTACCTAACATATTATCAGGTTTAATGTGCTTGTAATAGCAAACACAAAAGCAGTATACCAGTGGCTCTTCACTCAACTAAGCTCATTTGCTTAAGTAAATGTACAATAATAGTTTGTATACAGCAATGCCACACTTACAAAGTGCACCTAATCTACATGAGGAAATTATTTTTGGACTACCAAGGCTAACAGTATCCTTTCACATTTCAATAGTGGGCAGGCATTAGTTGAATATAGACTGTTAGAGAGGAGACTCCAGTAGGGTCTGCAATAGCGAAATATAGCAGTCTATTCCTTATATTTGACAAGCACATTGAGTGAAGCAAACACATTCACCCACAGACATAGCAGAAGCCTGATTTACACCTGAAAATTAGGAAGAACAATTAGGAGGTTCTCCTTATTAGGGGGGATTGGGGTTTCCAGAACATAACATTCACAGTATGTTAATATGGCTTTGTCAACTGGAATTAAAATGTATGATTCATACATGCAACAAAAAAAAACATTATGTTGACATCTGTATCATAAAGCACTTAGGGATTTGCTATTTCCACTGCTGTATGAAAATCAAGATGAACAACCTACATTAGAAACTGGGTTTGTATATATGCAGGTTGTATATAATAGTAACAGCATCACTGCAGTTACTATAGCCTATCTAAACTTTTATAACGGTCATGGTATAGGCTCTCATGACACGAATGCTATCCGAGGCGACATTTTTTCCGAAAAGCATTCGAATTGAGAGTACAATTGATATAATACCAAAGGGGGTTTGTTATGCTTCTCGGTTGTGCAGTTATTTATTTAAGGTAAAAGCACGACAGATATAATAGGGTAATATTCTGATTTGTGCTCGTCACTGTTTATGTTTTTCGAGCTCCGGCCTACGGTGGACGAAGATGGTGTTTTGTAGTAGCCAATTATTAGGCCTTCATCTCCTCACCATCCTTGCATAAAGGAAAGTCGCTTCGTTCCTCTGTAGCTTATCGGTGTTAACGCTTGTTTGGAGGAGATGTTGTCTCCTTGACTCCTGAAATGAGCTATGAAAGGGCGCCGAGAAAACTCACCTGTCAGACTATCATAGCATTCGATCTCCGTGATTTCCACAGCTTTCCGCTGTTCCTCTGTTAGCTTGGCTGCGGTTTGGTTCAGCAGACTGACCTCGGAACCCGTGGTCCCATCGACAACATGAACTCCTTTCAACTGCAGCAAAGCCCTGTGATACTTTCCAATAGCTTCCCTAAATTTCTTCTCTTTGTAACAACGATGGCCCTCTAATTTGAAGTCAATGGCTTTCTGTATTTTGGAGTCCATCTCCATCTCTGCCGTAACGACACGATAGCCTCCTCCGCCAGTGCCAACGTCTCCACCTGCGGCCGCTGCTAGACTCCGGCCGCCCGCCTCCGGATAGCTTTTCAAGCTTTTAATCGAGTGTTGTTTGGCCTCCATAATGTTCAGTAGAAGGTACCGTGAAATGCCATGCTGGTCCTATACGTAGGCCCACAACTGTTGTCTCTTGTAGCACTGTAGAAGCAGGCTGTGGATAAAGGTTGGGACCGAGCGGTGATGGAGAAAATTACCGACAGAAAGAAATTGAAAAACAAAATCTGTCTAAACACACACACAGTTAAACGGCATAGCATAGAAAATATAATGACGTTAAAACGTTACCTGCGCCTCTTTTGTCCTCTTAGCCTTGGTGTGACGACTCTCCGATAGCGATGCTGGAGGACTGAGGATGGATCACGCGATTGTGTTGAGTTTGCTCTCGAGCCACCGGCACGCGCAGCTTCAGCACCACAGACAGCTCAAATAGACTTGCCTGCACGGCATTATGGGAAGAGGGGATTCGTCGCATCACGAACTGTCTGTGATGAATGTCGTGATTATTTTGAGATCAGCTAGATTTCCCGTTGTGTTTCATCTCACAATGCTTATGGGTAGGCTAACTGTAATGTAAAGTATTTTACAATCAGAAGATTACATCGCGATCTTTAGCCTATTATCGAGAAGAACTTACATGGATGGAGCCTACAAATTTGTTTACAACATTAATCTATTTTCCCGTACTTGCACGGTTCGAATATGTTTATACAGCTACGAAAGCTTTGATCAAGAGAGAATCTACCTAACAGTAGTCATATCTACTGCAAATCCAATCTGTCTCAACAATACTATTCAGTTGCTCGTGTTGAAATCGTGGCAGACCTATATTGCCCCTTTGTTCTCACATTAACGTTTTAGACAAAACAATTACCAATCACAATTTCCTCCAAATAAATAGGTTAAAGCATCTATTACAAATCTGACCAGCATATATTGTTGCCCCGTAATATGTCTATTGCCTACATTTATAAAACTAGCGTAAACATGTCGGGTTGCTGTGCAACGTAACAACACAAATGTGCACAGTCACATATCGAAGGTGGTGCATAACAAGCTTATCTCAAAGGCCTTACTACAGGGTTGTCAGTAAGGCCTGGAATCATTGGAATATTTTATGGCATAACACGGTGTAAAATTGTAGACTAGCAATACGTTTTTAAGAATCATTCTCGAATGTTTAGATTCAATCTCACTCCCATGGTTTTCATCGTTGAAGATGCAACTCCTCACCCAGGCATGCAGTAGCATCACTCAGAAGAAAAGGCAAGGACAGTGTCGTCAGTGGTCTTGAAGGTAGGGATGTTGGCCTTTTTTAAACAGATTTTAAAGGGGTCTAAATTTTAGACCCCTTTAAAATCTGTTTAAAAAAGGCCAACATCCCTACCTTCAAGACCACTGCGTAAGAATAAAAATAACCAGGGAATCAAGATTTCATGTTACCTTGGAACAAGCAAAACAAATCCTTCGACAACATGCTCTCTGAGACTAATGGTTACTAAGAAACTAAACCCAGGGGATTTCTCTGAGAGGAACAGGCTTGTATTTTACCATCTTAGTAGCAGGAGTGGAAAGTAATTAACTACGACCACTTGTAGGCTTTGACTGTCATTAAATATCTCTGCATAACCGTGCTTGGTGAGTGGACCTATTTTGTTACCCTTGGAAGTTTGCTTTCAGTAGCCTGCAGTATATTTAAAACTAGAAAATGCATTTCCTGAAGGAAATACCAGTGCATGAAATGCAAAAGTTAAGAAAGAACGAATAAAAGAAAAGAAAAGTGAAAGAAGGAAGGAAGAAAGGAAAGAACAGTAAAAGAAGGAAAGAAGAGTGGAAGAAGGAAAGAAGAAAGGAAAGAAGAGTGAAGAAAGGAAAGAAAAGTGGAAGAAGGAAAGAAGAGTGGATGAAGGAAAGAAGAAAGGCAAGAAGAGTGGAAGAAGGAAAGAAAAATGGAAGAAGAAAAGAAAGAAGAGTGGAAGAAGGAAAGAAGAGTGAACAAGAGTGCCTCTGGATGAAGAGATAAAGAGAGAGTGAAAATATTGAAAAAAGAAGATAAAAATGGAGTGAAGAAGAGAGATTGAGTGTGAGAGAAAGTAAACTGAGAGAGAAAGATGGAGAGGAAAAAAAATAGAGAATGGATGGTGTCTTAATGTTCCTAGTTACAGTTAAATTGAGAGGGACAGAGAGGAGAGATTCCTTGGATTTGGCGCAGGTGTCAGTAAAGCACAGGTGCAAGCCAGTTTAAAGACCCTATTATGATGTCATAATGGCCCAATGTAAGTCAATGGGAGAAATTTATATTTGTTTTTCTTTAATATCTTAAAAAGTATAAAGTTTAGAAAAGTGAAAAATACATAGCATAAGTGTCGTTTACAAGACCTACGCGACAAAGTTTGAATGAAGTTTCTACGTTAAGCGGTTCGGGCTGAATTAATCGCAGAAAAAGGTAACAAGAATAAGAAGAAGAAGAAGAAGAAGAAGAAGAAGCAGCCTAGGAATAACAATACAGGGCATTCCATGCACTGTAATGATGTAGGCCTAATTTGTTTTCACGCTAACAGTGGTTAGATAGCTGTGTAATTATGAAGCTACATTTTTCTGTTCAGATTGGCTACAAAGGTAAACAAACAGATCCCTCCAGTGAGCCAATCAGTAAAGGTTGCTTGAAAGCTATTTGTAATGCTATACATAAGAACGATACCTATTCATGTATAATAAACACATATGAAGCTTTGTACATGTTGCTACAGGAACCAGTGGTCAGTGGCAACCATAATCTCAGGACTCCCCTAAATAGTAGGCCAGCATTGCACTTAGCAACTAGAAAATGCATTTCCTGGAGGAAATACCAGTGCATGAAATGCAAAAGTTAGGAAAGGAAGAAGAAAAGAAAGAAGAGTGAAAGAAGGAAAGAAGAAAGGAAAGAAGAGTGGAAGAAGGAAAGACAAAAGGAAAGAAGAGTGAAGAAAGGAGAGAAGAGTGGAAGAAGGAAAGAAGAAAGGAAAGAAGAGTGAAAGAAGGAAAGAAGAAAAGAAAGAAGAGTGAAGAAAGGAAAGAAGAGTGGAAGAAGGAAAGAAGAAAAGAAAGAAGAGTGAAATAATGAAAGAAGAAAGGAAAGAAGAGTGAAGGAAGGAAAGAAAAGTGGAAGAAGGAAAGAAGAGTGGATGAAGGGAAAAAGAAAGGCAAGAAGAGTGGAAGAAGGAAAGAAAAATGGAAGAAGAAAATAAGAAAGGAAAGAAGAGTGGAAGAAGGAGAGAAGAAAGGAAAGAAGAGTGTAAGAAGGAAAGAAGAGTGAAGAAAGGAAAGAAAAGTGGAAGAAGGAAAGAAGAGTGGATGAAGGAAAAAAGAAAGGCAAGAAGAGTGGAAGAAGGAAAGAAAAATGGAAGAAGAAAATAAGAAAGGAAAGAAGAGTGGAAGAAGGAGAGAAGAGTGAACAAGAGTGGCTCTGGATGAAGAGATAAAGAGAGAGTGAAAATATTGAAAAAGGGAGATAAAAATGGAGTGAAGAAGAGAGATTGAGTGTGAGAGAAAGTTGACTGAGAGAGAAAGATGGAGAGATGGAGAGGAAAAAAAATAGAGAATGGATGGTGTCTTAATGTTCCTAGTTACAGTTAAATTGAGAGGGACAGAGAGAGAAGAGGTTCTTTGGATTTGGCACAGGTGTCAGTAAAGCACAGGTGCAAGCCAGTTTAAAGACCCTATTATGATGTCATAATGGCCCAATGTAAGTCAATGGGAGAAATTTATATTCGTTTTTCTTTAATATCTTAAAAAGTATAAAGTTTAGAAAAGTGAAAAATACATAGCATAAGTGTCGTTTACAAGACCTACGCGACAAAGTTTGAATGAAGTTTCTACGTTAAGCGGTTCGGGCTGAATTAATCGCAGAAAAAGGTAACAAGAATAAGAAGAAGAAGAAGAAGAAGAAGAAGAAGCAGCCTAGGAATAACAATACAGGGCATTCCATGCACTGTAATGATGTAGGCCTAATTTGTTTTCACGCTAACAGTGGTTAGATAGCTGTGTAATTATGAAGCTACATTTTTCTGTTCAGATTGGCTACAAAGGTAAACAAACAGATCCCTCCAGTGAGCCAATCAGTAAAGGTTGCTTGAAAGCTATTTGTAATGCTATACATAAGAACGATACCTATTCATGTATAATAAACACATATGAAGCTTTGTACATGTTGCTACAGGAACCAGTGGTCAGTGGCAACCATAATCTCAGGACTCCCCTAAATAGTAGGCCAGCATTGCACTTAGCAACTAGAAAATGCATTTCCTGGAGGAAATACCAGTGCATGAAATGCAAAAGTTAGGAAAGGAAGAAGAAAAGAAAGAAGAGTGAAAGAAGGAAAGAAGAAAGGAAAGAAGAGTGGAAGAAGGAAAGACAAAAGGAAAGAAGAGTGAAGAAAGGAGAGAAGAGTGGAAGAAGGAAAGAAGAAAGGAAAGAAGAGTGAAAGAAGGAAAGAAGAAAAGAAAGAAGAGTGAAGAAAGGAAAGAAGAGTGGAAGAAGGAAAGAAGAAAAGAAAGAAGAGTGAAATAATGAAAGAAGAAAGGAAAGAAGAGTGAAGGAAGGAAAGAAAAGTGGAAGAAGGAAAGAAGAGTGGATGAAGGGAAAAAGAAAGGCAAGAAGAGTGGAAGAAGGAAAGAAAAATGGAAGAAGAAAATAAGAAAGGGAAGAAGAGTGGAAGAAGGAGAGAAGAAAGGAAAGAAGAGTGTAAGAAGGAAAGAAGAGTGAAGAAAGGAAAGAAAAGTGGAAGAAGGAAAGAAGAGTGGATGAAGGAAAAAAGAAAGGCAAGAAGAGTGGAAGAAGGAAAGAAAAATGGAAGAAGAAAATAAGAAAGGAAAGAAGAGTGGAAGAAGGAGAGAAGAGTGAACAAGAGTGGCTCTGGATGAAGAGATAAAGAGAGAGTGAAAATATTGAAAAAGGGAGATAAAAATGGAGTGAAGAAGAGAGATTGAGTGTGAGAGAAAGTTGACTGAGAGAGAAAGATGGAGAGATGGAGAGGAAAAAAAATAGAGAATGGATGGTGTCTTAATGTTCCTAGTTACAGTTAAATTGAGAGGGACAGAGAGAGAAGAGGTTCTTTGGATTTGGCACAGGTGTCAGTAAAGCACAGGTGCAAGCCAGTTTAAAGACCCTATTATGATGTCATAATGGCCCAATGTAAGTCAATGGGAGAAATTTATATTCGTTTTTCTTTAATATCTTAAAAAGTATAAAGTTTAGAAAAGTGAAAAATACATAGCATAAGTGTCGTTTACAAGACCTACGCGACAAAGTTTGAATGAAGTTTCTACGTTAAGCGGTTCGGGCTGAATTAAATCGCAGAAAAAGGTAACAAGAAGAAGAAGAAGAAGAAGAAGCCTAGGAATAACAATACAGGGCATTTCATGCACTGTAATAAAGTCAACTCTCTACCCTCTGGATCTAAGATGAGGTGATGGAACCAACCATCCCAAGCATCTTACAGCAGCATCCCCTTCATACAGTTCTTGAGACTTAATGGGTATGGTCCATACCTGGTAGACTTTGACACTACTTAGACCAAAGTGTTCAGTTGATGAAAACAACACACCTATTCAGATAAGATTCATTTAGGAAGCCTGAGAATGGGGTAGATACCTTGCTCATCTCTTCGACGGTGAAAAGACTGAGGATGAATGTACACAACGTACCTAATAAAGTGTGTATATGAGGCAGATGAAACGAGCCATTTCTAAACAGATATCAAACAGTAATGTCAACGGATC
Organism: Sprattus sprattus; assembly: GCF_963457725.1. Taxonomy (NCBI): domain Eukaryota; kingdom Metazoa; phylum Chordata; class Actinopteri; order Clupeiformes; family Clupeidae; genus Sprattus; species Sprattus sprattus. The sequence continues at coordinate 9,926,064 of NC_137928.1, forward strand.
CTAAAATCTCAATCTCCAAAGACTGGCATGGTTGCTTGATTATTTTTTACCTCCCAATGTGGTTACTTTTAGGTCTATTAACCTTTTTCTACTCCACCGCAAGATTTCTTCTGCCACTTGTGATGTTACCATCATCACTGTACATCGCCGTTTCAAGTAAGACTCTATCTTGTTTGATCATTAACTTCCTCTTTCCATCCCTAGTAGTGACAAACATCTGTCATGCATCACTCCACATTCAGTTGAACCCATCAGGGCCTATGACAATTATTTTCAGTGAATTACCCAATTGGTAGCAAATATCAGGACACATATGGCAATCAATGTCCGAAGAAATAGTTTAACATCAAAATATGAGACATCATTACAAAAAGGCCAGGGCAGATTTTATCTACAATTTATACATCAGGAGGTTTGATCCATGATTCTTTTTATAAAATACCAAAAACACTACTACACAATTATCTTGTTTTGACATTTGAAAATATGGCAGAGGTCTACCAATAGAATAAAAACAATACAATAAAATTGAAATAAAGCACAAAACAAAATTTGTTAACCCTTGGGTCAGTCTTCAACTGTTCTGTCTAAAGCAAGAACTGGCTTAAACAAGAGCCAGTGGTTGCTCGTGGTCTAGTTCTTGTTCACTTTCCAATAAGACACACTAAAAACAGTGAATGGCAGATCATATTTATGCAACATAAAAAGCATCCCATAAATGTGCGAACATTTAGCGCCAATCCTACATTTAAAAAAATGTCATAGCTGTTCCAACAGCTTTTCCTAATATAGCGCGTGTTCTAAGGGTCATTAGCATTACAGTGACTGGACAAACATATGCTATTGCCCTGTATGAATGACAAGGCCTTGGCATAAAATGTTATACAATACCTCTGAATAAAAATGATGACTTACTTGGTTGGACAAAAAACATGGGAAAACGAGGTCTCAATATTACTCCTGGGGTCCCGCTACACTAAAAATCCGTCAATGTCTTTCTGCAGCCAAGCTGACTGAAATCAGTGTAATTGCAATGCTCTTGATTAGCCAAATCAAATGTGTTCAGCCCATCACGAGTGCTTCTGCTGAGATCAGCCAGGGAAAGATGTTAAATATACAGAGCTGGAGGCCCAAGGATCTATAGCCTCTGGTATGAAGGTTCCGTCTCTTTATAGCCAAGATAGAATGGAATATTGCGCAACAGGATATGCCAGTAATCAGTATCACACAGTGCTTCTGGCCCCACAACCACGTTACAGTACAGTACCAAACCTGAAATGGTACTTTTGATTAATGGGTCATTAGTCAGTGAAACAAAATCTTTTCAGGTATCAAAGATCTTGTATCTGATGTTTGTGCAGTTGCAAAATGCTCTTAAATTCATGGGATAACTGGTATCATCTGGCCATGTATCCTTTGTGCCATTTGTGTGAAGACAAAAAAAAAAGCTTACATTGGCCACAAAAAAACAGTGGAAGCCCTTAGGGGGCAGCAGTGAGCACTGGTGGGAAAAAAATTAACACAACAATAAGCACACAGATAACGGAGGAACTTAACATAGCGTCCAGAGAAGCCTCTGGGAGTGGCACTTGGACACAGATATGCATTTCTTGATTGATGCAAGGATGGCAAAGGAAAATAAGCATGCAATGTTAGCATTCTACACTCTGTGAAAATAACAAAGGTGTCGGGCTCTGGTCCACATAAATGACAACCATATGTAAGAGCTGGCAAATTTAGGTTTCCAGAAAGACGTTAGCCATCTAAGAATCTCCTAGCCCTCAGCCAGCTAGTACACGTGGAGTGGAGAGGTTTAAACATGGATGCAAATGACCCAATAATTATGTCAGAAAAGAGGTTAGATTGGAGCTGGCATATGACATGCTTTAGAAGGGGTTTTAGGGATAAGTCAGGGTAATCATCTATCAGGTATCAGGTGCTAGTATGGGCAGCATACTCCACACCATCATAGCACAGGTCAGTGAATTAGTTTACCATCTTGCCAATACAGGGATGTCAGAAACCCACCATTATCATCTTATTTTTTTCCTATTTGATCAGACTTCAATCTGAGTATGGCAACTGAATGTTTGAAAGTGAAACTATACCCCAAAAGTGTCTTGCTGTGTAACATGAGGTGAGTAGAGGTGGTGGAAATATATATATTTTTATGTGTATACTTAGGTCTTCTTGCTGCCTAGTCTCTTAAAAACACTGACCACCGCAGCATCCATCTGGGCATTGGGGCAGTCAGCTGAGCCTGCAGCACTTGTGCTGCTGCTGACCTTTGGACTAGCCAAGGGCAAAGCGTCAGAGAGCAGCGGCGTGGCCGAGGCACTGAGGGAAATCGAGCCACTGTTAGGGGCCTTTCCCAGTCTATGCAGTATGCTCCGTTTGGGACCCCCTTCATGAGTAGAGGAGGTAGACGAAGGGAGTGGAGGAGAGGGCTCCACGGAGGGCATCTTCACTTTCTTGCCCAGCCTGCTCAGGGCAAAAGAGGCTGGTTTGATAACAACTTGTTTGATAGCAGCTGGTTCTTTCTTTGTGGAGGGGTGAGATCGCTTGAGCACGCCCGCGTACTGAAGAACAGAGCCTTCTCCATCGCTATCCTCCTCCTCCTCCTCAGCAGCAGCAGCAGTTGGTTTAGGAGCATCCCGCTGCCAGCCGGGATCCTCCTGGCCACCGCCCAACCGACTGAACACTCCCGAGGGCTGGAAAAGGGAGGGGCGGAGGGGAGAGAGAATGAGACGAGACAGACGGCACAGTTTGACTAAATCTGAAGATGAAGCTGAAGATTTCGCAGTTTTTTTCCTGCACAGATTTGTTTGTGGCACTTATATTCATTTTTCTTTTAAGTGCTAGTGAGCTTACCTTGCTCACTTTAGCAGCAGCTGTGGAGGTAGTTTCGGCCTTGGACTCCGCCCCGAGTCTCGCAAACACAGAGGTACGCTTCAAGCCCTTCCCTATGGGGTACAGCCAATCAGACACAAACAATAAACCAAACAGTCCTCCACCAAGTCAAATTTACAAACACACGTCACCTATATGTGTATTCAAATAAAACTTTTAGACCTCACTCTGCCGAATTAAAACAAACATTTTCTGGTTTATAGCTCTGAGTGTTGCCAGATGACACAGTAACATAGTACATGTCATGTCGGTGCCTTTTGGAACAAGCCTGTGCCCTTTATCTCAGGAGAGGGTTTAACCTTTCTTGGTCTGCTGGCCAAGGATGCGTCGGGTGCGTGGGGTTGTTCCCTTTGGCATGTTTATGATGTACTTGCCCTCCATTTCAGCAGTGACACGCCGCCGCTTCACCAGCAGGCCATTCCCTCCCTCCGCCACCGGCTCACTCGGTGCTAAGGAGAAAAAATAGATATAATATTTAACTGCTGAAAAACAGACTTAACGTTCTACAAGCAAATCTCTATCAAAATGATTCAACCCCCATTGCGTATTAGGCTTATTGTCAATTATTTCTTATTCAGAAGAAAACCCAGATGAGAAAACTATCGAGAATGGCAAATGTTTTCCTAAATCCACGGAAGTGGAGTTCAGAAGAAAGTCCTTCTCGTTCGAGTTCAGAAGAAATTCCTTTGCGTTCGAGAATGAGGCCCAATGATCCCAAGCAAACCTCAAAGTCCACCAAGGCTTGGTTTCAGAAAAAGAAAGGGAACTCTTTGAGGTTTGCTGTGAGTGGCCGTCACAGTCGCCTGACTTGAACCCCATCAAAAATCTCTGGTGGGATATAAAGAAGGCGGTTGCAAAATGCACACCCAAGTATATTACTGAACTGGAGGCATTTGCCCATAAGGAATGGGCTACGATTCCTCAGGAACGCTGTCAGAAGCTGGTGTTAAGCTAGGCATCACATTTGCAGCAGATCATAACAGCAAAAGGGCGCTCTACCAAGTACTGAAGATGCTTGTCATGATGGGGTTGAATAACTTTGAGACTGCAGTAGTCTTTCAAAGAAGCACTGTGTTGAATTTGGATAAAAACCCTTGTAATATTAGTTAAATTGAACTACTTAGACAGTTCTTGTGGAATTTGTTTATTGCAAACAGCTGAGAAATTGTTTATTTTGCCAATATACCTAATGTGCTATGGGGGTTGAATAATTTTGATTGTAACTGTGTACGGGCATCACTGATCCTGATATCCAAAACATATATGGCACGCTGGAAATCAATATTTTGCCATTTTTGTTGTTGTTTGTTTGTATCCTTTTCAATTTCCTGAATTGAGAGAACTGATCAAGCATCTTCTTACCCGTACTTCCTTTGGTACCCTTGTTGGAGACAGTCACAGAGAGCCGGTTCTCACTCGGCCACTGGGCAGGAGTGCTTGGTGGCGAATCCCGGCTTAATAGGGCACTGGCTATCATGCGCGTGGCAGCTGTTCATAGGAGAAAGGGTGCAAAGGGATTCTATTTATACTATGGCTTGAAGAGTGGGGCCCTTTATGTTCAATGAGGTATATTACTCATGTACAGACAGGGTGTGTCTGGGGTGGAAGAGGACAAGCCTCACTCACGAGTGTTCGCAGTGCGTCTCAGCTCGGCCTGAACGCTGGTCTGTCCAGAGCTAATGGACTCAGTGGCCATCTTGCACATATCCTTCAGGGCAAAAGAAACATATACACAAAGTGAGTAAATATACTCACTTCACTGCCAATCAGATATTATTCACTAACAGTACTGTCTATTCATGTGCCTCATCATCAACTAAACCAGATGTCTTCTCCACCTCAACAATAGCTGCGGGTTATTTTTCGAGTATATAATTAGAAAAGAGTGATGCACTATGAGGTTCTGTCTATCTTTAGCTTACATGGTGAGCTAATGAGGTGACCTGATACTGTATAGTGCTGTGTTAAGACTCCCTTATATTACTGCCAGGCTTGTGGTAACAGGCATGCTGAACACCAGTACTGATTGTATGCCATTTCATAGCCTAGCATAAAGTCTAGTTTTGTAGTGAGCCTAGTTTCTTACTTTGGAAGAATTACACAAATTAGCAAGTACATGCTGTGATGTTTCGTATGAGCGGACATTCCATCGGAAAATCAGCCCTGTCAGTCTTCTGAGAATCCTTAGTTTGGCATAGCCTTATTCAGCATTCCACTGTCAACATTGCTGACATGCCTGACAAAAGCTACTGTCAATAGAAAGACTATTTTGGTAGAACACCTCTTCTCAAAATCCAATGGGGGAAGATCCTACACAGATAAACATGACATTGTAATCCCACTAAGTAATCACTGATTGAGTTGGCTTGAACTCTCTGAACAAAACAAAATGAACACACCCGGACGGTGTTCGTAACATATGAGGTCCCTTTCAGAGCAATGTTAATCCTGGTAAAGTGAGTTGTCTTACCTGCCTGTAGACTAATTTGGCATGTTTGAGAATAGCAATAATATCCCCAATGACCGTTATGCCCAGGTCCATCATGATATCCTTGCTGAGATCCATTAGCATGTTCTTTTGTATCCTATTCGGGAGAATATAAATTAAATTGAGCAGAGGAAACAATTTCGAGGAAGGATGTGATGAAGAAAAATGTCACTCACCTGTTATCCACAAAGGACACTGCATAGTTAATAGCCAGACTAGGTGGGATCCCAGCTTCTTTGAAGAACTGAATCCACTCTGAAGTGGCTGAAAGAACAATGTGGAAGGAAAAAAATGTTTTCACACAGCTGTGACACAAAGTTTAAAATACATTCTTAAACAAATTATTGAAAGATTGAGCAGATTAATATTTTAGCCACAATTTAGCCTTAAATCGTAATATATATTTCCAAGAGATCAACTGATGGGGACCATATTTCCTGTGTTTAAATGTCATAACAGCAGGTATAACCCACAAACATTGCTGAAAACTGAATGCTAGAAATAAACATTCATTGTATTAAAAAAAGTATTCGAAGCTTTTCATATTATAGGCTTCCGAAGCAAACTACTGTAGAAGTGCTCTCTGGGAACGTTGGGCCTATATGCTAAGACCTCATCCATGCCAATCGTCAGTTCACCACTCCTATGATTCGCAAACTCATGAAGAACAGTTGCAGACGTCTATTTTTAGACCAAAAGAATGGGTCCTCCGCCAACATCCTGAAATCCTATCTGACACAGCACGTGTATCTTTGAAAGAACTAACCAGAGCATGAATTGAACAATGAGCTGTCTACGCTTGATATGCCAGTCTCGCACGCTTTGAACAATCCTACCAACTACTATTAATTGTTCCACAAAACATCCAGGAGCATTATCGGCTAGTCGAACACCTTAACGTTACGCGTCACCACCTTAGATAATAGCACATTAATGTGACGTTAGCCAGATTCCATCAACATTGCCATCCCCTAAATATAATGTTAACGTAATCATATCAAGTAATTGAATACTTCAGCCTCCTAAACTGAATGTTTAATATAGGCTTCTAGAAGACCCGCTCATTATCACTTATCGTAGATTAAACACGAAAGAATTACTAAAAGCTGACGTTAACGTCTACTTTTCTGCCGGCGTTTTCCAAAGACCAACTTTGGGTAACGAGGTATCCTAGCTAAGATATGTCCGCTAGCTAGATAATGCAACGTTTCACCCAAACTTCTACTCTCTGTAGTTTCGGATGTTTTCTGGATGACTGTACGTATATTAGCTCGATATTGAACTATATCAATGTGTCCTCGTATAAAACATTTTACAGTTAAACTGTATAGAAAAACCGGGCCTATTTCAACACTAACCTGATTTCTCCGACGCCATCTTCACTGCAGAATACTTATGTTCATAGGATGCACCCGGATAGTTCCGGTGAGCAGCGGTAGTGAAATTAGTTGGCTCAACTTCCGGGCAGATTTACACTAAGAGTGTACCAAAATAAAAGTTTTCGATCGGCTATTTAAAGCAACAGAATGCCGCAATTTGACACTTTTTAATGTATGTTTTATAGGCAACTTGTTTTGGTATGGACTTCAAGTACTTTTTGATGGTATATGGTTATGTGAAAAACAGATAACATCCACTAGTCATCCAGACAATGCACTAGGTAGTTCCTGAGCCTGCACCCCACAGAAAAGCCTTCACAGCACCACACGCCAACAATATCACAAAAAGACACCAGTTAGCCAGTTCGGAAGCTTCTATCAGTGCCAGTGGGGCTGTTGGTAGTGTTTTTCCAAAGTTTTTGGTCTCACTTTTTTTTTTGCTGCTGAGCTGTTTTGACAGCACGGACTGGACGACTGGAGGCAGCTCACCCAACAGTGACCCAACCTCCCCCTCCACCCCACACACACACACACACACACACACACACACACACACACACACACACACACACACACACACACACACACACACACACACACACACACACACACACACACACAGACACACACAAACACAAATATGACTTTATGGACTCTTGCTCTAACCCTCTAACACACCTTGTACTCATTGATGCACCTCAATATTACATAAGCAATAATACATTGCTTTTTTTTACCCAGGAATGTTTATCTATCTATTTATTAATTGCAATTACTATTTAGCTGTGGCAGTTAGTGTGCACAGTTACTTAAGTGTTTTAGCTGTCTGGTGCTGCCTCCTTTCCTAGTTGTTTTTGTGACAATGACAATAAAGTACCTAAACAACATATATTCATTGTGTACAAAAACAACAACAACAAAAAAAAAAAAATGACCAACTCATCTCACAAACTTATAATTTAGTTGTTTTAAAACAGGGGACATTAATAAACTAAACATCCAAAATGTCATTATGTTTAATAGGAAGGTATAACACACACCACAGTCTTCTATTGAAACCAGGCACGCGCTACGCAACCAGAATCATAGTTACTGCACTATTTCTTCGGAATTCCAGACCAATAGCTTGAATATTAATGGTCTGTTTTTTCCGTGTGTACTGTTGCCATGGACTCATTTTCTGTAAACATTTTCTCAGATGGTTTATTCCCATACGATATTATTAAGGAACACGATGTTTGTTGGAAACGGGCAGTATTTCAATTCAGACTGTATTTAAAGCATGTATCTAATTACTTTTGAGGATTGTGTTATTTATATTCTCAAATAAGATATATTCTTACCTCCAGGTAAAATGTAGAAACAAAACTGTACCACAATTAGCCTAATCACAGTCTTTAGAGAGGACTATAGAGAGGACTTTCACTTTCACTTTAGCTAAATGCATGTGATTCATGTGACCAGGGGCGTGGCCACGGCCACCATTGGTCAGAGAATGGCCACCCTGCCGGCCCCCCCTGCCCAACCTCACAGCACGGCAAAAAAAAAAAAAAAAAAACACCCTCCTGAACAGAAAAGGTATAAAGCTAAAATTAATGCATTAGTATATTTTTTATCAAGTCGTCTTTTATTGTCATTTGTCACTTCTACAAGCCCCATTTTCGCAACATGTTGAGCCACGCCCCCATCAACAGCGCAAGACAAAAACCAACCTGCATTCTGACAGCGTTTCAATGGAGACTAGCAGCTAACCACTGGATACCACTGTAACTAACAGGTGAGTAAGTTGGTAATACTTGAAAGGATCATTGAAATGATAAGATAATGAAGTCATCTTCACACTCAATTAAAAGTGTAAGAATGTGTTTACGTTGAGGAATTGTGGCAGAGTGAGTTGAGTTAGGCTGCTGCTGTTATTTTTGAAACTTTTAAGATTATATCTGGCTAGCGAGCTAGCGCTAGCTAGTTAGCTTAAGTCCATTCCCACGTCTCACTTAGTCATAGAGATAACACACTGTCGCTAGTTTACACTTGAAATTGAAATAAAGCAGTCTATAGTTAATGGTGTGTTAAACTTTTCTTTAAAATGACACAATTAAAAGGATAAGTGCAGGAAAAGCATGACAGAGAATATCGCAGAAATAGATGTAAGGGAAACAGAAGAAGCTAGTGGAGAAAACAGAACAGGTGCAGAAAGGGAAGAAGCCAGTGGCAGTGAATGTTCAGGAGACTAGTTGTCAGAGAGGAGAAGAGCGAATCTGGGAGAGGAGAACTGAATGATAAACAAGTTTGAGGTCACCAGGTGAGTGGTTATCAGTAGCTGAAGAATGGGACAGGGTTGGTCGGGTTATGGTAATGATAATTTTAAGTCTGGCCATATAATAAACATATATTTTTCACTCTGTAAAATGTTAATGATTGCATGTTTAGTCTTAAAAAACACAATAAAAGAACAACATGTAATTGGAAGTGGATAGCACTTATGTTAAAAGCTGATATTAATGGGATTGTATGGTGTTTTACAGACATTTCCAAGTCCAGGGGTAAAGCTCCAGCGCACCCTCAACTAAATTATCTCAAGACACTCCAGGGAGAACAAAACAGGAACTTCAAGGGTGAGTGGTAGGCAGTTTAGGATACTTCACAAGTGAAGACCCGACCACTAACAAACACAAAAGACAATTGTAAAATAATTGGCATAGATCTTCACTCACTCACTCACTCATTCACTCACTCATTCACACACTCACTCACTCACTCAGTCACACACACACAAGCAAACAGAGAGTGCCCCTTCTAGACCTGGTTTGTCAGTGCTCTGTTTTCATTCAGCACCACAATCTGATTGATATAGTAACCTAGTGATATTGTTCACTGTTTGTAGTGATACTGTTCAATGTACATTGTATAGGCTATATTGTTGATATTTATTTTTCTGTATGTATTATGGGAATTGTGTGTGTGTGTGTGATGTTATGTTTTTGCTTTTCTTTCTCTTTATATATTATATATTCTTTCCAATTAATGGAATATTGCACTTAAAATGCTACAGTTGACCCTTAAGAAATTATCGCCTAAAATGACAATTCATATCGTGTCTGTCACTTTCACTCAAAAACATCCCCGTCTCATGTTAAGGTCCCGAACCAACGCCCTAGTCATGACAAATCACACTTGCACATTATTAAAGCACCCATTCCAATAACATGGGATTATTAATAAAACATAATTTGTGTCCATAAGAAGGTTCAATACATTGTTTATGGCTAGATGAGCCGTTAGAAAACTGCTGCTCTGATTGATGCAGCGTGTGAGTTGTAAAATAGTAGTTTTTGACAATCAAGTGCCACCCTAAATAAAAGAATGGCCAGAGCCGGCCCCCCCAGAAATAATGTTCTGGCTACGCCCCTGCATGTGACATGTCCTGTCAAGTCCAGCAAGTGTTTTTTTCCCAACTGTATGCTGTGAAGACCCATCCCTACTCTCTGCCATCTCACTCCTCTCATTCCTAACCCTAGCCAACCTAACCAACAAGTACTAGCCAACCTAACCAACCAAGGCAACAAGTACTAGCCAATCCTACCTTTTAGGACATACATTAAGTCGTTAGATGGTGTATGTGAGGCTCTGTGCTGACATCCGTGTACACTTCAATGTTTTGATGGCCACTATGCTACAAGGGCACCAACTGCATCCAAGCAGACTCGAAGGAACAACTTGTAAGAAACGTGTAGACGAAAAAATAGAGGGTACACTTACATCCACGGGCACATAGATCTCGTCTCACCAGCAGACATTCCTCGAACTGGAGAGACAGGTTCACCAATAGATTATGGCCTGCCCAGGTGGAGAGAGGTACAAGAGGTTGTGCGTTGTGCAAAGGCTGCATCGTCTACTGGTCTTAACAGGGTACCTTATCACGTCTATAAAGGAGTGCCTGATGTTTGGAAATATCTATAGAAGCTCATGGTGATCAGAAAAACGTTGTCGACAGGCTGATTCCGACCTGTTGGTCTTATTAATGCGGGACCTTCTTTTGTGTGGTAGCAAGGTGGTTGGGCTCCTATCTAAAGGCAAAAAGTTTAGATAGACATTTCCGTGCAGAAAGCAGGAATCCCAGGTTTTCAGAGGTTCAGACATTTCAGAGTCATGAATAAGCCTGGAATAGGCTTGGGGTGGCATGTTGTCTAAGTACTGTAGATTTGTATGGAAAAGGAATTTTGGAGTTACCAATGACCAGCTTGGTGGAGGAGTTTTAATGTGCTAAGACCAGCCTGGAGATGACTGTCATAGTCTAAGGATCCAGTAGTCTTTACTCCAATGATGAAAACAGGGAATAAGTGGAATCCACAAGAAGCGGTTCAACATGCACAAGGCGCATTACACCATAGGGATATAATTGGGCAGGTACAGAGTGGAAGAGCAGGGTTTGGGCTAGGTGACAGTTGGAAAGCAAAGCTAAGGATGCATTGCTGGAGAGCAGGCAGAACTAGCTATGTTCGTGAGCAAGAAGAGGAAACTAGACAAGCAGCAGCAGCTTCTCAAGTAAAGCAAGGGCAATGGGCTATGGACGCTAGCCACATTGAATTAATCATTGGAGCCACTTATGATGTCCTCCCAACTCCGCAGAACCTCAGTCAGTTAGTGGGCGAAGACAGAGGCTGCAAGTTGTGTTTGGGTGTCGGCTCATTAAAACATATTTTGTGATGAATCTCGTCACCACAATAATTGGCTGATAGCTGATCAATAGCTGATCAAACAGGCAAAGTAGCCTTATGTTCAATATAAAGACACTGTGACACATACTGCACTCTACTAATGATACATAGGATTGTGTCTTAATACAAGTAGGGTGAAATTTGTTCAGAACATCCTTAACTTTATGAAAATGTATTCATAAGTAATGAATCTTGTCACTGACTACACAACAATATTTTAAAGAGTGCCAATCATAGGACTTCAACTGCATTGCGCTCAGTGGGAGGATAATGTGGCATGAACAACACTTTACTGATTAAACTAAGGATTGTGTGGGCATGGGCCCATGGGCACTAAAGGGGGACATTGACAACATTGCCTGGAACTCCTTTCTATTTATCAGTGTAACTTGAAGTTAGCAAGTAATTGGTTGCTAGGCAACGCCTGAAACAAACTGTGTCATGGGAAGACTTGAGAGCTGAACAAAACGACATGTTTTCTATTTACAATTAACATTTCTTTTCATTTACAAAATGGAAGGAGCTATATATGCCAAATAATAAACAACTTTCTAACCTCAACCGTTCGGTCATGCTGGGAAATATCAGACTGAGGTTTTGTTACAGTCAGTAGTTAATATTCTGTTAACAAGCTAAGGACATGCACAGATAAATGCACAAGTTTCCAATCACACTCTGTTCTTGTATCTGCTCATTTGTAAAGCAGTTTGAATAACCAATGTGTATAAATTGTGCCACTAAATAAAACTTGCATTACGCAGGTGATATATAAAAAAAACATAGGAATTACAATAATTGCTGGGTACATTGGAAAGTCTAGTGATTAATATTTCTTGAACATTACTGGATTCAAAGATTACAGTACATCATGATATAGGTCGTTATCATGCAGGAAGTAGGAGGTTGGTTGCCTTGCCTCTGATGCTGCATTCCACTGCAACATGCACTTTTCTTCTTTCACAAGCAGGGGGCACAAGGGATCTTACACATCACTGAGCCCTTAAAACTGTCCTATGCCTCTATCCCGTTTGAATGTAACTTTATGGTATGGGGGACAAGTTTATTTTGATTATGCCTGATATTTAAGGATTTGATAATCAAATCAAATGATTTTATATAAAGGTTTAAAACAATCTCTCAGACCACAATTTGTGTCCAACTTGCTGCAGATAATCTTCAGACCAAGCTTTCCAAAATGTATCAAATGGATAAAAAAAAATCTGTTACAGCCAATCAAAATCAGCAGCGAAGCCGCCAAACAGGAGGTGAGATATCTCAGCAACCTCTCTCTCAACTGTTTGGTGTATTGACACCAAACAAGGGAACAAAACTGGTTTATGGACCCGGGACCCCTGAGTTATACCGGTGTCATTTGGCCACTGGAGGGCGATGCAATAATCTACAATGCATTTTGCTAATTTATTTTAATGTGTTGACCTGATTAAAATGGTTGTTATGTCTGCTGATATCTTAATGATATCCCAAAGATGGTACATGTCAACCTATAATGTCAGCCAAATATATGTGGTCGCCATATTTTTTTTTAATCAAAAACCTTAGAGGTGAAAGTTTTCAGCCGCTACAAACCTTCACCAAATTTGGCATAGGTGTTCTTCAGTCAAAATTTTTCATTAGACTTTTTGTTTTCAAAAACATTTGTCTGTTACAGCCAATGATTTAGGAAATTAGCATATATCTCGGCCAATCGTTGATCAAATGACATGAAACCAGTGGCATGGCTAGGTCTGATCACAGAGCATAATATTTTAAGGCAGGCTATGCCCAAATATTTTCAGGAAATGGAAGTGCAAACAACAGACTATGTAACAGTTTAAAACTTGACTTGTCTGGAACCTGAAAGTAAAAAAAAACTATAAAAAAAGAAAAGCCTTCATGGCTATTTTAAGAAGAAAGCTCAAGATACATAACTGAGCTTGGGTATTAGAGAATGTATTGAATTATGCTGATGATAAGAAATACGTCACTATATTACACCCAAGCTAGACAGCTCTTATAATTAGTAAACTGCCTGGCCAAGTTTCTCAAGTGAAGGTCTCTCTCTCACACTCTCTCAGTTCAATTAAGTCCAAATAGACTTGCTTTATTGACATGACCATAAGAAAAAGTATTGCCAAAGTGCACTTGGGGAACAAAAACACATACATATACAGTATAGGGATAAAATAGAAATAGAAGTTGTTTTCTGTTTTGTCACGCATGTAAAACTACTCTAGATACTAGATAACTCCCAACCTACCAAAGTCTCTTTACTTGACTTGCCCCGGATCTTATCAATAGCTAGAAACGCCCTGGCACGTAACTTACTGTGAGTGCATACAGCCATGCCCTAGACATAATGACATGAAGTTTCCTGAGCACCTATGTCCTACTAGACTGATTGGCCTCCTCCTTACTGTAGCTACAATTTCTTATGTGTTTCTGATAGACTGGAAATGAAAAATTAAGAAGTTGTTGCATACTTTGGTCACCCTCTACAGTCCAATGCCTTTTAGACTTTTCTAAGTTGACTGACATGCCTTGATGTTTTTGTACATTTCCCTTTACTAAAAACAAATGGAATATCTGATTATATATTCTAAAAGACCTCAGCAATAATATCATGTAAGTAAAAGGAATGTAGTAAAAATGTAAACATACCCTACAAAAAAAAAAAAATTACAGACGAGGGATATGGACTGATGACAGTGAGTTTGGGTGATGACTGACTGTTTCTACATGTAAAACGTTTTCTGTTTGCTAGAATTACTGATCAAATAATCTTTGACAACCAGCACATTTGCAATTATAGGTTATCCCTCAGCTCAATTTGAATCTAATGAAATGGTTCTAGACCATTGAACACAGATGTTTGTTTACACAGAGTCTAGCTAAACAGTTAATTCATGAAAATGTGTTTATGTAGACATTTGCAAATGCGCAATGACTTTTGTCTTATCTGAACTTGATCCTTCACTAGATCAACTAAAATGTGAAGTAAATGTGTGAAGGTTCTTGTTCTTGTGCCACTCAATCATCAACGTACACTGAAACTTTTTTTTGTCCTCAATTTTCATTGCTTAGTGAACAGCTACCGGCAAACAGCAATGCAAGAAAAAAAACATAACTGAATGAACCCATTTTTGTCTTTAATGATTTAACACAACGCATTCTTGTATATTCCAAAATAAAAGCTACCATACAACTGACAAGAAAAAAAAATCCAAATAAGTTGGATTTGGATTTCATCAATTCCATTCACTTCAGTTAAGTGAGGGTCTCTTAAATGTACCCTCCTTTGCCTTTATAATCAAATCCAGTTTGAAATCATGGGTTCAACCTTGGACAGAATGTGAGCCATTGATCTGGGAAACTCAAACCAAAATGACCCATTTATACAGGATGCATACAAATAGGCTTGCTGTTGCCAGTTTCCCACTGTGTAAAATCCCCCATCTTCTAATAACAGTACTCGTTATGACTTTCAAAAGGTGTCTTTTCCATTTTCTGTCATGAATGCTTTGTCCACAGAGATGTTGGTATTGGCCCAATTTTCAATAAACCAAACTTACAGATGCAAAGACAAGGCAGTATAAAAACGCATTGTACATTTATAATATGTGTTCGAAATGATGTATAGTAACTATATACAACCTATGGTGTTGTTTCGGAACACCTCCATAGCAGGGATCAAGGCAGTGGTAATGCTTCTCAGTTTGAGGAAAGGGGAGGGTACAGTTTTTTTCTGTGAGAAAAATATCTTCATTGATATCAGACCAACTGTTTAACCCCACTTTGTTCATTGACAAAAATAGCAATTTTATATATTCAAATAATCATATTTTGTACAATCTGTGTACATGTACAGTATACTGTATGTATAAGTAACATGTGTATATATACTGCATGTGAGCATATTTGTGTGTGTATATGGATACATACACACATGCATATAAACCTACACTTTTATGACATAAAAAGGCTTATAGTAGACAACATAACCTCTTAAGTTGCTAGACCGAATCAGATGAAATAATCTTAACAAAAAAGACACCAGTAGACAAACAAACTACTGTAAGGCTCACAAAGTTCATCTATTCGGCAGCAATGGCACAAGTATATGGGAGGAACAAAGGTATTACAAAATTTTAAATCAACACTCAAACATTTAAATGTTCAAAATAAAACGTAATAACAATTCACAGGAAAATAAAGGATTCATATTTAAAGACACTTTCCTTCTTGTGTCGTGCTTTTTGTGCTTTCCCTCAATAACTCCCTTAAACAAATGTTCCAATGTTAAATCTCTAAACAAACTTACAAACATTTAATTCTATAGCCATGACTTATTCAAATTAAAATGGTATGGTGTCGTTTCTCAAATGCATGGTTTGAGAGTTATAGAAAATTAAAGTGACAGGATTCAAGCATGGCTTAGCAATATAATTTGTTAATTATTAATACACATTTTAACACACTTGCTGCAAAAATGTAAATTCAAATAATTTACCCAACAGCTTTATAGCAAGTCGCTATACCATTGACTAATAGCCCCAGTTACCTTTTTTAATGCAGGTTTGTCTACCTAGCAACAACCAATCAATTTCACCTTCTCAAATGCAAGTTTAAGGGATATACAGACACATATCACCACCCACAACATTTTTTTGAGAGCAAAGCAGTACAATACTCAGGTATAGGATTACATGCATTCAGTTTTCGATTAGGTCACACCATGATATTGGCAGTGGGGGACCAACTGTTACTGTATATTACATGTCGGCATTAGAAGTTTATAAGTGCATATAATGTTGCTGCCATTGATTGTCTATTGGAGATTAGTTTGGCTTCATACTCTAAAACCAAGGATTTGTCATAGTTTGTAATAGTTTTACCATTGGAGTACTGTTCTAAGGCAATCAATTGAAGAGCATAGACTTCAAAAGCCTACAAGCCTGCAACAGAAAACACTTCAGAGCCAAAAATCCACTCGCAAGGTTAAGAACAACCTGAAATAGACCACAGAATCACAAAGGCCACCTGTTTAAAAGCAAAGGGTTCCTCCCAGACCCTCTCAAATACTTTTCATGTCACATGTCATGTCATGACATGTCACAGCATGTCACCTGCATGAAAGCAATCAGCAAATGGGTTTCTCTCCTCTTAACAGTAAAGAAACCTAACCATATAATATGCCTCTTTTTTCAGTCAAGTTTAACACTATTATTGGAACACACAATAACAACAGAAAACAGTAATATACAAGAAGAGAAGGAAGAACCATACACAAAATCATACTGAGATCTGTGGACAGCACAACTTCTCAGCCTTTTCCGTGATAATAGAGGGATACTGTACATTTATTTTTAAAAATATTTGTAATTAATATATTCATTTTGCAATTTATTCTTGACCTCGAAGCTATCAAAGCTTTTTTTTCTTTTTCTCTAACACACCCACTGCTTGGCTACCCTGTCTTGGGCTTGGCTCATCTCATCTGTGAGCACAGATCAACTTGGCTGTTCAAAATCAGGTGACCCATCCAGAGACTAAGAGAGAACAATCTCGTCTTTTTGGCATTATGTAGCAGAGTCCTCTTATTTTGAATGTCAGTTACTGTGGATGTGATTTCACTGTTTCTTTTTTTTCTCCATAATTGGTCAGTTTGGAGTGAAAATCTCCATTGATCCTCTGTGTGCAGCTCCATGCTGGGGAGGGAGGGGTTCTGAAGGTGGCTGGAGCTCAGTCAAGTTCCCAGGGGCTGTCGGGGGCCGTTGGGCACTCAGATGTGGAGGGCTTCAGAGAGAAGCAGAGACAAAAAGACAGGAGATAGGAGAAACAGATGGAGATGTGGTTGATAGAGAATTCAAAGAAAGACAGGAAAAAAAGGCAGAAAAATAATCCCATAATTCCAAGTTCCAGCTTTGGACCAATCAGGAGATGGACAGGGGGGAGTTTGAGGTGAGGCAAAATCCCCTATAATACAATCACAAGACCCCTTTTCCTCATTTCTCATAAAATACATTCTGCGTACAGTCAGTGAGCAATAGGACAGAGATGGAGATAATAATGAAGAAAACACAAAACGACAACAAAGAGAGTAAATGTGGATGTATAAAGGCAGGTGGGCATCAGTCATCTCATATGCAAGTGGCTTAAATTGATATACATGTATCTGTGTGTGTGTGTGTGTGTGTGTGTGTGTGTGTGTGTGTGTGTGTGTGTGTGTGCGTGTGTGCGTGTGCGTTTGCGTGCATCTACATAATGGTGAGAGGAGAGGCAATGAATTGTGTCACAGAACCGCACGGAATTAAAGCAACACTATGTAGCAATTTTGTCACTTTTTGAGGTTTGTTTTTATACACTTTTGGTATCGCCTTCAAATTCATTTTGATGGAAAATAATAATGTGAAGGACAGATAAACAACCTGTTGTTCCCAGTAGCTGTCCAGTTTATATACTATCTGGTTCTTTGGTCTGGGATGGAACAGGTCTTAAAAATGTTAAGAAAAGCCACAGCACAACATTGCAAACAATACCACCAAAAGACTGATGTTTGTGTTTGCAAGGTTTTTGCATGCTTTTCAAGTCGTTAGTTCGGTAGAACAAAACTCCATAATGCTGCTTTAATTATGAATTAAGAGAGGACTACTACACAGTGAGGCTAGTTATGCCAAGCCATTAAACTGTGATATGTTTGCCTTAAAAGGTCTAGGGTTTAATAATGGGTACTGAAAATTAGCCCGATGGCTCTGTAACATATGCAGCACATTTCCTCTCATAAGCCACCATGGCTGAAATAATGTATGCTGATGAACTTGAATATGAACTTGTAAAGAAGGTAGACTGAGGATCAATCAGAGAGCTATAAGTGAGGGAGAGTTTAGGGAGTCAGATGACTGATCGCTAGTGCTATTCCACTGGTTAGCGCTGGCCCCGCAGGCTTCCTCTGGGTAGGTGAACACAAATGAAGATGTGTATGAGGGATTGTAGCAACTGGCGTCAGGGATGTTACCACCACCACCTGCGGTGGCAACAGGGCATGGGCTGCCCTGTGACCGCTCAACTTGCCCATAGAAAGAAGTAGAAAAAGCTACCTCCTGCATCATCCCAGGCTGTGGCTGACCTGCTGCCTGCGTCTGTGTGGTTGGTTGATGGTGCGACGAGTAGGCAGGAGGCAGGTAGAAAGTGTCATCCTTCACAGTCAGGCCCAGCACAGACACAGTAGCCGGCAGTGGGGGGTGAGCCTGCTGGAGAGGCACCAATGGTGGGTCCTGGTAAGGGATCTTGCAGCCAGGCTGGTGTGCCACCAGGACAAACTCCAGGCGCTCCTTCTCTTTCTGAAGCTCGGATATTTCAGCCTCCAGCTCAGATTTCTCCTCCTCCAATACATCTGTCTCCTGTGGGAACAGCAAACACAGCAGTATAGATAATATCAGAATTATTGTACACTATTTGTTGTTTTTCCTCACAAAGGCTCACAATAGTCACTTTAATTACTACGAATAACAGTTGTCCCAAGGTATTTTCTTTTATTAATAATCAAGTTTAACATTAAGTGTGTTTGCGTAACATAAGATGTACTGTTTAGGTAGGCCTACATCATGAAAAGAACCATGTAGTCACAGAACACTCGACATTTCGAACAACTCTTCTAATGAACATTCTGGTGACTGTGTGTGGTGGTCATCAGACAGTAAGAACAATATCACTTACAGACTGCAGCTTGTCTGTAAGGTCACGCCGCCGATTGCGGCACTTGGCAGCAGCTTGCTTGTTGCGCTCGCGCCGTACTTTTCTCCTCTCCTCCTCCTCTGGTGTCAACTGAAAGTAATTGAATAAGACATCACTCCTCATCCTCCTTTCCTCTCATGTAGATTTTAAACTAAATGCAATCAATCTTTGCTCTTTAGGCCTTTCTTGGCTTTCATTAACTTGTGACATGAGCATCTACAGTAACTACTTGCAGTAATCCCTGAGCACTAGGTCAGACATACCCCCTCTTCCCGTGTGCGGCGGCTGCGAGCCCGAGATGAACGAACTGGACCAGGAGTGTCAGAACTTGGTGGGGTGAATCGGGACCCAGTAGAGTAGCTTGTCCCCGGTAGATCATAAGGGTCCAGGGCCACTGGCTGGGTCATGGTGGACGGTCCTGCGTTGCTCTGACCAGGGGCAACTGAAGAGACGAGTGTGGGTTGCACCATCCACTGCAGGTCTTGACTGGTGGTGATTGCGGTCACCGTAGGCACAAACGAACCTGGCATTTCCACCCCTGTTCCACTGCCTGCAGTCCCTCGGCCTGCCCCCACCCCACTAGCAGTTGAACCACACTCCTGATAGACACAGACAAAAAAAAGCACAGAGCCTTGAGATCTGCAATGCAATTTCTGCAGCTCTGAAACAGCTGTAATGACATACCTGGGAAAATGTTAAGTTACTAGTGTCGTGGTTTAAATTAATTGCACTGATTAGTAGTACTTTGTCATATCGATTATTGACATATTGTCATATCGGGCCACAACTCGGTTTATTTATTTCAAGGAATGTCATATGAAATCATATGAAGTAATATTTCATCATTGATTATTGCCTAAAAGATGTATTCATTCTCTGGGCATTTTAACGTGTCTATGCCCCTGCTTTTTGTATTTATAATAAAGAATGAATTAAGTCATTCATGTAATTGTGTTTTTTTGTATTCGTACAGCATAGCACAATGACTAAATAATGTTTAGTGCTTCAACAAACCGAACTAAATTCATGCTGGTCAGCTAAAGCTGAAGAACGATGAAGCCCCCTGCACCATAGACAAAAATAGCAGCACATCTAGTGGGATACTACTACACAATATGCACTGAGCCTCCTAAACCTGTCCCGTCTTTATTTAGAACTGAGGTGATGCCATTGTCAGTTAGTATTTTAATTCATATTCATGTGAAATCGTGTCAAGCACTATGACGTGCGGCTTTGAACAAGACACCATAGCCAATAGTTGCTCTGAAATAGTTCCTCTTGAGTGTCTTTATACTCCTCCCATCGTCACACCCACTGTGTTCCCCTTAGCAACCCGACGTAACACTCCAAAATAGAACGCATTTACGTCACAGCGCAGCCTGAGAAACGCGAGTGAGGACAGCGAGGGTGGTGCCTAAAATGCGTTTACTACGCCGGAGTTGCGACGTCCTGTCATCCTACCCTATGTGCTGATAAGTTGCAAAGCGGAACTTTTATAAATATCTACTGATACGTTAAAGTAACCGAAAAATGCTCTTTTTCGGTTTTACAAACAAGGTTTTGCCAGTTCATCGTATTCTTCCAACATTTCGATTAAATACACTTATTGATAAAGTGCAATGCGGCTCATATTATTTATCGAATCCGAGAACGCTATTTGGACCATATATTGGCATTTATGATACTAACAGCTTTCATATGAAAGTGTACATCACTTGCAAACAGCAGGGTAAGCCTACAGAGAATATAATAGGTAAATCTAAACTTATGCAACAATAGCATGGTTTAAGTCTCAACAGTAGCCATCCTTGATGACAACGTGAAAAAGCCACATGCATATCAGACAAAACAAAACTCACTTGTGGATTAGCGATAGTGATCGGTGGGCTCCCGAAGGAGTCCACGGACGACAGGCACTGAGACTCAAAAGAGGGAGAGGAGCTTCCACGGGAGCCGGTATCGAGGTCTACGGGGAACCCTTGGAACATTTCCCCGGCGGAGCCGAGAGACACTGGGACACCTAGCCTTTGATTAAAGGCAAACATGTGATGTTACCTGCCACAACGAAACCCCATTATAAATCAAATTGAAGCAAACCCATAACATGCATTACTGTGTATTCGTGAAACACCTAACACACTGGCTTCAGCAATATAGGGTCGGTTTTCGAAACAGTCATGATATTAGCTTTCCGTGTAGCGGATCATCACTTACCTTGACAATTTTTCTTCAAGTTCGTTATCAAGATGTCTTGGTTTAATTTTTGAAAAGTTGCAACCAAAAAGGCAATCCAGCTTCTTTGCTGAATCAAACTCGCTCAAGATTTCAGATAGCGATAACGTCCCTTGAAAGTTAGACATCCGTTTCAATATCCGCAGTGTTTCTTCTCAAAATATCTTCTATTAAAACTCCATAACATCCCGCGAATGTATCCAAGCATATGAATTCAATGTGCTGTAGCGGTTCAACTATGAATGAATGTGTGTGAGCGCTTTAGTAGTCCTATTGTAAAGTAGGATCCCCTAGTCCCGCCCTCGGGGTTCCGATGACGTACATAACCAAATATGGTATTATAGTGGCTTTGTTTTGTTTTCTGTATCCTAGGTAATGACGTTTAGGGAATCCCTCTCCGATCGAGAACTTGCTGGCAGAAATAGCAACGTTTCTATCACGACAATGATATATATGACTATTGTTTTAGGCAATGTTAAGAAAAAAGCTGACTTCTTATTTCAACATCCAACAATATAGTCTTTCCCACGCGTAAGGAAAAGATAATATAAATGCATTACTTGCCTATCACTAGTAATCAAAAACAAAGTGGTTAGTGAATAGTGTAAACAGGTAAATATTTAGATTAAGATGCCTTCATGTAGGCTATCTATATAAAAAACCCAAATCAGTAACAATAAGTCTACATAACCTAATCGTTTCCTCTGAACTTTGAGAATGTAGGATAGCTGTATGTTGACAGTGTGTGCGGGCCACCGTACACCATTAATTCAGTCTGCTTATGTGGGCTAAAGAGAAAAATGCAGTCATGAAAATCAGGAACTCCCACTGTAAAATGAGGAATCTCCCAGGCTTCTTAACCATGACCTACCTTACCC
Source organism: Sprattus sprattus (assembly GCF_963457725.1). NCBI lineage: Eukaryota > Metazoa > Chordata > Actinopteri > Clupeiformes > Clupeidae > Sprattus > Sprattus sprattus. The sequence goes on from NC_137928.1 coordinate 9,948,400, forward strand.
AAACTTGCATAGATTATGGAACTAAATAAATATTAGTTGGCCATGGATTGGATGTCAGAGTTAAATCATTTCTATGAAGGCTAAACTATATATAGTATATACATCCAAATATTCACGTAGTTGTCGGATGTATTCGTTGATTGATTACATTTCTCTTGATTACACAATTACAATAAAGAAGCTTCTTCAGTAGGCCTAGGACATAGTGGGCTGTCGTGACGAATACAAAGAAACTGTCATTGCAAGCATCATCAGCTACTCCTATAGTGATTCATTGTCATACATTTCCGTGAGAATCAAATACAATCTGTAAAGTAGGAGTTCACACGGGGGCTAACGAGAGACGTACGATGACAGTATCTGGAGAAATGACTGGAAACCTTAGTTTAAACTGGTACAATTTCATAGTGAGGACATGCTGAACCAGAGTCTACGCGTGAGGAACATAAGAATTACTCAGCACCACGACGTCAGCAGTGATGAGCGTTATGTCTAGTACTCGGTGGAGATGAGTAATTTCGCTACTATTTTTTTTAAACAAATGTTCGCCAATTTAAGTATTCCGCATAGCTACTGTTATACACTATACACATCCATGCACTTCTGGCACGTGGTTAACCTGGAGGCTATTGGCTAATGTTAGCTTCCCTGCTAATAACGTTGCTAATGATCTGCACATAATAAATACGAACACTTCCGTCTGTTCAACAGAAATGTATCGTTGGCTGAGTGTATCGTATATGTGAACTATTCAACGTTTTACACGAAGTAAACAAAGGTGAAAATATGTGGTTGTGTCCTCGCAGACGTACAAAAACCATGCAATAGAAGTGTATGGTTCTTCCATTCTGCATGTGTGTATAGCTTTCCGTCGCCTTGGAAACGCCGTTCCAGCACGTCTGACGAAAGACGCTCAAATTCGGTCTTTTTTTGTGTTTTGTTGCATGGCAACCGGTTTCCGTGGTAACTGCAAGGGGAGGAGACAGATGTTGGTTTAACCAGATAATTTGACTGTGAATCGAAAGCGGTCTGATCTATGTCTGGCTACATGCTTAGCTTTGGTAAGAGCAAAACAGAAAATCAAAGTTGCTGGGTCTAAAATACTGTGATATTTCTTCGTTGACCAAAGAGCATCGTACGTTGAATTTACGGACTTAGTATCAAATGGAGACAACCCTGAAAGTTTATGAAATCCTGTTTGGCACCATTGTTTGATAGCATTTTCTAGGAGAGAAACACACTGCCATAACGTTACACAACGCCAGAGAGGTAGATATCTTAAAAATAGTTTGGACACTAAAATTAGTATATTAGCTAGTAGGTAAAAGCCAGTTCGTGATTATTTCGTGTTAGCAGTTAACTCACGTTAGCTAGTGAGCTAAGTCAGCGGATAGCTGTGGCTTATGCTATCAGGAAGGATGTAGGCGTTAGCTAGTGTTCAACTAAAATATTCGATGCTATGCTACAACAGTTCCAATCTAACAGTAAGCTAACGTTAGCTTCTGTTGTTTTGTAACACTATTTCCTGGTCAATGCAGGATCTGCATTTGGTTATTGGACATTTCTTTGATATTTTCTGATTCAATGTGTTCTCTACTACGATTATCAAGCTACGAAATCATTTGTTATGTTACTAACGTTACCTTCGCATAGAGAATAAATGTATCGCTACGTTTTGGACAAAAATAACTTGTGGGTGGTGTTGGTGCAGTTATTGTCCCAGCGTCAAACTTGTACCTTCTCCTTTCAAGTAAAATTATTCTTAGACCAGTTATACAGCAATAGTAGGCCATATTTTGCCAGACATTGTTTATGTTTTGGGAGGTTGCTCCTAGCAACACATGCTGTATGTTATGTACCTTACGACGCTAACATGTTGCTTTCTCGTTGGTTATTTTGTAACGTGTAGGTTCCCCCTGAAGTAAATATTCGTTTGCAAAGTTTGACGAGACAAAACCTTCCTATTTAGCTGCCACAGATTGTTGTTTGCAGGTTGTATAACATTTGCAATTCAGAAGGAAACTATATGAAAATATAGTTTTATCTCCGATAAAATAGTTAATGCAATTTCACGTAGATTTGCCATCATATGACAGGATTTTCATCACTTGCATCTCAAATCACACAAAAAAAAAAAAAAACTAGCAGGAAAAGGAGGGTAACTGCACAATGCTACAGTATGGCAGAGGACGAGGCAAACCTTTGCCAATATTTCAATTCTTCTGACACGGCTTAGTGTGGTAGGCCTCAATGTGGTGTCTGGGCATGTCTGCTCCCTCCTCCTGCTACTGCTGCTTCAATCACTTAACATTTTCCTGAAAGATCAGTTTTGATAGATGTGTTACCCACTTACGTTTGGACACCTAAGGTGGTTTACAAGCAATGACTGATGAGTACTTTACTCTCTTTTATCATATTATTTTTAATGGTTTGAAAAACACTAATGTTAACTGCAATGCATGGTTACATATTTGATATTAGCTAATGTTTAGACTACCTTTTCTTGGAACATGCTCTATTTTTGCTCTGTGAATTTATATGCACAATATATGTTTCATATGTATGTATAACAAGTAATATCAGTTGCAAAATTCATGTGGGGAGATCTTTTTCAGAAATCCACCTCTGTGTATTGATCTGTTATGTAGGTCTAAATGCATTTGGTAGTTCAGTGTTGGCATCTAGTATATTTGAAATGGCATAGTATAATACTATATGAACCTAATAGGAATTGAATGTTAATTTTGTCTTTTGTAACTGAAAAAACTACACTGCACTGAAAAGCACACTGGAAATTAATATTTCTAATGATTTTGGTTATCAGGAGGTCATTATCTTGATCTTCATTTTGAAGGTCATTGTTGGAAATACTTCTTGCTAACAGGTTAGTAGAGTCAATCACCCTTTGCTGTGAGGGAATACCAGATATCAGTGAGTGGACTTGGGTTGAGTTGCCACTCCATCAGTTTATCACTGCTTCTACAGAGAGTCTCCCATGGAGTACATTTGGCAGATTAACTGTTGGTGGTGAGGTTAACCTGGAGAGTGCTCATTTGATCGGAGAACGTGTCAAGCGTAGAGTCGTCAGGGGTTGTGTTTCCACGATGGTTGATATTGTGCACTGTCGTCCCTTTACCCAAGCAGATGTGGACATGACGTCCTTGTCTTGTTGGGAAAAAATGGCATTTAGCGAAGAGCACCGCTTTGCACTCTAAGCACCTGCTGGGAATGCTGTCAGTTGCCACAACTATGAAGTATGGATGGGCAAAACCATATCGGTATTGGCCAAAGCTGTAGCAGTGGTTGAATCTTAGCAGATTCTGTGATCATTCCCTAGAGGTATAACAGCAGACTGAACCTTACAGGGTCCTTGTGATGGGATAACCAGCGACGGAGACGACAGATGAGGCCAGATAGTTCATAAAGATAATCAAAACTGTACAGGGCAAATATTTACAGTGCAAAATGGAAACTTGTCAAAAAAAAGCAAAGCAAAAACTAAAAACAAAAGAAATAGGGCCAAAACATTGTCAGGATGTGTCCTTAGACCACAGACAGACTTGTACCAAGAGCGTGCAGTACCTTCATCTTTTGGGGTAAAGGCCACACTCAATCAGTCCATGACACTCCTTAAGTGCAGGCAGAACTGTAGGCCACTGTCCTTCTTAGGAACAAGGATGGTAGGGCTGCTCCACTTACTGTAGGAAGGCCCGTCATGTCTAGCGCTTTCTTAAGGACAGGCAGGGTGCAGGTACCCCTTAGATATGGAAATTAGGAAGAGCATTCACTGCTGGTTTAATCTGGCTGTGGACTATGCCATTGCAGGTAAAGCATGAAAAGTTATACAGTCTTTTACCAACTGCTTTGACTATAAAATATGTGTATATGTGTTTTTATATATAAATAAAGCAATTATGAATTCAACTTCCTGCTCCTGATTCTTTTCAATGGTTAATCCATTATTCATGAGAAGAAAAAAAAAGATCCTTAAAAATAGGCACAAGTGTTAATCAGGGTCCATGCAGCATCACTAGTTTAAGTATGCAGACTGTTTGGTTTTGGATCATGTGGCCTCTTTAATAGTGTTGCTATCCAAAAAACGTTAAGTTACTTGAAAACTTATAAGGCTAAATAAATGTAAATCTGAATGTGTGGTATTGCATTTGATATATGTGTTTGAATGACCTTATGTTGATGAAACTAATGACTGGATGAATTCAGCCTGGTCATCATAGAGCAACATACAAACCCTCCATTCATTACTTGACTAAATTGTCTGTGCACATCTAGCAAGCTCTTTTCCTCTATGATTTTGGGACTTATTTTAGGCAAGGTTGATCAAATGTGGAAGTCTGTTCATAAGAAAATGAATTGAACATCCAGTGTGTAGGATGTTGGGATGGTTATTTGTTAGTGCATGGATAATGCAACTAAGAGATATGTGTATTGGAGTAAGTCATACTTTCACTGGTATTTGACATGGTCAGTCTGTTAGTTTCAGAGATGTGTTAGTGTTCAGTTTTGTGACTTCTAGCCGACCTGCTTCATCTCTCTTGCTATCACACAAGTTTACTCAGAAGGTGACAATGTAAAAAGCCTGATTTGAGAAGACAAGACACATGTGTTCTGACACATATTTGCACACACACACATGTAAACTCAATACTTTAATTTCATGCTGTGATGTTCTGGCTCTAACTTTCTGTTGTGCATGACATTAACAGAAACGGCCTATATATCAGGATGCGAGTAAGCTTCTCTAATTGCACGTTACGCATGTGGTTCCCAAGAAGCAAGCCAAAAAAAATATTTTTCGAAGAACAATGACACCTTGTGGTCTGGTAGGATTCTGTACAATGCTCCCAGGCAACACATCTGTCAATTATAGATTTTAAAATTACTTGAGTATGAATTGCTCGCCTGGTAGCCTGTAATTTCTTGACATTTGAGCATAGAATGGTGTGGTGATACCGTAGTCTGTATAGACAATCTTTGGGTGATGCATTCATTAGGTTTCACAATATTTTTGTGTCCATTGATCTGGGTAAAAACAGGTTATTTTGAACATCAAACATTGCGGGAAGTTGTAGCAAGCAGAACTAAACAAATGGATCTGTTGAATGCATGAGAAGTCAAGGACTACGATTAAATAATCAATGTTATACATTGATCCTTAATTAATCTACCCTATGACCCCTACCCCATATTTAATCAGTCAATCCATTAGTCATCCTAGGTGGTTTTTGGAAGGGGCCAACAGGGGAAAACTAAACGTTGCTGAACTACCACGAAGAAAAGAGTGTGCCAGAGTGTGCAAGCTATTCCGGTTTGTTTAAAAAAAATCTAAGGGCTGAGGGTGACCTACAAGCAGAGGATTCATGTGTATCCACAAGCACTGCACCATCAGAATTGTGATGCCGAAAAAATATTTGATCTATTAGGCCTATTGGTTATGCAAGTTTATGGCTTCAAATCTCTTCGAACTAGGAACAGCAAACTATGCATATTTGTGGTCCTTTTTGCCACAAAATGCTAGAAGTGTGAGTTCAAACTGTAGCTAAAAAAAAGATCTCCGGGGGTAAAAGCCCTGGGACCCCCCAATGTTGATTTTGCCATAAAACAATATCATTTTAATTCGTCATTGAAAAAAATAAATGGTAAAACCCACTACCCTTTCCTCCTTTGTTAACCACTTAGCACGTTTTATTCTGTGATAAAGATCAAATACGGCAAAACAGCTCTCAACGCGTGTTTGGATCAGAACAGTTAAAGCAAATCAGATGAGAAGAATCCAGTTTGGACAATATCCAACAATGTCCCCACGTCAAACACCTAACTACAGCCTGGCCCCGCTGCACACTGAACTGTCACTGAACAGACAGACATGAAGAATCCATCACGTACAGTAGCTTTGAATTCATGACGGCCAACTAAGATTTAACAAAAGCATTCTCAGTATATTTCTAAATGATCATTCCCACAAATACATTAATGCGCGTCTGCTCTGATGACTTTCATGACGTTGTTTCACAACTTGTACAATATCATCCTCATTACCACCCATCCATTGGCCAAGTCTACATCTGTTTAATGGCTGACTTCTTGCTCATGCCCTGCCACCCTTATGGCCGTATGACTTCCACAGCCCCCAACTTCTGAAACACCTACACCAACACGCTACTGTTCACCGATGCTATTCCTGTACCCACCCCCGACTTACAGCAGTAGACTGCATCACTGCATGTCAAAAGTAGCCCACGATTGGACCATGGAGTGCGTAGTTGGTATGAGGAAGGAGACAGTGAACGAGTAAATTAAGATACATTACTTCTATTTGGGGGGGGGGGGGGTAATTCAATCCTACACTTTATGATAACAAGACAGATTTCATATAGATTTATTTGAACGATGAGAGAAGTTATGTATACAGATGTATGCTTGCTGCTTTACTTCATCAGCCAACCCATCTAAACATCCAGCAGCTGTGCCAGTCACAGTGTTGCCTTCTTTGAACCTTTTTTGTCAAAGACAAAACTAAATGAAATTATATTCATGTCAGTGATTCTGTTGATGAGGTCACAATTGTGGTTAAAATTGTAAACCAAGGTCAAGTTTATTGACCCTCCTAGCTATTACCTTCAAATGTACTAACATCTTTTATGCTAGGGGACAATTTGACCCCACCAATTTAAACCTCCAAAACATTGTTATATATATGTTTTTTTTATGTGTACTTTAGGTTTGTTTGTTGACTACTTAAATAGCCCTTTAAATAAAACAATACCCCCACCCAACCCCCTACATCCAGAATACATGTTACGCGACTATGGAGGAATAGGCAGATCACCATAATATCTCACTGATTGCCTAAAAGAAAAGAAAAGGATATCCTTCTGGTGTTTTATGGCTTCATATTATTGTACATGTTGTTGTCAGCGTGGGGTCAAATTGACCCCAAAGAACACCTGTGCATACAACATGCGTACAGGACATTGAAAACATATCATCATGTTCATTTTGTGTTTACCCAGTTGTCCTCATTAAATTAGGGAAAGTAATTAAATATGAAGCAAAAAAAAAATATGTCAATCATGTATTTAGAGACGTTAAACATTGAATGGGGTCAAATTGACCCCAAACATAAGAGGAGGGTTAAAGAGCACTTTTAAATGCAGCCATATCTTACAAAAGTGCATTAAGTTCAAGTTCAAGTTCAAGTTTATTTATATAGCACATTTCATATGGTATACATAGACACAATGTGCTTTGTGCAGAGAAAACATTCAATTATCTAAAATAAACACACAAACAAATACACTTATATGTATAGTATATAAATGAAATAAAATAAAATAAAACAATAAGATAAAAAACAATAAAAGAGGTGTTAAAAACTAAAAACAAACCCTATAGGCATGAATAGGCTGAAGAAAATAAAAAAGTTTTAATTCCCTTTTTGAAAGAAAGCACTGAGTGAGATGACCTTAACTCCAAAGGTAGGCTATTCCAGAGGGTTGGGGCACAGTAGCTAAAGGCACCGTGTGCAGCATTGGTGTTAATTCTTGGGGTCGTGAGAAGACATTTATTGGAGGATCTTAGGCAACGCGATGGATCATAAAGAGAAATCAGATCGGAAATATAGGGTGGGGCAAGACCGTTTAGTGATTTATACACAAGAAGGAGTATTTTCAACTCAATTCTTTGTTGTACAGGGAGCCAGTGAAGTGATTTAAGAACAGGGGTGATATGATTGAATTTTGAAGTTCTAGTGACTATTCTAGTAGCTGCATTTTGGATAAGTTGAAGTTTATTTAACATCTGTTTTGTTAGACCAGCATAGAGTGCGTTGCAGTAATCTAACCGACTTGAGATGAATGCATGAACTAATTTTTCAGAATCCTGTAAAGACAGGAAGCCACGGACTTTAGAAATATTTCTAAGGTGGTAAAAGGCTGTCTTAGTAATTTTAGATGTATGTTTTTGAAAATTAAGATCTGCATCAAGAGTCACTCCTAAATTTTTTACATTCTCACATGGTTTTGCCCAGAGGGAGGTTAAAATTGGTTGGAAGTGATTTCTCAGGGCCTTAGGGCCTACAACCAGAATCTCTGTCTTGGCATCATTTAGCCGTAGAAAATTTTGGGCCATCCAATTTTTAATGTCGGAGATACAACGAGTGAGGTCATTTACCGGACTGGGGTCATCAGAGGAGATGGATAAGTAAAGTTGGGTATCATTACAGATTGGACAATTGCATACACTTCACAAAAAGAACATAAACAAATACACAAACACAAAAAACATAAAACAAACTTATAAAGACAGAGTGTGGTGCACTGCACTAGGTCCGGGCAGAAGTAAAGCCACGGGTGCTCTTTGGCAAAAGGTCACATGTTGTCAAATGGAACATATCATCAGGGTACACACACACACACACACACACACACATGTGTGAAAATATTTGTTCTACCAGGTTGCAGCCACAGTGTTGTATGTTTCTTGAGCCTATTAGAAAAAAGGTATTTTTAAATGAATCATGTTGATGTCTTGGCTCTTCTCTCCTAGTTGACATTAAACAAAATGCTCATTTTGTAAGACCTAGGCAATTTAGCATCAGTTTGTAACACACATTAGGGAACAGTTTTATGCTGCTGACTTGTAATATATGTGTGTGATTATTGACCTCTAATATGTGTGTGTGATTATTGACCTCTTATATGTGTGTGTGATTATTGACCTCTAATATGTGTGTGTGATTATTGACCTTGTCCTACCACCGGTCCCTGTCGCTAGAGAGATGTGACAACTAGAAGAATTGCAGCATCATTTGCCAACATACAGTTGGATCTTCCGGAGATACGTGTGTGAACGGGGGTGAAGGGAGGATGATTATGAGACTCTCTGTGACTAAAGAGAGCAGCAGAGCTGGAGAGAGAGAGAGAGACAGCATGCTCACGAGAGAGACATGAGACTGAGGGAGGGAGGGAGGACGAGCCAAGCGGAGGAGGAGTGACGCTGCGTGCGTGCTGACGCTGTGCGTGGCGTCAGTGTGTTAAGAATAGAGACGGTGCGTGCAGTGCTGCTGACACATCACTCCTAGTCACTCTCACACCCTCTGCAGTGTAGCCTACTCTCCCCCTGTGCATGTGTATTTGTGTGAGGCAGAGGGTGTCTGTCCAGATGAAGGTGTCGGTAGTATTACGCTGATCATCTGCTTTTATATTTAGCATGTCAATATTGTTTTGAGAGCCCACGTGGAGAATTTCTCTGTGATATTCACCAGTCTTATATCCAAAATGGCAATTTAATGTTTCACTTTAATCTTGTGAGGTACAAAGGAGGAGGCTTGTATAAGCACAGTTTTTGTAGTTTTGTATGACAGCTTAGATAGTCAAATTTTCTGATTTCATAATGCCCTGAGGTCTAAGTAGAGCAAACCCTAAGCCAGTTTGGGGTTAATATTTTATTTTGTTGAAACCTCAAACTTCTATATACCCCACTATATGTCGCCATGGTAACAGACAGCAGCCTAGATATCTCAGTGTCCGGTCAATAACAAAATGTATGGCCACAGGTATGACAGAATATGTCATATGACCACAGAATATGTCCTTTACCAAAGACTAATATAACTAGCCTTAAATAGCAGTTTGAATTGATGGAAGGAAAATAGACATTGCAGAGTAAATAAAGTAGTATTTATGTGCACTAATTCAAATTGCTATATCAATTTAGATTATTAAGATTACATGTGCAATTAAAGAGCCAGTGGCCCACTATGTACGTCATTGTTCCTTCATGGCCCCTCTGTCAGAAGTGTCTTTGAATTTGACCCAGTTGATGCTGCCTTACTATACTGGGCCAAGAGGTGGCAGGTTTTTCCTCTTTAAGGTAACGTAATTGTGGAGGGCAAGATCACCAGAGAGGATACCACAGCATGCTTGTGGAACTGATGGAAGAGAAGGGCATAGACCTGATGGGATGCATGTTAGGAATGGAGCATATCTGGTGTTTCCAAATGACACATAAGGAGTAACCTGGTATGCCACTATACATGGAGATAGGGACCACCACTGTAGAGGGGATTTTACTATGTAAATATGTAAAACTGACATTAAGAATGGTTTTATGGTCTGGATTGGAGCATTGCTATTAAAGTTAACTGTTCAGTTACAGCTTGTGCTGTTTAAAGAACACAGGGGAACATTCTCAGCTCTGCCTGTTGAAACCATTGGAAACCAGTCTGGAGCCTGATATCTGTGGCTGTAAGTTTGTATCCTACTTCCAACCCCTTTCACAATATACTTCCTCTGAGGTCAATGCAATGAAGTACAGTTTGGTATGACATATTGTAACTATTTAAAGCAATGAAATTAATGAAACACAAACATTTAATTTCATGGTAAATATGTAATAGTGACGTAAAATAGAGGCAACATTGGCCCTCTACCATACTTACCCATTTCTTGTTAAGTCTGAGGACTGAGGTCAAGGTGAACCATTCTAATGACCTTATATGACACACCTTAAAGGTACATCCACAAACATGCAAACATGACCATTCATGCCCAATATCTGGCTCTCATAAGGTTAAAGGCATAAGACCCTTAGTCCCTGTCCCATTACTACCACTTCACCCTAGCACTTCACCCTTCCACTTCGAAGGGAAGATGAATGGGACGGGGCCTTAGTCTTTTCATGATCAAGGCTAGTTGTAAGCCCCCAATATTGGCTTGCTGGGCCAGCATGGGATGCGTGCTGGGTGTCCATTAAACCTCCATCTCCATGTACAACTGAGTTGGAATGACCACACTGGACTCTCTATGCCAGTGGCAGAAGTCTGAGGAGGCAGACATCTACTCTAGGGCCATTGCCTTGGAAGGGGAGCTGGCTGAGGAGGGCTTTGAAGATGCCCCGCGTTTGGAATATCTCTACCCGCGCTGCCTTCGCCCCCAGTGTATTTCGCCGAGCCAGTTGTCTTGTTACCATAATGCCATATTCTCACTCCACAATTAGCCTTTGTTTACATCCGCCAAACCCCCACCTCCAATGTGGCATCGCCACCTTCTCTCTACACCCCCTTGCCTCCTACTCCACCCCCTGCCTCCTACTCCACCATCTCCATCAGCCTCCCATACACCTGCTGCTCCACATGCCCATCTGGCTGCCTCTCAGGCATGTGCATATGGCAGGCAGCATGTGACCTTTTCTGTGTGTCACCAACGCTGGCTGACCATTGGCATGGGCACCATTGGCATGGCCAGGTCCTTTGGCATGGTCAGGTCTCTACAGACAAAAAAAAGATCACAGATCGTGAGAAACAAAAACGTACAGTGCTGTATTAGGGGCTATTTTGGTTCCTATACAAAGATGAAGCTAAATGAGTCCAAAGACCTTATGCATTCCCTGGTACAACCACACACTCACTTATGGGGTGGAACTGGTGAGTATGAGTATCAACCTGGAAAAGAGACACAGGAATTCAACAATGCATGGTGTCAATTTCCTGAGTTGATACAATATGAAATGAGCCGCAGCTGCTAAAAAAAAAAAAAACATTTCCTGCTGTGCTTGTTTGAGAAGAGCAACAGAAAATAAGAAATCAACAATTAATGCCGTGATAATCCTATCAAAATTGATAATCGATAATTATCATAATAATTGATTTTTCAGTGTTTTTTTTTTTCAGTCGTAGTACCTACCTTTTCACCACCAGAGGATGCAAAAGGATGCCATTATGAACACTGAACAGCGAAGGGTCTGTGCTATGACTCTGTCTTATTAATGTGTGTATTATTCCACCTGTTTCATTGTCTTATAATAGTAGATAGATAGAGTCCAGCATTGAAAAAAGGTCTGTTGTTGACCAAAACACATATTCCTCTCTAACTAGAACATTGGTCAATAAAACAGACGTTTGCTTCATCGAGCTCTGTCGTCATCATTTAGTATCTGACAGTTTCTTTATCTCTGGAGAAGCCACTGTTGCTGTTAAGGAAGAGCTGTGGTCAGCATGACCTGTACTTTCTAATCCTCCATTCTAAGATAGGCCTTTGACTGAACAGCATGTGTGTTATTCATTTTTCAGTTTGCAAATGGACCCCGTTGTGACAGAAATGACATCCAAGGTACTTGATATAAATAATTGTGAAACACTGTTCATGATCAGAGAATGTATTAATCAATGGCAGTTATGTTCCTAAGGGCTTTGAAGAATGGTTCTGATGTAATGGCAGCTTGAGTAAGAAAGACTAATAATCACAAATTCACAAAGACAGAGTTAATAAAATAGTTGTTCCGGGATAGTCATGGAATGTGTATGGTAGCACAGATTGTAATTAATTGAAAATCCTATTTGTATCAGACTTATTAGTGTCCTAATTAATTTATAAGTGTGCCGAAATTCTTTGATCAAGTTTTGAGGACAGGCCTGGGTGACAGTGTGTATTCATTAGAAAGAAATTCCTAATGGAGAAATAAAGATATTGAATCAAGTGTTTACTAATAGGCTTTAAAGCTTCAAAGTGCAATGTGAAATTAAAGGTGCTCACCTTCAGACACCTGCATTAAGCAGTGATGAAGCATTTAAAATCACAGAAGCTTAGAGAAGAACTCATGCCTCTCACTCTGAACAACTGTGTCCCCTAAGTGTTGGTGTACCACAAGGAGATGTGGAGAAGAAAAAATAGCATTTACCCTCTCAAAATCTCTGAAATCAGAAGCCTTACCTGGAGACCCTTCTTTGGGCACTCACAATTAACAGGGATATAAGACTTAGTGCTTCATTAGATAACAACAACTCAAATCACTGTTAACAATAGCAGTGACCAGATTCCTAATTGGTTGATGACCATCTTAAAGGCCAGTCTGTCTGGGGGTGGAGCAACTGCTGTTGCTTTGTGTCAGAGGTGTAGAGAGGCTCAACAATAAGACAGGAGCTCCTGGGAACATTCTCATGTGAGGATTTTGTGAGAACCAGTGGGGGATGGAGATGTCTCTGCATTCTCACATTACAACGTGCGATTGGACCTCATACTGACACCAACTGGTGCGTCACTGAGACTGCGGTTGTAACATGTCCCCAAGGGCTTACGTGTAAATCACTGACATTGAAGGGCCGAGGAATGTCACCGGCCCAACTCTGTGTTAAAATGCGTCCGCAAAATCATGGCCTACATATGGTCTCTGTGTTCCGCATTTGTATTGAAAGATAATTAAACACAGCTTGTTAATAAGATAGAGATCAGAGAGCTCCTGTCAATAGAGGAGGTGTGGGGGTGAGAGATACTCAACAATGAAGGGAATTATGAGAGTTTTTCCTCAAAAGTAAGGAATTCTTTGTTCTTTGTTTTTCTAGCACCTGCTAAAGGATGATCAAAGAAAATGACACAGGAATTTAAGTATAGGGCTAGCAAGACTGTTTAGTGCTAACTGGTTATGTTTTGTCGCATAATGTTTTAAACACAGACATAGTCCTATTATCGTCTTTCACTTATGATTGTTTGTATGTAAGTAACTACAGGACTCCTCAGATACAAGCTAGGGTTAGTCAATTATGTTAATAAATAGAATTCCTTGCCTGCATTAACCTACAGTCATTACAATTATCCTTACAAATGTAAACATACGCAATGTTATGTCAGTGCCGACTTATAATTTCTGTTACCTGTGGGATATGTACATAATATACTGAACTAGCGTTGTATTTTATTGGGATTCATTTTCCGCAAATGAAATGCCTCTATTTAAGGTAAAGATTGTACAGAACTAGTCTAAGACCTATGGGTCACTCCCTGGCAGTCACCTTTCTTCTAGGAATCTTTCTCTGAAGTCCAAACAAAACCTACATGGTCTCTTTCTTACAAACACAATGATGTTAAAGTGAAAAACAAGTAGTACTGACCCAACCCTTTAGCTGGCAGAGAACATCACTGGGACATGTTGATCTGCTGAATGAAACTCTGTTGTAACATGGTGTCCTAACAAGCAGGGGCAAGTCTCCGCGCCAGTCAAAATGACATGTGAGCTCGGCACAGATTTCTATCTTCATTCTTTAATAAGTTTCACAGGTATGGAAGTCACTACAGGAAGGAGGAGGAAGGGATACAATTCTTTTATAAACTTACAAATAAAGAAGTCTCAACCATGGCGAGAAAAGCATAGTTGCTACTACTGTACAACAGGATTGACCTGAAAGAAATGCAAACAAATGTATTTTGCACACACACGTTCCATACTAACTACGGAATTCACTGAGAACTGTGTCCCTGACGACAACAAATTCTAAGAAACAAAACACATCTTGGATACGTCATCCCTGTCTACATAAAGTGAGCATCATATCTTCTACCACTCACAAACCAACAACATTGAAGTGCTCATTTATGGCTCACCACCGTGTTTTCTAAGAGGCATATAAGAATTTTGCATATCTGCAAAAACTGGTATTTACTATGATCAAATACACTTAGGAAATGGTCTTAGGCAAAACAGGCACATGAAGGAGTTTCAAAACAGGCAATGTCGGATCAATTGACTATTCATGGTCAAAACTGAATGCCCATTTTGTTTTAAACCCGGCAGAGGTAAGCAGTCACAACATCAAAGTCCCTGAGACCATGGCTTCTGGCTATTCCAGAATAGTGAACTACAAAGAAAAGTTTACAGCAAACACTACTCACAAACAAAATGGAAAACCCATTTTATACTAAATAACTAAAGCAAGCGGTCTACAGCGGTTACTGATGTACATCCAGTTATTCCTTTGAATTGTAGAAAACGTACATGTAAAATAACCCGTTGCCCAGATTAAGTAGTTGTAAATATGTCAAATATAAAGAACCCTTTAAGGAACAGCAATAACCCTTACAAAGAAAGCAGTACTATTTCCTGTTTTTTCCACTCCTAATCATGAACCTAGCAGAGGGGGGAACCTCACCAAATATCCACATGATATTCACATTTAATCTTGTCCAGTGCATTTTTATATTCCAGTGTGGTGACTTACAGAGTGTCACTAAGTTGTACAGAGTGCTTTAACTTCCACTGGCAGCAAAGCTTTTCACAAAAGCAGTTTACCGCAGTGGTAGGCGATAGGTATACTGACGGGGACTAATTCTATTTGATTTATTTCCCCACACATTCTTTAAGACCAGCAGTTCAAGCCACACTTATGTCCTGTGTGACTGGAACATCAGCACTCTCCTCTTTACATTCTTCACTGATGCTTGGACTTGTCTGTTCCTGGGTCTGGCTTGGAGCTGTGCCACTGGCATCCTTCTTCTGGACGTCATCACTGCTGCTGAGAGTGTAGGCGCCAGCACTGGCATGGCTGAGGCCGTGAATCTTCCTCAGGTGCTTCTCCAGGGTGGCATAGACGGTGAAGGGCACACCGCACAGCTGGCACTGGAAGGTAGGCTGGGCACCCCGGGCACCGTGGGTCTTCATGTGGCGAGTGAGCTTGCTGCTCTGGGCGCAGGCATAGCTGCATAGGGTGCAGCGGTATGGCCGCTCACCTGTGTGGCTGCGCCGGTGCACGGTGAGGTTGCTGCTGTTCCGGAAGCACTTGCCACAAAAATCACACGCCTCCTCCCTCTTCTTCCTGAGCGAGCCTCCCTCGGCGGGTCTCCGGTCACTCTGTAGCGGCCACACGAGCATGGCGTCCGGGTCCTTCTCGCTCTCCCACGACTCGACTTGTTCCGGACCCTTGGGCGTGCAGTTGCCACTGGCGATGCCGCTCTCGCCACTCCCCGCGCTCTCCACGGAGCCCTCGGAGGAGTTGCCAAGCGGCGAGGGCTGCTGGGCCTCCTCATGCCCGTCCTCATCTGCCTCCAGCTGGGGATGGAAATACTGCAGTTGGGTCCTACAGGGAGCTGCGGAGCGTGATGACAGAACAATCAAGCCTGGGCCGGCAGGGGACTGAGGCGTCTCCTCATTCAGCACTCCTTGTTCTCCTTTGCTACCGCTGGTGCTGCCATCTCCCTGCTGACACAGCGAGGCTTCGTCAGCTCCAGCTCCAAGTGCATCGCGGTGGTGGCTCCTCTCGTGCTGCGCTAGCTGCTTGCTCTGAGTGAAGGCGAAGCTGCACAGGCCGCAGCGGTACCGCCGGTCGCAGGAGAGGGTGCGGCGGTGCGCGGCCAAGCTGCGCGTTGAGCGGAAGCCCTGGCCGCAGTGCTCGCAGGTTAACAGTGCATGAAGGGGGCGGGATGCCACCAGGGGGGAGGAAGAGGTAGGGTGGGCACCACCCGATGCCCCACCTTCAGAGGCCCCGTTCACCTCTACTAACTCCAGCAAACGCTTGGTGAAGTTCAGGCTGGTGGGTCCCTGTGATGAGGTGAATGAGGCAGGATGGTGGGCTTGAGGTGGATGGGCAGGTTGAGCAGCACTGGCGTCCTCATCTACCTGGTAGAGGTTGAAGGAGTGGGTGTGCTGTGCATGCTGAAGCAGGCTCCAGGCACTGAGACACACAGTCTGACACATCTGGCAGGTAAAACTCTGGGGTTCCTCTGCCACTGAAACACAAACATAAGAAGACATAAGAAGCAGAAAAACATTTTTCAGGGAAAAAATTATTCAACAGAAAAATGATCGATAAGCATAAAAGAAAATGCCGACAGAAACAGAAGCAATGGTGGGAAAATATAACAAAGACTTAAACCTTGTTATATCATACACACTAGGACAGTGAAATGCTCCCTCTCAAAGCGAATCCTTTAAAGTTTGATAACTAAACTAGATAGATGACCAAATAAAATGTGAGTGTTAACCAAAGCAGTTGAGACAAATCTTTCAAAGAGCCATCCACCAGTTACACTGTAAATAAGTATATGATTGGTGAAAACAGTAAAGGTTTATGAAAATTAATCCTGAGTTGCATAATCACAGTAATAGTTACAGAGTATGAGGGCTCATCTCCAGATAATAGTGAGGTCTAAAACTCTGGAAATAAATGCAGGCTGTATTTCAACGCTATCCATCATGTTTCTCTGTCCTAATATTTTCATTTAGTATTTGTTCACATTTGTTTAAATTGTCAAAAGTGCTCATGCACTTGAAACATAGATTTAAAATTCGTATACAGTGCCCTCCAAAATTATTGGCACCCTTATATTGAAAAAGGCTCATGAAAATGCCCCTTACAGATGTTATCTTTACTCAGCAAATAAAGAAAACATTAATTCTATATACGCCTATTACCACGAAAAACATACGTGTTGTAATTATCAGCACCCCCCCTCATTTCGGATTTTGTGCACCCCCTTTTGCCAACAGAGAACCACTGAGTTTCCTCTTGTAATTACTCTAGAACACAGCAGGAGGTGTTTTCAACCATCCCTTAATGCAGAATCAAGATCCTGGGCCTTCTCTGTTGTTATCTCTTCTTCAACTCAAGCCCCATGTTTTCAATTGGATTTAGATCAGGAGAGTTGCATAGTCATGGCAAAAGCTTGTTTTTGTGTTCGTTTAACCATTTCTGAGTGGATTTTGATGCGTGCTCTGGGTTGTTTTCCTGCTGGAAAATCCAACCACGACCAAGTTTTGGCTTCTTGGTAGAAGTAGTCCCGATTTCCATGTAAAATCACCAGGTACTTCCTGGAATCCATTATGCTACGTATGAGATCAATACTGCCCGGGCCTTTGGGGGAGAAACAGCCCCATTGCATCACAGATCCTCCGCCATCTTTAACACTTTTATTTATTTGACTTTCCCTGTATCCATCTTTATCTCTATGTTATGTTAAAAGATCAATTTTTGTCCAAGTTAAAGTTCAAGTGGCTTCTGGCAAACTCCAAGTGCTTTTGCTTGCGACGAAAAGATAGAAATGGCTTCTTCCTGGCATACCTTCCAAACAGACTGTTAGCAGGAAGGTGACAGTGGTGTATTTGGAGATATGGTGACCTCAAGAAGAGTTCTGCAACTCCTCACTGTGGCTGCTGACCAAATAACCATGTGTCCTTTTCCAGACTGGATGGTGATAGTTTTGAATTTCTTAAACCTCTTTATTCCTAATTGTTGATATGGGTATTTTACCTCAAGCAGCTATTTTCATTCACAGACTTGTACAAGTCAACATACCTTTGCCTTACTGCAATGGAATGCTATTGAATATTTCCCATGAAGATGGACGACTAAGGGATTTGGGCCCTGTGTCACCTCATACACTTGGGCCACTGCGGCCTACTGGTTAGGTTTTCGGGCTGGTAACCGGAGGGTGGCTTGAGCAAGTCTATCTATCTCTGCCGTTAACAGTCACTAGGGCTCATTTCCATTATACACTTCATATCCCAGTGAAATAGGAAATCATTGTTGACTGTTTAAAATTCCCTAAATACTTAGACCAACTTAAAATCCGTTAAAAGGTGCATGGGTTCATATTCCACGACCATTTCCTTAATTTGAGTTAGTTGGGGTGCCAATAATTGTGACATTTATGATTTTGTTTTAAAAATGTATTCTTCATTTATGTCTCCTTTATTCTCAGAACTAAACTTATATTAACATTAATAACGGATATGTCTTCATAAGCATTTTCAATCTTCTTCTGCAAGGGTGCCCATAATTCTGGAGGGCACTGTATGATACACAGGAATAACAGGAAATATGATCTTTACACTGTTTTTCTGAATCCCCACTGATGGTCTATTAGTTCCGTAGTTTACGTAATAATATATTTTTATACTTTGACAAAATAAACTGCAACCTTCACCTTCACAGCAATCAAATGATGAGTTAAAATGAAGAAATTGACAGGATTACAAATGTTATTTCACCCCCCACCAGCACACTTCGGTCTCATGTCTCCGTCTGTTGTAGCACTGGGGGCAGGGGGCTTTCTTTTGTAATGAGCTGATGGAGTGAAACACAATACAGGCAGTTCCTTTTTCCCAGGCTCTTTTTTTGTGAGGATTCACATTTGGCCCAAAGTGCCACTTGCATACTGGGCAAAAGCAATACCTGCTAATTAAAACTCCACATTGCCTAGATGCGCTAATGAGCATCCCTTCCCCACCAGAAGGAGAGAGAGGGGGGGGAGAGAGGAGAGAGAGAGAGGGAGACGGAGAGAGAGGGAGCGAGAGAGAGGGAGCGAGAGAGAGAAAGAAAGAGAGAGAGAGAGAGAGAAAGAGCGAGAGAGAGAGAGAGAGAGAAAGAGCGAGAGAGAGAGAGACTGGGGCTGGAAGGAGAGAGTGAGCTACTAAATCAAGTAAACATCAGAGAACATGCCACCCTACTGATGTTAAGGTGATGACACTACCGGAAATATGACATCACACACAGGCTGACCAGGCATTTGTTTGCAGTGATAGAATTGTGCAAATCGGCAATGATACTATGTTTTCAACAGAGTCATTTTCATGTATTTACATACCGTAAATCCTCAAATAGTGGCCGGGGCTTGTATTTACTTAGGCTGCACAGCGCACCGGCCTTTATTTGAGGCAGGCTTGTATTAGGGGCAGGCCTTTATTTCTTACTTATCTTCTGTTATAGAATTGTATTATTTAAATAATGGGCATAATTGCAGTAGGCTAATATAATTCATTGCATATGCGTTCAACACTTCCTGCACATCGCGTAGCGCTTTAGGTCGGGGTGTCAACGTAAAAAATAAACATCGGAGTTATGGTCTCTCCACTGTCAGTCACGGAGGAAAAGATTTCCAAAGCCTTGAATTTAATCATTTTTCTAGACACTCTATTATGCTTATCGCGGACTGAAAACATTTATTCAACGAGCTGGTTTGACATCCAGCCTAACTTTCTTTCTACCTCCACCTGCTAGTCGTAGCCTATCACATTCGTCTCGGGTCAATGTCAAACTTCTTTGCTGCTTTTTCTCCCGAATGTTCTTCAGCAATCAGCATACACCATCTCTTTGAATTTAATATCAAAGTTACGTAAGTCTACTACTGCTTTATGATCCCTTCTGGAAAAAGTAACCTAGCCAACTAAAACGTTACAGATAAACAACAGTAGGCTATACGATACGTGCATTTAGGCTAAACATTCGCCTAGTAGTCCTACTTGGGGACATTTCTTTTTTTTATTGCAAACAGCCCATGAGATTAGCCAACAATAGTATATAATATAATATTAAACATGAGGAGAACATGTATTTGTGAAATGCATTCAATGAAATTGTGATGCCTACTTTGAGCCGACGGACTGATGCTGGTAGGCTACAGTAATATACCGGTAGGCTACTTTATTTAACCCCCGGCTTGTATTCGGGGCCCGGCCTTTATTTGTCCGTATGGACCACGACCCCGGCTACTATCTGAAGCCCGGCTTCTAATTGAATCCCGGCTTCTAATTGAATCCCGGCCTTTATTTGAGGATTTACGGTATTTGTTTTTGAAATGGTCTTTGACTAAAGGTGAAAAAGTATGCTATTACCCATATCATGGGAAACTGCCAATGCCACTCAATGCAAATAAGAGTTGTCAGAATGGAGAAACAACATGCCTCAGTAGGCAAGGGGGGTTTGGACGGAAGGAAGCGGACTGTTTGGCCTGACCACTCAGCACCTCACAAAGGAAGTGCCAAAATACACGTGGCAAAACTCGCAAGACCCACTTCTTCCGCACATAAGACCCACTTCTTCCCCACACAAACACCCTGCCATACATCAAATAACTCTATAGAACTGTTTGTGCATGCATGCCAGCTCTCTAGTTGAGAGGCCTGTGGCCCGTTGTGGACAGGAGAAAGCGGAACCAGTTTCGAGTCAGGAGAGATATGAAGACAGACATGTGGTCTGCACTGGTGGCACACATGTACTCATGTTCAAATATGACAAAAGATCAGTGGACAAACACTGCTGCCTGTGCATTACACCACAACAATACCACAGCAAGTAATAAAGGTTGATTTCTAAATGTTGCATGGTCAAAAGATTTCTATTTCAATACACCCTAATTTTAATCACATCCCATGTGTTGTAAATCTATCTAGATGATGAGGATGCAACACATATGCACTCTATTAGATTTTTACATGACAGGATATGTTTAGGCCATAAATGAGATGAACCAGTAACAACAATCCATGTCAGTATGAGTGTGTGAGGAGGACGGGTGATGCAGTGTCATGCGTTTCAGTGGAAGGATAGTTAGTGTGTGCACTGTTGCCCGGTCTGCTACCCTTGTTTACATGTCCCCTTTCACCTGAGACCAAAGCCGAGGGGATGCTCAGGTGCAACTTTCGCTGCACGTCCCTGAGGCCGGTATGGAGCACCACTGGCTGCCCTCTCCGCACAATTAGTGCACCTGTCTTACAGTCACAGAGGACCTGGTACCGTGGCAACCCACGCTAATGAGCCTGACAAGGGGAGGTTTGCTAAACAGAAGGGGGTCATTTTGAAGAAAAAAAGAAAAGAGGAAATTGCAACCCGCACTCACCTGGATTATGCTGTTCTGACTTCTCAGGCCAGGACCTGTCCATTATTCTTCTAAGCTCCACGTACTCCGTCCTGACCTGGGTTCTGGGGGCGCATCTCGACACACAGCTGGTGGGCGAAGGGGGTGTGTGGCTCTGATGTCCAGCTATGTAACGACCACAGCCGCCCTGCTTGTGCTGAATGAAGTCCAGGATGCAACCCAGGGGGAAAGCCTGTCCACACTGTCCACACGTGAGGACATCAGGACCACCGGTCTTGGGAGGGGAGGCTCTGTCTGGTGAAGGAGACACTGCTGGCTCGGGGGCCTCTACATCAAGAGGCAATGATGAGGCAAGAGAGTGATCTGTAAGGAAAGTCAAATACAGCTCAACTTTTCTGTCAGCCGTTTGTCCTCCAGGCTACCGCAGACGTTTTTTTCATGCCACTCAAAGCACAAAATGTCAGGGTGACCATGACCTGTACCAAAATGTCTCAGTATGTCGCTCACGCCTATCTAACAGCACCTGACCACTTCCTCTGTCATGGTCACTCCTGCTCTGACTAGCTACAACCTCTTTATGACCATTTAGACAGTGCAGTGTTTTGCACATATCCTGTTGTCAGCACAATGCCAGAAACACATGCATTTGTAAATATGAGAGATAATTCCTAAACGTATTATTAAAAACCTTTTTTGAACTGTCTGAGGAGGCTTTCAGAAATGCCCTGCAGGTAGGATGCCTTTGCTTGTAGTCAAGACTGGACCCACCTGCCCAAACTAGGCCGCAGGACATGCTGCAGGTACAGACAGTTCAGCGGAAAGCATAAATTCACAGATGGTTATTCAAAAATGTCACTTTTCCTGTTTGAATAGTGCTGGGTGTTTGCGAAACCACAAAAGGCTGTTACATACAGCACTGAAAGCTTGTGGTCAGGCTATGCACGACTGGCCTTCATAGTTCCACTCTTTGTCATAGAACATTTCTCAAGTAACCCTTACAAGTAATTCATTAGAATCTAAATTAGATTAATTAAATTAAAAGGAAGTAATAACAACCACTTTTCACTCTGATAAGAGTTGGCTTACAATATACTATGTGTTTACCGTTCTTGCCAACAGGCTATTGTTTGCTTTAATCATTGCCAATTAGGCTGCAAGCACAAACTGGGACGAGCAAAGAGTCAGACATAAACTGGACCATGAAGACGTGCAATAAGGAAGTGCCACAGCAGACCATATACCACACTAGGTTTGTAAGAGAAAAGAAAGAGTAAACAACTGCCTCAGCACTGTGAGCATGGACGGTGACCTTGATCTTCAGCAAAAGTTAAAAGCTAAATAGGATCAACAAAAGAGATGACATGGATGCAACAGTAGGCTACTTTGTAACCCATTATGCGTCAGTTAATTTATAGTGGCTAAATAAAAAGAAAATGCATCTTGTGTCGACAGCCTCGTGTGCAGGTAACAGGTTCAGGAAGTCTTGTAGCCTAGGTCTTTCCGCTTTATTTACTGTGGGTGATTTGTAGCCAGTTGTGTTGGTAGGATACAGCTTAAAAGGATACAACTTGTCTACTAAGTCTCTGATCGAATGTCTAGAAACTTACCTTCAGTTGCCCGTAGGTGTTGTGGTCGGCTGCCAAGTTTACGTCTAGACATTCTATTGAATATTTCCGAGGCAAATGTTCATCTGTGAATATCAGACAGGTAGATGAAAAAGACTAATTTAAAGCTATGAAAAATATTGGCAGCTCATGTATGTTTCAGTGCCGTCTATCGGTAGGCTATGTGATCAAGTTCTAGAGACCTTGGCTGCTGCGTAAAGAAGGGTTGGGGCAGCGTTTTTGAAGCGCCGCCTGTCAAAGTTTCTCAACCCCGCCTCTTCGCGCTCTTTCCACTTTGCCCTCAGCAAACGTGTAATTTTCATAAGACGAGTTGGTGCTTTGAATTTTCTTTTTTTCGTACACAAGTCCTTCAGCCCTTAACCACTGCTCCAAATTCTCTCAGAGCATGCTCTACACGCAGACTTCCTGACCAATGGTTTCTTGTATCAGCAGTGCAAAGTCTTAGCTTTTTTTCTTCTTGAAGGATGTGGTTAAATATGTCGTGCCGGATTCAGTGTTCTTAAACTTATATTGTAAATGAGTGCTATCCTGGGGCCGATGGCTTCTTTTTGAGTGTGTCTCTCGAGGGGCATCCCCGAATCGGTCCGCTTCAGTAAACCGCCACTTTGGGAGAGGTCCCCTGTAGCCTACAACTTTCAAGAGCAAGCCGCGAGCGATGAGACGGCGTTTAAGACTCCACTACTCTGCCTAATTGCTCAAAGGCATCACAAGATTGGGCCATATTTCCATTCCTTTCATGTATCCTACTGATTTGTAACACCTCTCATATTTGTTGGCTAGTCTGAGGCTTCTTATTGAGTATGAACGTCTAGAACAATGTTTCCGATCTGATCTGACTGTCACACACACACACACAGGTATGTCACCATTTAATCCCAATAATGTCGAGTCAAATTGAACACCTTTGCCCAAAGTTACCATATTTGAATGCCAAAACTGTTATAGCTGAAGCTGTCGCATTTATCAACTAAGAATCGTTGGGGTGACTCATTTAATAACTCCCGCATGCCTTGTCACAGCAGACGGTGACTAATACAAGGACTTGCTCGAACAACTAGTCAAAATCGAACGTCAAGGAATAGCCAAGGCAAAACTTCCCATACAGCTTCTTGAGACTTTATAAAGCAAAATATTCAGAAAAGAAATAGGGGACAGTGGGGTATGTATGGCCACCACCTGTAGGCTATCTGGGCAACCATACACAGTGACAGTTAATGTGAATGTGACCCTAACTTAAGTTTGCATTCTCCCTTTTCATCTTGCTGTGGAACATAGAACCATGTAGATGAAATGGTAAGCATATTTTCTCACAGAAAAGTTGTTTTTGCCATATTTCCAAGTCTTTTTTTTCCCCATATTAGGTATAGTCAGTCTTGCATAAAAAGTAATTTATCTCTGTTTAAAAAGTTACATTTGTATATGTTGATGAACTGACAGTGGGTCAAAACTTTGCCTAGCTGCATTGCTAGATTAAGCACTTTTCCCCAAAATGGTGGCTGTGGGGAAATAGGGGACTGGTAGGCAGGGGCACCTCCTGTCACAAGGGCTCTCCCCAGGGCATATGGGGCACGCCTCAGCGGGCCCAATGGGCCCGTATTATTTCTATTGTCTGTTTAAGCAGGTACACTGGTTTCAATTAATAGCACACGTCCTGAACTTGTGTGCATTCGTTTTATTCATATTCCTTGAATGTCCATTAAACTTACTTTAGGCTCATTGTAGACCTCATCCTGCTCAGCACTGTAAACTAGGTTAAACTGGCTGACCTCTGCTTCAAGAGACGCACTGTAACAGACTAAACATACTTATTATTTTGAGATCTGCAAACACTGTTATAGCTCGACTGAAGGTGTCAGGACTTGCTTAGTGGTGATCTATAATCACTTTTAAACCCAATTCACCTAGTTTTAAAGTCAGCCAAAACTTGTTCTCCAAAAACGTTATACTTTATTCTGCACCAGCAATAACATGCTTCAGATGGTTCTATAAAAAAAACCTCAACCATGAACAGGACACAGTCACCTCAAATGTGTTTTAGATTCATTTTGTTCATATCATTTTTTTTTTTATGAATATGTAAATTGCAAACATTCCAAACCTGACCTGACATGACTTCTCAGGTTATCAAGGGGATTAGAAAAAGTACCTGGCACTGGTGATTAACTAGCTAGACAAAATCGCTTAAGTAACACAATTTCACATATATTATTAATCAGAATCAGAATCAGAATTGGGTTTATTGCCAAGTAGGTTTACACCTACCTGGAATTTGTTCTGGTGAGTAGGTGCAATGTAATGTTTCAATCCCGTCTGTGAACCCCACAACCAATATAATGTAAGCTTAGGTGAGCAAGACTGCTGGTTGGTAATATTTTTTATAGTTGATCTGAAGTGCTTAGCTTACTTACCGCAAACATTTTATTATACTATATTACCGTAGTTCAGTCGTATGAATGTATGCATACAGCACTGCAAACTGCATTTCTCATATTTGCATAGTTCTTAACAGGTGTTCTTATAGGAACTATAGGTACATGCACAGAATAGGAAAACACAGTGAATACAAATCTCAGGTGTCCAGTGTTTTTTTTTTTGCAATAAACAAACCCACTGCACCCCAGATATATGGATTTAAAAAAAATATTTCTTAGGCCTCTGCTAAGGCATTCACAGAGACTAGGAAGCCTCTTAATGAAAGATAAGAAAACAACTGCAGTGTCGAAGCGCTGTTTAGGCCTGGAAGCAATCTTTCTTGTCATATTACATGTTCCAAAGGGAATTCATACAAAATAATACGCTTTATAGTTTTGGGTTCTAGAAGTTGTCTGCTGGTATGCGCAGGAAAGCTACAAAAAAAATTCCTACCACTGAGTAAATCAAGCATTTCGTTTTTGAACACTAGAACAAGGACTGGAACATCTTGTCCTGTGCATCACTGAGAAGTGTGATGGTGGTATAAGCTTATAGCATCTACAGTGCCCTCCACAATTATTGGCACCCCTAGTGAATATGGGCAAAACATGCTATGAAAAAATGTGTCTTTGCTGATTTGGTCTTGGTCTTTTACTCAAAATATTCACAAAATTCTTACCTTTTCATTGAAGTAAAATTATTGTAAGAATAAATATACTTTTTTGACATTAAATTAAATATTTAATATTTTTTCTCCAAAACATAGGTGCAACAAGTTTTGACACCCCTAGACAATCTTATAATTAAAATCTAACTGTATAAGTATATTACCAGTCATGTTTTACATTTTTAAGTTACACCTGTTTGATTAGGAACTCTTAAGTGGTCAAACATGACCTCCTGCTTCACTCGGGTATAAATATGAGGGGACACAGTCCAAATACCCTTAGTCATTCATCAAGACGGGAAAGACAAAAGAACACAGTGTCGAAGTGTGACAAAAAGTTGTTGAGCTGCAGAAATCGGAAAAAGGATATAAGAAAAAATATAAACAGTTGAAAATACCCATTTCCACAATCAGGGCAATAGTTAAGAAGTTCAAAGCGACAGGAGATGTAAGGAATCAGCCTGGAAGAGGACCTGTCTGTAAATTGACCCCATGCACCTTGAGGAGGATGGTTTGACAGGCAAAAGTTTCTCCAAGGATCACAGCTGGAGAATTGCAGAGGTAAATTGAGTCCTGGGGTCAGAAAGTCTCCAGAACTACCATCAGACGCCACCTACATCATCGTTTTGGAGGGTTGCCAGAAAAAAAGCCTCTGCTGTCAATCAACAACAAACTACAGCGCCTACAGTTTGACAAATGTAAGTCAGACTTTCAATGGGACCGAGTAATATGGTCAGATGAGACCAAAATAAAGCTTTTTGGCAACAAACATCAGGGGTGGGTTTGGACAGAAAGATTGCCATACAGTAAAGCACCTCATACACACTGTTAGGTATGGTGGCAGATCTTTGATGTTGTGGGGCTGTTTATCTTCCAAAAGCCCTCGACATCTTGTTAGGATACATGGTATCATGAACTCCATCAAATACCAGCAGATATTAAATGAAAACCTAACAGCCCCCTCTAGGAAGCTTAAAATCAACACAGAAATTGTTCACTGACCGCAGAATAAAGGTTTTGCCATGGCCATCACAGTCCCCTGACCTAAACCCCATAGAAAATCTGACGGAAGAGCTGAAGCCGAGTCTACAAGCGTTGAACTAAGAATCTGAAGGATCTGGAGAGATACTGTATGTAGGAATGTTCTCAGATCCCGTGCCATGTGTTCACCAACCTCATCACGCATTATAGGAGAAGACTCAGAGCTGTTATCTTGGCAAAGGGAGGCTGCTCAAAACATTAAATTAAGGGGTGCCAATAATTGTGGCACACCTGTTTTGGAGAATAATATTGATTTAATGTCAACATTTTTTTTTCTTTCAATAATTTTACTTCAATGAAAAGGTTAGATTTTGTGAATATTTTATGTGAAAGACCAAGAGGATAAACAGCATATTTTTTCAAAGCCTGTTTTGGTCACATTCACTAGGGGTGCCAATAATTGTGGAGGGCACTGTAGTTGGCCAATGGCAGACTCAGTGGTAGTGAGGGAGTACAATGTAATATTGGCGAAGCGTTTTCACTGCCTTCTATACACTTAGAACACACCACTCTGAAGAAATAACCCATTTCAGTCAAACAGCTTTCAGTCTTTTTCTTTGTTATGTTTTGTTCACTGAACAGAGCAAAGGCCTTAACTCATAATGTTGTTCTGCCACCTAGTGGAGGAATGATGTACTCTACTAAACAACGGAAGGCTTTACAAATTCTGGTTAATTTACTGGTTAACAAGGCCACTACAATTCTCCTTACGTCCCAATCTGATTTCCCTTACATTTTCAGGTGCTTTGTTGGTTAAAGGTAGCTTTGCCCCGTAACTGGATTTTTAAAGATGTTCAATTAAGGGTATCTGTCTGGTTGTGTTATAGTCAATAAACTGAACAGGCATTTCTGAAGTCTGATGGACCAGTTCTAGTTTTGTTCCTCTGATGCATAACGGACAACAGAACTAATTTGAGCATCTTTGCATGCATGCATGGGGCATGAATCCATGGGGCATGACTCCATCGTCATAGATGGATGGAAACCAATGCTGCTGGTGATTAGCTATCACCAGTCCAGCTTACCCTGTACACATCTGACTTCCCCTACAACACAGAATCATGCCACATCCAGAAGTGCTCTACTACAGCCTCCTCTACTAACAGTCTCCATTGAGGGGGTCAGTGTGGAGGTGGTCAACACCTACAAATACTTAGGAGTTCATCTGGATAAGAAACTGGACTGGTCAGCCAACATTGATGCACTCACTACCAGAAGGGTCAGAGCCGGCTCTACTTCCTGAGGAGGATGAGGTCCTTCAATGTCTGCAACAAACTCCTTTGGATGTTTTACCAGTCTGTTGTTGCCAGTGTCTTCTTTTATGCTGTGGTGTGCTGGGGAGGCAGCATAAAGAAGAGGGATGCGGGGCGACTGGACAGGCTGGTGAGGACGGCGGGAGCTGTTGTTGGCACTGAACTGCACTGTGAGGAGGACCCTGAGCAGGTTGTTGTTTATCTTGGACAATGATCACCACCCACTACACAGAACTTTCAATAGACAGAGGAGCATATTCAGTTGCAGACTCCTGTCACGCTCATTGGACCAGCTAAGGAGGTCCTTTGTCCCCAGGGCCATTCAGCTATTCAACTCCACGCAGAAGGGGTGGGGGGAGATGGTCATCTCTGCATGACTCCACCTCAGTCCGCCCACCCCATCTTATTATACCAACCCACTCTCCATCCCTTTACTGCCTATACTAGCCCCTTCGCAAACATAATCTCTTATAGTCTGCATCTCTTTGCACTATCAATAAAAACACTTTCCTCCTGGGCATCTACAAGGCAGCCGTGGCTTACTGGTTAGGGTTTCGGGCTGGTAACCGGAAGGTGGCCGGTTTGATCCCGACCAGTGGGAAAAATGTGGGCGAGGGGAGTGGTAGAACATCCACGGCTGAAGTGCCCTTGCGCAACGCACCTAACCCCAATCACTACTCCCCAGGCGCTCCAAAGCAGCTCACTGCTCTGGGTTAATGTGCTTCACTGTGTGTATCACACACAGATACAATTCAGTGTGTGTCACTATCTCTGTCATAAACATAGTCACTAGTCACTAGGGCTAATTTCCATTCCACTCTCACTCACAAGCATGCACATTGTACCAAAGGGTCAGACCCATTCTTGTATCTGTTTCCACCCCACTCCTTGTGAACATGTTTTTCCCATATGTGTATGTGATTCCTGTATGTTGTGTCTGAGTTGTATAAGCTACTAAACGTCCTAAAATTTCCCTCTGGTTTAATAAAGTAACCATCTATCTATCTATCTATCTATTACATGACTGGCTTGTATAACGTAAGGATCCATCCGAAGAAATCAACTACCGGTACATAGCACTTGAATAAGAAAAAAAAGAGAAGCTTCAAGTTCCGAAGTTCTGAAGTATTTTATTTGCATTTCCCAGCAGATAAAACACATGCACACTTCACATGGACCTGGTGATTAGGCGTTGATATTATGACTGTATAGAAGGGGTAGACTTAAGTTCACTGCAGTGATAGTTGACACCTGCTTTTACAATATAAATCCAAAAATGTCCACAAGGTCATCCTGGCAATGACTAAATCTGTAAGGGAAGAGAAAAGGGAGACTGGGGGTGCAGAAATATATAGTGGTTGTTCACTTCCGTCATTTTATGCCTCAACTATAGAGGTCTATTCTCTGACGAGAATCCTTTACATGGACTCAGATGGTGCAGTTGTATTCCTTCAAAACATACACAAACAAAAAAATGGGGAAATGGCTGAATTTGAGCATCTGGAGGTATACTACAGAATGAGGATGGCGGACGTGTAACTTGTTTGATTTTAAATGTTGGTCTTCTTCGGAAGTCCTGTCTGGTTTCCTGTGTCTCTCTCCAGGACGCGTGTTGTAGATTTGTTCCGTAGATCAGTAGCGGTAGTAAGGGCTCCTCGAACGTGACCTCCTGTGTGGCAGACATATCACGGTTACACTGACGCTCAGCAGATCCCAGACACATCATTCTTAGACAATGATGACTGTGTGGTCTTAAATTTAACTACACTAATCTTTTGCTGGTGGGGTGTGTCAGACTGTCACAACTTTCACAAAAATAAAACTGACCTTCGAGAGGAACTGTGATCTCGGCCTGTGGGTGGGAACACAGTTGTTTACTTCTCAGTGAACTTCCTGCTAATGCTTTGATATGATCTTCATTTAAGTTGTATTGCAGAGGATGTCAGCTGTGGTACTGAACAACTTACTATATTTGGGCACAGGGGAGGGGGAGGGCGAGTGACTCTCTCTTCCATACTGCCTCTCCCATTCATCCCTCTCTTTTTCTCGACGCTCACGCTCCCTATATTGAGTGTTCATACGAGTACAAAAACCTCAAATGGCGCTCGGTGTAGCCTGCTGCTATTCATAAACTCACTAAGAAAAAGACACCCACACACACACACACACAGACGCACACACACACACACACACACAGTGTTCTCTTACTTCATACGGATCTTGCGGGCCATGGCTCGGAGTTCCCCCTCACGCTCCTGTCGCTTGTTTTCCTGCAGCTGGACCTTCACCTGGGCTGCCTTTTTATCCGCCTTGGCTGGGACCGGAAATGATAACGAAGGATGTTAAAACCTTTTAACTTGTTACTGCTTTAACGCCCCCTAATGGACCCGGGGGCGGGCCCGTACTGGATAAATCGCCAAAACAAATCCTGAAAATTCTATTTCTGAAAATATGATTCAAACTCCCATTTAATATTTTTTTGTGGTAATCCAACTATGTGTAAACCGATTTTCAGTTGTCTACATGCATCCATTACAAATAAATACGATTTTAAACACACCATGACACATCCTCATTTTTTACATATGGAGCAGCCTCCTCCCATAACTAAGCCATTTAAATGTGTTTCTGCATTAACGTAACCTTAAATAACGTTATAGAACATTCATTTACCTTCAAAACATCTAAAAAACAGACTTGAACTGCATGGTTATGTCCATAAAGTTGTTTATTCACTTGCTCACGACATTGAGAAAAAACTTTCACTTTTGTGTATGTTTCTGATTACGATCTTCTCGCTCTCTTCCTGGCAACACTACACGACGTTATCACGTGATGTTACATATGGTTACAAAGGTTAAGACCCCCTCTTTCAGAATCTTTGGATTTTATTGGCTGTTAAACACATGTTTGTCATGAGTGACAGGCATTACCACCAATGGCATCAGCTCTCAATCATGAGGCTGCTTAGGCATGTCCTATCATATCACTTTACACTTCTTGTAAGACTTCTCAGTAGTGATTGACACCTGTTTTACCGAATAATAGAGATTCTAACAAAAAAGTAGGTAGGTCATTTGCCCTGATTGCTCAGTCCTGGAGTTTAGATTTTTGAAAGCGCAACTCAAGAGTCTCAGCTGCGCTCCCGGTGCGTAAATGGGCCATTTTGTTTACCTACAAATGCGCACAGCAAGTGGTTTGGTCCACACGATCCTGAGGGCTTGTTTGTGCATATTTTTGGCTGCAATTTGTCTCCCTTGTACTCATCCATCATGGCAAGACGAGGATTGCAGATGAGTGAAATACATGGGATGATTTTTGATGAAGACGTCGACGGAAGCCAGTGGACTCAGCATGGACTAGCATGCTAGCATGGACTCAGCATGGACTCAGCATGGACTAGCATGGACTCGGAAGAGTGAATGGAATCGATGCCATCCTCGATGCGTAAGTAATTTAAATCAACTACTTTTTAGTGCATACCAGTAAGCTATGCATATGCCTTATTCTCTTTAGTGCTTTATTTTTTTTTTATCATTGTGGGATGTAGTTTGTTAGTAATGGATATTGGTTAGCATGGTGCTGCTGTATTTACGTAGCTGCAATGTAGGCTACAACATACTAACATAGCACAACCTGCTTCTTGCCTCAAATCGCATAGAAATGTTTTATTTACATCTGCTAAATGCATGCTGAATGCATAATGCCTATGTTATTATCACACTTCAACTTGACTATGGTGTTTTTTACATATGTTTACATTTTACATATTTGTGCATTAGCTTAGTAAATAACATGAAGCAACATTCAATTGTAAGGCATGACCCAGTCAAAATATTGATATTGTCCAACGTTTTTATCTTGCAGTGACCCAGCCCCAGCTTCAGTATCACCCTCACCCCCACCATCACCCCTGTCGCCACCACCACCACCATCCCTGTCGCCACCACCACCACCACCACCACCCCTGTCGCCACCACTACTACCAGCTGCACAGTCTCCAACAGTGACACAATCCAATCTCAAAAGAAATTATAATATTAGTCTAAAATGGAGTTATATATGTCTGTACAACGAAAAAAAACAATGATATACAATGAGAACATTTTTTATGCATTTGGAGAGCTTGGAGAGGTTTTGGACACTTGGAGACGCCTGAATGCACCATTTAGATATTGCTGTGCAACACCTGGACATTTTTAGATATCTGCTCCAAACTTTGTACTTTGTTTCTCAGGAACATGGTGAATCAGGAAATATAGGACATGACAGTTTTTTTTTTTCCTTGAAACCATCCACACACTGTCAAACATAAAAATGAAAGGCGTTTTTTACATTTTTTACATTTTGTTCTGTATATGATGCTTTGAAATCGATACTTAATGATGAAAATAAAAGTCAGGAGGTGAATGCATGTCTTGGCCCATTTGTCTTCTTCAATTTAAGATATGAATGATCTTTGTATCTTGTGTACAACTTCAGATATTGAGTGTTATTATGTGTAAGTACAAATCGTTCCAAATTAAGGCGAAATATCCCACTGCAGTAACAGGTTAAGTACGTTTTTCATACACTGTATAACTTCCCAGTGAGTAACACTATCAGGACAACAAATACCCTGTCTGAAGATTGTGCAGTCACACAATACAAATTTTACAGGGTATCAAATACTAGGACGTTCACTGAGCCAAAATATATTATAGCTTGTGGAACAGCCTTATGCTCTGAATACCATAAGGATAGCAAAGAAGTTTTAATTCTGATTGATTAGAACATTTTCTAATCTGGTTTGATTGTATGGAGGTATGGACACTCACACTGCCTGTTGAGGGCCTTCTGCATTCGAATCTTCAGTTTCTCTTGTGGAGTCATCTTGGGCTAAAAGAAACACATTGGCATCAAAAGAAGCGACCAAACATAGGAGGGAAATTAAAATGTTTATGGAACTGGTAATATAAGGCTAAGGTCAAAGGCATGGACTAAGGCACGACAGAAGGTCAAAGGCACGCACTCAAAAGCCTCATATGCTGCATAAGCATTAAACTATGTATGTACAGTAAGAACCTAAAGCTCTTCAGACTTGACCTCATGGCTACAACTAATATGTAACCATCATTCAGACAAGCATATTTTTGAAACAGCAGTTTCAGTGTCAAAGTGGCAAGCTCCCTCTTGACTTCCTCCGAGCTGGAATTTATGACAGACTTTCATTTTCTGACATTCTATCCATCCTGAGGTTTCTATTTTACCATTGCATCATCCTGTCATGCTGGGACATAACCAAATGCCAGGTTTAAAGACATTTAGCCAACTAGCACTTACATAGTACTTTTACAAGATACATTTATGTTTGTGTGATGCTCAAAATATCTGGCTGATTAAAGTCAGAATGGTTCCAATGTGTCATGCATTTAAAAATGTTGAAAATGTCAAACATAGTAACAGGACATTGCTATTCAGAACACCACGAAGTCCTAAACTTAATAAAGCTTAATGTTTTGCTGTTAGACAGTGGAGTGGAGTTCCATTTCTCTCCGCCATGGGACAGGAAGAGAAAAATATAAGAATGGAGGTGAAATGAAAACAAAACAAAAACAAACAAAACAAAAAAAAATGATGCACAAATAATATTATGCACCATCGGCACAAACAAAAACACAGGCGCATAGACTCTTCTAGAAGGACGTCCTCAGGAAGGGAGCTCTGGAAGGGCATAATGGTTGCCTGGGGGACCAGTAAAGCAATTCTGAATGGATACAAAATGTCACATGGCATAGAAGAGGCTGCAAGGCCTGGTTTACAACCCCATCAGCCTGTCAGGGATGAGGGAGGCGTAGACTTTAGCAAGAAACCCAGCGAGATCAAAATTCTTACTGACTTTGGCAGCTCCGGACTCTTTACCACCTGGAGTATCAGCCCTGTAAGAACGAGAGAGAGAGGGAGGGAGGGAGAGGGGGAAAAAGGGGGATGTGAGAGAAATATAAAACCATTGACTTGAACAGGGGAGGTATGATTAAAGGCTGCTTTGTCTGGTGGCTTCTCAGCCACTCACTTTCTCAGCTTGTCAGAGAGAGAGCTGGTGGAGGGTGGGGCCGAGCGGGATCCAGGGGAAGGCGAGCGGCTTCGGGGAGGGGACTGAGACGGGCTCGGACTGCGGCTCTCGCCACGGTGATGGCCCAGCGTTCGACTGCCTCGCCGGAAACGATCGGCTGAACGTGATATGGAGCGAGACCTAAGAGGAAACACGAGCATATTTAAACAGTTCTCTAGACAAATAATGTTTGAGAAAAGAATATAAACGTTTTTTAAAATAATAAAATGTCAACTGCAATATGCAATTGCACACTAGTCATGCTTATCTGAGGGTGGAAAGCCAAGATTAGGTCTTATTTTCTATAAACGTGCATGTTTTGAAACGTGTGCAGTGTCTCCGTCCTCTTTATGGTAAAACCTCTATGGTCCAGTCCAGTTTACAGTTGTGAATGCCCCACCTAGTGCGTCTGTGAGAAGTGTATCGTCGGCCCCTGTCCCTGTCCCTGTCCCTATCTCTGGAGCGGGAGTGCGGCGAGTGGCCACGGTCATAGCGCCTTCTGTGGCTGCTGCTGCCGCTACCACCTCCACCGCGTTGCTGGGAATGGGAGTCGGAGAACTGTCGCGATCGGGACCGAGAGTACCGGCCGTCCCTGTTTCCTCGCCAGCCACTGCGGCGGGAGTGAGAGGAGGAGCGTGATGAGTGGCGCGATGAAGACGGGGAGGAGGAGGACTGGCTGGAGGACGAGTGCCTTCGGCTGTGAAGTGCGAAAGAAACAAAAAGTAGTTGTTACTCACACACACAGGTTTACTGAAGCGCAAACTTTTTTCATGTTCAATGTAATAATTTTGTGTGTTTTTCATCTTCAGAAAAAATTGTTACCTACCATTTTTTTAAAGGTTAAGCTAGAAATCATGATTTGTGACAACTAAGAATGACCATTACCAATGGATAAGAACATTTTGCAATGTAAATAGAGACACGTGGCCCCTACATAGGCCCTTCAGAACATTATACATGTTTCATTAATATTTGTAAAGGCAGATCTTATCGTCCTAAAAACTGCAATTCTGATGTCAAACTGACATAACCCCGGTCAAGTTTGGCACTTGCTTGGTTGAAAAAACATGTTCTAAAAACTGATATTGGAAACTCAAAACACATGACTAATATAAGGAGACAGCCAATGACAAGCCAAGGGGAAAGCTACCGACCGGGAGCCCCTGCTATGACCTGCGGGGTGCTGCTGCTGCGTATTGCTGGAGGGTGCGCTGGCTGGGGTTTGGGTAGGGGGGCCGCCCTCTTCATCACTGCCTCCAAAGCTGGTGATGAAGGTGATCTTCTCAGGGCCTGGGGTGCGCGAGCGTGACCGCGACTCAGAGCTGGACTCGGACTGAGGGCTGTGGTGGAGAAGGGGGACAGAATGGACAATTGGCATTGACACAATGTCCAACAACTTCAGACTTGATTTTAGAAACTAATCAATTGTTTGGTGTTCAGAGCAGTGGGTCAAATGCAGGATTTTGAGTGATGTATTAAACAATATTGAATATTTGCAGTATGCAAGTTCACTAACAGAGAGCACAAATAGGTTACTGTTTGACTTTCTCCTCCCACTACTCTTGCTACCTGGAGAGGCTCTATAGCCTGCACATACAAGCGACTACAAAGATTTTTTGCATTTTATACATAAGGAGTAGTAAGGGGTTCAGTGTCTTGCTCAAGGACACTTCCACACTTAGTAAGGAGGAGTGGGGAATCGAACCAGCAACCTTCTGATTAATAAACGACTCCTCTACCACTGTCGCCCCCATACAACATGGATAGAACAGTAATTGACACTGACCAGTTACTCTCATGACCATTTTTAGGAGGAAAAAAACCTAAAACAATGCAAGAAACAGAGCTAATGAAACCCATTTAAAAACACTCACCGTTTGTAGGGATCGTAGGTGGGGCTGTCTCTCCTTGCATAGCTAGTAAAATGAGGACAAGAGTTTAGACTTATTCCGACTGCTGCGTGTGTGCATGATGTAAAGTACTGGGAGATTGAGCGTAAAGGATGATTTCCTACCTGGGTGGACTGATCTGTCTGCCTTTCAGTCGCTTCTCTCTGAATTCCCTTCTTTGCCTGCGAGACCGCCGACCCTAGGAGCAACAGGAACACAGTGACAGTCATGCAATCACTTTCAGTCCACACATACGCAGGGCTGGGTGCTAAAGCTTTTTAGAGAAACCTGCTCCAGATAAAGTACTGGTCCAGATAAAGGTATAAATGTTTCTAAGAGTTGTTGTTTAAATACAGTCAATGTGAGAACTACAACAGTAAGAACTAGCTACTTAACAGTAGCATCAGACATGAACATAGTTCATTGTTAAATGAAAGCCACTGCTTTAAACCATACAAACAAGACAACACAATGATAGTACTACTTACAGAGTACATGGCCTTCTCTGCCTCCAGAGCCTTCGCATGTTTGATGGCCTCCACCTCTTCCTTGTCCTTCCTCAGCATTCTGCCACAGAAAGCCAAAGTTAATGGTTAGCTTTTGTACCAGCTGTAAAAGCCACCAACATTAAAACTGACAAGACTGTACTCTTCTTCGTGGACATTTAGTTTGTTTATTTTTCAGCCATTACCTCACAAAGTCTCCTTCTGCCATGCCATAAGGGGTGGCCATTCCGTTCAGCTCCATCACCTGCTCGTCATTGATCTCATCCACGTCCACTTCAACATCTGACACAACCACACACACACACACACACATATACACAGACTTATGAGGCATGAGGAAATTGGCTAAATGAGTACTTCCACTGAAAGGAGATGAGAAAGACCACGGCTGCTTACCAATGTCAGGAATGCCTTCATCACCCTCAGACTCCTCCTCCTCAGAGTCCTCCTCTTCCTCTTTGTCTGACAGAGGGTCCGGCTCAGTGACTGTGCTATCCTCATACGTGTAACCAATCGAAGCCTTCTTCTCTGCAAGCCTGGTAATCACAAAATACAAATAAAAAATGGTTTTGTTAGTGTCACGTAACTGTATCATGAAAGATTATATTCAGAATGAGAAAAACAAACTGTAGTTTTTGGCTGAAGGGTTCATGAATGCACGCCAAAACGAAAAACCCGCCTGTCAAAACGTCAAGTCACTTTGTGTGGCTTATCATTTAAAATTAGTATTAGTTGCTGTTCTCACTTTTTCTTCTCATCTTCATTTGGTCTTTGCAGGCCACCATATAATTCATCCACGTAGATCTGATACAAACACTGTTCCTCAGAGACTGAAAAGAAACAGACACAAGAAAAAAGTTAAGTCACACTGCCAAAAGGGTGGCACTGCAGTTCATCACACTGCCAAAAGGGTGGCACTGCAGGCCAGCCCGAAAAACACTTCCAAATTA
Organism: Sprattus sprattus; assembly: GCF_963457725.1. Classification (NCBI taxonomy): domain Eukaryota; kingdom Metazoa; phylum Chordata; class Actinopteri; order Clupeiformes; family Clupeidae; genus Sprattus; species Sprattus sprattus. The sequence continues at coordinate 9,986,211 of NC_137928.1, forward strand.
TCAACTCCTGTCTCCTTGAGTGGAATTGATGCCAGGGAGGCAAGAAACAAGGTATCAACATCCAGTGAAACATGGCAGAGAACACTTCACGATCTACATTTACAGGGGCTATGACTGCCACAAGCTCCAAGTAATAGTTTTTTTGGTTGCTGCTAGTGGGCTTTTCTGACAGGAATGTACAGCTTGTTGCTCTGAATGCAGGTCAAATCTGTGCAGTGGCAGTTGCAAGATCATTCAATGTTTGCATTCAAAATAGAAGAGAAAGCACTGATCAATGAATGGACTAAAGAGCCAAGTACTAAACTGACATCAACGGCAATATGGAGTGCAGGCAACCATGCGAGCTCTAAGTACAACTGTAATAGCGAAATGACAACTGTTTCAGTCCCCTAAGGTCATAACACCCTCAAAGACAAATAAACATTGTTGAGATCACATTGAAGCATCTCATCATTATTTCTGTACTTCCTCTAGAGCTGGCCTACACTCTATACTTTTCCAGTCATGGATTTATGGAACAATTTGGGGATGTTTGGAAATGGTTTTATAAAAAAATGAAAGATTTCTTCATCATTATGAAATTTCTCACTTGATATTTTTGGACTATTAAGGGTTTAAAAAAATGTATCTCACAAAAGCTTCCTCTTTGTAATTTAAAAGCTTGAAAAAGATTTCAGAGCAGTAGAGAAATTGTTATCAACAATAAAGAAGAAAAATTAGGGAGATCAGCAGGCATTTCTAGATCTCCTACAGGGACATTACTAAATGATTTTGCCAATACTCTCTGTGCATTTATTACTAAAACACACACACACAGAGCGACAGCAGACAGGTAGGATGAAGAACTTTGATGAGCAGTCATGGACACTCACTGCTGGCAAAATCGTTCTGCACCAGCCCTCTGTAGCGCTCGTAATTACACTTCCTCTCCTCAGACTCCTGCTCCTGGGTGCTGCCAAAGAAAACAAGGGAGAACTCAACTCAGTAAGTATCTCTGTATGTGCTGGGCTGTTTCAATGTATAGACAAGCTTTTACTTCACCAATAAATGTGGCTTTTTTTTGTGTGAAGTCCCTTGTTTTGGTGGGTTTAAAAAAAGTATTAAAATAGTGGGATGTTATGAAGTCTGAACATATAACCAGATACTCACACTGTGTTCAGAAGTGGAGGTGTGTAAGGGGGGATGTAGTCCAAATGCGCCCGCACATCAAATCTGTCAATCATATTGTTGACATCACCTTGCCATGGCATCCTTAAGAGAACAAGTTAGTTAATACAAAGTTGAATTGCTCAAACAAGACAAAATATGTTCCCCTGCAATGCAAGAGAGTACTGCTTTCACTGGTGTTCTGTTGATCAACTGCACTGTGAGACACGGTTCAGAAAGAATCCTGGCATACTTAATCTATCCTGTTGCATTTATAATTGTGAACCAAAGTTTTGTTTGTTTACATCCGACTTACAATGGCTACATTTAGTGACACTTTTGTGGCAACGTGGCATTAAAGGTAAATGTGAAAAATTACACATGGGATCATGTGTAATGTCAAGTTATCTTGAAGTTAGCTAGATTCAGGTACAGAGCCTGGTTTGGGTATGATATCAGTTTCATTTGAAGTGAGAAATAAAAAGTTTCAATTTACATATTGATAGGACTCTCAGCCGCCAAAGCAACAGCTGAGTCCAAATGGATCTTGTAGGCTCTCCCATGCACTTGTAGAAACTGGGCTGGGTCCTTTTTCTGTAGATAAGGACACACATCAGAGATTACATTACACAAATTGGAACTTTCAGGTATGGCTGGGATTAAAGGCAGAATAGTAACAAGAGTTCTGCTCACAATCTTCTCATAATATTCCCGTCTTCGTTCCCCACGCCGCTTGTAGTCGACCATCATCCCGCGCAGCTTGCGCTCATGCTTCCGAGCCTCCTGCCACATGATGGCACCACTTGGGGTGGGCACACACTAATATCTGGAGAAAAATGTTGAAAGCAGGGCTAAAAATATCACAATATTTGGTGTTGGGTTAGATCTAAGCTATTCCTTATGCCACCTTTTTCTCAAAAGCAGTAGGACTACAATCAACTGATCGCGACAAATTCAGAATCTTGTAGAGTAAAAACAAGTGGGTGAGCTCCATTATCACCTCTACACACAGTGAATGTCAAGTTCGCCAGGTAAATACTACTACTGAAGAGCACTATATCATCATATAATATATCATGTTAATCAAAGAAACCCCAAAAGAATAAAACCTGATGTGCTAGTGAGCACTGGCTTGAAATAACTGACTTCGGTCAACATTTGTCCTGTTGGACATGTTTGCTGGTGTCATAAGGGGCTATGTCTTCCACAAGCTCCAAGTAATAGTTTTTTTGGTTGCTAGTAGGCTTTTCTGACAGGAATGTACAGCTTGTTGCTCTGAATGCAAAAGATCGGCAGGACTGCTGTGGTCAAACATGTGCAATGGCAGTTGAAAGATCATTCAATGTTTGCATTTAAAAACTTCTTCATTGGGTTGTTTCAACTTCACCTTGAGAAACACATGCAATAAATGTTTCACTGAGAATGTTGTTTTATTCTGTCTAGATGCAAATGTGCTGTCAGTGCTCAACACTTCAGTTGAGTGCATAATCCAAGTAGTTTTATGGCTGAAGGGTACAAGAGGAGTTCGCATTGCATTCCAAACAAGAGCCTTCTACCATTACCGGGCCTGCGCAGTTGACGAGAAGGCCCATTACATTAGAAAATTGTGCGAAACTGAGCCAAATTGTGCGAAACTAAGCCATTCAGGCACTACGCTTTCCACTGTGGGCCATGTCTGACGATTAGGTTTTAAAACGCACTCTGTAGCAATACTAGGTATTAAAAACCTACCCGTAGATATAACATAAGACATTCCGTATAGCCTTGCTTTATAGGCCTGTAACATCAATCGCTGCGTTCAGCATGCCGGCTCAAGTTAGTACACTACGTGACAACCTGGTTAACCCTGCAGACATATTTTAGTTACTCAAAAGGGCGAACTCCGAGGTGATCATGTGCCATTCCCCCAACGTGCAAAAGCTATAGATAGCAGTGTAACGTAACGTTAGCTCATCGAAAACTACGTCAACACAGTGAGCTACAATTAATGCAAAATACGCAAGATACAATCGAATAATAAATATAATGATTGAGTGTTTACAAGTTTTCACCTTATTGCAATCTACTGTTTGGCTTAATATTTGGAGTATAGGCGTGTCGAGTGGTGTCATGCTAACTAGCTCATGTTACAAGCAAAGCCTTCTTCTCAGGCGGCTAACCTACATCTAGCCATCTAGCTAGCGATAACAAACAAGTTATTCCTGAGGTTACATATTCACTAACGTTACAGAAAATAATACAATATATACCTGCAAATCAAAATTACAAGCATGTTCGTATCTCGCTCAATAACATTATAACAATACATCAGTATTACGTTGGAAAGATTTCGCAACTTTATAAATTAGCCAGCTAGTCCAGGTGCCTAAGGTTAACTTAGATTATTCAGCTTGTATTTGGTGTGAGCTAGATGTGCTAGCGACTGCTTAGCTACATTAATATATCCGCTTACTAACGCTACCATTACACGAACATCAACAAGACACGCATTAGCTATTGCGGTATAACGTTAAGTGGTAATGTAACAATTATGCATCCTATCAAGCGTTGTGATAAACATTTTGAAGAAAGAAAAGTCAGACAACTTTACATACCTGACTTGTCAACTGAAACACTTCAGCTAGCATTGATTTGTTAATGCAAACGATGTCTTCCGATCATCCTTCTTCTATGGGATAGTCTGGAATAAAAGGTGAACACTGCCGTCTACTGTGCTGGAGTTCCTCTAGTCTAGTTCAACTCCATATCATACTTGAGAAACGTTCACCACTGAACATTTGCCTCCCAGGAGAATATAGCCAAGAATAGTAAATTAGCTGAGGAATGGAACTAACATAAAGGTGTCCTTATTTCGTTTGCAGTGTACATTTGAGGAATGGCTGTACTTACGATAACACTGGTTGAAATTACGAAACGGCTGCGCCGTGGATACTTCACGTCGACGTAAACTACGCCGTGATTCTGGAACAATAACAACCGCTATCTATATGCCAACCTGTTAAGATTTGGGAGCGTGTCAGTGCAGTAAGAACTCTATTATGATTACATTGCGAGACGTTAATAAATGTAAAATCACAGCGTGACGTCGTCTACCTTTTCTTGTTATCATCTAGATAGGTAGCTATTTTGGTCGTAAGTCATCGATGCATGGGATTTTAGAAGACAAACAACGACTGGCCTGCTAGCCAGTATAACGTTACATTTAAATACAATATAATGCGTGAAGAAGCCTCAAAGGTGACGAAACAAGGGACAAAAAAATAGAAGCAGTTTGTGTTAATCGTGTAACTTAATTTCGTCTGTTTGCTCATCTATCCAGCAACTCCTTCCTACTTCGACTGTTCGTATGGTCGTTTGTGATCATCCGCTAGTGAGGATACGTATCGCTTTAGATAGCCACTTAGCAAGCTTACTGTCGCTAGCTAACGTTAAGGTTTCTTGTTTTTCGCCAGGTAATACCAGTTTAATCTTTTGTCATTTTAACTTGTATAAAGTAAAGAAAGCTAACGGTTGAGGCTGTTACTGTGATAGGGCAATTTGTTCGATGAAGTGATGCTAATGTGTTGGAAATCTCGACACAAGCCTTATCCTGGCTTTCTGTCGACTTGTTTTAAATGGATTTTTACACCGCTGTGGCTGTTAACATTTGTCTTAAACTTAAGCTGTTACGGGTTAGCGACAGAAACAAATACGATCGTTCAAAAAGATGCGCAGTTTGATTTTACCTACAACGATGAAGTGAAAACAGGCATCCAGACAATCTACGCTTTCAACCATACGGTCTCTCGGAACAAGGTATGTACAATGAACATATTGGAACATGCAAGTGATGTGTTAAACGTCGTAATATAACACGTAGTGCACGCATTTGTTGCTATTTCTCATCCAGACCGAAGGAATAAGAGTGTGGGTGAATTTGCTATCGGAGAATACAAAAAGCCCGATCCTTTTTGTTGTGAGGCAGAAGCAGGCTGTGTTGTCCTTTCAAGTCCCCCTAATTCTACGTGGTCTGTGAGTACTGGATTTGTTTTAACGACACAACTGTCTCGATCCACGCCAAACTCAGTCAATAAGAACAAAACACATTGATGAGGATTCTCGTCATATCATACATTCAATTAAGATAGCTTTTGTAGAATTGTGCCCTTCCCCTTGGTATGAAGCCTATACACCTGTCATTTTGCATAAACTCATTTTACGTGTCCTTAAGCTCATAGTAAACTCTCAGGAGGTGTCAACCTTCATTTGCACTTGTACATTATCAGTAGATATTATGTGCAGGCTCATCAAACAAAAGCCCAGCACCTTGTCCAGTGAGACAAGCAGTTCATTCATTTAATCTTTTGCCGATAACTACTACACTGCAGCAAGTATACTACTAGTTTAGTTGTATATGATACGTTGCCCTGACGTTTTCCAACTCTGTGAAGTTTCTATTCTAGAAATATGTTTTAACCTACCCCATTATTTTTTGTTGTAGCTACCAGAGGAAATATCAATACACCCAAGTTGGACGTACATTGTGTCAGCCACCTACACGTACTTTGGCAGAGACACAATACTTTTATGTGGATGTGTCTACACTCTCCAGTTCGGTAATCAGCTACCAGCTGAGAATCAGTCGTGTGGACAGATTCACATTGCAGTAAGTAGGAGATATATACTGTATGTTACCATAAAGGATTTGAATAATTTCAGTTACACATTGAACAAAATGTAAATTTCTTGTGCTGGTAGTTATGGACCAGTGGCCAGCACCCTAGTCCCCAGTTTTGACAACTGAAAACAAAATCTCACTACAATGAATAGAGAGCTTCTCAAACAACATGTTTAATCATATGGATAGATGGTAATCGAATTGCCTTTGCCTTTCCTGCCAATGGGTGCGAAGGATCAGACTCAGTGGAACAGAGTGGGTGTTATATTTACACACATCTTCCTGTCCTTGCTAGTCTACTAAGAAAAAAACGGTTTATACGCTGAAGTTGACAGCTGTTCTAATCAGGTCGCGTTTAGTTTAGTTTAGTTTGTTTGGTGGAAATTAAGTCAATGGACCACTAATTCAAAATAAGTGAATTATATGAAATGTAGTCCTTTTTCTTTTTGAAAATGAGCATTCATAATATAAACACTGATGTGTCAAAGTGTTCATGGAATAGAGGGAATAAAGGCTCACATGTCTCTGTATTCCTCCTCCCAGGACTGATTCGAAATTCAGCTTCACTGCAACTCCATCCCAACCTCAGGTAGGCACTCAGAACAATGAGAGGTTTGATTAATGCAAGCCTAATACACAAACATTGGTGAAGGGCATTTGATGTTTTGCATGACCTCAAGTGGCTAAGGGAGTCATCCATAGGGCCGGCACGACCCTCCTGTCAACCCGGGTGCAAGAGATGGAAAAAGCCCCCCCCCCCCTCTCAGAACTGATTGAGGGTAGTGCTCCAATGGGGGCAGGGTATTTTATTGTTAAGTGTTCAATGGCAATTGCGTATTTTGTATGAGGATACACCCATAACCAATTGAGCCACTGGTTTAGGCGCAAGAGATGGTTTACACCGCTATAAGATCGTTCAAACCATGCATCCTGTCCCTGTTATAAAGCACTGAATTAGTTTATTCTGAGGAGAAAACACAGAGAGTTCCCTAGGATCATGACTCATGCAATATTATTGTATTTTTTGGCCCCCTTTGAGACTGGGACCGGAAGTGTCTGCATCCCTTGCACCTCTATAGTGCAGGAAGTGTCTGCATCCCTTGCACCTCTATAGTGCAGGAAGTGTCTGCATCCCTTGCACCTCTATAGTGCAGGAAGTGTCTGCATCCCTTGCACCTCTATAGTGCAGGAAGTGTCTGCATCCCTTGCACCTCTATAGTGCAGGAAGTGTCTGCATCCCTTGCACCTCTATAGTGCAGGAAGTGTCTGCATCCCTTGCACCTCTATAGTGCAGGCCTTGGTCATTCCTCCTAGGCTCCTCCTTTTTTTGTTTGTTAAAGTAGCAATACAGAGTTCTGTTCCAAAACTACTAAGCTAATTACCTCAAAGGCTGAAAAAACCTTGCAAACACCACCAACAGCCCAGCTGACACTGATAGAAGCTTGCCAACATGCTACTGGTGTCTTTTGGCAGTATAGATGGCATATGTTGCATAGTGTTACTTAAAAGGTGCACAGACATTTCTTGAACATTAAGCTTGTAGCTTGATTGTTTTCTCCTTTGTAAGTTCGCTTTGTATAAAAGTGTCTGCTAAATGACTGAATGTGTGCAATGTAAATGTAATGTATGGTACCTTAAATCTGTGTGAATTTGTATGACACTTATCTGTAGCACCTAAAGCGAATTGAGATTTAGCAAAAGCTGTCTCCCTTCTCTGCATTGCTATGTATTTGCATGCTAGATAGCTAAGACTCTTTTAACACAGTTCAAACTTACAGTGGAATTACTTTGCCATTATATTGTAAAATAGGCCTCTTGTGCCTAAGGTAACAACTGGCACCAGGATTTCCTGTCTTGTGTCAGGAAGATGAAACAAAGTTGATGTCATATAATCATTTTAATGGTCTCTAGTTGTTGACACAGAGGAACCTGACACTCATGAGGTGTGTCAGGTAGCTTAGGTGTTGTGTGACCCTCATAAAGTTTAATGTTCTACAGTCCTCTGTGGATACATACACCATACAAGGAAATAAGGCTACATTTACAAATATGTGTTGTGACATGGTTGTGATGTGGTGATCAATGAAAAGAGACCAAACCAAATGTCCTGTAGCCTAAAATGGGATAGTTGTTGACCTAAATTGACTTTCTGGATGCTTTAATCGGCATATGATTCCATTTTAAGCCAAGCCTTCAGACACAGTTCATTCTTCAACAGAACTTTTGATGGAGGTGTACTAAACAGCATTGGTTAATAGCACCATGTGCACAATCTTAGGTAAATAGAAACTACTGTTTTTATCCTCCACAGTATTTCAAGTATGACTTCCCTGATGGTGTGGACTCGGTTATTGTGAAAGTGAACTCTCTGACCAACTTCCCATGCTCAGTCATGTCCATCCAGGATATACAAGTAAGCAGTTCTGACCTCCTCTCTTTTTCAATCACATGCCACTGTGGTATTGGTATTTCACAGTGACGTGCCACTGACCCTGGATCCAAATGAGCCAGTGCAGGCAGTGACACATATGAAATGTATATGTTATGCTTTAACTCACGTTATACACATGAACCTTAACATTGATACGATGCCAGTTAAACTTGTAGAGCAGGGACAAGCCTTTCATGCCTTTTACAGTCCTTTATGCTCATAACCTTTACCCTCATACCCATTACCTATGCTCAACCTTGACAGTGTCCAGTCTATGATTTAGACAACAACGTGGCCTTCATTGGGATGTACCAGACAATGACCAAGACATCAGCTATTACTGTTCAGGTAATGAGCAGTATATGCAGTGCATGTATCTGTAGGTTCTCTGCTTTCTGACTGGGACACTCTTTCCTACTCTCCTGTTGAAGATAGAAGCAGACAGATTGCATCGGTGAAATTGTACTTTTTGAAAGGCTTTTTATGTTTGAATCAATTATTCAAAGGTTAAGTAATAGCAGACAGTACTGTGTGTAGAATCCATAGTCTTTTGTGTGGGGAAATGTGACCGTAAAGCATTGAATTCTAATGATATTGCCTGTTGACTCTGTTGAATGAAAAATCTAAACATTTAATAAGAGTGTTATTGTATTATTACAATCTTTTTTTTTTCTTGTAGAGAAAAGATTTCCCCAGCAACAGTTTCTATGTTGTTCATGTGGTGAAGACTGAAGACGAGGCGTGCGGAGGTCCTCTGAAGTATTACCCACTGCTGCCAGGTTACTCTTGTTGTCCACCATTTGTTTAGAACGATACATGATCCCACCCCTGAGAAAAGCACTCAGTCTTAAAGATACCGACTAAGTTGTTCAGTCAGAAACTACAATCCCATATTCACTGAACCAGTACATTTCATTATGGTCGGTGTAGATGACTGGAGGGAAAAGAAACAAATATGTTACATTGCATTTGATTTCTGGGAATGTTCCTTTAGGGACTTTATTCATAAAACATGTAATATTTCTTTGTTCATTTTGATTGGTGGAGCATAGTAAAAACACAATTTGGATTTGAACAAACCATGAGAATCAGTTCAGGATTTCTTGTTAAGGTTATATCATTATGCATCCGTGTGAACTAAAGTGGTTTGATTGTAGTGAAAATCCAATCTATGAAAGTACCCGAATAGTTGTAGAATTTTAATTTCTACAGATTCCCATTGGGCTTCTTCAGTTAGGTGGAAATCCCTTCAAAAACACGGCTGAATTAGCCCCTGTTTATCATAGCTGTTGCTATGAAATGCTGATGTCTGTCTATTATGTCGCCCTATTTTAGATCAGTTGATGGATCCTGGAAACCGGAGTAAAACTCTTGAAGTGGTCGTTTCCCCTGCTATCAAATGTAAGGCCGACTGTTCTGGAGGCTTATTGTAGTCCAAGTGGTTGTTCGGAATTGCTGAACATTTTACTGGTCTTTCTCTTTCCTTATCTCTTTTAGCGGAGGTGTACGTCATGGGGATGCTCTTCTGCCTGGGTATCTTCCTGTCGTTTTATGTGCTCACCTTCCTCATGGCCTGTGTGGAAAACAAGAGGTAAGCTGCATTTTTTTCTTCAAATGTAAAAATGACCCGATAACCTACTTATAAACATGAAGGGGCAAGTTCGGACTTGGTTTTGGGCCAGATGTGTATCGTTTGACCTCTAAGTCTGTTATGATATAGGGAAATGAGTGGGTTTATGTGTCGTGTCTTGCTACTGTACTGATACAAACTGCCTATGGGCTGTAGCCCACTTAGAAGCCATAGCTTGGCCTTATTTCGTTTTGATGAAAGGCTGCTGTTCAAACACGATTGTGTACCTTAAAGAAGCAAAGACATTACCTTGATTTCAACAACGTGTCAGGGCCTAACCTTCCCGCCAGTATAATGACGTATGAGTATGACATTCTTACGTCATTGCCCGATCTTTAAACTGTATTGACTTTCTTTGGTGTTTTGAATCATTCTGCAAAAAGTTGGTCAATAATGTATACCATGTTCTCTACCCTAATCAGGTGAAAAGACCTAGCCTTGCGCAATCCATCTATCTGTGGGGTTATACCAGGCTAGAAGAGAGATGCAATCAGACAAAGTGGCCAGATAGATTTCTCCCTTGCTTGCCTGGTGTTGTTCTTCATGCCCTCGGCATAGACATGTTGAAGCAGGGTTCTCATGTCTCATGTATGGTTTTTTTCAGAGGTCCCCAGAGGAGGGAGGGTCTGGCGCACCCGGCAGACATGTCACCTGCAGAGACAGGTGAGTGTCTGGAACCAGGCACAGGGCCCACATACCTGCAGGGGTCCTTTGAGGACCAGGCTGTCTTAAAGTTTAGAGAAGTTTTAAAAACTGTAAGCTTGAAAACCCATGACGACCGGCACCTTAGTGTGTTTGCTGTATAAATTGGCTTCATATCTTATCACTGAAATAAAGACAATATAATATCCTATCATTCTAGCTTTTCTGATGACATTTGGTGAAATGCCCTCAGAAGCAAGTATGTCTGCTATACCCCTAAGTCTGCCTTTTTGCGTGTGCGTAAAGTATGAGAGGCAAATCTTCCTACTTGGCAAGATTCTTAACCAGCTAAAATGTCAGTTATCGCCTCAGAGTTTATTTGAGTGACATATTTTTGGAACTCCATGTGGATAGAGCGTCTGAAGCCAAATTTTGTGTAAAATTATTGCTTTATGGCCATCCTCATCTGTTTAAGACTCACACCAAGAGATTATGGATAATTTGGGGAATTACATTTACTAACAACTCTCTTTGTTTCTCCTCTGAAATCTCTCTGTTTCTCAACTCAGCCTCTCTGTTAGGTAAGCAACTCAAGTTACAATGTTTCTCCAATGTTCGTATTTAGCAATAATGTGTACAGACTCGCATACTTCCCACCCCATAACACATCAAGTGACATCATTCAGAGTGCATTTCGATTGGCATACCATGAATCTGTCATATTCGTGTTTTTTTTTTGTTTTCTTAAATAAGTCTCTTTGTCTGTTTCTTGCTATACTCCTATATTTAATTATCCAATGCTGTTGTTTCAATGCTGTTATATTTTATCTGTTAAAATAATTGCCAGGTGTGTTTGAGAATAAAGGTGTTCAGGTAGACTCATTGCCGGTTAATGATAATAAACAGGAAGATCAGCTGGGGAGAATTGTGAGCTTTGGATGCAAACTGCATTAAATGTGTTGTTGGAGCCACTCATGATGTCCTCTAAACTCCACAGAACCTCAGTCAGTCAGTGGGTGGGTGAAGACAGAAGCTGCAGTTTGTGTAGGGGTGTTGGCTCATTAATACTGGTCTGGTTGGAAATATAGCTTGACCAGGGTTGCTACACATGGAGACATAATCTGGTTTCGAAAATCTTTGGCGTAGGGGCAGAAAAGTGGACTCCAGGCACATATAAACAGTACTGGCAAAGGGAGGGAAAGAGTGAGATTGGAGATTGTTGGCTGATGTCGGAAGGTAACTGCATGTTCCGAAGTGCATTGTTGTGACTGCTATGAGACCACAGATGGTGTTGTATTCTAAGTTCAGTTTGTTGAAATAAGTATGGATGCAAATGGCATACTTAAAGCCACCTTAATCTATGGGGCATAAGTATGGATGCTGATGGCATACTTCGAGCCACTAACTAATGGACCTAAGTACAGCTGAAGGACCAGGGGGGTACATGGTTTAGTGACAAACCTGGGTAAGATAACTCAGAGTGGGAAATCTCCTTATAGAAGAGCCCCATGGCTTCATTCTCCTAGCCAAACAAAGCCATAGGGCTATCAATACCATTGATCAATAGGCTATCAGAACTATTGATAAGACCTTCTTGCCTGGTAAATTTAAATTGTGGTGCATGCAATTTGGGCTTTTGCCACGTATGAGGTGTTTTTTTTTACTGTGTATGAAGTTGTTATTTCATAGGTGTATTACTATATAGGGATGTGGACTAATCCTGAAAAACATACATGAATATCCTGTCCTTTTTGATAAACCAATCAGTAAACAAAATGTAAGCAGTTCAAGACTAGTTGAAGGAAACAAGCCACCATGAGCATAACAATTATCCAGTTTTAACATGCTTTTAAAGTGTTAAACTGTCTGTATTGGAGTATGAATTGTAACTCCTATGTCTGGTTAAATCACTTCGTCTTACAGTATCAGCTATTTCCCCACCAATGTTATGGCTTAACTTTTAAGTGCTTTGTCTAAGTTTTATTGTGTTTGGCATAGACCAGTCCACTACAGTTCAGTGTGATTTCTGTCCTTTTGCAGGAAAAGGCCTGGTTAATGCTTCGCCTTATGAGTACGGTTCAGTTGGTAAGTCATTTAGTGTGAATCTTACCTATGTGTCTTTGATGTGTCAACATTACCCTAAATGTCCCTCCCAGGCCACCTGAGATCCATGGTTACGTTTGGAAATATTACACAGCATAACGCACAAGTCAACTCTTAAAAGAAGCTCCTTAAAGTGTGGTGTTTCTTTCTGTACACTCTTCCCCTTAAGCCCCCAACTTATGCTTTGTCTTTTCTCCTTCTTCTATCATTCAGCGGACAATGGAAGCACTTTCAGCTCAGAAGCGATCACTGACAGTATAGCGTCAGCCGATGTAAACTATGGATACATGGGTATGGAAAACAGGAGCACACACATTTGCAGTATAATTGTATTCTTATTATTGAATAAATATATTAACAAAAAACGGTATGTTTTTGGTAAGTTTCATGTGGCCCTTTACGTACAATATATAACATGGATTTTGCAGGTCTTAAAATACATTCTACTAGTTGCCACAGGGAAGTGACAGGATAGGCTGACTGTGACTGTTTATGTGTAAGCAGAAGTAATGAGGATTCACTAGGATGGCATATTTGCATATCAATTCATTGTGTTCATTTGGTACAGAATTGGAAGTTCAGAAGATTCCATGCATTAAAATCAGTGTTCAAACCCTTTAGTTCACGTCTTTTATCAAACCTTTTATTGTAAGATGTACAACACAGTCAGACTGGGCACTGAAATTCTTAAGACAAGACACCGCACAACAACCATCATAACATGCCATTATAACTTTCTGTTAGTTATTCTAACTATATATTATTTCCCATCACCGTTTGTTTCTATTAGAACGGTCTTTGGGGAGTGTTGGCTGCAGTCGACAGGATTCTCTCAGTTCTGTGGAAGAAGATGATTATGACACATTGGCAGACATTGACTCTGATAAAAACATCGTCCGCACCAAGGTATGCTGATGCCATTTACACTTTAAATTTTTGTGTACTGTTGAACCTAGTAACTGTCTTGTAGGAAATTGTTCAGGTGTACAGTTGCATTAATGTCTAGTGGTGATAAAGACGTTTTATTTGAACAGTAATTTTTTTTATATAATTTATGTCTTGACAATTATTTGTCTTTTGCAGAAGTACCTCTGTGTATCAGATCTGGCACGCAAAGATAAGCGGATCCTGAGCAAAAAGTACCAGATCTATTTCTGGTGAGTGGTAACAAAACGTGATATTTTTACTGTTATCACAGAAAATGTCCAGTATGTACTGTATCAGGGCAGAGACTCGGTTACCACTGAGAATGCAAGGCATTCCATTTTTTGGTCCATATTCTTTATTTATCTACCCACTTGATTAGATTGACTTGTTTGAAGTTGGGAACATGTGAGATCTCTAGGTCCATAGCTGTTCCCCCTGCCAGGGACGTTGTGTGTAGGAATTTTCATTGGCCCTATCTAACTGCTATTCAAGGGGACAGAGACACCTAGACTTTCCTCTGTGACCTTCATTGCAGTCATTTGAAACAGCTGGACAGATATGGTATAGGAAAAAAATATATGATTTCATACGTTTAAGTCAACTATTTCATATATATGCAGTTGGAAAATAAGTAAACCAAGAAGATAGACTAGAGATTGTATGTTTTGCAGAATTGTAACTACATGCTGTATTAAGACCAAGCGCAAAACAATATCATTCATATATCCATAATATTTAGAGTTATGGTTCCAATAATGGTGTGGATATTCATTTCTTTTAGTCTAGAACCTCAGGCTTCTTTTAGACCAGTAATTGTAAGAGGCTTGAGTTGATGTCATATAAGGCCTTGACATTTGTGATACCAACAGTTAGTGGATGATGGTGAGATAATAAGTAGATGTGTTTTGTCCACAGGAACATTTCCACAATAGCTGTGTTCTATGCTCTACCTGTGATCCAGCTGGTCATCACCTACCAGACGGTACGGTTGGCTCATTACATCATTAGAGACATAGCCAGTGCCATTCTGAGTATTGTCCTTGTTCGGGGCACATGTAGGAACACTACACTAGAAACAGCCTAGAAATTGACTAAAAGTGGTGAATTATAACACTTATATTTTATAGCCCTTCCACAAAACATTTTTATTATTATTATTACAATTTTATTAAATGTTTCTGTTAAAGTTGCCCTGGCAACCTCAAGATTTGATGAGCAACAACTCCTTTCTTGATGAGGAGAGTGGCCATTTTTAATTTGCATAACATAGTGGATGGAAACTCGCACAGAAATGTTCATAAATATGCTTAAATATGCAAATGAGTTGGATGGAAACCGAGCTTTTGACAAGTCCTTAGATAAAGAAAAAGCTTCTTCTCTCTTGGGACAGTGAAAGAACTTGTTATAATTAGACTGGATTAGGCCAACAGCCCCAGCCTGGGCTTAAGTTCCAAATCCATCTCTATCAGGCCACTCAAACAGACTTAATATCTGCACACAAAAGACATCTAAAGTTCATTATGTTTTGTTGCAGTACAACTCTGATGCTTATTGGTTTTATTCTTGAAAATAACAGGTTGTGAATGTGACAGGAAATCAAGACATCTGTTACTATAACTTCCTGTGTGCACACCCATTGGGAGCGCTCAGGTTAGTATATTCTCATCGGCCATTAACCCTTAATTCCCTTTAATGGTGCTATGTTGGTTGTTTTAGGAAGCTTCATTGATAGACTAGTACAGTTAAGCTAATACAAAACTGTCCTTTGTGGAAAATAGTCCTCTGGTGAAAGGGTGTAGAATCAGAAAGGCCAAGGATTCCTCAGATGAATAACATTACATCAACAAGTGACTTGAAAAGGCACAGGACCTGCGTTTTTAGTTTTTTTTTTTTTTTTGTACGGCAACAGAAATCTTTCCTTGAAATCAAGACCAGGGAACTGAAGATTACACCAAATAACTACACAAATATACTAGATTAAGTTTAGAGAGTGTGATACTGAAAAAACATTTGATATTTTAGATACATAAGTTATATTGTTTCCATTTTTTTCTTTTCATGGAGTGCTGCTTCACCTGTTGTCTCTGAGAAACAACTCCATGAACTAATATTTATTAAGCAATTATGATGACTTTCTGATGGTTTGAGTGCATGAAATCATGTCATGTCATGTCATTCATTTATTTCATGTCTGCAAATTCTTTTCATGCAGTTCCTTCAACAATATTCTGAGTAACCTTGGTTACGTGATGCTGGGGTTGCTCTTCCTCCTCATTGTGCTTCAAAGAGACATAACCCACAACCGTGCGCTTGTACGGAACGACTTGGCTGCACTGGTGAGATGGAGTTGTGCAAATCAAATATCACATAAAATATAGCAAATAAAACCTGCTATTCTGCTATGATTATATAAACCTCTCTTCTTTATTTCTTTCTTTCTCTTTCTCTTTCTCTTTCTCTTTCTCTTTCTCTCTCTCTCTCTCTCACTCTCACTCTATTTCTATCTCTCAGGAGTGTGGAATCCCTAAACACTTTGGTCTGTTTTATGCAATGGGCACAGCTCTGATGATGGAGGGTCTTCTCAGTGCCTGCTACCATGTCTGCCCCAACTACACCAACTTCCAGTTTGGTAAGTTCATACGCAGGATTATTGAAGATGTGTGTTTTCAGTTTGTTCCAGTCAACTTCACGTTAAGTTATTATGGAGTGTAGTAACATTTAGAAACAACAGCTGCTCAACCCCAGTGCATTAGACCTCATAAGCTCACAGGACGGGAAAGCAATAAAGCTCCGCTATAACCCCTATCTACATACTACATACTCACAAACTGTACATGGCCAGTCTGTCCAGACCATGTCTGCACTAATGACTGTAAATACAGACGGACAACGTGTCTTCTCCAAAGTGAAGCACTGCATGAGTAGCCATAATGGATAGGTAGAGTTAGTCAAAGACCCAGTAGAGATCATTATGCGCTTATATTGATATTGTAGCCTTTTGTCACTAACAAATATGAGAACAGATGAAAAGGAATAGGAAAACATCACGGCAGGAATTTCACGGGTGGCACAATGGCCATAGCCATGGTTTTCCCCTTTTCTGGCCTTGATGTCCTTGTTAATATTGCATGCTCCTTGACTACTGTGGCCTTGGTGCCCTGCATGCTGTCTTTATTTATTACCTTTTTCTGAGAAACCAATGACGTTGGGGACATTGCCATTGTAAATGTATCCGTTGCCTAGTTTTACGCAAGACAAATGCTGCTTTCAGTTATGGTTTTGATGGCAGAGGCAATGCAATGTTATCTTGTTACAAAGATATGACGAAGTATTTCGATATCTAAACATTAATGTAGGCTATTAAGCCTACCCCTAGAATGTCATAAAGTTCACAAAAATGTTTACCAAATATTCTGTGATAAAAAGTTCTTGTTTTTCAAGTGAAACATAAAGTTCTCTTGTCAGCATTCAGTCATACAGTATTAGCGTATAACGTTACTTAGCCCATTTCTGTTCATAATAATCATCGGAGAAGGAATGAAAGTGACATCTACAGCATTGCTAGTTTGAAGTATTGTAATTAATAGAATAGTTAACAGTAGACTCTCAAACACCAGTCAAACAAACCGACAAGAGAGACAGAGAGAGAGAGAGAGATAGAGATATATTGTTACACTTCATACACTTTTGTGAGGCTTGAAATAGAATGATGAGCTGACGGTTGTTGCTGCAGCTTCCAGACATTCTACAACACCCTTCTGATATCGGGACAAGGGTGGGGGTCTACCAAACTATTAGGCGTACCTGACTTGATGGGTCAATCAGGGATAGGATACAGGTATTCTAAGAATAATGCACAAGTCTGATTTTTCCTTCTTTTTTCAGACACATCGTTTATGTACATGATTGCTGGACTATGTATGCTGAAACTTTACCAAAAGAGACATCCAGACATCAATGCCAGTGCCTACACTGCCTATGCCTGCCTTGCTGCAGTCATCTTCTTCTCCGTGCTGGGCGTGGTAAGTATAGCATTTAATCACCATCCGCATTCATTTTGTGGTTAGAACATCCTGAAACAGATGAAAAACTTATTTCAATTCTGTGTTTCACTGACTGTGGTTCACAAATAGTGTGAAAAAAAACCTTTTATAAATATCAATTGTGAGTGCTGGGTCAAGAAATGTTCAAGTGTGTTTCTATGGTTACCCCTAGGTTTTTGGAAAAGGGAACACTGTTTTCTGGATCGTGTTCTCGGTGATCCACATCCTGTTCACTATGCTCCTCAGCACTCAGCTATACTACATGGGCCGCTGGCGGTTTGGTGAGCTCTCTGTAAAGATCTCTATTAAGGAGCGAGAATTAACACTTTCATGCTTTCATGACTGTGGGTTTTAAAAAGTGGTTAAAATTCTGCAAACTATATCATATTCTGTATTTTCAGAAGAAAACTGTTTTAACGATAATGTATAACTCATTGCATATACTGCTTTATGATTAGTCTAGGCTTAGCCTTTAATGCTGTTGCCGTGCCTGAGCATGTAAATAATGCATAAAAAAACATACTGAATAAATCAATTGTTGATTACAGATTCTGGAGTTTTCCGTCGGACGCTACAGATCATCTACACAGACTGTATCACACACTGTAGTGGCCCTATGTACATTGTGAGTAAGACACAAAACAGACATGTCATGTTCCCTGTACAGTTAAACAATTTGACAGTTGGGGAACTGTTGCTTACTCTGCATATAACTGTAAAATATGTTATAACATATTATATTAAAACATGTGGGAAGCCAACAATTACTCCTTGAGTACACTTTGAACACTGTGTTTGTGTGGTGCTTGTTTATCTCAGGACCGGATGGTGTTACTTGTTATGGGAAACATTGTTAACTGGTCCCTGTAAGTATACAGTTCAATGCTATATAATAATTACAATCATTTTTTATTGTGTGTATCGTTATTATTATTGTGACCCAATTAACTAATCTTCACATTTAATGCTATGATTTTAGAAGCCTTTTCATGTGTAAATAGCTGCTGTAAATATTTTGTTTTGGAAAAGAGGTTGAATACATAGCAGGATCAGATGTCCAGTAACCCTTCCCAATGTTCCTCAGGGCTGCATATGGTTTGATTGAGAAGCCCAGTGACTTTGCTTCATACCTACTAGCCATTGCTATCTGCAATCTTCTATTGTATTTTGCCTTCTACATCATTATGAAGGTGAGAATACAATTCTGTGCATTTTTACAGTGACCCAGTTTTCCCCATACTTGTATTGTGATGTTTTAAAATTGATAATATATGTGTGTGTGTGTGTGTGCGTGTGCGTCTGTGTCTGTGTCTGTGTCTGTGTCTGTGTCTGTGTCTGTGTCTGTGTCTGTAGCTCCGCAGTGGTGAGCGGATCAAGTGCTTTGCCCTGGTGTGTATTCTCTTCACAGCAGTGGTTTGGGGCTTTGCTCTGTTCTTCTTTTTCCAAGGGCTCAGCACATGGCAGGTCAGCACTATTCAATACCACACGCTATAACATTTAAACTACATTCATGTCAACTATGTGGTTTGAAAAAAAATGTATATGTGAAAACTTGAATTGTCCTTTTATATGTATTGAATCATCATAACATTAGATTTAGCGCACACATTGTATCTGTTCAAAATAAACAGTATTGTAAACTAATATTAGATATATAATTCAACCAGTCTATTGCCATGGATTACATTCATCAGTGTGGTCACCAGTTTCTCCTTTGTCTTGCTGTAGAAAACTCCAGCTGAGTCTCGTGAGCACAACCGAGATTGCATCCTGCTCTCCTTCTTTGATGATCACGACATCTGGCATTTCCTGTCCTCCATCGCCATGTTTGGCTCCTTTCTCGTGAGTCCTCTTCAGTGCAACGCTTTTGCCAACCTAACCAATTTCTCAGAACCTGAACCTGAAAACACCCTAACCAATTTATCAGAATCTGAACCTTCGACAACCCTAACCATTTCATCAGAACATGAAACTGACACAACCTATCTCTCCACTTCTCCCCCCAGGTACTTCTGACTATGGACGACGATGTTGACTATGTACCGAGAGACAAAATCTACGTGTTTTAATCCATAGACTGACTCTCACCTGTCCCTGTCATTCACTGCATGGGCGCAAACCTACATGCACGTGGATGCAAAGAGTGACTGGCTGACTGGCTGGTCAGAGTGACTGTACTGCCTTTTCAGCCAGCCCTCTGCGCCCGGAGGCAAGAGGAAGGTTTCAGTGTGCCAATCAACAAATCTTGATCATTGCGGCCCTGCACATTAAGATCACGCCATCAAGACTACTGTCATTGCTGTCTTTTTTAAATGCTAACGGTAATTCAAATGATAATCAGGATGTTTGTTTTTTATGTGTATGTGATTGTGAGGGAAAAATGTGTCTTGCCAAATCAGTGGCCTTTAATGTTTCGAGTCCCTCCTGTGGTCAAGTTCCAATACTGTACTATTGCTGAACTGATCTTACAAGAATTGATTGTATATCAGTATATCATAAACATGCTTGTGACGAGCAGCTGTTGCACTATTTAAAGAGAAGGATCCACTTTTAATAATGGAAAAAAAATATCTTTTGTTTTGTGTTATGAATGGTATTATGTTCTGTTACTGTTTTACAATAAAATGATTTATGGACAAAAAGAAATTGGAATCTTTAATGTGTGAAAAGCAAGGTCGGGTATAGAACTGGGTAGAGGTCTGCTCTGCCTAGTCAAATTGGTAAACCATCATTCTGACTTTGTAATCTGCCATGTCAATAAAGCAGCATTTGATGAAAATAATCCCTTGATTTCTGTAAGTGACAACATGTGGGTGAATCTATTCTGTTTTGGGATTTTCGATCAGTTTGTAAGTGGCACAGGATTCATTGTATGAATTAAGAGAAGAATGTAGTCCAGTAAATACTAAATATATTCAGCCTACAAGACGTTTTCTACAGGACAATGATTCGAAGAAAATCTGAAATTGCACCATGAAGTACTACATTAAAAGCAAACTTTTGGATTTCCTGCAGTCCCAAATCTTTCACAGGATAAAAATTTGTGGATACATTTTACACATCTGCATACAAGACACTTAATGTGTCAAAGTCATCGGCAAGGAAGAGTGGATGAAAATTCATAAAGAATTCTCAGACACATTGCAAATATTGGGATAAGGATTTGAAATACTAAATTAATAGTCAATTGCTTGCACGTTTGGCCTAGCTTGACTCCGGCCATTGGTTTAATCAGGTTATGTTTGATTGGCTGTCTTCTTGTGTTGAACCTCGTGGGCGGGATCTTTACAGAAGAGTCGCGTTAGGATTGGCTGAACACATTTTGACAGGCTCCCTGTAGAACGGCTGACACTGGTACACTGCAGAGCCAGGTAATGGGGTTGCCGTGGGGATGAGTGAACACCGGAAGACGAGTATCTTTAGCTAGCTACTTAACTTAAACAGATCCTTGTTTTTTGGTTCACCTGTTGTGTATTTCTTTAGCTAGCATTTTTGTTTCTTGGCACCTTAAAATGAAAACAAAACCATAAAACGCCGGTGACTTTTTTTCTGGTATGGAAACTTTCTTATGGAATCTTTGTGAAACTGAAGTATGAACCCGAAGTTATCCTAGCTAACGTTATCGTCAGTTGCTAGCTCTTCTGCCTAGGCACCGTTTAGCTTTAGTTTGGGTTAGTGAGTTATCCTAGCTTGCAAACTAATGTCGCTTGTTAATCATAATCTTACACACGCCTATATTTAAGTTTGCTGCTTATAATCGCCGCAGGTGATGGGCACACGATTGTAACTTTCTAGGAAACAGCAGCTAACGTAAGCGCTCAGCAACTTTTTGATAAACATCACCGAGCTGGATTGATTGTCCGAGAAACGAATTCAGATGCTAGCTAGGCAACTGGCGTTACACCAATCTAACAGCTGGTCGGTTATTGTTAATAACATTAAATTAACGTGAGTGCCTATTGCCAGCTTGCCAACTTGCATAGTATTGATACCACAGATAGACTGCACCAACAGGATTTTGTGTTCTGACTCCATTGTAGTGAGCTAAAATAGACCCTTCTCTCGATATTTTGTTTTGGAATCAACGTCACGTCTGTGACACTTTTAACTCCAGACTCGCAAAATAACCAACCGAGCTTTTGCTTTGAGGTGAAACGTATGAAGTCTACTCGTTATTTGGTAGTAGAATAGCAGGGATTGCTGTAGCAGGCATAGCAGTACGCCTCGTCATTGCATTTTGGTTATATTTATTGTGCAGGCACCATGACTGCAGCTGCTCTGAAGATTGGAGATCAGTTGATCCTTGAGGAGGAATATGATGATAACTATATCCCTTCTGACCAAGGTGACTATGTATTTAAGTAGTCTGAATAGTTTGAATTTTGTCATTTTTTTTATTCTTAATATGTAATTGCCATATGTTAACCTGCTGTGCTCTGTCCCATTGACAGAGATTGAGGAGTATGCACGAGAAATTGGAATTGATCCTGCTAAGGAGCCAGAGTTGCTTTGGTTGGCTAGAGAAGGGATTGTTGCCCCTTTGCCCCCTGAGTGGAAACCATGGTGAGAGGAAGATGAATCTTGAAAGATCCCCTAGACCTGAGACAATACAGCATAACCTACTATGACTTGTCTACCATAGCTCTGGGCAAGTGATACTGCCGGAAACCGATGGCTTCTGTTCAGCCTGTTAATTTACAATGATGCCCTTATGTGTAACATATGTACAAAGCGCCACTAGAAAGATGTCCATTGTAATTTTAGTTTTTACCTCTGAAGCAAAAGCTGACAGTCTTTCTTTTGACCTTCCCTCAGTGTTTGTCTCATATTTCTCCACTTTGCAGTGAGCTGACATGTTCTCTCTCTCTCTCTCTCTCTCCTTTTACAGTCAGGATGTAACTGGAGATGTATACTACTTTAATTTCTCCTCGGGGCAGTCTACCTGGGATCACCCATGTGATGAACAGTACCGCCAATTAGTGGTACAGGAGCGGGAGCGTGCCCAACCTCGTCCATCCAAGACAGTCGCGCCTGGTGGGAAAAAAGAGAAGAAGAAGAAAGACAAGAAGGAAAAGAAAGGGAAAAAGAAAGAGCAGGAACTCAAGCCTCCAGCACTTAATTTGGGTGTCATGGTTAGTGTGGGACGTCAATTTATTTGAAAAATCGTATACAAATTAGCCTGAGTCGCCCTGTGTGCTTCTCGGTAGCCATCATGAAGTGGCAGCCGTGGCCTACTGGTTAGGGTTTCACGCTGGAAACCGTAGAATGGCCGGTCCGATCCCCAACTAGTAGGAAAAGTGTGGGCGGGGGAAGTGGTAGACCACTGCTCTCCCATGCCCACATCCACGGCTGACGTGCCCTTGAGCAAGGTACCTAACCCTGATCACTGCTCCCCGGGCGCCCCCAAAGGCAGCTCACTGCTCCGGGTTAGTGTAACTTCACTTCACTGTGTGTGTGTGTGTCACTGGGTGCTGTGTGTGTCACTTCCCTGGATGGGTCAAATGCAGAGGTGGAATTAGGATTGTGTGTTTGTCTACACCACCTCTGCCATAGAGTCACTTTCACTTCATGATGTCTTCTCAAACACTCTTTTAGCCTCTCAACCCTGGCCTTGGGTCCTTGCCTGCGCCTCTGAGTTCCCTGGCTCCTCTGCGGGGATTTGGAGCTGAAACATCCATTCCGCCACTTCGTGCATCCCTCCTCTGTTCCGACGGCCTGGAACCCCTAAGGAGTTCTCTTGCGGTAATGAGGAATAATTATAGAATTTTGCACTTGAATGCGTAGTCAGGCACTGACGAGATCCTGCACCAAAGTGCAGATTATTGGACAGGATATTTGGTAAGATTGATGTTTTTGTTGTTATTTGTTAGTCAATGGTGCTGTTTGTCCCACAGGGCCCCTTATCCAGTTTGGGGCTCAGTATTTTGGAAACGAAGCACCAGGAGCAGATGTCCCTCACTGGCCTTGGCCTTGAGGAGGAAGAGGAGGAGGAAGAGAAGGCCTCAGATAGGGAGGTATGACTTCAGTGCATGATATGTCACTATCAGTCAATGCAAACATAGAGTCATTATGTGATCAAAACAGATTACACTTCACACTTCACACTCAGCTGTGTCTTCACAGACATTTAATTTCAGAAATACCGTACAAGACACAATAGTGGTCAGAACCCAATGAAATTGGCCTTTTGTTGCTAATTTGTTGAATTTTGCTGAGTATTTTAGATTATGAAATGCAGGGTGGACATGATTTATAGATTGCTAAACATGTTGAATGTGAAGACCGATTCATGACATGATTCCTGCTGTTAATATTGTTGTTCACTGTATGTGTTTAGAATCAAAAGCCATAATTAATTACAAAAATTACAACATTATGAAATAAATTGCATCATCCCTGACGGGCATATTGACATTCAGTAGTTTTCATTCGGCATTGATTAGTACAAGTATGTATGGAGAGAAATGTGTTTGTGCATTTTCCAGAGCCCTTGTGGTCAAGCTCAGCTGATGCGCAATCTACACCTTGACTTGGATGCATTGGGAAAAAGCTTTCAGTACGAGGTAACATTTCCCTGATACACTCACATAGCAAAGACAACATTAAACCAAATTCAAACTAATACAAATATTTCCCAAAGTAGAATACACTTTGCCACTCAGAGAAATGTGACACAGCTTTAATAATACTGATGTTAACAAAAATAACCCATAATCATACTACTATACAGACCATACAGCAAGTATTCACCCAGCAGATTATTATATTTTGGTTTAGTTTCAGTCCTGGAATAAATTTCACTCTGACTCTCTCCGTTTTGTGTTTTAGGACAGCGAGGCAAGTATAAGTGCTCCTCCTGAAGAGTTGACTGAACCAGAACTACAGGATCTAGTAAGGGATCGCAGCCCAGAACCTGGCTCTCAGGTATCTATCAGCTACGAGATCTATTTCTGTACCACACACACACACACACACACACACACACACACACACACACACACACACACACACACACCTCCAAACATACATTAATTAATACGTTTGAAAGAAACATTTAAAAAATCCTGAAAAAAAGTATTTGCAGTGACCGTTAATGTGCTTATCCTTTGTTTTTGTATGTCTCTGTAACCGGCATGTTGTTGTCTGTTGAGTAGATGGAAACCTAACGTGTGGACCTTTCCTTTTTGACTTCATGTCCCCGTACTGTCACTGTTTTACCATTTCAGCCACTTTTTCTTATTACTCTCTGTGTTCCTTTAATGTATTTTCACTATCCTCTCCTAACTCTTCTGTAAAGGTGGCCTGTTTTCTCTTTCTTAAAGTAGCTTTATAGTCCAGGGGCTGGTTACATCAATTGGCCAAACTAACATAGTTAGAACTACTGAAAAGCTCGTAGCTACAACCATGAGTCAGACAGGACTTTACACCCATTACTCCCAACTTAAGCATCTGTGTAGGTGAGACTGTTCGCAGCAGTATGTGTCCATATGAAATCCTATGTGGCAATAACATACTACACAGGGTTTGTTAGTTGTCAGTTTCTATGGTAAACTTTGCTACTTGTTTACAAACAAGTGAAGTGAAGTTAATTGGATAACACAGTCAGCAGATGCCATACCACTCAAGGCTAAATAGTAAAATAACTTATAACCAAGTAAAAAGACATGGACGATCATAACAGATGTCCAATGTATGTATCTCAATGAAATACTGGATAGATAGTTACAGTAACTATTTACCGTCTCATCTGAAGGACTGTTGGCTGTAGAAAATAAAGATGAGAAGTGCCATTGAGATCTGGTTTGAAGTTTGAATAGACTTAGTTCACAACCAGGCATAAGCCCTCTTGGTGCAACCATCCCCAGCAGACAAATAATATAAAGAGAAAAGGGTTGGCAGATAGTGAAGTGATTTGGTGGCTTTTTCTATAGAATGCCACTGACCAGTTAGAAAGAGACGAAAATGTTTCAGATTATGGTATGTATCAGGACAGCAAAAACTATTTTGAAATTTTTAAATTGCTTTTGTCTGCTGGACTATAAAATGTGCTTTGACCTAACTTTTGGAATGTGCCATTAACTCTTGTGGAGAGTTGTTATTTTCTTGTCCACTTTCCTTTCGTTACTCCTCTGTCTCCAAATGTAACAAGGTAATGTTCATGATTTTGCACGCTTACACATCCTTCCTTTCCTGTCCTGGTTCCTTCCCCGCCCCCCTTTTCATCAAACGACCATATGTAGGACCTCACGAGCGGCCAACATCCTAACACACCTCTACATAGAAGCAGCAGGGCTTACAGCAGGAGTGATAATAGAGAGGGTGAAGAGAAAGTTGAAGATGAGGAGGAGGAGGAGATCCCAGAGGAAGAGGAGGCTTATGAAGCGCTTTTGAGAAATGAGGAAGAGGAGGAGTGTGAGGGAGATGAACAGGAAGCTCAGATGGATCTTGGAAAAAACTTTGATAATAAGGAAGAAGAGAATGATAATAACATGTTAGGGAGAGCTGAGGAAAGCATGGATGAACCTAAAGGAGTTGAGGAAGAGAGTGATGAAGTAGTTGCTATATACTCCAGAGGGAAACAGGACAGCAGTAAAGACCTTGGGAGATATTTTCTAAGTGTAGAAGTTGAGAGCAAAAGAGAGGAAGAGGAATTAGACAGTGATGTAGTAGAGAGATGTATAACCAGTGAAGGGGAGAGGGCTGCTGTTTTGGCAGAGAAGGATAAGAGAAAAGGGCATGCTAGTGACACAGAGCAAGCGAATGGAAACGGCAGCGGACAAAGTGAAGAGGTTTTGGAGGTATTTGAAGGATATGAAGAAGAGGGTGTTAAAAATGATGACCATGCTGGCCGTAGCGTAAGTGTGAGTGCAGTAGAAGACGCTGAAGAGGAGACTGATGGAGTTGAGAGAATGCACAATAGTGAAACACCGAAAGCAACAGAGGACAGTGGAAGTAATCATAGTTTGGCGGCTTGTTCACAAGAGGACACGAGGGACAGCCCTAAAGTTTTGTTAGAAACGGCAAAAAAGCAGAGCACCGAGTTATATGAACAGGTTGATTCAGGTAGGTATGACGAGGATGCTTTTGAGACAGATCTTAAGCCTGACATTGGTAGTGTGAATGGCGAGGAAGACGACAGTGACATTCTGGAGAGATGTGTTATGAGTGAGAGAAATAATTCCAGAGGAGGAAGGAGTGGCGAGGAAAGTGATATTTTAGAGAGGTTTGTTTCAGAGAACATCTCAGAAAAAGGTGAAAGTGAGGAGGTTGTTGAGAGATTTTTGAAAAGCAAAGACGAAAAGGTGTTAGAAAGTGATGATGATGATGATGACGTCTTGGAGGTATCCGTAAAGGAGGTAGAGGAGGAGGAGGAGGAGGAGGAGGAAGAGGAGGAGGAGGACGACGACGACGAACCAGAAGGGAATAGTGACAAAAAAGAAGTCATAAAAAAATGTGTAGAGAAAGAGAAAATGAGCTCCAGTGAGAAGGAATTAAGTGGGAAAGAGGTAGTGGTTAAAATGGATAAATCTGTCCAAATCTCAGAGGAGGCTAAAAAGGTTGAGCAGGAAGAAGAAAGTGAGGTTGTGGAAGTAGAACAGGGCAGTATAGAAGAGGAGGAGGGAGAAGGAAATGACAGTGTTGAAGAAGATGGTGTACAAAGCCAAGAGGATGAATTAGTGGTGGATACGCAACAGTGCATTTCAGCAGAAGAGAAGTATGTTGAAACAGAACCAAGAGAGTCCGATAGTGATGAGGACGTATTGGAGGTTTGTGTGAAAAGAGAACACCAAGAAGATGGTGATAGTAGTGAAAAGGTGGGCAATGAGAAACTCACTCCAAAAGCTAAAGGGATAGCTAGCCAAGGCAAAGAAAGTCTCCTCAAAGAAAGTAAGAGGCCCGTAAGCACAAGAGCCCTAGGGAAGGCTAAGACAACCCCCAAAGGCCCTGCCCTTACATCCAGTGATGAAGACTCAGAGAAAGGCCAAGCATCTGTGAGCAAAGAAGAGGCTGTTGAGGTCCTGCATAAGAAACAGAGAACAAGATCAGTGATTGGAGGTGGACAGAAAGAAATCCCGTTCATGTCGCTTCCGAGGATGGAACGCATGGGGAAATTGCTTATGGTGCATCGAACAATTTTGCCTGGTGAGGTAGGGGTCTGTGTTAATTGGCTCTGTGCCCTATCCATCTCCCCTCCCCACGCATGCTTCTCCTGCACTTAGGCCCTGTCTGAAGCTTAAGGAGGGTGACGCCCAGTAGGGTACCAGATAGTTCTGCGTTTGAGCTCTCACTTGTGCTGTAGACTCTCTCACGCTGTAGACTTCTTTTAAAGGTCTGCACTTGAACTCTCCAATCCGTCATTTTAATTTGATTTCAGAGAGGCAGCAAGTGCTTCAAAACTGCCATAGTTAATTGGAAAGCCTTCTCAGATGTTAATTAGCAAGGCTTTGGGTGATGCTTATCATGAGGTGCAGTAAAAGCTCAGCCCCTGTGGATTGGATGGGATTGGATTGAGAAGTGCAGGTACATATAGTGTAATTCTGCAACCCCTTCGCCTGTCTCGCAGGCTTTCTTGCCTTCCTGCCGGCCTGGCTTCAGTGTTTCTCTGTGTTTGCGTGTCTAGAACGTGTTTGCTAGATTAGACACTGACTTGTCCTCTGCATGTTGAGTGGTGTGGGGTAGGTCAGAGTAATGCAGGGCAGTGAAAAAGTGTTTACTCTACAGGACACAGCTGCCAGTGACCACAAAGAGGAGGCCTTATCACCTACTGATGATGTCAAGGTATGTCTCAAAAATCAGTTAAAGTAATAAAAGGCAGGGGGGGAATGATGAAATGGTCATGTTGTTTATTATTGTTGTACAAATGAATATGATTAATTAAAGTTGGCAAAAAAGAATAAAGTAGAATAAATAAGAATATAATTCTGATGTAGCCAGCAATCACCAGTAAAGTGTTTTTTGTTTGTTTGTTTTAAAGTTTTCAGAGAAAGTGCTTGATCTAAAGTAAAGACTTTGTAAAACTGAGAAATATTGTCATAAGAGAATCAATACATTTATTTCATGTTGTGTTTTTATTCAAGAGAGAAGCACATGAGGAGGAGGAGAGCAGGAAAATCGAAGTGATAGAACAAGGACCACAGGCGAGGCAAAGGACAAACTTTACAGACAGGTTGGTGGAAACATTGCTGGATTTCTGTTGGTCAAAGGTATGCTCTGATTTAAGAACGTTCAGCTTGTCTGTGTGGTGTTTCCCTCATTTTACTGCAGTAGGCTTTTAGTAGTGTCGATCTGACCGCCAATCACTGACTCATCATTAGCACATTTCTTTCCTTGATGTTGAAAAAGAAATGATAAAGTTGTCGTTTTCTGCATTTGCGTAGTATGCTGCCTAAATATAATATAGCGCTTCCTAGGTTCTAGGTCTGCCTGAGAAAAAGGGTGTATTCACATCTTGTCTTTCCATATAACCTCTTATTTTGACCAGACTTCCCCTTTCAGTCACAAGAGTGATGCCCTGGTTTGTGTTGATGTGCAGGTATCTGCTTGGTTTGGATGGAGACGGCTTCCTGGCGGAGCAGAGGCTGCAGCTGTGTGCCATTTCTCCAGATGCCTCCCTGTCCTCGTCCTCTCACATAAAGCACGCCACCCTGGGAGAGGGCCGGAGCTCTGGGTTGAGAAAGCTGGGTGCCTTACCTGAGGTGGCCAGGAGAGGATTGGTGCGCACCGCCCATGCTTCACCAGAGGAGGATGAAAATGAGGAGGAGAATAAATCAGACTTGCAGAAGAGAAGAACGGGGGAAGAAAGAATGAGCAGAAAGGCGGAGAGAAAAAAATCAGAGGAGGAAGAAGAAAAAAGTACAAAACAAAAGGATATGGAGGAGTTGGCGGTTGAGGTGGATGGGGAGGAGGAGGTGGAAGAGGAGGAGGAGGAAGTGGAAGAGGAGGAGGAGGAGGAGGTGGTGGAAGAGGAAGAAGACGAAGGGGAGGAGGTTGCACAAAAGATTTTGGAGAAAAACTATGAGGAGAGAAAGAGGGTGGAGAAGGTAGGGGGTGATAAACTTAGAGATGAAAGGACGTTGAAAAAGATGGACGATGATCTAATGAAACCGAAAACAGACATTGTAAAAGAAAGAGATGAGTTCAAAAGAAAAGAGTTGAATAGTCAGCTGGAGGAGAAAAGCACTCGAACAGAAGAACAAACGAGACCGAGGGTTGAAAGGGCGAAACATGTAGAGGAGGTCACAGACAGAATGCCATGGGGTTTCCACGACAAGCAGAAGCCGACCTTCCTCCTCAAAGAGGAAGCAAGGCGAGCCGATGAAGAAGAGGAAGAACGTCGAATGAGAAAAGAGAATGAGGCAAAACTCAGGTGTGCGGATATAGAGCTTATATGTTGTGTATCTGCTTCATTAGCATACATTTTACTCTATCATTTCAATTTTGTAGAAACTGGTATTAGATGCTGGAATCCTTAAGTGATTCAGTGTGTTTTTTTCCCCCCAGAGCCTTAACACTACAACTGGACACCAGCAGGAGAGAGGAGGAGACCAGGCTGAGTGCTGAGTCGGCTCAGCAGCTCCAGCAACTCAGGGAGAGCAGCCGGAGGGAGTGGGAGGTCCAGCAGCGTTTGCTCATGTCAGTACACACCCCTCCTCACTTAGTAGTCACTGTGATGCATTCAGTCACTGTCAGGTTTTTCCTCGCCATTTTTATATCATGCCAGTGAACTATCCTAGTGGAAGTTTTCTATCTGAGCATGCAGTCTGTATCAATTAAATTAAATGTATAGACCAGAAGAGTGGGGTGATGTATGATCAGTTAACCACCGCCTTCTGTGGTGAGAGAAAGGGGATCTATGATGGTCCAAGCAGGAATAAGTAGGGTAGAGGACTGGGAGTTCTAGGTGAACTTAAATAAGATTTCAAGATATTCAAGGGTAGACAGGGTCAAGCCATCACAACATGCAGATACATGCGCACCTCAAAGAAGCTACGTTTGTAATGATGCCATTAGAACATGGTTTTAATGGTCTTGAATTGCCCTATTGAAAGTGATGTCCCTCTGAGTGTGCTGTGGCATGTCATTTGCTCAGAGAGGAGAATGAGACCAAGCTCAGAGAGCTGCAGAGGGCACTGGAGGAGGAGAGGAGAGCGGAGCGAGAGAGGCTGGAGGCCCAGAAGAGGCGCGAGCTCCAGCGGCTGAGAGAGGAGTCGGAGCTGGAGCTGATGCAGGAGAAGAGGCTGCTGCAGAAGAAGACAGAGGAGACTCTAGCCTCCTTGGAGCTGGAGGTCAGTGCTGGCGAATGTGGCGAGGGTGGGTTGTGCAGTTTTGTGTGTGCAATGCCTGTAGGTGTCTGAGTGTGGCATGTTTTGCAGGCCAAGACCAATGAGACATTGAGAGAGGTACCGAGAGGCTCAATGCAACAGTTGGCAGAGTATCGGACTGAGGTTAGACCCATTTGGATTTTTTATTTGAATTTTTTTAAAGTAGAAATTCCATTTTCCACAGTAATCATTTTAAGGAAGGCCTTACGCAGAAAACCAGACCTCACTGTACTGATTGCTGGGTGTTTTATTCTGTGTGTGCTTTCCCGTGTGTAGCTTGGAGACGTGCTCGTGGAGATCCGGGAGGAACTTCAGCGGGATCACAACCGGAAGGTGGAGCAGTCCAAAGAGGGGCAGCGGCAGAAGCTGGAGGCCATCAGGCTGGACCACGTGGAGCAGGTGTGTCAGCCCACTCTCTGCCACAAGTTCAGGAAAGCGTGTGTACCTCAATAAAGGTTTCTGGCCTAAATAATGAGTAAACCCTGACAGACAGTAGATCTGCATGATGCGTTCTGTCTTGCTGTGTGATTTATTCTTCACGCTAAATCCTATATCTGTCACGTCTCGTTTAGCCCCGAGGTGTGCTTGACTGTTCAGATCCTTGCCTTTTCAACACTTACCCTCAATGACACGAGATTTTTATTTGATGCTGTTTTTCATGGCCACATCTACAGTATACAACAAAACTCAGTACACCCCTGTGCCATATCACTGAAAAAAAATAAATTCACTGACCACCTTAATTACTCAAAGGTTTAACATTTTATAAGAACAAGTGTAAAGTATATGATCTAATGTGTAAATAATCAGGTTTGGTAGGCTACATTGAAAAGTATAAACTTAATGCAACCAAAGTCAGTTTACTTGTGATTACTGCAACGAGTGTTCTCTGTTTGCTAGTTAAGTTACAAAATAACCTGTGAACCCACACACATCTTAGTTTTGATCAGGTTGTGTCTACTTCAGCATGACTCCACATGGTATGGAATTGCCATTGTAAGAAACCGGATTACAAGAGCAAGATTGCGTGCATTAAGATGGGAGAGGGTGTAAGACCATCTGTAGGCTACTGAACATAAGCTAAAGCAGAGTTGCAGCAGTGGATAGGAAGAATAGGAGGAGGCATGCTACCAGTTAGAGGAGTTGCAGTGGCAGTCCTTGAAACATGACACCACACACAGTTTTCTGTTTAGGCACCCTTGCATTGAAAACTACTGGGTAAGTGCCTCTGGCCTCACAATTTTCAGAATTAGGATTAACTTTGTCAATGATCCTCTGCTTGTGTTGTGAATCAAACAGGATGTCACATTCAGGCGCTGTGGTGAAGCTCTACTAAAGACCTTGTATGTGATGTACGTGTCTGTGTAGGAGAGCATTCAGAGAGAACATTTGCGGACTGCCCTGCAGGAGGACAGGGAGCGTGTTTTGTCCTCACACAACCTGCAACTGGAGCAGCTCAAAACCCAACTAGAAAAGCAGGTCCAGAGGACACGGCTAACATATTCCAAGAAGGTCGGTAGCCACTAAACCAGCAGCCAGCAAGACTCCATGTTTGATGTTTGAGAAACATAATTAGACCCCTGCATGCAGTAAAACTATCAATGGCAATGTTATGATTCTTATGCATTTTCTTCAGGAGGAAGAGATTAAGGAACTAGAACTACAACTGGAGATACGCTCCAAAGACTTAAAGACCCAGGAAGCCATGCTCTTCAGCCAGGTACTTTATCTGAATTCAGATGTTGGAGTTGTTCAGTTTGTGTATATTGCATCTTTGTTTTTCTCTGATTAAGTATCTCTCCCTCATCACACACAGTTTTTAATTTTCAGCAAGTTTTTGATTTTTTTAAAAATATTTTGTGCATGAAACCTGTTATATGACTCCTCTTACTTTGTGTTGTTTAGATCTGCTGTATATATCTGTTATTCAGTGTTTTTGTGACATTTCCTATATTTCTCACAGACATCAGAGATCCAGAAGAGAAGATGCCAGCTAGGACTGAAGGAAAATGAGGTACTGAGATAAATACACTGTCTGTCTGTCTGTCTGTCTGTCTGTCTGTCTGTCTGTCTGTCTGTCTGTCTGTCTGTCTGTCTGTCTGTCTGTCTGTCTGTCTGTCTGTGTCTCTGTCTGTCTGTCTCTGTCTGTCTGTCTGACTGTCTGTGTGAGTTGTATGTTTAGGCTTTTCCCTTTACACTTCCACAGATTGATGGACTTCATGAGGATCTCGAAAGACTGAAAATTGAGAGGGACAGAGCCAAAGAGGAGGCCCAACTAGAGAAGAGGGAGAAGGAGCGACTGAAGGGAGAGAACCATGAGATGAAGGCGGAGCGGGAGAAACTGGAGAGGAAGTTGGAGCTGCTGCAGGAGCGCTGCGACCAGCTGAGCGGTCGTGTCAGGTAGTGCACTCACCCTTACAGCAAACCCCTCGTCCTGGAAGACCTCCTCACAGCACAGCCCAGCACCCTCAGAAAGACATACAGTATTCATATTCAACATACCCAACACATGAGGAGAACACAATCTGACAATTTGGCAACACAATTTGATCAAACAAGAATGGACCTTGACAATACACATTACTGCCTCACAAAACATGTAGAAATACTACTTACTACTACGACTTTTTATTTACTACAAATACTACTCTGTTTACTCCCACTCTTGTAAAACCGTACATTGGATATTTTATGCCACCATACCTTTGTTTAAATGATAACCAGCTATAGAGACTAGGTTTAAAGATTCAAATCCTTTGTGCAGCAGCTGTTTTACTGCGGTGATGTAAGACTGTTTCTCTGGGATGTGTGTCTGTTCAAGTGACCTGGAGCAGACAGAGAAAAGAGGCTCCTCGTCCAAGTCAGGACGACGGCAAACGAGGGTCAGCACCAGGGATAAAGAAATGAGAAAGAAGGGCCGAGAGTCATCCTCACTTCCCAGTGATGAGCAGTCATTACATGTGGAGGATCTGGACCCCCCGAATGCATCCTCCACTCCTCCACCCTCCAAAAACAGCGAGAATATCGAGGGGTGAGTAGGCCTACCAATGTGGCCTTTGTGGCAGAGAAGATTTGGCAAATTTTTCATGGGCGCAACCCACATACTCAGCTCTGCTGCACACCCCACCAAATGCATGTTCCTTACAGAAGGGAAATAAACAGGCTTTCCAGCGGTATAAGATTGCCATGAAGCATTGTTACACCACAGAAATAATCTACCAAATACAAATGTCCTTACTTTTTGCGCTATGTTTATGTTCAAACTACTAGCCTTTAGCTGGAGTTTAGGACTATATAATTGATAATGATGATTGTCTCTCTCAGTCTGAGGTGCTACATATCCTCCGAGGGCATGTCGCTGCAGAGGGCCCGGAACTTCCTGGAGCAGCAGAGTGGCAGCTTGAGTGAGAGGCAGGCAGTGCTGCTGGCCGCCCGCTCTAGCTGCTTTCAAGGCTCCGTCAGAGAGGGGGTCAACCAGGAGATGCTGAAGAACCTCCAGCAGGTAGGAGAGACAGACACTGTTTGACTGAAAGACACTGTTTGGAGCCTATGGATAGTCTTCCACCACATGCAGAGTTAAGTCTCTGTTAGGTGAAAATGTACTGAAGTTACCTCAGGACTCCGGAGTTGCATATAAGTATATTTATTAAACAACAACAACAAGCTTGTTTGGCTCACCCACGTCCCGGCAGGCCAGAGAGAGGCACGGGCCCTCTCCCAGAGAGAGAGGAAGCCCGGGCTCACTCCCATCACTGCAGCAGACAACCATTTAACACATCACACAAGTTTTATATGTAGATAGAACATAGCTTTCTGTTTGTCAGCAGGGATAACCACTCTTACGTCCAAGGTCATCTTCCTACGCTTCCTGCCATGCAAGGATGTCAGTTTTACACAAGGTCGGAAGAAGCCCAATTCGGCCCTTCTTATCACCTCTGGTCTAAACGTGCTCTTATGTATTCAAAAATACATAAAAAGCTATGTTTCTGCTTACATAATTACATCATTCATACAGGGTACTTAATAACACAAGGCACTCGTCTTCTGTCTGGTTTCCAAATGACACCGGGTCTTTTGCATGTGTGTGTGTGTGTAGCGCAATCAGGGCAATTAGTTCCACCGCCTGTGCAGAATAGGGTGGAGGTAGTGGCTGTGCTTTCAAGGTGTTCTCTGCTGTGACTACAGTGTAAGCAGTTGCGTTACTGCCATCAAAGTTCTTTTAGCTTGAACCATCAACAAACAATAGTTAAATCAACCTCTGGAAAAGGCATATTTTGGAGGTCAGCTCTGGCTGCCATAGTTGTATCTGTCTCTGCTACACAATCATGTGGATTACCATCCTGTAGGTTAAAGTGTAGCTGGGTTTAATGTCACGTAGCGTGCAATAGTGATATGAGGCTGCGAGAGCAAAATAGTCATGCAAGATAATTATTAATACAAGGCACTTGATTAATATATCCTTAAGTCATTAACAGTGTTTTCGAAATGATCCCTATCAGTCTTCCTCTTTCATGCGGTCTTCCTGCCTCTTTTCTCTGTGAAGGAGGCAAACCATCTGGAGCAGCTTAGGGCTACTGTGCAGAAGGGACAAAGCCTTTTAGAGAAGAAAGCAGAGAGACTTAACCACTTGGAGAGTTCATTGGGGGAGGAGGTGTGTGCGGCTTTTTTCTTCTATCTGTCAGTGCCTTTACTTGAATAATGTCTGTGTTGTGTATTTGATGATGTATGAGTAACATGTTTGAACCTGGTCCTGAAGACGTTTGCTGAAGATTGTTTCGTGAAGTTGTCTACCTAACATTTATAATGTTACCTGCTGGGTTTTAAAGTTGCTTTGTTCTTTGTGGCTCTTTCAGATTTCATTCAATGACACGTATAGACATGACGTGGACAGGAAAGTCACATTTTTTGTCACAGAATCAGACATGAGCAGTGTGGATGGCCATGAAGGGACAGGTTAGTAGTACTTTATTACAATATCAGTGTTTACTTTGCCATTTTTAGTTTTTTTTTCTTTTCCCTTATTGTTTAAGCATGACTATTAGAAGACGTTAGCTAATGTTTGTTTTGAGCGCCCTCAGACTTGGCCAGAGGGAATGTGTTGTCATCCTTATTAGTGTGGCGTTTGTCAGATTCGCTCATGCTGTCTCACTCCCTCCCCTTTTCGGTTTAGACGCTCATCCAACTGTTCCAGCCAAAGTGCAGCAGTTGGCCGACTCGCTGCAGCACATCTCCGAACAGCTGAACACCGTCCTGGAGGCTCTGGGTTCTCTGGCCCAAAAGAAGGCTCCGCTCTTGCAGAACAGTCAGGCCCCATACCATGCCCAGTCAGCGCCCTTATCTCAGGAACATGCCCTCTTCTCTGGCCTGCTCCCAGTGCACAGGTGGCCCTGGTCCTCTGCCAGGATGGGCACCAGCAACTTAGCCAGGACTCGCAACAGCTTCATTTTCCAGAAGGAACATGAGGATTCAGTGGCGTCCAACAAGTTATCTTCTGGTAGGTTGTACAAGGCTACTGAAGTTTGGACATTAACTAACTCAAATGTTTTAAGATCTGTTTTTTTAGCTGTGCCTCTCTTGAGTGCACTTTAAACATGTCTGGTACTGGCCTGGTGTTATCAGATGCCATATCAAGGTGCATAGCTGATGTAAGATTCTTTTTGTCATAGGGCTTCCCATGACTATCCGTGGAAATCATTCACCAATAGGCAATTACAACCTCTCAGGATTTGCTCCAGCCAGGTCAGTGTGCAGACATTCCGATTCCGCTTCTGAGAATGTAGCACTTTGTTGCAGTGCTGATGGTTCTAATTTGTAACCTGTCTTCTTTAATCTGATGTTGATAGTTTTCCTTTTGAATTGAAATTCTGGATAAGGGAAATAAGCTTATTGCCCACCTCTGCTGTTTGTCTTTCTCCTAAGGGGATATTTTCTAGTCTGAGTGTAAAAGACTCTGTATATAGATGTATATACTGACTTTGTACATGTTTGTGTGTGTGTGTGTGTGCGCCTGTATGTGTATCAGTGAACAGGTGCAGAGTATGTTGTCTACAAAGTCCACAGAGATGGATGACCATCAGTTGCAAAGCCTGATCGAGTGCAACAAGAGATGGCTCGAAACACGCAGGAAAGATCCTGGCATGTATCCTTTAAAACCCTTCCTTGGCTAGGTTTGGCATTTTTCAACCCATGAATGATTGAAACCTCCTTATTTCCCTCTAATTTATCACAATCCTCTTGTGCAACGATGTTGACTGCTTTAGCACTGCTGCATTTCCGCTCGTCATTGAGGTGGTCATGAAAGATTTGGACCATTTTTCATCATAAAAAATCTACACACAAGCCTGACCACATTCATATTGCTCTGTGCATGTTTAAGATCTGTAAGTGGTGTTCCTTGACCAAGCTGAGCAGACCCTTGTTTACCCGCTATCGGCCTCCATCCTCCCTCGGTGGTCTCCTCCAACTGGGCCTGGATGAAAGTAATCAGATAAAGGTCTACCACTACTGAGGGGACACCTGAGGAACTGCACTCTTCCGATATCATGTGTGTGAATGTAGAAGAGACTGTGTGGGAGAAAATCACAGGTTCAGTTCCAGTTGTTTCGAAATTTGCTTTCTGTGGTTAGGAACTTAATCATGCACAGCATACGTACGTTTTTGCAGCCTGCAGTCACCAAAAACAAGTCCCATTCTATAATTATTCCTGTAATTGTAGTGGGCCAACAAACATTTTAACGGGTCCTTCAGACATATCAATTTAGGTTTAAATCTGCATAGGGTTACTATGTCAGAAGTCAGTCCTGTCTGGTTTCTACAGTAATTACCGAGACGTTTTTCTAAAGCACACTGCAAGGCCTTACAAGAAGCAACACCTCCTGAATTTCTGTCTTGGCTATGTGCTCTCCATTATAGAAGCCATGTTCATTTGTAAAGCAGTTTTGTAAAATACATGAATAAAGTGTATATTTGTAGCACTTGTGTGTGTGGTTCATGGGCTCAACTGAGCAAAAGGTTAAAGGATTGTGGTCCAAACCCCCTGAATCTAAAACATTTTGAACCCCATAGAATGCCATTGTGATTATGCATTCAGTAATGTCTGGGCATTTTATTCCCATATTGCCCATTAAGACTTTGTTTGCTATTATCGCGAAAGCAATAAGAGATCAAAATTGCTTTGTGTTATCAAGGTAAGGAGATGGAGATTATATGGATTCTCACACACCAATATCTCGCTAAGGTCTGCGTCATATCCTTAAAAAGTGCATCACCCAAACATTTAAATCACTTAATGTGCACTTTACACAACTACAGAAAGAATTCTGGAAAACCTGAAGAAGCTACACTGGTAACTTCATAGCTATATAGGAACAGAATTTGAGTTGATATTTTAAAGCAAAGTAGGCATTTATTACACAGGTATTTTCCAAATCTGAAATTAAACAACATTAACTTAGAAAAACCGACACTTGCCTGGTCCATCACAATGATTTTAAACTAATTTGAATAACACAATTTTACAGTACCTTAAAAAAGGATTCAACCACCTGAAAGTAATGAACATTTTCTGGATTACAAAAGACGCTTACACATATTTTCAAAATCTTTATTTTAATTATGAACGCTAATGCACTAGTTTATTTCCAAAAGGCAAAATAAGTATGCAAGTACCTTTAGTAATCTGGAAAATGTTAACTTTCAAAGGGGTTTGAATAATTTGGCAAGGCACTGTATTTGCCTGCCAAAGTGCTAGACACAGTGTTTATTGTTTTTTTCTAACAAAAAGCCATAAACAGTAAGCATTATGTAAGTTTTTTTTGTAACAAATAATTATTTAACAATTCATCCAGAAAATTCGCTCACAAATATGAGCATAGTTACCCAGGCAAAAATTCATGTCTAAAAAAAAAAAAAAAACCTACATCAATTTCATTAGTAATTCAAAATTATACATTTTTGGTTACTCTGTGGGTCATTTTAAAGGTCAAGCTCCTGGGCTTTTCTGCAGCCCATCATTCAAGCGTAGTGTAATGTAACGGTTTCAAAGCATGATTCAGATGTTTAGAAGGTACTGCTGTGCAATGACTACGTTTCTTGATTACGCCTCCTCCTTCTGCCTCTCGTCCTTTCCTCTCCCTTCTGATCAGTCACCTTATTCTCCTGCACGGCCCTCAGCCTGCCCAGGATGTGTTTCTTGGGAAACTTGAGGGTGCAGCAGCCGAACTGGCTGACTCCGCCCGTTTCCCCCGGCAGCTTCTCGCGTCTCTGTACCCAGCTGCGCCAGCCTGGCTTCCAGCAGTACACGCTGTCGTAGAAACGGGAGCCATTCTCGCCCCCGAGCACGTAGATCCGCCGCTTCCAGCGTGCTACGCCCCCCGCCGCGATCCTCCGTGGCAGTCCGGGGAAGACCACAGGACTGGGCGCCCGGTCGCTGCCCCCACCGCGGTCAATTGTCGGGGTCACCTCGCGCTCAGTCCCAGAGCCACGGCCCTCTCTGAAAAACAGCACCCGGCCAGTGGCATCCAGTGGCTCCAGCTGGGTGTAGTTACCGTCAAAGAACTTTGCCGTGTCACGCATGTAGCCGCCGACGGCACATACGCCTCCCCGCACCGCCACCCCTCCTGCCAAGCAGGTGGCCCCGGAGTCGAGGGGCACGCGGGTCCAGAGCGCGGTGGCCGTGTGGTAGATGAGCACGCCTGCGTGCACCACAGCACGGTTCTGCTCCAGGGTGGCACCGCCAAGAAGGTAGAGGCGCCCGCGGAGCGCAGCGCAAGCGAATGAGCGCAGCGGCATGGGCAGCTGTGGCCCTGGCGACCAGCACAGCGTGGTCATGTCCAGCGTCTCACACGAGTCCAGCAGCGCCGAGCGGTTGCAGCCGCCCAGCGCGTACAGAGAGTTGCCGCAGCCCAGCAGGCCCAGCATGGACCGGGGCTGGGCCATCGGCGGGCGCGTGAGCCAGCGGTCGGCCACCACGTCGTACTCGTGGACCTCCGCCGCCACCTGGCCTGTCCGCAGGATGCCCCCAGCCACAAACAGACGGCCATCGATGGCGGTGCAGCCGGGGCACAGCAGAGAGCCGAGCGCCGCCAGCTTCTCCCACTTGCCCGTTCGCGGGTCGAAGCAGTCCACGGTGAAGTCGTCCTTACGCAGCGTGTCGTCCTCCCGTGGCTTCAGGTCAATGCACACAATTTTCTTCTCGAACATGCCCTCGCGGGGCCTCAGAGGCCCCCCCATGGCTTCAATGCCTGCACGCGGTCCCAGCTCCTGGTTCAGTCGGCGGCTTTCCTCCGGGGCCAGGAGGCCCGGCCGCAGGTGCCGCAGCAGGGAAGGCATGTGGGTGTAGCGCTCGGACGGCTGGTGCTCAGCCCAGCGCCGCGCGGCGTCGTACACCTCCGTCTCAGACTCCACTCCCAGGCGGTCTGACTCCAGGAGGCTGCCCAGGGTGCCGGGGTCGAGCAAGAGGAAGTCCCGCTGACGCGACACGCGGGGGAAATGCTGGGCGACCAGCCGGAGAGAGGCACGCAGGAGCAGCTGGTCGTGGTGCGAGCGGGCCAGAGAGTACATCCCCAGACAGTTCTCTACAGACAGGTGCTCAAACAGAAACCTGCAGACAGAAAAGCTGTTTGAATATTTCACCTCATATCCTTGTAAAGATGGCATGCAAACCATCTATTTATTCGTATAATGATCTACACATGGGAAGAATGCAAACATATGAATTACCTTATTCAACTGATATAAAAATGTATAAGGTATTTTGATATACACACAGACGTATGCATTAGGTATGGGATGACTGATAAATTACTTGGTTGCTTTTTGCCACACTAAACATGAATGCGTCACTCCTGAATGTCCCATTTGAAGTAGACTTGAAGTAGCTGAGATAAGTAGCTTGCCACTGTTTACCTTGAACACATGTCCTGCAGGGGCATGACTTGAAGGCGACTGGCTGCTACAAAGAGGTCCTCTGCTGTGTCCAGGCTAAGCCCAGCCTCCCCTGTGTAGATAAATTGGATGACCGTGTCCATGATCGAAGGTGTTACTTCCTCCAGTCTAATTTCTGTAAGGCGAGACTCCACCAGGGGGCTGGTGAACATAGCTCGGAAATATGGGCTCACTGCAGCTAGGAGAACTCTGAAACAGCAATTGTTTGTAAGTCATCTACCTATACACAACAGTGTTAAAAGGAGGAACCATGTCAAGCAACTGGACAAGGAGCAATATGCAAAAATATGATGAAGCTCTATTTATATTAACACCTAATAGGGACAAGCAAAATGTCCTTATATTGACACGTCTGTCATCACACAACTAATTCATAAGCACAAAACAAACATCAGTGGACATTTGAAATCTTAGGTCAGTGGTATCTATATTTTGGATGGACCCCTTGGAAAAAATGTTTTTCGAAAAAAGCACAAAAAAGTCTCAATCTTGGGGTGCCATTAAAATATGGTTTGCTTCTAACTGTCATTAGTTAGGCTTACTGCACAAATTACATAAAATGGACCTACCTCTCAATTACAATAAGAGTAGTAAATTCATCCTCAAGAAAGTGCCACACTTATCTCGATCATTTGATGTGTTTTTTTTTAACCCAAATCCATATTTTTTCCTTTCAAAAAATTGCCTCCATGGATCATTCTTTCATTTCTGTTCAAACAATTATGGCAAAGGTGGAATTGTCAGTGGTATGTACTCTATCCTGGGTGAGGAAACATGCCATGCCAATAAGCATTAAGTATTAGAGAAGGCAGTGAAAAGACTGCTGATTAAGTATACAAATATAACTGATGTTACTAATTCAACATGATGTCTCAAAGCAGGCCAACTTTTTTTTAATACAATATGGTGCCTTTGGGTACAACTCACCTGTGACACATGAATCTTTTCCCTTCCACAAGCAGAGTGACATCACAGAGCTGCTGGGCATCAAGTAACTGCTTCAGGCCTGCATAAGAAAAGCGTCAAGGAATTAGAACAATGACAATACTTCAAAACACCCATAATATGATAATGACAAGGATGACATCTAACCGTGTGTGACATAGTCTCCAAGTGGTGTAGTGCTGTCATCAGGAAAATCTTCTTCTTCTGAGTCACTGTCTGAGAGAGGCTCACCTCCACCACTGTCGGCATCCTGCCACGGTTGTGGCCGCCAGGTGACCCTGCCACCCTTTAGAGAGTTCATCTGAGACATGCACACACCAAGCACATGAGAGTCAATTTGGTGATAATGTCCTTAAGAGGATAGTTCTGTATTATGTACCAAAAAGACAAGAATAAAATCAAAAGAACTATGATAATATTAACAATGCATTGGTTTGCTTTTCAGGCATTCATAGAAAAGCAATGAGATAGATTATTGTGCTCAGTGCTTACATAACAACACTTACAGTGTTTACCTAACAAGCATTTTCAGAGAGAGCAAAGGCAGTACGTTTGTTTCAAGAAATGTAACGAGCAGAGGACAAAGAATCTAGTGTTTTGCCTTACAAGCAGTGGAATTCCTCCTCTCCTGTAGATGGCGATGCAAAGACTAGTTCTTTTGATTAAAATAAGCACACGGAGAAGTGAGCTGAATGAACTGTTATCTAGGCCAGTGACCCACAATTTCCAGTGGTCATTAAATTGCTACCAAAATTTTATAAAATTCAAACAATAAAATAAACAAAAAATATATAAGCATAAACATAGGCTAATGTTTTAGGGATAAAAGTAGGCCCTAAGTGTGACATCAGATCGATTTTAAATAGCCTTTTACCACATTGTCGAGTTATCTGGGGGCTATTTACTCCATCTTTTGCCCAACTTAATGATTCAAACTTCACGTTATATTCTTCGTCGTATTCGCTCGTTATACAACGATACATATCCATTTGTTTATGACTCATAAAACTGCATATAACAACGAAAATAACAGAAAAATGCGTTACCCAGCAATGTAACTACAGTAATTAGCTATACGTTTTACTGCTCTTACAGAATTATGAATTCTAACACAAAGATTAAATAAGCCCACCAGTGGCATCCTGTTAACAGCTTGCAAGTCGAAGCTCTCCCCGCTCAAGTTTCAGCACTACTCATTAAGACACTTTGAACACGGGAGACTATATGCATCTGTGGCCCACGCTGAACTTTGTCTTTCTGAGAGCTCAATCTTTCCTTAGTGATTGGGGCAGCAGAACGGCGAAGACTCGGCTTTTTCGATTTCAAAAGCAACTGTTCATATATTTCCTACACAAGTCATTAAAAGTTCTGAAGGAACACATGATTTCGCCACCCACCGGTTGAAGAAACACTGATATAAAGTACTGTAACCATGTACAGTGAATTTTGATTAACCTGTGACCCGTAACATTTATGCAAAACACGAACAATTTAAAAAAAAGCATTAATATATACTAAGACTGACATTCAATTCATAATCAAAATAATTTGGTAATTTAAGAAGTAGACAAAGAAGAGCTCAAAGTGCCATGCATCTGTCTTTTTACCTTCACAATCAGAAGGGTGATTTGAAGAATCCCGAGAACGAACAGTGCAAGTGTAATGGATATAACTGGCTGAACAGATCACAACAATCACAGTCGTGAACTCCTTTAACTTTGATCAGTTGGACAGGGTCCCGCAATGGCCTTTCGTATATCTGGCCTCTCTGCCTCCTAGGAACGCCTCGCCCATCCTGGCCTCTCCGTGCTGCGATTCAAGAGTCCAGATCATCACGCTTCCTCATGTAATTTCAAAACTTATAGTGTTCGTAAGGAATAACAAATTAGCTAGCTAACTTCGCGGTTAGCCCCTTATCTGCCCAATAAGGGCAATCTAACTTAGCTGTTACCTTGATGTGAACTGTAACATGCACATCCTCACTGTCATTGGCTTCCTAACTGGGCACTTTCCTTCTCTAATATAGCTACACTCGTGTTAAACATAACGACGAAAAACACAAACGCACTCATCGATGCAGCACCATAGATTATGGGGGGGGAAAGCCGTGGATTGTCCACAGAACAGTTGTTGCTGTTTCTTGTTGTTCTTCTTCTCCTCCTGCTGTATCTTCTTCTATGAATTCAATTGCGTTATGGAGACTAGCAATGATGGTGCTTTCTGCCGCCTATTGGGCAGGAGTAGACATTACATCTAATTTTTATTTTATCGACAGGGCTGGGATGTGATAAGGTTCTCTGCTGGTGCTTACTCACTCTATTTCATCTGACGAGGCATTTTAGCACTGCTGAAATGTAATACATTGCTAACACAAACTTGTATATACGCATATGCAAATCTGAAACATGAACTATATTGAACAGGTATTTGAACTTAAGTTACAAGCGTGCAAATACCTCACCCACCCATTTCTGGAAGTAATATAATTGAATATGTTCTTAACATGTCGAAGATGCCTTTCTATTCAGTCATTATATTAGACATTCCTTCTAAGCCCATTTTACCACTAAAGAACCCCCATGTTACTGAGGGAAAGGTCACAAGAGACCC
The DNA here is from genome assembly GCF_963457725.1 of Sprattus sprattus. Taxonomy (NCBI): domain Eukaryota; kingdom Metazoa; phylum Chordata; class Actinopteri; order Clupeiformes; family Clupeidae; genus Sprattus; species Sprattus sprattus. Next base: position 10,030,612 of record NC_137928.1, read on the forward strand.
ATGCTTTCACAAGGAGAGGTCATCATCCCTTCTCTACAGTGTTGTAGTGTTTGATTCGAATCTAATGGACACTGATTTCCTCAAATGCGACATATGCCTTTTCAAAACAGCTCTTGTTAGGAATCTTCTAGCTATTTATCATTTTAGCTGGACCCTTGCAGTCGTTAAATACACCTTTCTTAATGCAAGTGAATTATTGCTTTCAATAACACAGTTTTACATAGTGAAATATTCTGTCATAGGCCACAGAGGAAATATGAAGCTCATTATGGGAAGAACAATATTGATAACTATATAAAGGAGAGTGGTGTGGACACCAGGAAAAGCGTACTACAGAAATAGCTATGAGATGTTTCATGAATTGATATAACAGAAAAATTCAATCATTACATCAGCAAGCAGCATGTATCCTACAGAATAAACTAGGTGGCAAGACGCAGAGCTCCCCTTATTTATCTTTGCCGACATAGCCTGAACACACACAAAAGCACAGACGATGACAGCAATGGTATAATAACCACAGTACAGATTGTAATAGTCATCACCAATAACCTACTAACACACCAACGTAAGAGATTCGGTTTAGTACAGGTCTATTGTTTGAGGCAAATTAAATCAGGTTCGCCATGTCATATTTCCACACTCCAGGCCAGTGAGAGGCGGTAATGGTTCCACCTAGCTCATATGCCATGTGGAAAAAAACAAAAACAAGAAATAGAGGAAGCTTAGCTGCGATCATCATTGTGCGCCTTTTCGAATCGCACAAAGCGGGACTTTCATCCAAAAGAAAGAAGTGTACTTGCTACAAGTTATAGGTTTTCTACTTCACATACTTTGAATTAAAATGATCGATATGATTGAGAAGGAAGACTCCATTATCAGCGAAGAAGAAGCTGCCCAGTATGACCGTCAGATCCGTTTGTGGGGACTGGACGCTCAAAAGAGGTCTGAGCACTGAACTTCTGAAGACAATGAATGGGCTGATCAACATGTCTGTGTATTATGTTGGCCTGGACCATACTGAGCAGGCAAAAAAAAAAAATCGAGATTATTTACAGCTCTTACGGCTGGCTGGCAGGATATGCGTGAAGTAGTTAGGCTGTACAGTTTACGATAGGTGATGTTGTGTTTTTAGCTATGGTGTTTCAGTGTACTCCAATATTATTATTTTAAGAAATGTATATACTTCAATAATAATAATGACGACCTCTTTGTGAAGGGAATGCAGCAGTATTAAGTTAAATTGCAGGCATACTTGTGTCGTACAGGCTTTTTCAAATTGCATACGTGCAAGTTATTGGTCCTGGGAAATATAAACACACGAATACAACACACCACACTAGCAAGCAAAATGCATGTTATGTATTGGAGTAAACCTTGACCGACCATAATGTGGTTTGTGTTGAAAGATTGTTTTCAGATCAAAAACTACATACCTGCCTTGCATTGCTTATTACATTGATTGTGGTCTGGCAGTGTTTCGCTCACTTCATGAGCATCACCCCAGATTCACTCATAATAAGAGTTATCAGAAAGTATAGTTCACAAATTTAGTTCATTTTGCACAGCCCAGATGGTCTGTTCTCCTTATAGTTTATTTTGACACATTTCATCCCCCTTTCCCTTAGACTGCGTGGATCCCACGTCCTCCTGGTTGGACTCGGGGGTTTAGGCGCTGAAGTGGCAAAGAATCTGATTCTGGCTGGAGTGAAAGGTTTAACCTTACTGGACCATGAACAGGTACATTATGAGTAAAACAAATCAAGTAACCCTTAAAAAAATATTCAGTTTGTAATGATTGAAAGAATACATATATTTTCTGGATGGTTGACCAGGTTAACCAGTATAAATCTAAATGGAATATTATACTGCAAATAATATTGAATTCTGATTTAGTTTGAAATGTCAAACAAAAAGTATACCAAATTATTGTGTGGTATTCTAAATTATATTCTGTCAAATAATAAATAAATTTAAAAAAGACAGTACTTCTACTTACTGCTACAAAGGTGAGAATGTTTGATACATGTGTTTGATACAAAGATAAGAATTGTTGATACATTTTTGTGCTTTTTAAATCTGCATTGGCAATCTAATGTACTTCTCATGTAACTTAAAATTTTCTTAGAATTAAGGCCATGGGTCGTGGTTACAAGAAGCATTTTACCCAGCGTGGGCCTCCACCACTTCACCTACACAGAATTGTTTAACTGACCCTTACTCTCCCCTGTTCAGGTTACAGAGGAGTCTAGCCAGGCCCAGTTCCTAATCCCAGTGTCTGCACGTGGGCAGAACCGAGCCCAAGCCTCTCTGGAGCGGGCCCAGGCACTCAACCCCATGGTGGAAGTCAAAGCAGACACCCAAAACGTGGAGACCAAACCCGATGAGTTCTTCCTCAAATTTGATGCAGTGAGTGAATTATGAAATGTCATTAGTTGTTTACTTATTTATATTATGAAGACAGTTTGCCTGCTTTGAAAATGAAAACATTAAATAGCCCACAGTGTTGGTAATACATCCTTGAGATGCGGCCCTGTCTTAAGTGTACTCGAGTAAGGACCAAAGATTGCATGTACATAAATGTAAACCTAATTATGGTATGTTGTTGAACACATGCTATCTGTTTGTCTCAGGTTTGTTTAACACGATGCTCATGGAAACTCATGATGCGTGTGGACCAACTCTGCTCCCAGAAGAACATTAAGATTTTCTGTGGAGACGTCTTCGGTTATCATGGGTATATGTTTTCTGACTTGGGCAAGGAGCATCATTATGTAGAGTAAGTACATGCAATGTCAACTGTTGTCTTAAAGAGATCTTTGATGTCATTGGACCTAGTAGTTTCCCTATAATAAATACATCCACTGGTACTGTTCATTGTTCAATGTAAATTCCAGCATACCTACTTATTATTTTACAGACATAAATCTACCAGGTTTTTTTTAAATGAGTGTTTGAAATACTAAATATTTAGACATATGTCAGTCAAATATGAATGAGTACTTGTGTATCACTTAAGTGCCATTCATAGTTGTTTCTCTTCCCTTTGCGGTTGAGTGCCTTATGTTTGAGATGTATTGTCTTAAAAACATTTGTGTGATGTTTTATATATACGTTAGTGGCACCTAGTTTTTTCACCTTTGTCTTGACCTGTGTCTCTTGTAATCATAGAGAAAAGCCCAAAGTGCGGAAAGCCAAAGAGGAGACCTCAGATGGACCTGAAGCAAAGAAAGTGAAGGTTGAGCCCAATGAGACCACCATGATTAAAAAAGTAAGCATCGCTTCATGGTGAACTAACAGAGTAACGCTCCTGTCATTGCTTTCCTGAACTACAATGCTAACTCTTGTCTCATTTACTGTCTCGCTCTCAACAAGACGGCCAGTTTCTGCTCCTTAAAAGAGGCTTTTGAAATTGATTGGACAAGTGAGAAAGCTAAGAAGAGCATCAAGCGCACACCAAAGGACTACTTCCTTCTGCAAGGTAAGTCCTAAGCATGACCTTATCTAATCCAGTCCACAGTAAGATTTTTTATTAACACCTTAACATTAACATAGTAAGATGTCTCACTTCTCAACTATTGGCTCGGAGCTGTACAAACATGGCCTGTGATGTCCTCAGATGTTTTGTTCTTGGCTAAGATGAGAGAATCTTGCCTCCTATCATTGGCTCTAGGCCTATGCCTGTGGTTGTTGACACCAACTGTGGATTCGGCAGTTACACTGAGTCACACACTAGCTCACCCACTTTTGGGCCGATAGTGGAAAAGCAGCTATTGTTTTTTTGAGACCTTGTTTGCCACCCTAAGGCCTTTGGCCACTCCCCTTTGCTCTGTCATAAGGGCGGGCTTTGGAAGAAGTACAACTATGTGGCGTTTTGGCCTTGGGTTGTCTGGCTTGTTTGCTTTGCCTCAGGCATTTTTATTGAGAACAGTTGCCTACCTGTGATCTCCTGAATTTCCTGCATGGAGGAATTTCTGTTACATATTACGAGCATAAAGTGTGCAAGTGCACTGTGGATTCTTTTCCTAAACCCAATTATGGCTCAGGTTCAATTCTTGGATGAAAGTCTTTCCATGTCATTCACAAAATATTTTTTTTAAGACAATGTAAAAACATTATTAATTTTCACACATGGTGCTACATGATTTGTATGACAACAATTGGGAAACAAAACATCTCAGCATGTCATAATCTCAGATAGTAAATAAGGAAATGCTCTACAAGTTTTCTGTTTTCATCCTCTACAGTGCTGTTGAAGTTTCGTTCGGATAAGGGTCGTGACCCCCAGCCTGCTAAATTCACAGAGGACTCTGAGCGGCTACTCCAGCTGTGTGAGGACGTGCTACAATCGAAGGGGCTCCAGGGTGACCTTCTACCACAGGACTTCACCAGGTGAAGATCATACTTGGTGTCCAATGGGTCTCTGTCTGTAATAATGAAACTGAAAGTTAATCTAAGGGAACAGGGGATCATTTCTAGGACCGTGATTGTTAATGAATAACTAATGGAGTTAATACCTGAGCCAGAGTTTCAATGCATTTTGGATGACATGTTCTTTTTTTTGTCTGCTTATGTGCATTATTTGGGACAGCTACTGCTTCTCTGAGATGGCCCCAGTCTGTGCTGTGGTTGGTGGAGTGCTGGGACAAGAAGTTGTTAAGGTGACGTGTTATGCTTTTGATTTGTCTTTGGTCCCTTTTAATGGCAACACTCCATTATCAACAAATGTGCGTCCCTAAGATGGTGAGAGTGACACAAGATCCATTAAGAACTACTTATGGAAGATCTGTAAAATTCCTTACCACTGTGCAAGTATGTAGAGGAGGGATGAAAGGCAATTTACTGCTGCCCCCACAAAAGCAATATAACAGTATGTTTGTGTTCACAAAAAAAGTAGGCTTTTCGTGTCCCTTCTCTGTTTTAATTCGATCAAATGGTCTTTTTAAATAAAAGACTGACATGAATTTAAATTATCTGAAAAAAGTGCTAAAACAAAAATCAAATGTGTAAAGTATTTAGTAATATAGGAGAGCACTGTTTATTTATCATGACCTCAATTAGGTCATCATTATATGTCCAGTGAAATTTAATCTTATACTCTAGTTATCTCAATTTAATCTAGGTAGCAAGAGTCTGGCAAGAATACTTTTTTTTTTACTTCTAAGTGAAGGAAATAGTCACACATTCTAAGTTTTAGCCTGTGATTTTTCCAACATTGCTTGTATTCAGTTGTTTATTCATGTTTAATATTAGTAGTCGGCCAGTGCACTATTGATGTAATAACTGTAAGTAGACGGAGGCTTTCAATGTCACAGTGTTAATTGACACTTAAACTTTGTGTTGTGTGTATCTCCAGGCACTGTCCCAAAGAGACGCTCCACATCGGAACTTCTTTTTCTTCGATGGTGTGAGTGGAAGTGGTGTGGTGGACTATTTCGGCAAGGAGTGACCAAACCCATCTGGCGGAGTATGAGACATTTTGCTTTCCCAAGGGACCCTTAAGGAACATCCTGTGCTCTAAGCAAGCCGAAATCAGTGATATTGTCATTTGTCATCTTTTCTGCGTCCCATTTTTTCCTTGTAAGCCTTCACTTTGATAAAGAGAAATCCCTCTGCAAATGTAGTTTAATACACCAATAGAAAAACAATGTAATGTCCCTTTTAATATTCAATGTTATCCCATACAAAGTAAGCCATATGCGTTTTCCATTTGTACAAGATTTTTTTATGCGTTTCATTTTTCTCTACTCAATAAAACGTTTTGAATGTGTGCTTTCTGCCGTTTCAGAATTATATAATTTGGTAACAAACACATTAGTCTATCTAAGGTTCTTTTTATTATACAGAATTTTCCCCATATGGTAAATTTGGATGTGTGTAAGAAGTGATATATGCACATTAGTGGGAAGGGAAGAGGAAACGCTTAAAATGCCATAGCTTGGTGACCTGCTTGTTCCCTAACTTTAATTTGTGTTCTAGTTGGCTTACAGTCACTGGATGTGCCGCAGTGCTAAACTGGGGTAAGAGCTCCAGAGAAAGACAGTTTTTCAGGGGTAGGATGTTTAGTCTCTGATATGCTGTATTAAATATCTTAGAAACAAGGGTTGAGCTAGGGATGGCTAGAGCCATTGGGAACAATCTAGTCTCTACATCAGGTTATGTTCATGTATGAAGTTGAGCTGGCACTAAACAGAAACTATAAAGTTGCTCCTAAGATGTAGTGTGGTTTAATTCAGTATAATGTAACAAATAACATTTTACAAAACATTCCTATATACAATAATAATAATAATGGGGGTGATATCTACAGTTTGATTGTTCCAAGGATTAATAAAAAGGAATATGTTTTTATTATAACACTGTTACAATTCTGTAACTGAACCAGACATACATTACTTTAAAACCTACTACGCACAGGGCCAAACTCTAGCTTAAGGCACACCACCTGAACACGGCACGCTGACACCTTCTGAAGAGGAGGCACTGCAAATAATCACTCAAAGAAACACTGAATAAGCACTGCAATCCACAACCATCACTGCTTAAGCTAAACCGTACGATTACCCTATCTATTACAAGTAGCCCACTATCACCTTTTCTCCCTCCTCACGCCAATAAAACCCACAAAAGCCTATCTACACTTTAACCTAGAGTACATACAGATTTACATATGTTTAAAGGTGTACTCTTAATTTGCCCACTCGACAAGACTCCCCTCCCAGGCTAGGAAGGAAACATGGTGGACAAGAAACAAATGTTAGATGGCCAGGGGCTTCTGAAGTCAAGGAATGGAGTTGCATCAATTGTGTTTTGATATACATTTTGGACAGATTGAAAGGTACAGTGGAGGTCAAATTGGATCGCATCAAGTCATCTGACATTATCGTATGGAAAGATATCGAGTTTGACAGAAAACTAGGAAGGGAAAGTAAGGGCAAGCCAAGTCAAGATGACAGGTTGAATTAAAAAGGCTGATTCGAGAGTGGAGGCTGTCTAACAAGCAATGGAAACGAGTAGATAGCGAACAGAGAGATGGTAGTGTACTGCAGGCAAAGGTCAAGATTAGACTGGCTACACTAAGGAGGGCAGAGCTCCTCAGACGATGAAGGAGAAAGAAAGAACACGCTACAGCTACATTCTACAAGAATCTACTTAAGTTTGTAAAGTATTTTTACACTCAAGAGAAAATGGGAAAAGTTTAAGAGTTAAAAGAAAGGACTTGGAGGAGTATCTTCAACTGGTATATAGTGACTATCAGAGGTATGTGGAACTCATTGAACCAGTGGCCATTCTTCAAGTTGGAGCGATTCACCATAATATGATGGCCCGCAGGTGGACGGGACCTCCCATTCGAGCTTATATGGACAACATGTGGACTCTTACAACTGCTCCAATTTACCCATGGTGATTTATGTTTTAATAAACATCAATGCCGTTTTTTTTTAGGTTATATAGCCTTTTTCACTCTGGCAGGGGGACTGCCAATGAAAACTAGCCTTGTGGCTATAATTGGGTGCATTTACATCTTAATGTTCATGAATGTACTTTGTCCCTCATTACCTGAAAGGGACAATATATTTTTTTGTGTGTGAGAGGGGCAGAAAAGTGGACACCAGGCAAAGAGTTTATCAATCAATCAATCAATCAATCAATCAATCAATCAATTTGTTTATTTGATGAGAGGGGCAAGTACAAACTGACAAATGGGACAATGTGTGGGATTGGATATCGGAAGGCAACCTCAAGTTCCACAACGTATTGTTGTAACTGCTATGAGCTGCTATGGTACTGTATTCTGAGTGTGAGAGCATTGTTTACTTTATTGAGTTAAAAAAATCCCTTTGAAGATGCGATTGAGGAAGCATTTGAAAGAAAGAACATAAAGTAAGCAGAACTAATAGGCGGAAACAATGTGGTTGGCAAGCACACAAAAGACCAGTGGAGATAGATGTTAGAGGCTTAGTAGGTAAATCAAACCGCAACACCTCTGTTTTTGAGGACGTCACTTAAAGTTGCTTTAAAACAGTTGCCTGAGGAAGATACAAAAGTGAGCCATGGTTTTGGCTGAGGCACTCACAGACTACTTGGGTTGTGAATTAACCTGAACTCAAACTGAGATGCATGAAATATTTTCCTGCGTATAATTAAATAAAACAAAAAACTTCACATCAGATGGGTTAAGTGAAAAGCAAAGGAGTAACCTGACGCTGTTTGAATGATATAGGAAAGTTTCCCAAACTGAGTGAAGCACTGACTACTGCAGGTCAAATTGTAGATACACTGGATATGGACTGTAAGTCTAATACTAGGCTAGGTTGTTGGGTACGACATGCATTTGACAGTGAGGAGTTTGGCCCCTCAAAGGAGAGTACGATGAATTTAACATATTTCCCTGTGAATAACTGAACCACAAAAAATTGCATATGTGTGATCTTATTTTGAATCTTAATGTACATGTACAGGTTAAAAGTTTGTGAGGCTATGAAAGTAAATTATATTATTGTTCCCTCGTGTATTTCCATACACATAAGAAGATATGTCTACATGTATTCCCAAACGAACGTTTAATTGATTGTACGCGGTAGACTAGTCTTTTTGAAACCTGCGACTCCACAGACCTGTCGTGCACGCGCTCGTGAGGACCGCGAGAGCGGACAGGGCTGGATTTTGGAGTTCAAAAAGTTTCCCGGATGTCTGAAACTGCTCCCCAACAACTCCGACAGTCTCCTGTAATATGGCGGTGAAAAAGTGAAAAACATACGGTTGAAAGGTGGCTAGCTGATGTAAATGAAATAACACTTACGTTAACAACGTTCGATCGTTTTCTCTGCAAGGAGGAAACTCTGTTCAGACAGCGGGCGTTTTGGCGAATGACCAAATACATTTTGAAGGTAGGACCCGGAAAGTGATGGCTAAAGTGATGGCATGGGTAGGACAACAACTCATTCACTAACGTTAGCCAGCGTTATTGATGCGAATTAAGGTGGCTTGAAACTTAGCTAGCATAGCAACCACCAACTAAACTAGCACAGCTAGCCAACATAGCCGTCTGCCTTGTGACGTTCGGTAACCACCAAAGTTAAGATAGCAAACAGTAAATAAGTGGGTTTAGCGAACTTGCTATCATCAATGTATTTTAGCAACATATGATGACTTTTCAGTTAGATGTCGCATTAGAGTAACGTTACTGTCAGAAACAAGTTAAGCACTTAGCTAAGTAGCTAGCTATCTAAGATATAAGTTGTAACGTTTTGCTTGTATAGGACACGACAAGTGTCGTTCCATCAAGAACTTGTTGTAGTTATTGTTGTTGTGATGTTAAATTACTAGTCACCTAGCTAACTCGCAAGTTGTCATGGCGAGTTAGAGTTCGGTGCTTTGGAATAAGTTAATCTGGTTAGCTAGTATTAGCTAGCTACAGTCAAAAGTTGAGCTCCAGTTAGCATATGCTAGGAACTAACCAGGTCTTTGTGGGAACAGGTTAGCAAGCTTGCTAACTAACTAAATAAAAGCAACTAAGCATGTTATCGGTCAAATATTTACGTTAGTTCGTCAGTTAAAGTCGAGCCACTGTTCGGACTAATGGTACCTATTGATAGTTGACAGTAGGTTTGATTTCCGACTCAACTTAGACTTACACAAGTTCATGTTTAACCTGGCTAGAAGATAGCTAGCAAACATTAGTCATCGTTAACTAGGAGTTCAAATTGCTAATCTTACAGCCTCAATTCGGTCATATCAGCTATCGAAAGTTAGTTAACTATGGATAAGTAACTTTACTAGCGAAAACTAGTTTATTGACCACCCCCACCTGTTTGGCGTGCGACTTAACATATTAGGCAAGTCTGTCTCATAGAAAGATGTTCTACTTATGATTATACTAGTGCATACATAAATCCTGTGTTGTTAACCGAATCTTACAGAAACGATACTTCGTATTGACCGATTTTAAACCACTCGTATCGACCATGGTCGGTGGAATTTTGCAGACCGGCTTAAGAATGTTTGCTGTTGGTCCTTTCGCTCTAGGACTGTTGGCATAACTTCAATATTATCGTATTGGCTCACATGAGGTCTGGACGTTTAAAACACCAATGTAGATGCATTGTGCTTTCATTAACTGGGCATACACTTACAGTGTTGTGTATAGGAACACATTTAACCTGGTGTTTTTACCACCTTTACAAGGAAGAGCGATAAATGAAGTAAATAGTGGATAGCTGGAAAACATCTTAATTCAGTTAGTCACATAGTGTGTCTGATCTCCTTTGAAGAGTCTGGACACTCTGAAATCTTGTTTTGTTGAGCTTTAGGCATGATAAATGGCATGCTTTGTTAAATAATTGACATATTGAACGACTGCAGACATAAGAAATGTGAATTTGTTGTTGTTGGTTTAATAATGTAAAGTTATAATTCTTTTTAGGTAGTACGTTTTAGCTAAGCTATTTGCCGGTTCTACTTCTGTGATGATAGTACTTGGCATCTTCATACTAGTTACGTTAATGTTAATTTATTGACAGATATGTAGGGCCACCTGTGACTTTGGGACTTGCCAGATAGGAATTCACAGTGTGGAGACATCTTGTTGAAATGGTATACTTGAGTAGTGTTGCACCACGGTATACTGACATTTAAAAAGAGCAGCAGTACTAGTTTTTTGAAAACAGTATTATTCCAGCAAATTTTTTTTTTAATGTTTTATCATGGAAATTTATATTTGATCTGACTCATAGGAGTATGTAGCGCTGACAGCGATGTGATAGAGGTGTTGTGTAACATTGCAGGAAACAACCCTGAGTTTGTAATATGAGCCACAGCAAATATGAAGTAAGTACAGAGCAATGGTAGTGGACCACTTCTTTGTTCAGAGAATAGTCTTGAAGAGATGGCAGCAGCCCCAGAAATACTTTAACACGTTGAGTTAGCTTCAGCAACACTATCACATTGAGTTAGCTTCAGGAAAACTTTGACCAAAGGGGGCTCGATGTGGCAAATGGAGATATTTCGACTATAAAGTAGACAAAAAAAGACAAGCCCCTAAATACAGCAGCACCGCTGTGCAAAGGCTGCTTTAGAGTGTGTCTCGCAATGGGCCAAACATGTGTCGGACGAACATCCTGACCTTTTCAAAGAATTCAATATCGACGGGATAAATGACAAGTTCATTCCCCTGTTATGTCCATGAAAAATACAGCGCCATCAAAAGGCCTCTCCGCAGTAGTAATTACGTTATACATATTCATAAAGAGCCTACATATTTGTGCTGAAGGTGTCGTCCATTAATGTTCGCACATTTCTACTCGCACTGAAAGTCGTTTATTTATCGGCATTATGCTGTAACTTTTTTGGGTGCAACATTAGCCCACAATACAACATAAGTCCTTTTTTTAAACCTGAGATCCCACAATAATCATGTTAAGAAGACCCCTTTTAATGCTGCCTCTGCTTGTTTATACTGTTCCAAACAGAAGTGGCATAGTGACACCCCAGTGTGTCCTTTCACATAGCAATTTGTTGTTGTGGATCTAGAGGTGTGACTTTAAGCGCGATGTTGCACGTAAGGTCACCAATAATGCTGTGTTCGAGATTACTCCAATTTTTCCAACTTGCAATTTCCAAATTGCGCTAGAATGCCTCTTGAAGGTGTTGTTGTGATTCAGAAACTCTTGAGAGAAAAATATCCAAGAGGCCAGTGAGGCGTGTCATTCAATCAATGTGACATTTTTATCAATATGGTGACGAACCCTTACAGAGACCTTGACCTTCATAAATGTGTGAGAACATGCATGAAAAGGCAGTGTGTCTAATACAATACAAAAGTTGTACATAATAATTGATAGCCAGCTGAAAAATCCATTGATCATGATCAGTCATCAAAACATTGTTGTTTTTATTGTTATTTGGCTCAAACACATAACACATTAATGTCGAAGCTGTGAAATATCATGTTGGAAATTAACTAGCCTACTATTACTTTCAAAAACAATGACGGGTGAACCTGGTGTCGGTAGACTCTTGCAAGCTGTGCACATTAATAGCAATGTTTAGACTCAAACGATTGAGTGTGCTTCATGTACAACATGTAAGGTATGCTTATTGTTAGTTTGTTGTTTGTGTGTTCTGACGACACAGTAGTGCTGCTTTGTTGTGTTTAGCTGCTAGGCCGTGGCGCACCCCTGTTCCGCCATGCCATCTGTACCTTTTAACACAAGCATTGTTCTGCCTCTGTGACTACCTCATACTGCATACGGCTCAGAGGCAATGACAGAACGGCAAGGCAGACTGACTGCTCAATATTCCCGCCTTGAAAACACGGTGTAACACCTAGCCTAACCCCCTGTTCCGAGATTATGATATATTTAATCAGTCTCATCAAAATGTTTTCTAGCTATGGTATCGATAGTATTCAAATTCATGACTTCTACTTTAGTACTTGGGAGTACATATAAGACACTATAAAAGCTATACCTACTGGATTTTTGTCCGAGACCCATCACAACTGTCAAGTAGCGGGGATTACTTACCCACCCACTTACACACCCACCCACATGTGCCTTGGTCTACAAAATTGCATCTGGTTTCTCAGATGTCCCTCTTGTCTGCTGTGGTTTATTGACAATGTATCCATTAGTTTTTAAGCGTATTCATCCATCTTCCCTATTTGCTCTCTGTTTTATTGTTTTTTTTCTCTGTGTGCACTTCTCCTTTTCTCCTGTTTCATCTTTTCAAATACCATGATGAGACTTTATGTTTTAAACATTTTAGATTATTGTGGCAGGAATTTGAATACAGTATTGGACATTTTGGACATTCAATTTTTTGCCATATAATATAATCTTAATTGTATGATTTTCCATTGTCTTCCATGCAATGCAGGTGTGATGCCCTGATGCCACCATGTTTACCAAGAAAAAGAAATCCAAAATCCAAATTTCTGCTCCTTCTAACTTTGAGCACCGTGTGCACACTGACTTTGACGAACATGAGCAGAAGTTTGTGGGGCTCCCGCGCCAGTGGCAGAGTCTGATCGAGGACACAGCGAAGCGGCCCAAACCCTTTATTGATGCTACGGTCATCACTACACTCGAGCCGCGCAAGGTTAGGGGGAATTTTGTGACACTCATGACCTCCATCTCTTCTTCCGTCTGTCTTTTTGTTGATGTTGATGTTGATGTTGATGTTGATGTTGATGTTGATGTTGATGTTGATGTTGATGTTGATGTTGATGTTGATGTTGATGTTGTTGTTGTGATTGATTGATGTAAACACACTTGCCACATGTCTCCTTATGGAGAGATAATTGGTTTTCACCATGAAAGAATAGATGCCCTGTTCCGTCTGTTTGTATTCAGCTGTTCTTTTAGATGGTTACTGTGTCTGAAGCATTCTGTAATGTTTGCTCGGAGTTGCAAACTCTGTACTTCCCATTCAAAGTTTTTTTAAAGCACCTAATTACTTCCCATTCAAAGTTTCTTGAAGCACTTGATTAATTGTGTACAAGAGTGGTGGAATGGATATAGAGGCAGGTATAGCTGGACATCATAATTTGATACTGATACCAATAATATGATTATTTGTTGAAAGAAGAAATGATTAAATCTATGTTAACAAGCATCCATAGCACAGAAACCTACAGGGTGCAGGGATGGGAAAATATGTTTTTTTTTTTTTCAGCAGTAGATATGCTGCTAGCAGCATTATTTATATACTACCATTTATTCAGTTAGCTAGTGCTATATAAGAAAACGATGAAATAGTGAGTATGCCCAACTGAAACTGAATTGACTGAATTCTTGAGTAAAATAAAATCTGCTCTTCATCCAGACCATTGTGCGCGGCACAAACATAGGAGTTGATGGCTCCCTTACTTGGCTGCTGGATGAGTTTGAGGACCTGTCGGTCATTCGGTCCAACTCCTTGAGACACAGCCACCCCGCCACCCAAGAACGAGGAACATCCCATGGCCATCAGGAGAACGGAGAACAGCCACATCGCCACAGCCACTATACGCATGGTGATGGCCACATAGAGGGCGCAGAAAGGTAAGGGTACTCATTAGTTAACCTGGGAATGCAATATTAGTAAGAGTGATGAAATAATTGTTCTGAAATGAAGTCATTCCACACCTGAAATATGAATACTGTAAAAGCAGAGTGAACAATCTAATTATAAGTAAGTTGACCCATTATTTAAAAGCTGACTCCTATGTGGGAATGAGCACAGTCGACAGACCACCCATGAAACTTTTTCTTTTTGCTGTACTCATTCAGTGGAACACTATCTCATTACCATACTTTCATTCCTAGTCAAACTGCTGAGTACTGACCACATTGTCGCAGCTATTTCACCAAATATTCAAATGCCGGAAATACCCCAGATCTAGTTTTGTGAAGTAACGGTGTACTGTTTGTGTAAGTCCACTTGAAAGCAGTAGTAAAGTAGGTCAAACTGTGTAGGTAAACATTATATTCAGCCTAATAGCCTGTTATCTGAAGAAAACAGCGATATGCTTGGTTGGTTTACATTTCAAAGTCAATTTGAGGGGCATAGTCATTAGTAAACAGTAAAAAGCACAAAGACTAATAAGTTAAAACCAAACGGTAGTTTCCACACTGAGCTAATCAGCATAGTCACACTGACACTGCAGAAGCGTCTGACTGGAATAATCTAACATAGTCAACATTCAATTATTCTTGGCATTTTTGTGTTCAGGACAAGACCTCCACAAAAGCAGCCAGCTCCAAACTCTCGCCATTCACGCAGTCCGCATGAGGAAAGTCGATCTCACCCTCAACCGCGGGGGCAGGAGCCCAGCAAAGAGCGACCCCCGGCCCCACATCCACCGCCAAAACCTCGGAACAAGGAGAGGCAAAGTGAGCGGGAGCCAGTTGACCAGGTGGTCATGAGGGAGGGCGGTAGTGACAGGCGACCAAAATCCAGCTACACAGATCGGGACACGTCGGGAACCCAGTCCTCCAAGGACAAGCGGCCTCAATCAGGGCCAAGCATCCGTACCCCACACCTGCCTGTCACCGAGGGAGTGGTAAAGACGGCACAGCAAACAGCCCGGCCCTTCAATACGTACCCCTGCACAGACAGCAACGTTTGGAAAGTCCCCAATAACCAGGTACACTCACAGGTAACTATGAAACCAGAGCGATGGACTATTTGTGCCCTTTAGATGTTCAGAGAACATTGTCAGATAAATGTGTGTCAACTCTGATGAAACCCAATGCTTGTACAGGGAAGAGATTACCAGTGTCATGGCATTATCCACTGCTGCACTTTTCAAGACACCGTTAACTTTTTATCAGTTATAGTACAATACCAGTTTAAAGCCTAGCCTAAAAAGCGAAAATGTGTTAAGTATAGTATGACATTTTGCCAAGTTTTCTTATGACCACCCATAAGAGTTATTTTTTTAGAGTCCAACTTGCAGTTTCTGTCATATATTTTTGTCACACTGGTTGTTGCCGTGGTAGCAAACAGCCGAGGCTCGTCGCTCCTCCGGTGAGACTGAAAGCAGTACGTAAGCGTGTGTTATCAATGACGGCGTTAGTCAGCTCTACTTGGGATCATTTGACCAACATGTCTTACATGTCCCTTATGGTTATTTACTTAACCATATATCCCCTGTTGTATCATAATTGCTACATGAGTTTTTTTGAGATGTATACATCCTCATGATCAATGCTGAATCACCAGTTGTAAACACTGAATGGGTATTTTTGTTAAATGATCGCGTTCTCAATATTGACAAAACATTTTCAAGATTATGATGTTTGCCATAATCGAGCAGCCATAAAATACAGTAGGACCGCTGATAGCCAAACCACGGATGGTAGCGAACGCTATATATTTAAGTTGCTTTTCGTGCACATACAAAATAATTATAAAGTTTAATTTATAAATTACACACGATAAGAAACAATAAGAACAATAACTAATAATAAAACAACAAATAAAACATTTTTTATCTTTGAAAATGTTCCCCTTTATATTTTCGGGATATACATACATAGTCAGAGCTGCCTGATTTACAATCGTCTTGTTCATAATATTGCAGCAGGACCTCAAACCAGGAAGAACAAAGGAGGCTGTCCCTCACAACGGCCCCTCCAATCCCAGCAGCAGACCTGGGGGGAAGCCAGCTAGCCAGAGCCGGCCACGAGGAGAGCCCCAGCAACACCACGCCTCGCATCCAGCCCTGGGCCCTGACCAAACACATGGCCAGCCCATGCCCCCCGCACCCAAGCCGCCTGCCCCTGCGGCGCCCCCCCCTCAGCAGGCCCGTTCGCCGCAGAGGGAGCCCCAGCGAGTGACGCACGAGGAGTTCCGCACTGCACTGCAGATGGTGGTGGACCCCGGCGACCCGCGCACCTACCTAGACCACTACATTAAGATCGGCGAAGGCTCCACTGGCATCGTTTGCATTGCTACTGTCAAGAGCACTGGGAAGCTAGTCGCCGTCAAAAAGATGGACCTTCGCAAACAGCAACGACGTGAGCTGCTCTTCAACGAGGTAAGTGTTTTGTCAAAGTAATCCTTACAAAGTAGACTTTCTAGAACATTATAAACTTGGGTGTGCTGCGTATGAGATGACCAATAGGCTAACATTAATTGATATAATTGGATTTCTCTACTTGAGGAACATTTTTGTAAACTTATAGTAATGTTAAGAAGAGAGCAATGCTATAAGAGCACCTATTTTGGTCTTTTAGCCAAGATGTAAATGACATTTTTCCATTTCCCCAGTGCTTTTTAGATCTGGCACTTCGTAAAGCCATCATCTCCTAATGTTAGCTAATTTAAACTTTACACTGTTTGCTTCAAGGTTTGTTGTAACATTCACTCTCGCAGGTGGTGATCATGCGGGATTATCACCATGAGAATGTGGTGGAGATGTACAACAGTTATTTGGTTGGGGATGAACTCTGGGTCGTCATGGAATTCCTCGAAGGTGGAGCTTTAACAGACATTGTTACCCATACAAGGTCAGTGTTGGTGAACATCACATTCTTTGTTAAGGACTGGTTGTGTTTTTGCCACTGAGTGTAAGAGAGGGAAAGAGAGGCACATGTCATAGACAACATGCAGTGTGTTTGTTGTAGAAAGTCATATTGCAATGATGAGGACATCATCATCATCATCATCATCATCACAGACAAACAAAAGATAAAATACTGCAACTTGAGAATTTGTGTAATCAGCAGATGCTGGGTGTGTAAGACCACAACATTTTAGGGAGAAGAAAAAAGTTTTAGTGACTGTGTCAATTTCATCACCATATTGCTAATGACTCTTCACTCTTCTACTTCCTGATTCACAGGATGAATGAGGAGCAGATAGCCACGGTGTGCCTGTCTGTGTTGAAAGCCCTTGCTGTTCTTCACAGCCAGGGTGTCATTCACAGAGACATCAAGAGTGACTCCATCCTACTCACTCAGGATGGAAGGGTATGATCTGCTCCTACTGATGCTTTCCTACAATGCTATATACATACAATGCTAACCTGCTACAGCCCTGCCTATCTTGTAGACATTTGGCCTTGGCCTCACCTGGCCTATTGTCTTCAGTTTACTGCATCTGCAGTATAAAAATGTATATTTTTCTTATCTAGTTAATGAGCTTGCATGCATGGCCATTTGTCTGGCTTCCTGCTTGCATAGTGGGCTTGCTGAACTGCATTGTGGGATCTGTCAGTAATATCAGAGACTTTCTGAGAACCCGGCCATCAGATAAGACTGAATTTAGAGGGTTTTAATAGAATTACCAGCAAGTCTCTTTCCATGTTCACAAGAATGTTGTTTTTTTTTCTCTTGCAGATAAAGCTGTCAGACTTTGGCTTCTGCGCCCAGGTGTCCAAAGAGGTTCAGCATCGCAAGTCTCTAGTCGGTACTCCATACTGGATGGCGCCTGAACTTATCTCCAGACTGCCCTATGGACCTGAGGTTTGCCTTTTTATAACCAGTTTTACCCTTATAGCTCTGTTTTGAAGTATATCTCATATAAACGGCTCACCATGGATAGCCATACATTATTATTACTTACTACCACATACAACAACACTGTTTGGTGTCTCAGTGACTGATTAAAGCTGTAAGCCCTGAGTGGCTGTGTGTTGAGACAGCATTTAGTCATGATTAACCATGATGGACTTGCTCCTCTCAAAGTTTTGGTTTTAACATTGTATATGTGATGGTAGGTAAACTGAAATGGCTGTCTCTGTGCAGGTGGACATATGGTCTCTGGGAGTCATGGTGATTGAGATGGTGGATGGAGAGCCCCCATATTTTAACGAGCCCCCTCTCAAAGCCATGAAGATGATCCGTGACAACCTGCCCCCCAAACTCAAGAACCTCCATAAGGCAAGCTACCTCTCAGCCAGCCCCTGTTCATCTGTGTCTGTTTTAGATGAATGGTTTCTTATTTCAAACATCTAAAAAAAATCACAATACTAAGAACTAAGTAAACTAAAGTAAAGAATGAACTAAAGTAACCTGTGTCTAGGGCTGTCAAACTGTTGGTATGTTGACGCATAATCCAACTCATGGAACGTCTCTCGTCCAATCAGAAACAGCTAAATAACGCGATAGAACCCAATTGTTTTATAATAAGAACTAAGTAGACTAAAGTAAAGTACTAACTAAAGTAACCCTGTGTCCAGCGCTGATGTATAAACCGCTCCTGTTCTCTGGGTCTAGGTTTCGCCTCTGCTGAAGGGCTTCTTGGACCGCATGCTGGTGCGGGACCCCGCTCAGAGGGCCACAGCCAACGAGCTGCTCAAGCACCCCTGCCTAAGCAAAGCAGGCCCGCCCTCCTGCATCGTTCCGCTGATGCGGCAGAACCGCATGAGATGAGAGCGTAGGCCTTCACCGTGCTGGGCGTGGGCCTTTGCTGCCACAAACTCTCTCAGCTGGCTCATTGGTCGAATGAGTGTCATGGAATCAACCCGAAGGGCAACAGGACAGTAACTACATGAATGAGTCGACCCCGGCTGAACACTAAAAGAAGCGACTGTTACACTTTTACAATTAAGCACAGTTTTTAGTTTTTACATTTTCCCCGCTTAAATCGCTTGGGGGTTCACATGGTAGATAAGCTGGGGATTGCTTAGAGGTCAACTCTTAAGTGTTCTCCAGCAAACCTTTAAATACTGCAATGCTGAAAATCATCTCTAAGGAAGAGAGGTATGAAGCTTTTGGACTGGAAGATGTGCAAGGTTGTTGATCTCATTCCCAGCCATTCCTACTGATGAATTATGATATCATTTTTGTTTTGTTTTCCTAGATTCCTTGCGTACACTAAACAAGCAAAAAAGAGAAAGTAACTACTCCTGTTTATGACACCCGTTATAAACACTAAGAAAGGCTAAACACTGGAGTTGTTTATGATTCAGATTGTTTCTTTTCTATTATACATTTTAACTTGTACAGATGTATTGCCTTTGCTTCCTTATTGTATTGTCTATTAATGAGTGTGAATGAGATTATTGAGGCACTGCTGAGGAATAGAAGCTGCATTCCGACCTGTATGTTTGAAACAGGAACCTTTTTTTGCGTTACTAATGAGCCCTATTTTTCTTTTGGTCCATTCACCAACAGCTTTTAGGAGCATGTTAATTTGGTAGGAGGCGACTATATTTTTGACTGATACTGATTTTAAGACTGGGACGGTAATTGTGCCGAAGTGGTCATATGGACAAATACAAAAGAGTGGGAATAAGATACCGGGCGACATGAAGTATAGCTGGGGATCAGACTAGTTTTAGTTTTATAGGGGCTTTTATACATAGTTGTGTGTTAATTTAGGCATTAGGGGTTGGCTGCTGGTACAAGTATACAGCCCTGGGTTAAATGCGCCAACACGTGTGATTTTAACATGCTCATGCACGAACACTAACATTACTATTTTATGATACATGTCTGATGCCTGGTCTGCTCACACAATGAAAAAAAAAAAGAGATATAAATGATATTGGCAATCAGTTAAAGCTGAAGACAGAGTTCTTTAGTTCTGCACTATTTATGTGGCTAATTCTGACATGGAGCATCTAGACTGGTTTCTCATTCTGATATTCTGTTATGTATAAAACAAAGCGAAACTATATAGCATATCTGAACTGTAGTGCCTGGAATCACTTTTTTGTTGATTTAAACTCCAGTCTCAGTATATAGGAAGAATTGTATGGAAAGTTAGAAGTTATTCAGCTGACAATATAATGCCACTTTGATTTGTAAATGATATTGAAATGTCAATACATTTTAATACAAATATACTTTTGTGTTGTTTTACAAATATGTATCAAATCACATTGAGATAACCAGCATTTCTGGACTTTGCATCATCTGCGTCCCTGAATGTCAGGTGGTTGGAGATTTTATTTCTTGTCTCTTTAACATTTCTTAACTATGGCAACCAACAAAATCTGAAACACAAAACATGTCTTGATTTATCCACTGCATTCATATTAGCTAATTTAGTCATTCCATTTCTTTATGGCCAGAATTGCCACTATTATATGTCCCTCAAAATACCCCTCTATACTGTGCTTAGCTGAGTTGTTATAAGTTGTGTAAAGAATTAAGAATACAGGCAGTGTAGATAAGAGTGATGTAGACCTACTAACCAGAGTAAGCACTACCATGTTAAAACATGCTCTTTCTGAAGTGCAGAGGTATTTTTACAGAGTTATAGGATGCAGAGGTTTGTTTTCCCACAAAGGTACTGTTTTTATACACATGCATTTGTGTGTACTGGTGTGTGTGTATGTGTGGTAAATGACTGCAACTTTTATAATTTAAAAAAAAAGTGTAATTGAAAGTACAAAAGGTGCAGGTATGCAGTGGAAATGAATGCAGAATAAAATATTGAGTGCTTTTTGCTTGACATAGGCTACAGTCTTGCAAAGGTTTTAGTGATTACCATCGTCTTATGCCCCAAGTATGGCTTTCATTACAATAAGAGATCATGACTATGAAAGGGGCGAGGATTTGGGGGATTTCCAGCTTTTACTGCGCAGTTGTCTTACTACCCCATAAAACTTGTTTGCGGGGAAACACTCATAGATGGCGCACTGGCCAGAGAAATGCTGTCATTTGGCTGTCATTTTCTCACCTATGCTGTCTGATCAAGGACGTTTGTAATCACATACAAAGGTTTTTAACAACTTAAAGGTGACTAGTGAACACTTGGTTTTAGATGGAATCAATACCTTACAGGATGAAGTGATGAGTTGTAGAGCTTTGTGGGACCGTGGCTGATCTGTAAGAGTCTTTGCGATGCTGGGTTTATTAAAGCAGCTTTATGGAGGTTTGGTCTAAAGCTACCAAGTTAACTAAAACCTTGCAAACACCACCAACAGCCAGTTGAGTGTGATACAAAATTGCTAGTGCTAACTGGTGTGTGTGACGATATAGTACGTGATTTCGTGCTGTGTCTTTTTCCCGGTTCACAGAAATACATAGTGCATAGCCTTGAAGGCTGGTGGGAAAGACAGATATTTATTTGTCCTTTTCATGACCGTACACCATACAAAATATTTCAAAGATTTTATAAAAAAAAGTAGTTGGCTGGAAAAACCTACCTCAAAATGCAGCATAGTCAATAGGTTTGAGAAGTGACTGATTTTATTTTCATTTCTGAGTTTCTGGTTTGATCTGACAATTTCTGATTCACTTACTTTGATGGGCTTGTATTGCCATCTAGTGGATAATATGCCAACTTTAGCTTGAAATGTACTTGTCTGAAAAAAAAAATAGTCTCAAATAATATTAATATAGATTTACATTGTATCCAATTATGCAATCACAGAACATGCAAACATATCTCACTATGTTTAACATTTTGGGCTCATCATCATTCTTGTTGGATTTTTCTTTCCCCCAAAATACATTCTACATGCTGCACAGACATAAATGAACAGACCACAACAATAGCATTAATTCAATGTGCTGCCATCCAGTCACTAAAAGCACAGTTAATAGTAATCTAAAAATAATACAAAATACTTTTGACTTCCTATAGGATCCTATAAAGCTATAGATCCCCTTTCCTAAATCCTTTTAACAACTAGTTATTGGCACAACATGGTGTGTTTTAAGAGAGTGAACTGAGAATGGGGCTGACAATCACACACACAACTATAAAAACAAAGAATTAAACAAGGCATAGTCCTATTCAAAGCCTGTTCTCTATTTCAACAGTTAAGGTAGTAGTGAACCCAGTTTCACTAGTCACCGGTTACAGTTAGCTGTTAGTAACAGTCCATGACCAAAAAGAGAAGAGTAGAATCTACACACTATCCCCTAATTTTAGCATTGCTATTACCACAGTGTTTCATGACAACACACTAATGACGCAAACCCACCCCTCTCTCAATGCATCCCCCACCATCTGAAAATGTAAGGCTTTTCAAACATGCCGTTTTAGTTTTCAGTTTTTTCTCAGTCATTCAAGTTATTTTTTTTTGGGGGGGGGGTAATTGCTTCCTTCTGTGTGCAAGAAACTGGAACATCTAATGTCACCAGGGCTCCCATTGAGGAGAATGTATAGCTCAGTTGCTACGTTGTCATCCTGGGAGTCAAGTAGAAAAAAAAAAAGCAAAAGCCAGGCCGATTAGTACATGAGGTCAGATGCCCCTGTGCTCAGGTCAGGCTCTTTGGCCTCCTGGAAGGGAAACTGAAATCCAGCAAGGCGGATCAGCAAGATGTTGAAGCCGTGCGTGAGAAAAGTGAGGAAGATCAGCCAGAAGGAGCGGTCGTACTGCTCCGTGTACGTCTTGTACAGGAAATTGCCCTCGTTGAAGTTGGCGATGCGTTCAGAGAGGCGATGGAGTTTCACCTCGGCAGCGAACAGAATCATAACCAGGCAACAGCAGAAACCTGTATGAGGAAAGAAGAACATCACTGATCAGATAGAAAGGTCACATTCACCCGGTTAAGAGTTAATTGTCAATCTAAATCCAATGGCACTGTAAAAATATTCATGTATTCAATATGTAATTGTTTGATTTTAATGAAATGGTCTCTAACTGTTAGATGGGGATATTCAGATACTACTGGTGAGAATAGTGATTCTGAACCTGCTTTAAAGGCAGATACATTTGTTTACAATTTAGTGGGAAAAGACATGCAAACAACTAAAGTGCACTGTTGAGGAACACCGTTTACCTATCATGTCCTCAGAATTACTTCATCGTTATAGGTCCAAAGGCCTTTTCTCTTTTTGATCACAAAATCTACTACACATGTATGTGCAGTTAAGGCTAATTCAGGTCACACCTGTACAACAGAATACCTCCCATACACATTACTGGTCTTACTCCAGTGTATTGTAACTTTTCTAGGTTTTCTTGTCTTATAGGGCCAATTGTCTGGACCAAATAATCTAAATATTTGACATTGTATGGAGTGGGTAATGTGTATCTGATATGGTTTGTGAAGTTACGGCTTTCTGATTCATAGAGCGAGACATGCACAATCTTTCAAATAAAAACATATATTTCAGAAAGAGATACAGACAAATAATTGTCAAAAAGCAGACAGTAAGGGGAAGAGATAAACTCCGAATATTTAAATGCACATACAGCTAATGAAGTTCCACAAGTACAGTCCAAGAGGGCCTTGTAGCGTTTCGTAGGGGCTGCCAAAGGCATTGTACATGAAGAAGGCCGTGGAGATACAGGAGAAGAGAATTAACACTCCACAGAAGAAGATCACACTGATGTGGAGATTGGCTGGGATGGCATCCAACAGGTCAGGAAAAACTGTCAGAGGAAGCAGTAATTAAGTTGTATTAAGACACAAGTAAAATCATCAGTGTTCTTTGTTGGGACAGGTTAACTTAATATCACCTCCATTGTCCATTCATTGACTAGCCTTGTTCCAATGCATAGCCTATATCTATGTATCTGTAATGTTAGTTTCATAGTCAATATTTTGCATAGTTGTATTATTTTAACTTGACGTCTTAAAGGTACCCAGTGCAACTTTATGTAAACATTCAATTAAAAATAAACATTCAATTTCTAGTCTTTTTTACACGTAGTAAGTTTCAATAACTCCATACCATTACATACCGACATTCAAGCAGCAAAGATGAGACGTCGTTGTGTGGTGAGAACTGATAGAAAATCGTAAACAACAACAATCGCCGGTGGGGAGAAGCCATTTTCCCATTGACTGGAAGCCTGCTTTATTTATTGCAGGTTAAAAAAAATAAAGAAAATGGCGGCGATTGTTGTTGTTATCGATTTTCTATCAGTTCTCACCACACAACGACGTCTCATCTTTGCTGCTTGAATGTCGGTATGTAATGGTATGGAGTTATTGAAACTTACTATGTGTAAAAAAGACTAGAAATTGAATGTTTATTTTTAAGCCTCGAAAGTTGCACTGGGTGCCTTTAAACTACACTGTTATGCCCACTGAGGGAAGCCCACAAAAACAATCTGTCTGTTGTTCTCCAATGTGGCAGTACAATCAGCTCTAGCAGAAATAATGGCCTTTCAATTTGTTCGCCATTGCAGAACTCATTAACGGAATTTCGCATAGGACCCTCTGCTTCTTGTGCAGTCTGCTACTGTTATGACTCATTGCAGGGCTAATGAGTGATTGGTCAGTGTTCCGCAGTGTCTTTTAAAAATGGTGCCTCCCACAATTCACCACTGACGCAATAAGAACAAGCAACAATATAGCTGCAAGCAGTGATTATGGGGCCAAGCAGACCAGCAGGGCATAGTTGCCATGGAAACATGATGTAATTATGTCAAGGGCATGGCTGTAAGCACAGCAAGTTCCATGCCAATTGACCAAAGATTGGCCTAGATATGACCCCACATCCTGTTTGGTGGACATTAAAGGTCCTTGGAATCTCCCAAAATATCCTCAGACATAACCATTTCTATAAGGCCAACATATCAAAAGTTATGTGGAAAAATGCGTTTTTTTAAATGTATGTATGGATGTATGGGGAGAAGATGGCAACACCTGATGAGAAACTAACATATAGCAAGACTGGACACTTTAAGGATAGATTAGTGTCCCGGATTTGTGTGTAGTTGGTAAAAGATGTTCTTGATTTTATGCTTAATTCCCTATATCGTAGCTTGTTATGGACTAGCTAACATTATGAGGTGAAGCCTTAACTGGAGTACATTTCTGGCATCGTACCTGGTCATGTCAAAACTGTGAAAACAAGGCATTATTTAATGATAGTTCAAAGCGTATCAATGACAGAAACAGTGTTTCAGTGCACTTAAATGAAATATACAATGGCTAGATCATTAGAACTATACCATTAAGTCATCATCTTTATTAGCTAGCTGACTACTTACTATAAGCCAGGAAACTTTACTTAGTTTGATACTAGTCGTAATGGTTGCTAAGACAAGAAAAGTAATTTGTTTATCCCACTGTGCCATAGAAATAGGCTTAAATCGTTAAAGATGGAAAAAACTACTTTTTAAGTATTATTAATTCAAAGATACATGGCCCACTGGTTCTATCCAAACAATGTATTTCTTGTCCCTCTCATCAAACTTCTCCCCTTCCACACCAAAACAGAGACAGTAAGTTGACATTGAAAAGTATACTGACATAAAAAAGACTACAGATCACTGACAAAGGCTGTAAACAATAAATGATTGTCATTGAAAAAGCACACCAGAATAAAGAAAACCATCAAATCATGAGGCCAACGTTCATTTTAATTCAAGTGTTTTAATGCCAATGTTTTATTTTCCAGTTTAGTTTTCCTTTTATCAATGGCTTTTTTTTTTCAATGTCAAACTTAAATTCTGTTTAAGCTCATTTTAGAAATTCGTCAATAATACAAGGTCTTCTATATATGTCAGAAACATTATGTCGTCCTGGTATTATGTGCTGTAACATGCTCTAACAGAGTTTCTCAGTGTTGCTACCATCGCAAGTTTTGTTCGTTTTATAGTTCCAAATAAAAGAAAGTATTGCTGCCAAAAGAAGTCGGATTTCGTGTGCTGTTACTAGCTATCAGTCGTTCATCATGTCTAATGCAGGAATACATAATGCTTTGTACCTGAAGTTACAGTGGTACACGTGGATAACTTTCAGTAGGCCATATAAAGGTAAGATAGTCTATTAACATTAAATTAAGCTGTGTTTGGTCAGTCACTGGCAAGCTACTTACAAAAACCTTTGTTGAGCACATGCAATAGTTGGGTTATTTTGTTGCTAAGGCTCATAGGCCTAAATGTCTGTGGCTAAAATCGTGAGATTAGCACACTCATGTCTATGTCCACAGCACTTTTCAAACCAAACTCACGCCCATACAGTCATGAGTAAGATACCCTTGATACCAAAGCGAGGCATCTGAAAACGGGTGTCTATAATCCAGCGACAACTATTTTCCCAATTTCGGCATGTAACAATTTAGTCAGACGTTCTGTTGTAAAATGTGGTTCACATGGCTGTATCAAAAGAGAATTACAGAACACCATTAAAATAGGCTGTCTTGCCTATGCAACTTGAGACATGCTGTCGCTCCCAATTTTTCTTCTCGTTAATTACTCAGTCTTTAGAAATCTAGAAATTACATATTGCAGCATTATAATGCCCTAAATAATACATGCAAATGTAACACAACACTTCAATGAGGTCGAAAGCAACTGAGTAGCCTTTCCAGCATTTGGTGGCCCACGCATGTTGTACCATTTTACAATTACAGAAACACAATTGTGTGGCTTACTCGCTGCATCCTACTCACATGAAAAGCGGAAGGGTCTACCGCCTAATCCACATTGCTTCACGCGTTGTCCGTGAAAAAGTCCGTAGCTCACCTTCCCAATGAACTTTTCCAGCTCTGGCCCCGAGGCGTTCACCAACTGCGCACCTGTTTTACAAAGAACGGTTCCCTTGACCCAAAAGTGTGTGCCCATCGCCGCAGCGACGATCAGAACGCAGGCGAAACATAGAAATCCGCCAACTGAAAATATTATTTTCTTCTGGCGATTAGCCATTGCGCACTCCAAACCCGGTAAGAGTTCAGGTGAGATCCAGGTTACTACAGAACATTCTCACAAGGAGATGCTCTCATTTGTTTTTCCCTGAGAGCGTTGCCATTTGCATCTGTGGATCAGATAAAAAATAAAAACGATTTAAGCGAAATTGCAGTATCAGAAAGTAGGTTACCCCTCAATATGTGACAGTAGATGTCTAGGATGTCTAATGTATAAGGTTACCGTGCTCGTTTTCGCCTTTCTCCGTCTCCAAGTAACCGCAGGGTTAAATTTCTGAGAGCGTCAGTTGACCGTTTCTGGAGCCAGCCGATGCAGTGACCTTTAAGGCTCATTGGTTATGGCACAGAGAGCACCATTACACATTTCATTCTGTTGCTTCAGCAAAACTCATTAATGTCACTTTTATTTAGTCTTAATAGCCTATAAATGATATGATTCCTATGCGATCTTTAAGCAGTAAATCGGTCAGATAGCACCATAGTTGTGAATAATGGTGGCCTTCTATAGCCTACGCAGTTAAATAGACCCAGTGGCCTTTACTAACCCCCTAATCCCATGTACATCTCTGATTCAGAAATGTAGTATATAAATATAAAAGATGTTGTGTTTCATACAAAAAAGTTACTTAACGCAGATAGGACCAACGTAAAATAGTTTACCAAGCGAAACAGGCTATGTCATAGCTGTGATAAAAGGAAGGGGATTTTACAAATCTTGATATCTGCCTTTTGGTCATTTTCATGTTACGACGTGGGTCCTTCAATTACACACATAGCCGCTATGTGTGTAATTGAAGGACCCACGTCGTAACATGAAAATGGCACTGAATGGAACCACTCAGCAATTTGCGCATCAGTAGATGTATTGTTAACTAAGCAAGCGTAGTGTAGGGGATTTTCAGTTTTACAAAATGCAAAACGCTTGGTTGGAAAGATGTCAGGAGAGGGCGATGGAGTTGGCCGAGCCCTCAATATTTACAAAGGTTACTGTATTGTATAGCAGAATTCGCATTACGGATGTAGGAAGTGATAGCTTATGAATTCGCCGAGGCTAAAAAGGGAAATAGCAAGTAATTGTCTGTCCCTTGAAGAAAATGTCAACCTCAGAAATGTGAAAAGCATTTGGAAGGCCCCTGAACCTTCCACCGCCCTCTCAGCTGGTGCCAAATCGGCATAGCTTAGTTTGTAAACCAGTGAAAGTAATGTACAACCTCATCAAAATGATTGCAGTTTCATTGTAAGATATGTAAATCCATCACATCCAAACTTGCTAATGAAAATACAAATTGTACATCTCCTTAGCTGTGATATTCAAAAATACATCTTTCCTCGACTAATTTGTTCTTTTTAACAGCTTGAACATGTTTCATTAGATATTTAACTAATAGATTACTATTACCAGAGCCCATCAACACCCCAATCAGACTGCAGCAAACAACTAATACAGGAAGTGTTATGTAATCAAAATAATTTCACTCAACATTGAAGGAGTTTCAAATCAGGATAAAAGATGGAAATTAATAATGACTGACAATAAATCTCAATGAATCTCATATTCATTTGTATTTTGCCTCTTAATTAGACTCAGGTTAGAATGTTCTCTGGTTAAGTATCCTCCCATACTGTGTCCTAGGGATAAGAGGTGTGGTAGGTGTCCTTTTATCACCTCGCATCTCAGGTCATATCAGACTGTCATTGTATTCCTTATACCCCCACCTCCATGATACAGGCCTCTGAAACAGGGTGGCCGCTCCCGTATCAAAGTTGCTGCCTGATACGTATACATGTAGGGACGGGGCTCTTGGTTGACTCCCATTATTCTGTCTAGGATAATTAACCTGGGACTGTTTCAATGTCTAATGATAGATACGGGTGAATCTGCTGAGTGAAACCTTCCTCTCTCCCTTGATGCAATAAAGCAATACATTCATAACTGCTTGGATTGAAATTCATTTTACAAGCATACACTTCCGTCATAAAAGATTCAAAATATATCAGTTGCACAATGCAAATATCCCAGCATGTTGTTGTACACAAGGTTAACCAAAAAGGTTAGAAACACGCTGCTTTTATTATATTTTTTACGGTTCCATAATTGTATTTACATTACACTACTCTTGTGATATAAATTATAGTATTTCTAAGTAATACGTTGAACACAGTAAAAAACAACAACAATAAGAACTGCACTAAAGAACACCAGCACATGACATTTTGTTATAGGCTTTGTGTATGGCAACATTGAAGGCAGTTCCTGTACACTAGCTGTGATAAAAGGAAGGGGATTTTACCAATCTTGATATCTGCCTTTTGGTCATTTGTCCTGACAGGATCTTTCCCCTGTATAAACAGATCTAGTGGTTTCATGATGTACAGTCATCTCAGTCTGAATTAGTTTCTTTCTGTCCAGTCATTTTCCATCCTGTTCTCACCTCTTCTCTCTGTCACACACACACACACACACACACACACACACACACACACACACACACACTTTTTACATTTCTCTCCCCCCCCCATCAAAATTTTGTTATGGCCATCTTGGAGGCCTGGTCAATATAAATTATGTAAAGGCACAAAGCACAAACACTTTCGTAACACACTCTATCTCTTTTCCTGCTGCTGTTCCTTCCTCATTCATTATCTCGTTCTCCCCCCCTTCATGGCTCTGCCTCTAGCTTGTGCTCTAACTCGGTGGCAGGCGCCATCTCTTGTTGGTCCCCTGTACGGCTCCTCTTGCTTGAGAACACGCCTGTGACCTTTAACCTGACAGAGCTGGAAAAGTAGAAGTAGAGAACAGGATCAAAGCACAGGTGCAGTATGGCCAACAAGAGCGTGGACTCTTTGGCAAGGAAGAGCGAGTGGCGGAGCTCGCAGTCGTCGATGATTTTGGTCTGGGTGAAGGTATAGGGCATGCGTATGGCGTGGTATGGCACAAAGCAGAGTACGTAGGCCCCGGTGACCGTGGCAATGCTGATGGTGGCCTGGCGGGCGCTGGCTCGCAGATTGGGCTCAGCTTGGCGGCGGCCCCAAAGCTGCTTTAACACCAAGCCGTTGGAGAGAAGTAAGACAGCAGAGGCGTTGAGGAAAATCGCCATACCAAGGAGGACAGACAGGAGGTGCCAATGCCGCCCGAACTCGGTTTTCATCTCCGAGCAGGTGAAGGGGGCATCGGGAAGCTCCTTCTTTATCGGGATGGCCATGTTGGGGACGTTGATAAAGAGAACCAGGAGCCACACCACAGCCGACATGACCGCAGCGAACCTGGGCTCTTGCAGATGGAGCATCCGGGAACTCTGGGTAATCTGCAGGTAGCGGTTAATGCTAACGAAGGCCAGGAAGATGATGGAAGCGTACATGTTGATGTAGATGAGCACACCACTGCATTGACACAAAAAGATGGTCAACGGTCCCGAGTCCACGCCCAGATCTTTGGCGATCTTCACCGGCAGGGCGAGCATGAGCAGGAAGTCAGAGGTGAGCAGGTTCATGAGGTAAACGTTCATACACTTCTTCGTGGCTCGGCCGCGGATGAAGGCCCAGAGGGATACCAGGCCTCCTGCCATTCCCACCAAGAAGATGAGGATGTACACGGCAGCAAAGGGCTCCATGTGGTCGTTCACCACGCAGCTGGAGTTGGAGGAGGCGGCCATTGCTGTTTGATGGACCAACGATGAATATCTCAGACCTATGGAAAACAGAACATGGACACTGATGTTTAAATATTAGCTTTTCTATTGCGTCTTACAGCATGCAGTATATTACACAAAGGCTGCTAGTCTGTGTGAGTGTCAAAGTGAATCAGCTCATTAAATTAATTTGTTAAAAACTGAATGTATCTAATTAAAGACTCTAATCTAGGAAGATATTCTTTTTGGAATTCCTCTTAAATTGAACGGCATATGGCTTTTTACCTAGGCTGGTGCTTTTATTGTGCCTTATAAATGCACACTACTGAGTAAATCCAGTGACCTCTTAAAGGGTTCATTACTCTTCCAAACTCTCCAAAATACCTCTGAAAATATGACTAGTCGGGTAGACAGACGTTGGTGTCTAACACGTCAATCAGTCCCACCGCATACACATCACAGGATCTTGTCAGGAAATGGTGAACTGTTTCATGCGCAGGTCTTGTTTTTCTTTTTTGCTCTGCGGTCCTTTTGAAGATGAGTCACTTTCTGCTCTTGAAAAAGTGTTAAAAACAGAGCTGTAACAAGGGACTAAAGAAATATGTTTCAACACTATACAAATAATTCCAGTAGACCTCTCCACTGCCTTTGATGTTGAAATACTTATTGTTGGACTTGTGAAAATGGAACACCTTATCTAAATCTAAGGTGGTCCAAATGCAGGTGTCCATAAAACTTTACTGTTATATGGTAGTTTTTTTTAATCATTGCTAAAAATCCAACTATGATTCTTTATTTTCTTCTGTAAATTACCTCATTTTTATTACCCTATTAACATTTCTGATGAGGATTTGTATTTTTAGTCACCAGTGATAAATAACTCAGTATACAATTTTGTTCCTGGTCACACAATAAAGCCTTTGATGGCATTGGTAGAACAAACTGATGGAACAGATGGAAGTAGAGCACCTGATGTGACAAACATGCACTGTCTGTGTACTTCCAATGCGGTTGAGTCAACTTGAAAAATAGACTCGGTTCAAAAATAGATTCAGTTTGTCTATGAAGCCCAGTTGTTTTTCTCTTTTCATATCTAAATAGCACCACAATATTGCCCCCCCATTAGACAGAATCTGATGTTCGAGGCATGCAGCTGGTTCTTATTCACATGTGCTACATTAGATAAGACATCTTCTGACAGAGAACTCACCACATCTGCTCCCCTTAGCAGCGCAGCCACAGACCTCTGACTGCACATAGCCAGCTGCCCTAAATTTGATGTCGGTGGCTAGACGTGTACAGGTCTGGTTTACCATCTGCCCCCCGTCATCTGTTTCGCTGCAGTGTGAAGAACAGAAGCAGGAGAGACACGGAGAAAGAGAGAGATAGAGAAGAAAAAACACCCTTCCTCCACTTTACACTGCAATAAAGTGACGTTAAGGAAACTGAAAGTTTCCAGATACTGTATCAGACAAGCAACCACAAAAAACACACACGCCTCCCTTTTTTTCTCTCGAATATCTGTGGCTCAGTTCCTGCTTTCGGGGAGTAGTTTTTCGTTTCCTGCTGTGTCTAGTGTAGAGGTCGATGAAGCTGAAGGGTTTTTACAGCCCTATCCATGCCCTGTCCATGTCCTTCATCTGGAAAACTTGAAGAAAAATGAAAACTAAAACATGTGGTGAAATCCACTCTGGCACAGTTGTGGAACTCAGTGCTTCTCCTGTTGGTGGTGTTTGAAGTGAAAAACTGCAGCCGTCTTTAAAGTGTCCATCAGCCACACTGGCCCTCTCTGTGGTTCTCCACACGATGGTAAAGCTCCAGACCGAGTCTATTGGTCTCACCAGCCTCCTGATAAACGCTGCTGATTGTGACTCACCACATTTCTAAATGTGTAGGCCCTGCCGATAATAGATGACATATTTAAAATTCCCCGACTCATTTTCTGAGAGCGGAAACATGTCACAAGAATTGGTTTAATCAAAAATATCTTTTCAGTGCCTGTTAACATATGACACAGGAATACATGGGAGTCCATGCATGTATTTGAACTACAATGGGATGTGTAAAAGCGGGTGGTTCCCGCAGTAGGCATGGTTCCCTTGTTTCAGTAAACACATTTAAAGACTATTCCAGATTATTTTAGTATTAAACTTGTTGATCCAAGGATGTCAAAGGTCACACATGTACCGTGTGAAAGCATGATTGTTGTATGCATGTATAAGTTGGTAGTGATTGCATTTGCAGTGAATGTGCGAGTATGAGTGTTTGCGTGCGTCTTCTGTGTTACCTGTTCTGTCTGAACCTACAGAAGAAAAAGCAACTTCTTCTTTTGTCAATACATCTTTTCAATTCTGCTTTTTGTTGACTTCATATTTTGTATGCAGCTGTATTTGTGTACAAAGTGTGAATGTCCATATATGGGAAATGTGAGGATAAATGTTCTGCGATAGTCACACTTGTCACGTTATCCTTTTTGCACATATAACTCTCTTAGAGTGCTCTGAGGAATGCATGGGATGGTAGAGCTCCAGGTTGTGTGAGCTGGTACCTTTGGGTGTGTTTTGAGGTTCATCTTCAACCTAAGCTCAATGCATACCAACAAGTGCGTATTTGTATTGTATGTGTATGTGAGCATGAGTTTTTACAAGTACATCTCAAGAGAGGTGTAAGGATGCTTAAATATGAGGCTGTAAAGCCCGATTGATCACCCCATTTAGTGGTGCCAGGCTTATTCCTCCCAAGGATATCCTTCGGACTTCTGTCACATTTGATGGGGATCCTTGAGGAGGTTTTTTTTTTTTCAGGCCCAACTGGGCTCTGAAGGCCTTGCAGAAGATGAAGTAGATCAGAGGGTCTAGACATGCGTTACAGACAGACAGCAGCACCGTTGCCTCTTTTAGGGTGAAGAAAGCATGGGCCCAGGCGAAGCACGTCAGCTTGTTCTTCAGGAAGGCGTAGGGCAGCCGCACAAGGTGGTACGGCACGAAACACACGCAGAACACGCTCACCAGGATCAGCATGTTCCGCTTGGACTTGGCCAGCTTCTGGCAGCTACGCTGAGCCTGACGGGCTCTCTGGGCCTGCTCGAGCCGCCGCCTCGTGCCGTGGTAAAGAAACACGAGCGAGACAAGCACAAAAAAGAAAGTAGCTGCCGATGCAGTGTGTACAGCCTTGTAGAGCTGGCTAACACTATTGCTGTGCAGGGACTCACAGCCGATGCTGTGGGGCAAAATCCTTTCCCTAGTGGTCATTAGAGAGATAACCGTGTACACAAGGGATATTCCACCCAGGATGGTCCATGTTATTGTGGAGATGATTCGTGCGGCACGTGGTGTTTGCAAGGTGTGGGTCTCTAGTGGCCGGACAATCTTCAGATACCTGTTTGAAGGGGGGCAATATGGGCAATGGTTAATCCCTTGGGTACAAAATAGCACACAAATGTAAATTATGTAATATGAAAGATTCACCAAGTATATAATAAGTAAATGTAAATAAAAATTATAAGCACATATAAAAAAGGGGGCAAGACACTTTGACACTAATAACAACATCTTGAGCCTGTCAGTGGTGAAAACAAGTGGTTCACTTTGACACATTTTGGTCCTTTGTAAAAATGTAAGTAAGACTTTTGAGTTTTCCTTTAATTGATATGGCCAAGTCTAACTGTTCAGTTCATAATTCAGTAGCTAGCTATCTAACTGTTAATCTAACTCAAAACTAATCACACCAGAGCAAATGCTGAGATCTATTTTGCATTCTACTCTCTTATACTGTGTCACTTATCCTGACTGGGCCCTCATTCCATAGACGCACAACTGGCAGCAAGCAAAGCAACAAGCAAAGTCCGTCACGCATTAAATAAAGCTAATTTAATACTATGAGCAAGATCCTAAGCACAAAAACAGGTGGGTCAGTGCAATGCTGCCAAATTCCACACGATAGCTTTTGGTCATGCGTGATGGACTTGGCTGGCTCGTTGCCTTCAATGAAATTAGGACAGATTATTTGGTGAACAAAAAAAATAAATGTATGCCCATAGAATATATGCAAACATATCTGCCTCCAGTGTCACTGTACACAGCATCTACATACGCAGATTAGTGTACATAAAGGGTCATTGGAAGTAATGAATGTTATCACAGTGCAAAGAATGGCTACCACCTGAACAGCTTTAGTGTTGGCAGGGCATTTGCTATCCAACATTGTACACATAGAATTATTCAATTACATTACAGTTATATTGCTGAGGAGGACTGAGTACACAGAAAAGGGAATATCACATTTAATCACGGAATGCCCAGTAGCAAACAAAAAAAACTAAAATATGTTGTCTCTCATATCTGTCTGTTTTACTTTCAGTCAGCAAAGAATGATTGAAAAATAAAAACTTGCAAAATAGATTATAATTGATCAAATCAAAATAACATGACATACCTAGGACAAAACTACTAATGAATCTGTTAAAATCCTGCCTGAATTTTCCCACCCAAATCTAAAGGCCCACTTATCATTTATATAGTAGCAGATTTTAGATGTTACAGAGTAAGGCTCCCCCATAGAATCTGTTCTTTACCTGTTGGCAGCAATGTAATCCATGAAGAGGATGCTGGCATACGTGTTCAGATAGAAGGCAGAGGCTCCGAAACTGCAGTACATGTTGCGGACTGCTGGCTCCTCCACAACATAGTTTGCAATGCGCAGTGGCAGGCACAGGCTGAGGAAGAGGTCAGCTATGGCCAGATTCTTCAGGTAGACAGTCACGGTGTTGCTGTTCCGTTGAGTGCGGCAGAAGTAGATCTTCAGGGTAAATCCATTAAGCACCAGGCTTATCAGGAACACCAGCGAATAGCCGAAGATGAAGACGGGATAGGCCAACACTTGAGCGCCTGAGTTGTCACAAGAAGAGTCATTGGTAGCTGTGGTAATGTTGAGGGTTGAGTTGAGGTTCAGCTGTGTCTCGGCCATTGCTTTAAGTTCTGAGCTGTTCATCTGCAGAGAGACAGAAGCGATGTGAGCGTGAGAACTCTCTTTTTTCAAACCACAGTAACCACCATCACCGAGCCAAACATGCAACAATTATTCTCAACAAGACTACATACACATGAGAAATAAAACTCCCAACCTTTTGTGCGTGCAGGGAAGTTGAATTAGAAATGTTTCATTGTTCCCTCTGATGTCACAATGCACTTTAATAGCACTCCCTAATGTATCAATTTCCTCCCTTTGAGTCCACCACATCCTTTCCCAAGTTGGTCATCAGTTCTCACTCATGCTGCCTGGAGTCTTATTTCATGTTGTGTGTTTATAGTCAGTTAACTCTATAGTATTTGCACCAACAATTCAAAATGATCAAACAAAGCTTAAACCATAATTTTGATAATCTACTGGTGCTCTCCAGGGATTTGTCCCTGGACCTCTGCGGTTATTATTATTGTTATGTCAATGGCCTTCCTACTACACGTCCAGTACTCAGATATGGAGTGCCATCACTACACATGAGTATGTGCTCTTGATGGAGATCATTTCATGACTTAAGAATAAAATAGTCAAGTGCCTTGTATTATTAATGACCTTTTATGAATCATGTACTTATGCAAGCAGGAACATGGCTTTTCTGTGTTTCTGCGTGTTTGTAACTTAGAATATTAGGTGCCACTTCGTCTGCATTTGTACAAGAGCATGTTTAGACCAGAGGTGATAACAATCAAGCCTGGCTCTTTGGCACTACGGTTATTATATAACAGATATTATAGTCTTGCTACTCTAATTGAAAACAACAGTAGTAACAGTAATCTTAACATATAGGTGGAATGATCCATTTACAGATGTTGTAATAACCCATTCGATCCAGCGTTTTAATTGCAGTCATTGTTAGTTAAACTTCTTAAAAGCTTAGATATTCAGATTTCTATCGGGGGTTTCAGTCTACGGAGTGTGTTGACTAATTCAATTAACCGTACTGCAACCAACTTTGGTATATTTCTATCTACCAACACAAACAAGTCAATAAGGTTTCTCTTGCATTTAGTCTGTGTACAGAATATGTCAGAATATCAGTGACATGTTTTTTTGAGTCAGATGTTTCCACCCAAACCCTTGCTTTGCAGCTTTACCTGTGTGTAACCCATGCTCATGCTTTCAACATTTCAGAATAGACTCCTTCTTCACACCCAATGTTTTCAATGTGAGTGACCTGTTTAATTTTATTTTTCTAAGCCACTTACTGCGAAAAAAGACATTCATCTTTCATCACATTTTATACTGATGGCTACAGGAACACTTGTTCTTTAATTCAATTCAATTCAATTTTATTTGTATAGCGCCATAACAATACAATTGCCTCTAGGCGCTTAACAGAGCCCAGAGCCTTTAGCAGAACGCATCTGCATTTGCAATTTCCTGCACTAGGGACTAAATGAAAAGTTACTCAGTACTCACCATTCTGACTTCAAAGTAACCAAAGTGTGTCCTAGTGGTGTCTGTTCCACTGTCTGTTACTTCCTCAAGGAGATCTGGTGTACAAGGAAGAGCACATCCATGTACGCATGTAACAGCTGTGATGGTGAGTGACAGAACATTTGGGTGGGGAACGCGGGAAAGTGAAAGAGATGCAAAGCTGCTTGTATGTGCTGATAAGACACTTCGTGTCAGAAACAGAGAACAGAACCACATGTGGTTTTCTGCCCTTAACTGAGCTATGACATGCAGAGACAACCACAGAGTGATGTTCTCTCGTGCCTCCCCTCCAGGAATGTCCTCGTTTGACCATTTTGTGTTTATTTGACTTGCTAATTAACTTATTCATTTGACTTTTTAAATGTCTTGGAAAAACTATTTGAATTTTAGTCCACTGTGTGAATGCACCGCCTGTAGTGGTATGGACAGTGTAGTGGAATATCTGTAGTGGTATGAACAGTCTGTAATTGAATGTGGCTATACAGGTGGAGCAGGTGGTTTTGCTACTTCCTTGTTAGTTCTAGTTAGAGTCAGGTGCTTCCCCATGGGCTGTCCTTTCCATTTAATGCAAATCAGGGCACAGCATGAGTAAATAAGCTATAATAACTGCACGTGCAAATAACTGCAAATCAAGCGAATGGATGTTAATGTAGAATTGAAGATGGCGCCCAAAAATGAAATTCTGCGCACTTCACAGTAGAGACACTCATTTCACAAAGTTAGCCAAAGACATCTTACATCCAAACTGACGCCCATGGGTGGCGTGTCCATGCCATGTCCACGCCTATGGATTATACAGCCCCAACGCTGATTATTATAATTATGAGCAGACAGCACACGGTACGCTTTAGGTTTAATAGTGTTCAAAATGAGTTGACAGTCTTCATTTACTGTGCGCAATAAGCTACATAATCTCATCTATTAGGGCAAAAATGGATCATCTGTCCATTTATGAAGTTCAAGGGCAAAAGTGATAGAAGACTAAATTGTTACCAAATTTTCCATGCATTAAGTGTAAAACATGTCAGTGATACCTAGATTACATTGCTTTGAAGAGGACCTATAACAACACAAGGGTCCTTCTCTAGGTCCTCTTTGGTAGTATATTAGGACAAGGAATGGACCCCACCTATTGTGTATTCTCGTCTGTGATATATCTGACTTGTGAGAGGAAGTGGTTGTACACTGCGGCGCCATAGGTAGAGAAAATGCCTTTAAAACATTAATCTTTGAGGAAATGTGAATAAAAAGCAGAAGATTGGAGTGAGCGTTATCTGTGTCAGAGAGATGCAGACTGAAACATGGCATTTCTAGTTTTTGCTGCTTCCAGTTGACTAACAAATTCAAAACTCTCAACATCAGAATATTGCCGACGAATTTGGTTGGCAATATACTTGTTTTCCACATAAGACAATAAGATGCAATTATTTCTGTAAAACTGTAAGGTTAATAAATGGACAATGGAGGACAATGACCAGAGGGGGAGCTAGAGCCGCAAACACTCGTGTTCGCTGTTTACAGGGGGGAGAGGGGGTTTACAGAACAGCCTGCAAGCATCCTGTTTGTATCAGCAGCAGGCTACACCAAAGTCCTTACCAGCTCTTATAATGTCTGTGGCTACACTCACATTATCTCAGAGATATGACACTGCTAGGCTTCGCAATGCTGTGTGCTTGAGCTATCACGCTAAAAACCATTAAAGCATTACAAATGCAGATTTTAGGATCAACTAGGTAAAATTTAAGATTAAATCTAATTTTGCCTTTCCATGGTGACATGGACATGATGACATGCATATTTGCCTTTTAGAAAGGACTCAAATGTTTCTTAATTAAAGAGAGCATTAAATGATTTAAGCCTCTTCTCAAATGTATCAGATGATTTTTGTACTTGACAGAAACACACACTGAGCTTTCTCTCAGCAAGATGTTTTGAATCAGGTGTCTTGATTGTTTTAATACATCAAACAGTTACAAATATCAAGTAAAGAGAACTACATAATGCTTTATGTCAGCACCTCATGCAAAAACAACTAGACTCATTTGCTAGCTATAAGTAGAAACTAGCGCAGCATTCTCTGTATAGACATGGCATAGACAACTCAGAAACCGAGAAAGACAAAAAGAGAAAAGAAAGAAAAAAAGAGACCTTAAAGGCACCCAGTGCAACTTTGTGTAAACATTCAATGAAAAATAAACATTCAATTTCTAGTCTTTTTTACACGTAGTAAGTTTCAATAACTCCATACCATTACATATCGACATTCAAGGAGCAAAGATGAGACGTCGTTGTGTGGTGAGAACTGATAGAAAACACAACAATCGCCGGTGGGGAGAAGCCATTTTTCCATTGACTGGAAGCCTGCTTTATTTATTGTAGGTTACAAAAAATAAAGAAAATGGCGGCGATTGTTGTTGTTATCGATTTTCTAACAGTTTTCACCACACAACGACGTCTCATCTTTGCTGCTTGAATGTCGGTATGTAATGGTATGGAGTTATTGAAACTTACTACGTGTAAAAAAGACTAGAAATTGAATGTTTATTTTTAAGCCTCGAAAGTTGCACTGGGTGCCTTTAATCAGTCTCGGACTGGCTTTTACTCGTTGGCAAGATGCCAAGCTGGCCTTCTTTCTGTTGGACAATAATGATTCATTAGCTGTCTTGGTGTGTCTTGTGATGTACTTGCTTGACATTTGATTTGGCTATTGTAGTTTTTTTTATCATAAACATCTCTCCCAATGTTATTTATGAAAGATGAAAACTCAGTCCTGTCTCTGGTTAGCATCCAAATAAATGAATCTCACACCAAAGAGTTTTATCAGTCTTCTCATACAAAGTATTCCCTGGAATCTAGCTCAGCTAGCTTGTAATAAATTACACTGTCCAGTGCTTATTGTGTCGTTATCATGTCGCCAACAACATTTTACTAGATTTACTAGATTTTAAAAAATGTGTCTTTTTTATTCTTGTGGTTATGTTAGCTTTCATCTCTGATGACACAATAAATACATCTATGCAGAGTCATATTTCTGTAGGATCTTATACTTTTGCCATTGTCTCTGCCAGTTCCATATTCTTCAGCTTGTCAACAAATACCTGTGTACAACTGTCCATACACACACCTGTTTCTTTATCATTATGAAAGACTGACTGTGAATGAAATTGTGTTCTATCCCATGTTACTGTGTTACTGTGAGGTTACTAAATTCCAGGCCCCCCAAAAAAGCATTCACATGTATAGACCAAACCGGAGTACAAAATCAATGTAAAAACCCTGACTTCACCAGTGAATTAGGAAATAGGCCTGGTCTGTTCCCAGTATAAGAACAATTGGTCTGTTTGAACTTTACCTTTGATTTCCTTGTTTTTTTTTCTATTTTGTTTGGATATAATGGCCTGATGCTTTTGCTATTATGGCATGGTACACTTTATGTGCATACTGATGAATTAAATGTGTGAAGTGTAAGGGTCTTCATTGAAGGGTTTGTTGATAGCGCGACACTAACCTTCATGAGTTAATTGGTGGGCAACCATTTGGCTGACAGGGGTATACAAGAGATGCCTATTTCTGTTCAAGAATGCACTGCTGCCATGTTTGCTTCTGAAGTATATAATTCGTGATGGTGTTCTGTACTGTATGCAATCAACCCATGCTGCTGTGCCTCGCACATGACAGCGCACATTCGAGTGCACTGCACACACTCGATCACACACTCACACGCACACACACACACTCACAGACACACACACACACGCACACACACACACACACACACACACCAACACACACAGACACACATACACACACACACACACACACACACACACACACACACACACACACACACACACACCTTTAGTTCATTAATTAGATGAATTTTGTAATTAAATGCTTATTGTGTGTGTTTATGTTTGTATATGGTCTATTTAATGCCGCACAGGTGTGAATGCTACTAACCTCTTCTATTCAGAACTCCCTCAACCTTTGCTAACTGCTGATGTGGTTTATCTGCTTCCAAATTGATAGTAAGTATATTGAATAATAGTTTAGAGACTTATTTATGCGACAGGTTTATGAGACTGCTTTGTGACTGATCTTTATTTTGACCACTATGGTAGACAACACAGGTTGTGTGGCGCCCCCATGTGTTCAACTTAATTGATCTGCTTTTGTGTTGAGTATTTGATACCTATCCAATCAGGTGAGAACACCAACATTGGCGATTGGTTCTGTTGTAGGGATAGTACAAACATGATCTTGGTAGCCTTTGTGAGGAGAATATTACTATTTATGCACAATTGCACCCACATTTATTTAGTGCCCATTCACAAGGAGAGGTACCATATATTATTCTGGAGTTTGAGACTGTTATCTATGGTACCTACATTATTCTGGTGCCCGTAATATAATGAGAAAGAGTGCAAGTGATAACGTAATGTTTTCAAAACATTTTTTAGGGTTTTTTAGTTAACTATACTGATATGGCTGGTATTTGACTGTGAAAACCCCAAGGTGCAGTCTGCCATTCTAATACCACACGTTTTTCTACAAATTCAGCTAATTGCTCCTCACAGTCCTCTAGCTGTCTGTTCAGTGTTTGTGCCCCAAAAAACAGGTGTTTGTACACAGGCTGGCTCTGTAAATGGGAAACAAACATACAGGCTCAAACCGAGCAATTAACAATCCCAGCCAATCAACACGATGCCTTAGTGCCTTATACTATGACTTTGAGATTCGTCACAAAGCCGTTCTTCTTCACGCCAATGCAGATAAACAGTGTCAGAGCGGTAGCTGCTCTACAGGCTGCCACCCCTAGCAATGGTGACAGCATTCTCCAGTCCTCAGAGGCAGCGAGCCATAGCCTCCAGACCATAGTGACAGCTGACATTGACAATGGATGGAACTTCCTCGCTGATGGATCGTCAGCACCTCCAGCGAGACCAGAACTGGGATCCTGTGCTCTCCTTGGTCTACGACTGACAGGGGATGGGCCAGCCACTGCCTTGGGTTGCCCTTTCAGCACTGGATCCTGAGACCAAGGCCCTCCACTCGCAGTGGCCCTGTTTCACCAACCAGATGGGGGCCAGTGAGACATCCTGCAGCTGTTGGTGCTGTACTATCTATCAGTGCGGTTATATGTGTCCAGTTTTCGAGCATAGTCGGGTTTCAATCGAAGATCCATTTCATGTAACTCCCCAAATCTAGATTTCCTGTGTCCGACTGAAATCAGATTTACACCCCCAGATAAGTGATTGGATTTGGTTGGAAATCGGACAACGCACGCTTGTAACTTTTGAAACTAGATTACAACTGGACAACAACAATTTTTGCGCATTAGCTGTAATTAAAACAGCGCCACCTATTGTAGTGGGATATGACATGCTTTCGGATAAGATCTGGATTTGTCACTGCCATGTACTGTGAGATAACGCAGTAAACCCCCACGGATAGAGAAGTCGGGCTTTGGCCTAAATCGGGTTTATGCCATCATGTAAACGTATTGTATGTTTCAGAGTCCTCCAGCTGGTCTATGGCTCAGTGGGGGGTGAGCTGTGGATGTCCTTGGCCTCTTTCCTGCCACTGACCAAGGGTCCTCGATTAGAGTGCTCGCACCATTGCTGACTGCCTGGTCAGTGAGTTGTTCTGCTGTGCCAGAGGGGCTGCACAGCGACCAGGGGTGGAACTTCGAGGCTGGTGTGTTCAGCGAGGTGTGCCAGCATCTGGGCATCAGAAAGACTCTTACTACTCGGTTGCATACCCAGAGTTGATGCTCTTGTGGAATGTTTTAACCACACTCTGGCATCCCAGCTGGCCCTTCTGATCAGGTGCTATGGGTGGAGTGGATGGCAGTTCTGGAGTCAACAGAATGCAACCCTACAGCCCTCATGTGAGATCCAGACCCCAGTGGACTGAGTGTCCAGCCCTCTTCTGAATCCGGTGGTGAGTGGGCAAGCCTGGCCTGGACTACTACTGTGACCCCCGTGAGATGCACATGCTGGCCAGGCAGGTGCTGACTGAGACTTAGCTTGACAGAAGCGGGCTTATGACACCCGTTGTTGAGGATAGGACTTCACACCCAGTGATCTGTTGTAGGTAGAAGGGGCTCTGCCCTTAGTTGACAACCAGTGGGTAAGGCCATGCACTGTGCTAGCTAGACTCTCTGATGATGTGTAAGGGTGTGGCTGGTTGGACTGAATTGAGCGGTGGTTCTCCACCAAGACCCTATCAGCTCTTGGCGCGTCCAGATGGGGGCACAGAGATTGAGGACCCGTCTACACGGAACCTGGATTGCCTGAGTCCGGAAAGAAATGTTGTTGGATCTGCCTTCCGTCAACATGAAACCGGCGGGTTGGGTCCCTGAATCCGAACCCTTTGAATCGGTCTCCAGATTGAAAAGATTTGAATCCGCCAGCGGATCCGTGGCCGTGTGGACGCCAGAGCCGGACATTTTCTAACCCGATGACGCAATTGCCCCACGTGAATGCCCCACCCGACCTCTCAACCTCAGCCTGAACCCTAATTAACCTCACTGCATCACTTCATAACAGCAACAACATAAACTAAATCGATGTTGTTAAGAAGCTGGTACAATATGATACAAAGCATTATAGGGTAAAGCAAAACAAACATTCCATACATGTATGTTGAGGAGGGTGCTTAACACTAATATTGGTAATGCTGATTTGAGAAGGCTAACACCAATATGGACTGGTAATTGTCAAAGGAGGCCACTGAATTGGCAAATCCGATGCAAATTT
This sequence comes from Sprattus sprattus, assembly GCF_963457725.1. Classification (NCBI taxonomy): domain Eukaryota; kingdom Metazoa; phylum Chordata; class Actinopteri; order Clupeiformes; family Clupeidae; genus Sprattus; species Sprattus sprattus. The sequence goes on from NC_137928.1 coordinate 10,074,455, forward strand.
TAATGAAGACATTGTTATTGTATTTTAATCTGCTTGCTTTTCCTGTGTGCTGAGGCCTACAGGCTGAGGCCTTGAATACTCTCTTGCCGAGGCAAACCACCTGTTTGTGTACTGATAATCATGCACACTGCTCAACTCTCAAGGACATATTCGTAGATCACTGCAGCAGCTGCTGAAGCGATGGGACGGGAGAATACCGCCCTTTGTGTGATGAAACCAGTTTTTTCTACTCACATAAGGCTGGCTGCGCCCAGCTTTTCTTTGAAGTTTGTTCATGATATTTAGTTGTGACACATCTCCCTCTTTTGCAAAAGATAAAAGTACTATTTTAAATTCTGATTGCTGGTCTCTGTCTCATCAATATTAACGTCTTAATATAATTTATCTAACAAACATACAGCCTCTAGTCCCAAGAATTGAAACATTTTCTGACATTGAGATGTAATGGTGCAGTCATATTTCATCGTTCTGTAAAGACATGGTGAGAAGAGTTTTAAAGTAAAGCAGTTAATTACTTTTCTTGCATTTAACAGCCATATATTTCAGACCCTAACAGTCTTTAAAATCAGTAAAGAAGGTTACTGACTGAAAAGGAAAGATTCCTAGGTTTCCAAAAATGTAATTAACTGTGCTTTGTGATTGTGTCGGCTGTACCTTAGAAGGACATGAAGCAGTAATATTATATGACAACCTGTGCAAGAGCAGGACATAAATAAAAATAAAAGTTTAAAACCATCCACTAGGGGTACAGGTTTTTCATTTCCCCTCCCTGTAGGCACTAGTCCAGAACACAGGACCTTCTTCCTGTATTTACTGTTTTGCTCCCCCAGACACATATGACCAGTAAATGGAGTGAATGATTTCATGTGGTTTGTAGAGATGAATTTTCGTTTGCCTGGATCTTTCTCTGTAAAAAGAAACCGAACAAAAGGCAAAACGTTCCAAGTTTACAAACAAATCATCTGATTCGGACCAGAGAAAAAATGAGCTATAGGTGTGAAAACACCAGAGCAAAATTAGCTATAGGTGTGAAAACACCAGAGCAAAATTAGCTATAGGTGTGAAAACACCAGAGCAAAATTAGCTATAGGTGTGAAAACGACAGAGCAAATGAGCTATAGGTGTGAAAACACCAGAGCAAATTAGCTATAGGTGTGAAAACACGCCCAAAAGGCTTAGTTATGTAGCTGTAGCCCACAAGCACACATACACGCAAATACACAATAATCCACACAATACACATACACACATATTGACCAGAGCATGTTTCATTTACATGAATTAACGCAACAAGACATACAAAATTGGATTTCACTATGGCTTAGGTCCTCAACTGTCAGTGGCAGTGCACATACTTCCAACCAACAGTTTTTTTCACAGTTCCGGTGTTCCATTGTGTGTGTGTGTGTTTGTGTGTTTGTGTGTCTGAATTTGGAATGTGTGAGCTCTCCAAATAAAGAATGTGGGTGTGAGCAGTGCATCCTGTGTGTGTGTGCTAGTGTGCTCATAATTGTATTTACGGCATGTGTAAACATATGCGTGCGAGGCGAGCAGTGTCTGTGCGCACCCTGCAGAGTATCCTCCTGTGGTGTGTGTTTTTTGAGGGAAATGCACCCTGCCTCAGACTCCCCCTGTTTCTTCCTTAACCTTCAGCCTAGAGCAGCTTCTGATTACATAACATCCATCTGGACTAGGTCACTGACACTGCTATGTAGCAATGCTAGCAGATTTGCTAAAGGATGTGGCACCAACCTGACCTGTTCAACTCTGTTAAAGGATGTTTTTCATTTTATATTAAAAATATGTCATGTTGTTTTTACATGGGTTCACATTCTTCTTTGAGAGTTGGGGGATCTTAGAGACAAGCAATGTGTATGTGGGATAAAAATGCGAGGTATGTATCAAAGAACAATCAGACGAAATGATGAAATGTCCTTTTGTGTTCTTTTGTTACCTAAAAACAACTGAATAATAGTTCAATACAATATTTCTTTGCAGCAGGAACAGGCTTTAAAGAGTCTTACAAAGCATCTGGAAAAAACATAGTAATGTTCTGAGCTAAATGCCAGTCTATTTGTTTCCTGGTTTGTGTTTGTGAATGTGAATGTGTGTCTCAACCCGTTCCGTCTGCCAGGAAATACAGGATCAGGAGCTTGATTGAGTTCTGCTTTTCTCTTTAGCTGACTTGCAAACTGAAACTGGCAGATCCCGTGCCCTCGATATGTGTCACACACACATCTCTCTTTCTCTCTTCTTCTCCTTCTCCATCTCCTTTTCTCTGTTTTCTCTCTCCGCTGCCAGTCTCTGACCAGTTACACTCCCTTTTTTTTCTCTGTCTCTCATTCTCCTTCAGTCTTTGGTCTTTAGTCTTTCTCAGTGTGTCCCCATATTTACACGGTGCTGATGCTGACGCCGTTTGAGACAGAGCTCCGTCTGGCGGGCTGGTGGTTCGGCTGTGCACAGCAGGGCATCTTCGGCAGCAGCGACTCCCGGAACGTGCGGCACATTAAGAAGTAAATGACGGGGTCCAGGCACACGTTGAGCGACGCCAGGAACAGCGTGGCCTCCTTGGCCTGGAAGAGGATAAAGCGACTCCTGTCAGAGAAGCCGTAGTCACGATTCTGGCTCAGAGTGTAGGGCACGCGGCACACGTGGTACGGCACGAAGCAGACAAAGAACACGGCAAGGATGCTGAAGATGCTGCGGTTGGATTTGCGTCGCACCTGCTGGTTGCCACTGCGGACCATCCGGCGGTAGACGCGATGCGCGATGGAGGCATAGCAGAACGCCAGCAGCAGCAGCGTGGCCCAGAAGATGCCCACACTCAGCAGGCTGGAGATGCGGTGCCACTCTACGCCCAGGGGGCTCTTCAGCTTCATGCAGCTCCACTGACTGCTGGCTGGCAGAGGCTGGTTGCTCAGGAAGGAGTTAGGCAGCATGCAGAGCAGCAGCAGCATCCAGGCCAGCAGGGAGAGAGCGCGGGCGAACCTCGCGTGACGCAGGAGGGACGAGCAGGAGGAGGATGACCAGAGGGAGGTCGCGGAGGGCAAGGAGGAGGACGAGGGGCAGGAGGAGTGGACGATCTTGACGTAGCGCTCCAGGCTGATGAGGCCCATGAAGAGGATGCCGCCGTACAGGCTGAGGTAGAAGACCACCGCCGTGTAGCGGCACGTGAGCTCCTTCAGGAGGCGCCCGCCAAGACCGGCCTCGCTGATGATGCGCGAGGGGAAGGTAAGGAGCATGAGCAGGTCGGCCATCATCATGTTCTTCAGGTAGACAATCAGCGCCGACGAGCTGGACATGCGGAAGAAGATGCAGGCGGCCAGGCCGTTGAGGACCAGCCCCACCACGCAGATGATCAGGTAGAGCACGGGCAGCACCTGCCTCGTGAACACACTGCTGAGGTCTGTCTGGTTACCGCGGAGACCTGTGGCGTTGGTGGAGTTCATGCCTAGAGAACATGGAAACGACAACAAGGGGAAGTATTAAAGATAATTCAGAAGCGGATGCAGGGGCAGATGTGACAGTCTCCACCAAAGCATAACTTTCAGTTGCTCATGCTAAATAGACCTTCTGACCTTCCCTTCTAGGGCTCAATGAAGGATCAGATTTATGAAGCTATGGCTTATACCCTTTTCAATTATGTAAATCATTTCAAATGTTTTTTTTCCGATGCTATGAGAGAAGGTGTGAGAGGCTCAAAAGTGTTTAGTGCTGGCTTGGCACTGTGTCAGTCTATACTGCAGATTAGCTTTGGCTGGAAACTGTGAAGGATGGGAGTGTAGCTTCCGTGTCTTATCGCAATACCGTGATAACATCTTTTGTCACCATCACCATGAGATTGCTCAATCTCTTCCGCTAACACTGAGGCATTTTTAAGCCTATAGCTGTTTGGCATGATGAGTTTGTCCAAAAGGGATTTCCAAAACATTATTTGAACAAAAAAAATTAGCAATAAAATATAAAACATATGCACAATGAATGTCAGAGGACAGTGAAAATTCCAGAGAAGTTAAATAGCAATGTGCATCTAATGAACATGGATTCTAACAAATGTCAAACTGATATGTTGCAATATTAAAACGTTTTTTTTTTTTTCTTTTTTTTCTGCCAATTAAAGTAGGATCCAAGAAATGATCACTTGCATGACTTCAAAAGTCAAAATAAATATTAGGCTACCTTCAATACCAATTGTTCTTATTTCAAATTATTTCCTGGACAATAAAACGATCATTTTATGTACATCTTATGAAAGCACATACTATTTGACACAACCAATTCTAGCCCTAACCCTAAAGAATACCTAAGTACAATATTATCTGATGTGTTATGCAAAAGTGATATACTGAGAGATCAAAAATGTCATCTGAGAATTGAGATGCCAAAAATCCCAGAAGGTGATGATGATTACTAGTACGGACCTTTTTAGTGGATGACGAGGCAGGGATGTTTGGTTGACGCAGAGTGTGAAATATCTCCCTGTATGTCCCTTGGGTGGGTGCCTCTCCAGCAGTCAACTAGTCAAAGTGCTTCCGATCAGTGCTCCAGCAGAAACTTTTCAAGTAATGTGCAAAAATACACGAACATAACAGATTGTTTAAGATTTAACACTAACATTAGCAACATTAGCCAATATCTCTTTACCTCTTTATTGTATAGACGCACTGACCAATACTGCAACTTTTACTTCCACTGTCTACAGCTGTTCTGAAAGAACCGCAATCATCTGTTCCTTTATATGTGGCACATCTCTCATCTCTCTCTCTCTCTCTCTCTCACACACTCTCTCTCTCTCTCTCTCTCTCTCTCTCTCTCTCTCTCTCTCTCTGACAGGAAGTGAAATCTGCTCTCTTTCCTCCCACTCTTCCGTTTCTGTTTATGCTTTTTTTTTTCATCCCCTGAATTCCCTTTTTGAATTCCCCCAAACTCTCACCGCAATACACTCTGCTCCTGTCCAAAAGGGTGGGGTATGTTAAGAGAAGCCAGGGGATGCATTATGAGCCTTCTCCTACACAAACTTAAGGATGTGTTTAATGCTTAAACTTTAAGTAATTTGGGGTACATATAACAATTCATTTGTATTTAATGTCCTTTCGACTTTAAGTTCTTTCATAAAAGTATTTCATGTTTCTTCCTTTTCTTCCTTTTTTTTTATATCGGCCCAACAAGCTAAGATTAACGCCCATCATTACCGGTTACCCTTCTCTGAACTTTTAGGTAATCTAATAGATTTACATTCAAAAAAGCATTAGTGTTGTGTGTCTAATGTCAGAGAGGAAATCACGTGGTAAGGAAAGCAATTTGGCTCAAATGATTAGACTGTATACAGCTCAATCACTCTTGGTGGTGTGGCTGTAAGGCCAAACAGCAGAAATCAAAGAAGGTTTTATAGGTGCACACCTTCCCAGTAAGGAGGATCTGAAATCAGAAAAGCGGAATGGAATAGAACAGTTTGGAAAGTAATTCTTTGTGTTGAAACAATGGCCTTCCTTTTTTTAAAGAAATCTAATTAAAATAATGATTAATGATAAAAAACACAACAACAACAGCAAAACCTCCTGCAATTATGTATATATTAGGTTAGAATTCCCCGAATCAGCTTGGGTGTATTCAGAGTGTTAGATGTAGGCTACTATTAAATGATCTCCAGGGTTTGGTGGTGGCTGGCCAATTACAGAATTATTAAAAATATTTAAAAATAATCTGCAGGTCATTTAGTTGTAGATTGTCTGATTAAATACCGCCTAAATAATTTTAATTTTAATTTTAAACTGTGCAGCTACAATGTTGCTATGCCATAAATATCATTGATGTTGGGATCGCCGTCTGTGATGGAAACAGGTTAATATTGTTAATGATTTCTCTTCTATCTTCTACTCGTGATAACACCCTAAAACTATCAAATAAAGAGCAATCATGCTGAATCAGGGAAGAGAATTTAGAGAGATGTGACACTTTCAAAGTACTTGCAAGACAAGATTTGTGTACCTAGCCTAAGTTATCAGACTCTCTAGCACTAGACATTATAATGAAAAATAAATAATTTGAATGTGAGACCTGACATTAGTGTGCTTTGTTGATATGATTTGTTATATGAATATATCTCATGTGTGTAGAGGGGTGGGGGGGGGGGGTTATGACATGTTTGTGATATGTTATGGCATAATGCTTAACAAGAATGTATGAAATATCTTAATGCCAATTTAAACCAATACTAAATAAATTCATAAAAAAAGACTCTCTAGCATCTAACTAAGGTTTGGTACCCAGGGACGACATAAGAAACACGCCACAGCTCACAGCAATACTGGAAGTTCCCACCACTGCACCAGAGCATTAATTAATAACCAATAACCATAAATTCAGCAATTAGTGGTTTAGGCTGGTCCGGAGTGGAGAGGATGCAATAAAGATATATGACCCAAAAATAGCATTCAATCAAGACAATGCTCAAGGCCCTTTTGGGTTGAGATGAGGAAGATGGGAGAAGGGAGAATCTGAAGAGGGACAGGAAGGAGATATGGGGGGGGGGGGGGGGGGGGCAGAGGAAATAAACAAGACAAAACAGTGGCCCAAAAGACAATTGAGAAACCATTCAAATCCATTGTGGTGTGTGTGTGTCTTTGTGTGGGGTTGCGGTGGTGGGGTGGTATGGGGCGATCACTTTTGCACCACTCAGTGAATTAGAGCACCAGCTCAATAATGCAGATACATTACACTATTTAGGTTCCTCTTCCTAGGCTGACTGATTCAACATGGATACAAAATAAATCAGCCAATCTGCATTTTGAAGTAAAATGGCAAAATATAATGTAATGATCGGACCAGATGAAGCGGTTGTCAACTCTATGACCTCCATGCACAAGGGAATATATCCTCAGAACAGTTTGAGGGAATTTGTATAAAGAGTCACTGGAGGAGGCTTTCATGTTTACTAGAACTACTCTGATTATGGGACTGGGAGGACTATTTGCACCACTCACAGCAAACTATTATTCCATTACAGCTACCGTACTGAATTACAGTGCATGTGAGGCAATGTACTGTGTTGTTCTTCCTAGGCCTCCTAGGTTTTCGTGTGGGTTTTGGTATTGGTTGACACCCATTATTCTGTTTAGGATACTTAAACTTGGACTGTTTCAATGTCTAAACAAAGACAAGGGTGACTCTGCTGAGTGAAACCTTCCTCTCTCCCTTGATGGGCATCATTGCAAAAATAAATAAATCATTCTCCAACTCCACCTATCTGTGGTTTTACAAAAATACAGATTGGACAGCAGAAGACATAGGTAATTTCTCTGATGAATCCCACTTCCGTTTGGGACATCTGGAAAATTGAAATTGATCGTCCGGAGAAGAAAAGGTGAATGCTTCCAGGAGTGCTGTGTCCTGCCATCAGTGAAGCATCCTGAGACCATCCATGATCATCCATGGGGTTGTGTCTCATCCAAGGAAGTGGGCTCACTCACAATTCTGTCCAAAAACACTGCCATGAATAAAGAATGGTATCAAAATGTCCCCCAAGAACAACTTCTCCCAACGATCAAGGAGAACATTGATGATCTGTGCATTTTCCAGCATGATGGAACACCATGTCACAAGCCAGAGGTGATAATGAAGTGGCTCGGAGATCATTACATTACAATTTTGCAACAGTGTCCAGATCTTAATCCCACAGAGAACCTGTGTCAATCCTCAAAAAGGACACTTGCCTACTGTCTCACTCTCTTTAATAAATCAAAATGACACCCCTCTCTCTCCTCTCTGTATTATATTTATTTTAAGTTACTTTATTTTAAAGATGGAGTGGGAATAAAGTAGTTCTAACCATTTGTAATGTGTGGCACACATACGTAAAATAAAAACGCTGTATTGAAACAGAAGTAAACATAAACTCCTGATTTGCTGACAAGTGTTGACCAGGAGGGGCAGTAGTGAGCACTGTCCAGACATCATGAATGAGCAACTGAATATTTCACATCACTGTTCAAAAGCACAGTAGATTATTTTATCTATGGCACCAAGACTCTAGCCTGATATTACATAAAGATATACAATATATATAATATATAATATATAAAAAAAAATATGATTATGTAATGAAAAAGCATTTATTATTCAACAGATAGGGCACACAATGGAATCTGTGACATTCAGTACAAATTCTCCATATGCTATCCACAGGCACAGACATACATTTGCAAATATAACATACCAGTACTGTACACATATCAAAACATCATAAAGTGCAAAGTGCAAGACCAACCTGCTACAAAAACAATGTACATGTAAGGAGTACAGTGAGAAATGGCTACATTCATGACACTATGAACATCAAAACACTTTTCCAGTTGATAAAATGTTGACAAATGCTAAGCCTTCTAACAACACTAACCTCTTCTCTGTCTGACATGTTATTATTTCATATACTCCATAAGCTTATCTTAAGTGGACTCCAGATGTCAGGACACGTACAGTATGTGTCACACTGAGTCTGTAATCTGAAGGTTCTGTTTATACAAGAATTAAGTGAATTACTGTCATGAGATGATATCCAATATTCTCTGGAGTGGGAAGATATGACATCACTCTTTGGTAACACTTCCTCTCAGACTTCAAGTGATCTCCTCTTCAGGCTGGTGTAACCTAACAAGAGAGGATCATAGATATTCATTTACCATTCACTGACAAAGAGAGGAACATAGATATTCATTTACCATTCACTGACAAAGAGAGGATCATAGATATTCATTTACCATTTACTGACAAAGAGAGGAACATAGATATTAATTTACCATTCACTGACAAAGAGAGGAACATAGATATTCATTCACCATTCACTGACAAACAGACCAGTTGTTATTTACCATTTCCCAGAAAAGAGAAAGAATGATAACAAAACATTTGTAAACATAGCAAACGTAGTTGCATTGCACTGAATATATTAATATACTAGATTCTGCATTCACACGTTTACACTTCTGTACACCAGCTACACACTCATTTTTCCACCCCACCACACTAGTCAGACAAAACAAATGAGGCCACAAAAAGTGTTGCTAATGCTACCTTGTTTATGCCAAAGCTAGGCCCACAGAGCATGCCCAGAAGAGAGTTCATGATGTTGACGAAGCACAGGATGGCCTGGATTCCGCTGGTCACCATGAGAACGGTGAAGAGGGACGCATTCCACAGCACCACTCTCTGGGGCTCCACACAGGCTGAGGCCCAGCGCTCAGGTTCATAGAGGTAACTTTGCTTACTGTGGAAACACACGCACACACACACACAGACACACACACACACACACACACACACACACACACACACTGTCAGAGTCAGACACTCGTATATACTCAAAACCACTGAAAAAAGGAACAAGGCAGCCCATTCCCATTTCAAAGAGATGATGTCACTGTCACATGAAATAAAGCCAGCTGTAGCTGCAGTTCAGGTTGCCCCATTCATGCTCCTTTGTAGCTGTGGTTGCTAATCGTTAATAAAATGCAGGTGTATGCAACCAAGCAGCATATCTAGCTTACTTCTGATTGACTAGGTAAGCCCACTTGATACAATATCTCATCTGGTTATTGTGGCTCAATGGGGCATTAGAGAGAGAAAGCACCCCAAAGCATGAAGGGCTATGAGTCCCTCACACTAGCACTATAAAAAAACACTGGACAGTGTGGGGTTACACTGGGGTTGCCATTTTCTCACCTGGGGTTGATCCTCCGAAGGGGCGTTCCCCAAACTTGCCCCTGGGTGCCATTGTACAGACAGTGGGGCCCATTTAACAGCCCCTTCACGCAGGTCATGAGGCAGAAGACAGCTGCACCGAGGGCTACACAGGTGTAAATCACCTGACAGATCATCTGCAAGAGAGAGAACGAGGATGAGGTAGTGGCCTGTGGTGGCACCGGGACACCTAGATAATTAAAAATGAAAACCTGTTGAAAGAAAGCAACTGGGGATTGTGGATATTTGCCCAGAACGAGCAGGTTCTCTAAACAGAACATATTTTAAGGTATTTACTACCATACAACAATGACATTGTATGTGGACAAAAGTCGAGAGTATGTGTTGAATGTCTTTGTCTATGAACCAATGCCAAAGCAGACACTAAAGCTAACTGAGAAACAGCAAATGATGTCTTACCGCTACTCTGAATCCGCAGCAACCTTTCTTGCTGCCATTGGAAACAAACACTCGAGCAGCCACAAGAACCTGTGAAGAAGCAGAAGAGAGAATTCACTACCCCCATACACAATGCAATCTAGACAAATCCCCACACAGTCATTGAGTTATTTAAAAACAAAGAGCAAAGCAGCTTATGGAACAAACTGCCTGTAGGAGGCACCAAACAGAGGTTCCAGCACTCTTCTCTTCCACATACCACATCTCGTCCACATAGCGTAAAAACACATAAATTCAACAGCGTCATATTGTTTACCGCATCTGACACATACACAGAATACAATAATTAGTCAGCCATAACAGCAATGGTAGAAAAAAAGAAGAAAAGGCAAGCACATGACAAACACATCAATTGGCCATGTACACAGCCAGTGACCGCACAGTTCCCCAAGTATGGTCACTGTGGGACTTGACATGCGACACACTTGGGAGGAGGAGGAGCCTTATAAGAATTAGAAGTCACCCTGAGATGTGCACTTTGAGTGGTGGGGTAACCAGACCTGAATAATGATGCAGATATTGAGAGTACTGTTAAATAACTTTTTCTCCCATTCCACACACACTTAACCTCTCTCACACACTTACACCGACACCCCTTCCTCTCTCTCTCTCTCTCTCTCTCTCTCTCGCTCTCTCTCTCTCTCTCTCTTTCTCTTTCCCTCTCTAATAAAACACAGTGCATCCTCACCAGAACTCCTGACGCCCATATCCCTGTTGCCCATCGAGCCTCTGAGGTTATATGGCCCTCTAGTAGGTATCTTGTCTGCAGGTTGGGGAACAGCAGCAGGGCGTTGGCCAAAATGCATATTATCGCCATGGGGACCAAAGTCAAACCCACGCAACGTGAGCACTTTGCAAAATGCATTATTGCACCAATCCGAAACACACCAAGCAGGCCTGAGTTACTTTGCAGTATTTCACAAGCTGTTGGAAAGACAAAGAATAAATCAAAACAGTCATAAGAACAATATTCAGAATTGTGCTGTTTGAGCCAGAAACTCTAAACACTCACTGTAAACACTCATTCTCAACACTCACTCTAAACACTATACACATTCAGGATGTTATCCTGAACACAAGTTGCGAAAAAAATAAATACAAAAATACACCAGCCACCCTCCTGGACCAGTATGAAATGTGAAGGAATGGAAAGATCAATACCTGAGAGAAGTTCTGTCTAATTGCGATAAGTTCCGGTGGACACAGAAGACAAGCCTGTGAGTGTCTTGAGTCCAGAGGAGAAGGAAAAGATGAGTACAGCACCTTATGAGGAAGCTGATTATATACGGTTTCCACAGACAGAAACACACCCCTTCACCCTATGCTCAAACACAAACACATCACACTCACACACACACATGCACATGGGTCCCAACCACACTATAACAGCTGATTTTAACCAGCGTCAACCATTACTGACAAGTCTACAAAATGTACACAGAAACTTCTTGAAACCTATGTGTAAATGTGACTACACAAAATCTTCTACTGACCGAGGCGAAACTCAAGTACTGGGCTATTCACCTCCTGGGTTTATGGTGCCTGTCATGGTGGGTGCTGGACCCACAGAAAAAAAGTTTGTTTATTTTGTATCCAGGAACAGTTTGGTGATGAACAATGCCTTTTCCAGCACGATGGATTACCTTGCCATAAGGCAAAAGTGATAACTAAGTGGCTCGGGGAACAAAACATTGACATTTTGGGTCCATTGGCCAGGAAACTCCCCAGACCTTAATCCCATTGAGAATTTGTGGTCAATCCTCAAGAGGCGGGTGGACAAACAAAAAAACGAATTCTGACAAACTCCAAGCATTGATTATGCAAGAATGGGCTGCCATCAGTTAGAATGTTGCCCAGAAGATAATTGACAGCATGCCAGGGCGTTTTGCAGAGGTCTTGAAAAAGAAGGGTCAACACTGCAAATATTGACTTTTTGCGTTAACTTCATGAAATTGTCAATAAAAGCCTTTGACACTTATTAAATGTTTGTAATTATACTTCAGTCTTCCATAGTAACATCTGACAAAATATCTAAAGACACTGAAGCAGCAAACTTTGTGAAAATGTATATTTGTGTCATTCTCAAAACTTTTGGCCACGACTGTATGTGTGGGGAAGCAGGTCTGCTGTGGGCGTCTGTGTGTGGGAGGGGAGGGTGGGCTGATTCAGTGGGATCATTTCAAACATCAGGAGAGAGGAAGAACTTAGCCTGAGTCACCTCCAGAACATCTTCCCACCATCAACTATAGATAGAAAACGGTAGCAATCTCACGGTCAAGCGTATCGTTGGCTTTCTTATGGTGTCAGTTTGATTTGAAGAGTGCTGGGGACACTGGCACTTTTCATAGGTCATCCCAACTATCACTGGCCAGTAACTCCAAATGCATTTGGAGCTGGAATTTAGTACTTTAAAACTAAAAGTTTACAATATACTCAAACAAAGTGGGATGTATCTTGTTCAATTAGTGGCAGAGTTGTGCTCGTGTCAAGTGAGAAACCAAGGGATTATAGTGTAACTATTAGCAAGTCCACCTCCAGTGCCTGAGGGTGCGGGTTGGGGTCCAGCGCTAAGACATGAAACTTGTAGCCCCAAATGGCAAGATTGTAGCCCCAAATGGCAAGATTGTAGCCACAAATGGCAAGATTGTAGCCACAAATGGCAAGATTGTAGCCCCAAATGGCTGATATAGTATAGGGTTTGTGCCCCTAGGTGGGCCTGTTCCACAATCTTAATTATTATTTTTTTTATCAGATTGGTGATGCTATAATTACAGTATGCAGAGTATGTGCATAAATCTTTTATCATGGCCTAGCAATTGAACTGAAAATATCATCATCGTTTTTGGACACAGACATATTAATTTCCATTTTGCAAATAGTAAAACAAATGAACATGATTTTAATAACCCTATTATATGTTAATCAAGCCTGCCTTGTTTGATTGATTGTAAAAGTTCAGGCTGGGTCAGTGGCAAGGCATGCAGGGCCAGGAACAAGATGAACAGACACTGTGATATGAGGTTTGTTAATCCTGTATGATAGGCTATATAGGTGTCTTTCTCTCACCTCTGCTTGCCAGCATGTGAACTGGCTTCTTTTGGTGATTGGTGTAGTTTTCAATGCTGAGCTGTGGAAGCTTTTCTTACATTTTCATGGGTTGGTCCATCCAGAACTACATAGTGGCTAGTGGGAACAGGTGTGTTCATCTATTCTTCATAAGACCATCAGAATGAATTTAAACATGGTCCCAAAACAACTTGCCATTAAAAACCTAGCCCAAAAAGTGGCAAATTACTGCATACTGCTGCTTTAAATAGTGCTGTGCAAGTATACTATTATACTAGTATAGATTACAGCAGTTCACCACTGATTAAGTCATGGTCAGAATGTATAGGAAACAGCATCCTCACCAAATCTTAATGGATCTGTAGATTATTTCATATAACTCAACTACTTAATACTAAACATAAAAACAGCACTGAATGTAAAGTCATACATTCCACCATCAGTGCTTTTTTTTAAGCACGGCACTTACATTTAGATTACATTTAGTCATTTAGCAGACGCTTTTATCCAAAGTGACGTACAAAGGAGAGTACAATCAAGATATGCTTGTGATGTCCATATTTAATTTACTTTAATTTAATATTTAACACGGTCCTGACCTTGTCCCAAGCTGCCAAGTGTGCGAAAACATCTCTGGACATTTGAAGACCATGATGTCAGATTGAATGCAACAGCCAATATTTTCAATGGTTATTTCCATATTGAATACAGCATCTTAAAGCATTGATGTCCACAAACATTTGTCATCATTTTCTTCAGTTGTCATCATTTTCTTCAGATTTGCATTGCACGACTGACATTGCCTCACACATTGCAAGGGCCATCAGAGCTTTTTATAAGGGGGCTTCATATACTGTGATCTAAACAGTCATCACTTGTTATACTAATCTTAGTGACAAAATGATGGCTCACTGAATCACCACTTCTCTCATCTTTTGCAACACGTTGTTCCCTTTTACTAACCATAGTTTCAACTAGTGGAAAGAGTACAACACAAATGGGGTTTGCCAAATGTCCCCCTGGCCAAGGGCCATTGCGTGAGACACAAGGGATCACATGACCACAACATACCACAGTTGTGAGACTCGTGCCGTCTGAAGTCTCCCCACTCTGGCTTATGACAGGCAGGCATCGATCATGAGAGAAGCAGTGTTGTAGAATTGTTCTTTAAAACCATCAGCTGTGATGCCAATGTGGTCTGTAAGCACGTTTGAAATGTTTAGTGCAATGTGAACCTCTGATCCACTCCCCCAAACGCTTTATGGAATGATCACTAAAGGTGTTGACGGCCATAAGCTTTTTGAAGATACAAACAAACAAAAAACAAACAAGGCTGCCTTCAGTCAGTTTTATCTGATGAAGATGATGATGAAGATGAGGATACAATGAACTGTGGCTGGATGCCTAGGGCAGAGTCAGACAGATTTTGGGTCACTGCCCGAGTCTCGTGGCGCCGGGTTCTTACTCACGTAGCACGCGCTAAAGGGCAGCTTTCCTCCAAATTCAGGAAGTTGGGGATGTTTGCAGACACATCACTGTCCTTATATGGTGCTGGAAGTCAGAGATGAACTCTACACGGGTCCAGTTGGGTTTATTCATTTATTTATTTTCTCTCTCTGTCTCAGACACCTGTGAGTGGGGAAGAATGCACTCAAAATAAGTCAAGTCATTTTGGGACTGGAGTTGTGATCTTTAACACTCCATCCTATTTTCCTCCTAAGAATCTAATTTTAAACAATGTCAACACAGGACATGAAAGGTTCAGGCAAGGCTATTTTTTCAAGGTTTATTTATATAGAACTTTTCATACACAGAGGCAATTCAGTCTGCTTTACATAAATAAAAACACAAGGAAAATTAAGACAAAGGGCTTTAGAATGTAAAACAATAAAAGATAAAATATTGAAATTAAAAGTAAGTGGATCCAGAATGTATTTGTCCCTTAAAACGTAATAAGCCCAAGATGTCACTTCCCCATTTGGAGTGACCAGAGGTCAGGTTCCAGGATACAGTACAGTGAGAATAGATTGCAAGTTGCAGAGCTCAATTAAAGATTTATAAAAAGAAGAAGTTTAACCTGGATTTAAAAATTGCTACATTCAGAGCGCAAGCTAAATGCTTCTTCATCATGTTGAGTTTGGACTCTAGCTGACCTGTGCTGTACTGTGCTTATATTCTTTTTAAACATATCAGAGATGCATTTAAGGTCAAAACCATTCAGTGATTACTAGTGGCAAATCTATTCTGCAATCAACCTGAGGCCAGTGTAAAGATTTTAGAACTAGAGTAATGTGCTCTGTTCTTAGTCCCAGATAAAACAACAGCAGCAGCTTTCTGATTGAGCAGCAGCTGTTTAATGGAACGTTAAGGTAAGAGTTAAAAGACCATTACAGTTGTCCATTATACTGGAGAAAAATACATGGATGAGCTTCTCTCTGTCTTTTTGGGAACCAAATCCTTGATTTCGGTTATATCTCTAAGATAATAGAATGGTGAATGCTTTGATATGGCTGGTGAAGGCGAGATCTGAGTCTATTGCAGTAGAACGCTGAGCTTTCAGACTTGGTCTTTAGATCTCTTTTTGGACAATCATATTAAATTGACATAATAATCAAATAGGTCGTAGAGATGGTATAGTTTCATTGTTTGACTCTGTGGTGTTGATGGTCAGTCTAAAAGCTTGAATTTTTTCTTTGTAAAGGAGTTCTGGGGATATCTGTTTTGGTGGATATTTAAGCTTTTCAACCATGTCCAAATACAGTATTGTTGATGCTCCTGTTGATCCACTTGGAGAAGTGTAGCTATCTAGCACTTCAGAACTCATAATACAAAGGATTTGTTTATGGAGGTCATAGTTGATTTGCAGTTTTGTTTTTGTCTTCTTACATTCTTAGAGTTTTTCTCCACGTGCTTCCTGTTTGCTCAGAGATTTCTTGACGTAAATCTGACAGTCATCATCTATGACATACTACATTTTCAAATTCAAATTATACAGGAACACATCGACGTCACTCTGAGCACTACTACACTTGTTTATGTACCTTTTGTTAATAGAAACAGCGATTGCTTAAAACGTCAAGTCAGGTCAAGAAGACACAGAAATAATCAGAAAGGGCCAAGTCCTGAAATAAACAGATCCAAGCTGGAGGTGTTTCTTTATACAGAAAAGGCAACACACACCACATTGAAGATATATACTTCCTTTTAATATTTTTGTTTTTGTAATCAAAAATAAATCATTGCAGAGTATATGAGAACATATTTCTACTGATGTAAACAAAACTACAAAAAAAGAAACCTTTGCTTATAGCAGGCAAATCTCTCTCTATAGCAAGGAAATGTTCATGAACCATAACACGCATTCCATTTCAGTGAGTAATGGACTATTTAGAGAAGAAAAAAGAAAAAAAAAACCTAGTTTAAAAGTTTGCAGCATGAGCGAGTTCAGTCTGGTAAGGTCATGAGTGAGACAGTCAGAGAGGAAAGATCTGAAATGGAGAGAAGCACTGTCTGTTGAGGCACACAAAGTTTGCAGCATGAGCGAGTTCAGTCTGGTAAGGTCATGCGAGTGAGAGAAATGGAGAGAAGCAAAGTCTGTTGAGGCACACAAAGAGCATTAAGAGTAAAGGACAGCAGGCTGGTCAGCTGGCCTTGTAGTTGAACAAGTCTATGATGGTGGTCTGCTTGCCTCCCTTCTTTAGTGGAGTGGCAGCAGCTGTAGAGGGAGCAGCGGCGGTGGCGGTGGGGCTGGAAGACGTGCTAGCAGCATCAGCAGGAAGGGCAGACCGTCTTCTCTTGGGCGTCTTCCCCTGGTCTGCCTGGGGCCGCCTCTGCTGGGGCGTGTCCGCGTCACCTCCGGCTTTGCCAGCTGCGCTTGAGCGTGGGGTCTTCTGTCGCAGCTCGTAGGGGTCGGTGGAGCTCTTGCTGCGGTCGGTGGCGCGGCTACGCTCCTCGCGGTCCAGCTCGCGCTGCAGCTGCAGGGCCAGCTGCCTGTCCTCCTCCTCCTGCCGACGCCGCTCCTGCAGCTCCTCCTCCTGCTGAGTGAGCTGTTGCAGCATGCTGGGCCCCGGGGCCTCCCCCGCCGCCGTGCAGGGCCTTTTGGGGGTTAGCGCCCCGCTGGTCCCTTCCCCCTCGGCAGCCTCCATCACACTGCTCTTCCTCTTGGCCGAGGCCCACGAGGTGCTCTTCTCAGGGCTCTGGAAGTCTGCAAGCTCAAAGTCGTTGGAGGAGGAGAAAGAGGAAGAGAGGGAATAAGGAGAGCCAGGCGAAGTGGACAGGTGGTCAGGGACAGGCCGGCTGGTGCTCTGGGCCGGTGGACCGTAGTAATCCAGAGAGGGCAGGGCGTGGCTGGCAGAGGGGTTGCTCCTCTGAGGTGACAGGATCGACACCTCAATGTTCCAGATGTTCTCCTAAGGAACAGTCATGCAGATTAACAAGAAGATATCTACCAGCAGTCCCTAACCTTTTGGCATATTTGGCTGTTCATTTTCAAAATAAATAAATACATAAATAACTGAACACTGAAGTATATGACACAATGAAGTAGCCTGTTATCATGTTAACACAAGTGTGATTATCTGTGCATTACACAAATCCCTATAACATAGTGAGTGTTTCTGTGGGGCATACTAACCCAAAAAACACTATGGCTTGAAGGACTGTGAAAACGGTCATATAAATAACACTTAACTAAGTGACATTAACTGTTGCACTGTAAGATTTCTTAAATTGATAAGATCATGTGTGGCACACAACTCAAATGAGCCAATGATAACGGCATCTAGCAAACTGAAAGAGAAAGACCAACCTTGTTGGCCAACAGGCTCGAGGTGGGACTGGAATCTGAGGCATTTGTGTGTTTGTTTCGGACCGGACCAAAAAACCTGGAACACAAGACAAAATGTTTTCAACAGAACACTTTTGAGCGCTTAAAAAACAAAGGCCAAGTGAAAATGAAAAAGGAATGGACATTCCCCGACTATGGCACAACCTATGACCAATGGCTTCTTCCTTCTAGTAATCTGTCAATTCAGCCCACTTGATGCCTGTAAATGTGTACGTGACCTTCAACAGAATTAAGAGTGAAATGAATTTGAAAGGGGGAATACAGAAATAAGGCCATTTGGGAAATACATTCTGCAAAAAAAGATGCAGATCTAACAAAGCTACTTTAAGTCATCCTTGCAAGACACTGATTTTTGGTGCATGAGGTCATCACTTTACAGCTGGATTCCACTTAAACGTGCAATGTTCGCACATTCCCAACAACGACCAGCTACATTATTAAGTATTGACAGTTCTACTTTCACTTTCAAAAGGTGTCAAACAGAAACTGTCCAAAACAAGAGCACTAACAGTGACACAGACATATGATCGACAGAACCACAAAACCACTGGTCAGGGTTTGTGGTCAGCCCATGTATTACATCAGTAGTCCCTCATTTTAAGGACAGCATTATGGAAGTGAGCAGTTTGAGTTCAGGGCAATAAGTTCCTTAAGTTGCCACCAGAGCACAACAGGAGGATGAGTGCAGTGATGGCCATCTATGGACAAATAAGCAGGCCACGCCCTAGAATCATGTTCAGTTGAATGACAATGACGACAAAAGTTTCACTTCATGGTTTGAGGTCTCCATCAGTTCTTGTTAGAACACAAGCACATCCAGCAAGCAGGCTGCTCTTCACCGCATGAGATCATCACTCTCGTTTAACACCTCCAAAGCTTAGACCACACTGTGAGAGATTTTTGAAGTTTAAAAACGGATGGGCCAGCTTAAGACATCAGACAAAGTGCTGAGCAATTTAGTTGACTTCTGCAAGTAATAAACTTCTCCACCAGGAAATAGGCAACAAGGTGTACAGATATCTACCAATCCTTGTCAACAACCATGCAAGGAAAAAAAGAGGGAACAACTATTCAATGTTCCAACTCACTTTTGTATGTCACCGGCTCCAGGTTTCTTCTTCGGTGCAGGGGAAATTTCAACTGGTCGGGAGTTCATCGGAGAGCCTGGATCAGGGTTCTGCAAAGACAAATACCAAGAAAGAAAATTGACAAACCTTTAATAAATAAGGATATTATGCTCCGCCTATAGGTTGCTAATGTGTATGAAAGTAAGTTTCCAAATGTTTTAGAGGGTTATTAGGCCAATGCATGATTCACCTCAATTCAAGTCCACTTATATCAATATTAAAAAATGTAATAACAAAAATACCATACAATACAAAGCAGCGTCAAATATTAAAGCCACTGATAGCTGGCAGAGATAACCAGTACCATACACCTCATCAGACACCACATTTCATAAGGACTTACACTGCAGCTGAGACATAGCAAGCATTTAACAGTACTGCAAGCATTGAACAGTACTGCAAGCATTTAACAGTACTGCAAACAGACTGGACCACTGCTACTGCCATGTTCCTGTAATGGGTTAGAGCCCACTAAGAGTCCACTAAGAGCCGCAGGCTGAGTTGAATCTCACCAGCTGCTGGCTGATCTGTCTTGCCAGACACTCGTCCTGCTGCTGGCTCTCCTCCTGCCTCCTCCTCTCCTCAGCCAGCCGCTGCTCATCCTCGGCCAGCAGGCGCTGGATGTACTCCTCACTGGCCCGGTGCTCGTCCTCCTCCAGGGCTCGTTTCTCCTTCTCCACCTGGGGGAAACAGAGTGCAGTGCACCTCAGCTTATCCTCTCCTCAGTGAGTGAATTTCACTAATGCGCACCTGAACTGGGCCATCGCTTGACAGAATTGATGGGTAAGGTGTTCTCTTAAGGGCAAAAAAGGGGCTGAGGGCATGTGTCCGCTCTGCGCATGCCCTTGATTCATTGATGCACTGTTCAATTAAGGAACATGAGATCCCTTACCTTGCTAACCTCATCTTCATACTCCCTTCGCAGTTCTCCTGGCTGGCACACTTTGGGTGTTGCTATTAGTACTGTGGACAATGGGAGGGTCAGAGAGGAAACCAAGATGAGACAAGTAGCAAGCGGCTGCAACACGACAGGTTTTGCATGCATCAGTTTGGCATACAGAAGGAAAGATAAACCTGAAGTTACAGTCGCAGAGAAAAGCAACATCACTGCAAAAATGTATTATGCAATATGGAAGGAGCAGTAACACTAATCTCACACTCTCATCTGTCCATTCTCATCCTTCATTTCAGGTATTACCAAAACATTTGTGTCTGTACTTGGTACTGCAGGAATATTCCCAATATTCCTCAACTGTGAGTAACACATACCTACAGAATAACAACGCCCCTGTCATTATTGGACAAAGGAAACAGCAAAGTGGACCTTTAAGAGGGCCATTACTTTAGATTCAGACACCTACTGTTTGAATAGTCATCTTCCTGTCCACTCAATCTTCTCTGGCACTGCTCAGGAAAGGCATTCTGTATGCGCTGCCACATGTCCATATTCACCAGGGTCTTTTTTCTGCTATTAAGTCTGGCCCAAGTAGAAACACGCTTGCGGCAAAGTGGGCAGCACATGGTGGACTTGTCCACCGTTTCCAGAAAACAGGATTTGCAGAAGGTGTGAGTACAGGGAAGCGTCACTGGCTCCAGGAAGATCTCCAGACAGACCGGACAGAGGCAATCTCCCCTGGACAGCCCGCCAGCGCCCTCCTCTGGCACTTCAATCTGCACCTCAGACACGGGAGGCATCCCACCGCTTTTAGCGAACGGCTTCACCATAAGAGTTGGCGAGACACGTATGATTATCTATCCCATGGGAAAACCTGACGAAAGACATACAACTTTTCGTAAATGACACATAATGACACTTTAATAACGACAGCACAAAACAACTGACAGTCTTACATAAATTCACAACATGCATGTAGCCAACATTAGCTGCCTTCTGATGTCAGCTGTTAGCAAGTGTATTTTAGTCAATACGGGCCACTACAGAGTCCACCAGAAACATGCTGACAAAGTTCACTTTTTTTAACAAATATTATAACATGACCCAATTATAATGTCGATGGCATTAACGAAGAGACAACGTGCTGCCATAAACACAGTATTAAACATGCAGGGATCCTGGCAGCATGGCTAGCTAATTTAGCATTTTTTTTGCTAAACAGGTTAACCACTGGCAATATCTTAGATAGTGTAAAAATTAGACAACTATCTATGTTTTGTACAATCCCGTACTATAATCTACAAATATTTTTTCGCACACGGATTTTCAGAATAATCAAAGCAGTATTACTTTACGAACACTGCTAGCTAGCATGTCAAACTAGGATGTTTTGGAATTTGTCCTGTAACGCTTACTTCTGATAGCTTAGCAACGCAAGAACGTTAAGTTTGGCATTTAAAGATCACATCGATCTGTTAATTTAGTTTAACTTCAACATTGAACAATTTTACACCATTTCAAAAGCTACATAAATACCTTTTTCCAGGCCCCAGGGGAAAAAAACACGCGAAAACCAACCGCACATTTACTGATCTTCAAGTCAGAATTACCCGCGTCATTAAGTATTAACTTCCGGGTCAGCATAATACCAACCTATTAATGACTTCCAAGGTGTTTTATCAGCTAGTTCAAAGTAAAACATGCCTGCTTTCCAAGGTAAGCACTGGCACACGAGGTGAAATTATTATATGAAAGAAACATCATATTTTGTGTCTGTAAAAACACAAAATTGACTTATTTTTTTTTAATTCACTTCTATTATTTTATTCACCAGTTGAAAGATAAATAATGCCAGGTGATCAAAGACAAGTTCATGGCAAGTTATTTATGTACACATGGATTTACTCATTTATGAGTGTTTTTAGCAAACCCACTGCTGTCAGATTGTTTTGCGTGTATGATCATCACTGAGAAAAACAAATTTCTTGAAAAATATTGTAATAATTACTTAATAACATAACAAGTCTCTGTCCAGGGTTTCAATGACGGCCTGGAAGAGCTGTGTAAGTTCCAGAAGGGCTGGGTCATCTGTGACATACAGGACTTCATTCTCCATGCTCAGAGGAGGATTGGGTCCGAGGCATACAGGGCCTTGCTGAAGAGGTGAGTTGGAACGTTTTCCATCTAGAACACCAGCGGAGGCCAAGCAGATACAAAGCAGATAACATCAAATGTTACCAGCTCAAAGGCAAAAATGTACTTTCTTAGTGAGCAGTTCAGTTTATTATTAAATGGATAGGTAAGTAAGTGGTTAACTTCTTCAGAAACATACACATGCCTCAGAGCAATAATGAAAACAAAAAGGCCATTTTAAATAGTAATTTGGTGGCGAGAAAGAATATTGTTAGTTATTCTTTCTACATAAGGCAGTAATATGCCTACGGACCCTCGTATGGCAATGGCACGGAAGCGATTCTCCATATTAAAAGTCATTGTAGCGCCGTGATTTTTTTAAGCTGTTGTTTTAAGGTAAAACTGCTTATCCTAACCCTAACCCTAACCCTGAAGTACAATGACTGCATAATGCCACTTTAAATCGTACGTAACTTGTATTATTTTTTTAAAAGCAAATTGAAAATATTTGATAACACAGAGCTCTATGAACAAAGATGTTAGAATACTACCCTGCCTGTTATGTTATGTGATCTTTAATGAACTGTGTTGGAAGCCATAGACATTACTATACGAATCAGAGACCAATGCAGCGGTCGGTAGACGATGGGTGTAAAGGTAGACAATCAGTATACCCGGAAGTAATTGTATGGGTTAAGACCAATCACCTGACCTGTCAGAGAAACGATCCGTATTAACCATCCGTATATCCCCTAATATTAATTAATGATAGGCTAATACCAGGTTAGTACCAGGAACTTTATTTGTCCTTGAGTAACGATGATTGCCTGACTTTTCATGTTTTGTCACATTTAACGCTGCTGTTTAACATGACTGGAAGATGAGATCCTAAGTGAATTTTTTTGGTAGTTTTGGGTTTTGTGGTGCTCTGATTGACTAAATCCCTGTGACATGTTTATCAGCATAACGCGTTGCATATTGAGGTTTTTGAGACTACTGACAATTGCTTGGTTTATTTTGAAACCCTGTTCAATTGTTTAATTCACCATAACAACAGTTGTGCGCTCTTTTTAATGTATAATATTTGTGATAACTCAGTGCCTTTAGACTGACATTTTCTACAATAATGAAACATAAAGCTTTTTTAAACTATTTATTAAAAAAAAAATTGTTGGTCGAATCTTACAAAATCATGTCAGTTATAAATAATTGAGAGTCCACACAGTCTTACATGGCTGTTTTTATTTTTGTCCACATTTTGAATCTATTATACTAGAATAACAAAATGTGTATCCCAAAGGTACCACATTATACCATTATACTGGCATTGTTTGGCATATTGCTTCACAACAACAACATCAACAACAAGAAAAAAAAGAAGACACATAGCATAAATTGATGTTAGTAGAGCCACATTTTGTTTGTTTTTTCAAAACTTTTTTAAAACTGCAAAACACATAATAAATTAATAAATTAATTCACAAGCAATCCACAGTTGGATAGAAATGCTTTACAGTAGTAGCAATAGAACAGGTAAAAATGTACACTGCTTGAAAGTCAACTCATTAAAAGGCTTGCGACCAGAACAGATTTCTTCTTAAAATCTTGCCTTGACAGCCAGTCTCAACACACTACATCATACAATATATCCTAACACAACACATACACAATTCATTCACTTACAAGAATTCTCTTGAAACAACAAATTACATACCACGGTATTTTCAGAGTGGATATTAAGTAAAATACTTAATTCACGCTCACTGTTTTTCATTAATTACAGTCTATCTGTAAAGGTCTATCAGTGCAATTCTACTACAGATTCTGTATTTCTGGGGACTATAGATCAGCCATAGAACCAATAATGACGCTGTACTCTCTGAAAAATATCCCAGTGATCAATCCTGGAGATAATAGATGTTTCTACGTGGCTCAGCAGCGGTTCTCTATGGCTCACATATTCATCGACTGTCTTACAATATGTTGCTTAACTTCAAAATAATTGATTCCTCTACTGACTCATCTATCATCCTGATTGGATAATAGTTGGCCATAGGGAGGCCTGAGTCCACTCCAACCTACTAGACCTGATTGAAATGAAACTAATTGAGTAACCTTTGCTAGTTACTCTGAATTAGTTGAGTTAAGGAGATCACTGTTATTACCATATGACACATTGAATCGTATGTCCCTGTGGTTTTCAAGATTTGTAACATTGCTACAATTCATAAATTGATTGCAATTTAAGTCTGTTTGAACAACACTGACTGAAGCTAGGGCATTTGAGCTCTGACTTCTATAAGTAATGTAATATTTCACTCAACACCTTTTCCATTACAGCTCCATAACCTCTCTTGCACCAGCTGGACGACTAACTTGGTAGTTGTAGTCACAGAAATCACACTAATGTGTAGTAAACCTGGTCAGCTGGCCTTGTACTTCATGAAGCTTAGGAAGTTTAAGGAAGTACTTCTGTTTCTGTCATTTGCCCTTTTACAGTGTCTGTAGTTATGGCAATGATGTTCACAAATGCACTGCAAGGCACATGAAACAATTTCTAATGGACAAAACATCTCTTAGCCTTAGCAGCTGTTGGCTGTGTTTATCCACATCCCCAATCAGTAACTGGACCCAAACAGCTGACCAATCACACCAGACCGACGTAGAATGTTGAGAAAAAAACAATAACAAATGGAAATAATGAAAAGGAATGCATTTACTCGGGACTCCTGGCGAAAAGAATGTGATTTTACAGTGAAAAGTATCACATGTTATAACATGTTATAACAGCCATTTTGCCACAGATTTTTTTGACCTACATCTACATGGCTTCAGTAGAGGCGAGCAGTGGCACACACTCATGCAGAGGGTATTACTGGATGCACTCCTTGGTGGGACTCTGCATGCTTGCCGCTACACATGGTTAATATACTGTCGAGATGGCACTGAGGCCCAGATGGTCGAGCTGGTCACTGGAGGAGCTGGTTCGTCTGCATGACATCATTCCCCAGAAACCCACCGGCTCCAAACCAAATGGAGGTGAGAGGATTAAAAACCAGGCCACTGAATTTACTGACATAGAGGAACGGCAATAGAACCGACTTACAAACCCTTGTGAGTTCACTTCTCTCACTCGTCGCAGAGGTCAAGGCCTTAAACTGAATTGAACATGTAGACAGAGAGTAGTTGTTCAGATATCGAACAAATTGGGGGTTGATTTGGAAGAAACGGCAGCCATTCCAAATGATTGTTAATGCTTTACAATGGGCGACTCAACTTTAAGGCTGTAGTTGTTTGCAGGATGCTCTGGTAAACTAAAGTTGTAAAAAACTAAAACGTTGCCCTTGGGTGAGATACACTTCCCGCCCAGGGTTTGCAAAGCTCAACTGCGGTGGTGGCTGACTGAGAGGAAACCGATGGACAAGCTTGTTCTTTAAACCAAAACACGAATGTATCTTGGCATTGTTGCTGAGTCACATGTTCAATAAAACAGGGCAAAAGTAATTACTCTGCCTCTCCACCCCTTTTCCAATCGATTTGCTCTGTCAAATGGCAGTGCAATTTGACTGGCACGCCATCAATATAAACTCCCCTGACACAGGAAAGAGGAGGGCTCCTTATGATGTGCTGAGCTTTGCTTCTGTCATTATTACTGATGCTGTAGAATAAATATATACCTATACTTCTGCAATGCATGTATGATGTGTTGTTTTCCTCAGTAGATGCTGTGGCATAGAGCAGCCAATGTGCTGCCTTTGCAGAGTGAGTCTTTGTCTTAGAAATGTGCATGGATGATGAGGACACGTTTAGCTCTAAGGGGAATGAAGACTGTTTGCGCAGGTCTATCATTCACTGTTTTGAAATCCCTCATCTCGCTATCACTCGACACTCAAGTGGTGGGACCTCTGCAAAATGTGTCCAACCGCAAGAAATGAGAAGTGGCGTAGAAGAACTATGGCTTTGACTCCAGTCAGCTTCTAACGAGTCCATCTCAACCCTTATGGAAGTCATAATTTCTCATTCTTTCTCTCTCTCACGTGGATTCTGCTGTCCCAGCAACAGTGTTTTTGTGAAATGGCGTCCAGGGTAAGGGGTGGGGGGGGTCGTGGGGTCGTGGGGCATGCTCAGTGTAACGGCTCCACAGGTGGGGTGGAAGTGCAGTACTACTGTCAGGACTTGACACTCTTGGTGGGTTCTGTGGACTGCCGGACGTCTGTCCACTCCTGCATGGTGTTCTGGAGTGCCTGGGTCTTCTCTTTGTCCACTTGAACGTAGTCCACCTTCTCGTCAGATGTGACCGAGGAGGTAGAGGGCTGGGGAGGAACACGGTAGGAAAGAGAGGTGAAAATGGTGCTAATAAGTCTGACCTCAATTAAAGCAGCAATATGGAGTTCTGTTCCAAAACTAGCAAGCTGACTACCTAAAAGGCATGCAAAAACCTTGTAAACACCACCAACAGCCCAGTGACACTGATAGAATCTTGCCAACACATTAACTGGTGTCTTTTGGCAGTTTAGCTGGCGATGTCATGCGTGTGAAAGCTTTTCTTCCATTTTTGCAGGGTTACGCAGAACTACATAGGGCATATCCTTAATGGCTAGTGGGGAAGACACAGGTGTTTATCTGTCCTTCACATGACCATATGCTACCAAAATGAATTTGAGGATGGTACCAAAAGAGGTTGCCTATAAAACCACATCTCAAAAAGTGTCAAATTGTTGCATAGTGTTACTTTAATCTGTAATGGTGCAGTATAAATAGAAACATCGGGCCTGTGACCTGGTGACTTGCATACACCAAGTTAATTTGGATTTCATCTCTCTGACCTGTCAATATCCCTCTCTGCAGTTGGGCTAGTACTACGATGACCTACAAGGTCAATGATGCAATTATAAATCTCATCACTGATTTTTATCTCTGTGTACCTACCATACACTCTGAATCACTGTGTGTAAGAATTTACTTCCTCTTTTGAAACTAATGTATTTCTCCAGGGTATTGAATCTGTTACTTTCCCCAAAAGCATGAATAAATTCATATTAAGTTATATCATTGTTCTTGCTTCCCCTTTTCCCCTGGACTCTGGGGAAATCTAGGACAGGAGTTTGCGTCTGTTTCTTTTTTTTGTTTGTACTTGTTGTACTCCTTTGTGCCTAGATATTATGTGTGTAATGAACACAACCATAATGCACTCCTGCTACTGTGTTGTGGGTTTTACCTTTCTGTGTGGGCTGGGCGATCCAGGCTGGAAGTCCAGAGCCAGGTAGTCTACATTCCCACATTTCCTAGCGGCAGGGCTGCTGGTACCACTCACTGCTGGTGAGGTAGACGCTGGGTTTTGCTGAAGAAGAGGAGTAGAGGAACAGCAGTGAGAAGAGGTGTCTGTGTGTCTGTGTGTCTGTGTCTGTGTCTGTGTCTGTGTCTGTGTCTGTGTGTGTGTCTGTGTGTGTGTCTGTGTCTGTGTCTGTGCCTGTGCCTGTGCCTGTGCCTGTGCCTGTGTCTGTGCCTGTGTCTGTGTCTGTGTCTGTGTCTGTGTCTGTGTCTGTGTCTGTGTCTGTGTCTGTGTCTGTGCCTGTGCCTGTGCCTGTGCCTGTGTCTGTGTCTGTGTCTGTGTCTGTGTCTGTGTCTGTGTCTGTGTCTGTGAGTGGTGTGCGTTTGGGTGGGGGTAAGGAGAGGCTTGTCAAGAAGCCATTTTTATTCATCTGCATTCACAATTCTGGAAGCAAATGCTTGCCCAGGATACATATTCTTGCCCAGAACAAAAAAAGAAAAGAGAGAAAAAGTCACAAAGCTGAATCTCAATCTGTCTCTCACTGCACACATATGGTTGCTTACTGGGGTGTTAAATTGCCATTGCACCAGCAGCAAATAAATATAAACATTACAATTACTCTAACTCCAACCAGCTTTGTGAATGTAAAAATAAATAAAAATCCACAGAATAAAAAAATATATATACTGTGAGAAAATACATGACCACTAGGATGCGTCTACAATACAAAACACTGAATGCTGATGAGTTCATACAAGAAAGCAAATGTTGTGTGTGATCTTTCATTGTTTCAATGTTCTAAAGTGGGTTCCTTCTGGCCCAGTTATGAGGGGCTAGGTTCTCTGAGATGTGTATGTGTGTGAAGGAGGTCCTCACCATGGCAACGTAGTTCTCCTCGCTGTCCGCTGAGTCAGTGCTGGTGATGCTCTGAGTGGAGATGGGCCGACAGTGCTGGGAGGACATGGAGTTCATTGCAGGCCTGACACACACAAATGAGGAAACCTGAGTAACTACGCCTTAAAAACAGACGCCTCCTACAGAAGGAAAATTCAAGCACCCAATAACATTTCCCTCCTCTCCTCTTAAAGGTATCGTGTGTAGTTTTTTTGCGGCATCTAGTGGTGAAGTTGCTGAACTGCAACTGGTGGAATACCCTCCCCATTGCAAACATGTGCGAGTATCTACGGTGGACGTCAAATGCCATAACAACGCAACGCACTGCCTCGAGACAGTGTTTTGGTTTGTCAGTTCTGGACTATTGTAGAAACATAGCGGTGCAACATGACAGACTCCATGGAAGAGGACCCGCTCCCTATGTAGATATGAAGGGCTCATTCTAAGCTAACGAAAACACAACAATTCATAGTGACAGGACATTTGATACTAATGGAAACATAATTATGAATACTATATTCTAATTTATACTTATAGATGCGCAGTACACATTGTACCTTTAAGTATATCTAGGTCTGTAGTTACACTTAGTAACAGAACATTCAACTGATAGTGACAATTACTGGAGTTCCTTTTCTAGACCGTATTTTCCTTTTCTAGATTCATTAGTACTGAGAGGTGCTCACATTGGTCTGGTCCAGGACATGGTGATGGGACTCTTGAATGGCAGCTCATCGATGATGCCATTGCTCCTCAGATCCAGAGGGGTTGGCTTTGCTGTAAGGAAACAAGACAGAATGGATTAACGAGTAGCTAAACGCTGAGCCATTGAAGCCACAGAACCTAGCGTTGCATTTGCGTCAAATGGTTCTCGTCTCTGTACGGAATGTTTTCCACCAAGCACTCACAGGTGCCCGACTCACTCTTCCTGTTGGGCTTGAGGTTGCGATTGATGGGAGGAGGCGTGACGTCGCTCAGGCGGCCCGGCCGGTGAGAGAGGGAGGCCGTGCTGCCCTTCCTTGCCGGCAGCGTAGCTGAGAACCCGGGGAAGTCGAAGTGGTGTGGGCCGGGGCTCATGGGAATGTAGATGTTCTTGGGGCTGTCCGCCTGACTGGCGTTGAGTGGGGAGGAGCTGGGGTTCATAGGCACATAGTTGTCTTCCGAGTCGCCACTGTCAGAGCGCGTCAGAGGTGCTTTTGCTCTCTGGTGAACAGATGAGGGATACATAGTGAGTCTCTGGTGGGCAGGTTTTCAAGATGTAACATTCAGAGTGAGGATGCAGCATATAGACGGACTCTTAACATACGGTTAAATTCACTACCCAAAACAACAGAAAAAACACATCAGAACAAGAACAAGGTGGATCACAAACAGACCAACAAATAACAGTGTGTTTTTTTAATGGTGATGTTTGTGAAACAAAAAAAGACGTAAAACAGAATAGATATGTAAGTTTTATCCCAGCATGTTAACTGTCCACCTGTCCACCCCGAAATCCCTCCATACATCAATACTTATTAGGGAAACCGGAGGATATCAAATGAAGTGCTTTGAATTACAACCGGGGTTTACACTGCCACTGCAGTGGTGCTTCCCCTGCATCTACCCTGATGGTGATGGTGTCTAGTGACATACCAGATAGGAGCTGAAGCCATCATTGACAGATTCCACGGACTGGCCTCCTGAGTTGTTGAAGTAGACGGGCCGTTGGTGACTGTTCGTCTCAAAGGAAGAACCTGAGAGGAGGGGAGAACCAGAGAGAGAGAGGGGGGAAGAGAGAGAACCATAGCATGACTGAGCAACCCACCAACTCATTCTATAGTTTAGTTAAAAGTAACTTAAACCCAGGAACCAAAAAGAGCCCCTTCAGGGCAAAAGTCTACAAGAAAAGAAAAAAAAACAATGACAACAAAGAAAAAAGGTCAAAGTCTTGTGACCAGGGTTGGAATTCTTGCGCCGGCAGGTTCCTGCACGGTACATTCCAGCATAAATTTAATGCGGAAAACTAACCCCTCGAAAGGAGAATAACCAAAGCTGGTGGGTCGTTACATAAAACGCCCCATTGCTTCCTAATTGGCCTTTCGGGGGATGGAGGGAGAAAAAAAAAATAACCCAGACAGACCAGAAAAGACACACAGGTGTACGAACAGACTGCCGCCAGGGCTGTCGAGGTTCAAAAGGTCACCCTACGGTCGGTCCGACTGCAGGTCTGCACCACAGCAGGCCCAGGTTAGCACACAGCCACCAGGGGGAGGGGTGGAATGGAGCCTGCTGCTTTCCTCTCTCCCCTCTCTTTTTTTATTGCTTATCAGCCTGGAACGAGACATTCTGGTGCTGCTGCTGCCGGCTCGGCTTGAATTTCATTAGCCTCCCAGCAGAGCAACGTCTGCCAGATTGCCCCTTTGTTTTTTTCTCATCAGTAGCTACTGAGAGAGAGAGAGAGAGAGAGATAGAGAGAGAGAGGGAGGGTATGTTAAAAAGATAAAGGTAGAGAGACAAAGACCAATGGGGAGGAAGATTGAGAAAGTAAGAGAAAGAGAAAGAGAGTGGGAAAAACAGAGTAGGAGAAAGGAAAGGATATGTTGAAATAATATTAGAGGAACAGAAAGCAACAGAGGTAGAGACAGAAAGAAAGAGTGAGAGAGAGGGAGAGGGGTAATAGAGTGGGAAGGAGAGTAATGTGCTCCACAATGGAACAACATGTTTTCCACTGAGGATGAGCAGGGGGCCAGTTGCCGCCCGGTTCAGCCGCTTCAGTCCAAGGATAAGGAAACTATCTGCCCTGGCTCACAACAACAAGACAGGAGTGTCCCTAATGAGGAAGTGTTCTTCAACAAGACAGCTTAACCAGAGGAACCGAGGAAGCTTCTGCCCTGCATTATACATACAGCCTACTCCTGGATCCTTTATGGGAGGAGGGAGTCAGTGAGAACATGGATCAAATGAATGTGTATTCTTATGTGTCCTTGTGTGTGTGTGTGTGTGTGTGTGTGTGTGTGTATGTGTGTGTGTGTGTGTATGTTTGTGTGTGCATACCCGTGCACCTGTGTGTGTGTGTGTGTGCGTGTGTGTGTGTGTGTGTGTGTTTATTTGTATACCCCTGTTTATACATTGCAAGACCTTAAACCCACCTCTGTGTAGCCTGATGTTCTCAACCGCTGGCAGCGTGTTCCTGCGAGGAATAACCGACACAGCAGTAGCCGAAATCTCTCCGTTGTGGCCCCCAAGTGATTGTGGGCTCCCCCAACGAGTGTCTGACCCCTGGTTGCCACTGCCTCCTGGTTTAGGGGGCCTGGGCGGAGGCCCCGCTCCTGCAGAAGAAGCCTCAGTGTTGGAGGCGGTGGGCAGGGCGTTGTGGTTCTTGTCGAAGGCGCGCGGCGTCTGGTAAAAGGACCCCGGTGGAGTGGGCAGCCGGTCGTAGTTGTCCGGCAGCGACTTGTCGTTGGCCAGCGGCGCGTTGCAGGGCGTCTTGTAGGCGTAGACCTCCTCGGCTCCGTCCATCTCCAGCTCCGAGAAGCCCAGGCCGCTCGGGTGGGCTGGCCCCTCCGAACTGTACCCCCTGGGGAGGACGTAGCAGGAGGAGCCCTCACGCGGAGAACTGGCCCTGGAGGAAGAGGAGGGCAGGGCTTGGTTCTGCTGCTGCTGCTGCTGCTGGTGGTGGTTCTGGTTCTGCCTGCTGGGCTTGGGGAGGCTGTAGAAGCCGTGGAGCTGGGAGCCCATGCCGTTGAGGCAGTGGGAGAAGCCGTGAGTGAGCTTCTGCACTGCCGAGTCGCTGCCGACCAGGAGACTACTGCGCGTTGCCTGGGAGAAGCTAGCACTCCTGCAAACATGAGACATGAACACAGATGAATATGCATGTCACACACACACACACACACACACACACACACACACACACACACACACACACACACACACACACACACACACACACAGATATACACACACACACAGACACACACACAGATATACACACACACACACACAGATATACACACACACACTAAGATATACAAACACAAACACACACAAACAAAAAACACACCAATAAACAAAGATAAATATGCAAGTTACATTATGTACATCACACTCCCACACATACTCAATCATGTATAAACACAGAAAGGCAGATGTAAACACACAAATAAAGACACACACCCATGACCATCCAAAACTCGTTCACAGAAATAAACTGTGAACTCTCTTGTACACTCTTCCACACGTATCAGCACACGCTTTCACAACCATATGTTCATGTGCACACAAAATGCAACAAACATGGTACATGCGCAGCGAGAGACTGAAGGAACACACACACACACACACACACACACACACACACACACGTGTCAGTTTTCATTATGCCAATTTTGACAGGGCACATCAGGGCCTCTCGGACATAGACATCTGCCAACCCTCCCCCTCTCTGCCTCCATGGCATCGCCCTGAAGGGGTCACCTCACTCTGAGCCGTGCCATATCTGTGCCAGTACACAAATGGCCAAATAGGCTGCCGCGCATGCCAGCTCCTGACAGGATGAACACGTAGGAACATATGCATCTTGGCTAGAATGAGGGTGGAAAAGGGATAGAGCGTATAGACTGTATTTGTGTTACACTTTCAGAAGCCTTTCCCTTTTTAATATGTAGTACCTCTATTAGCCACTAGAGGTGGACATGCGCAATGTTTTCATTTTTTTTCCTCCTTTTTCTCTCCCCAACGTCAAACCAGAAACACTGACAAGTGATTGATACCCCCTTTGATAAAGCAATTTCATAATGGACCTGGTGCTCTATTTGAAGACATAAATCAGTTTTGTCCCCCCCCCCCCCCCCTTTCCCCCCTTTGATGACGTGCCATTTTGTAATACCAGCTTGATCACTAACCAGACCTTTACTCTTTGGTGAGAGAACCAAGGGGAAGGGCAATGAGGCCACAGTCCCACAGCACGTACGCAGGGCCTGGGCCGACGCTCGGAGACTGGCTAGGCTGGAGTGAGAGAGGACATTTTTTCCCACAGTAAATAGACTCAGACTGGCACCCAAGGGGTCACGGGTCAGTTGTTTACGCAGCTCTGCACAAGGACTGCACATCAGAGTCTTGTTTGTATGTGTGTGTATGTGGTGTGTGTGTGTGTATGTGGTGTGTGTGTGTGTGTGTGTGTATGTGGTGTGTGTGTGTGTGTGTGGTGTGTGTGTGTGTGTGTGTGTGTGTGTGTGTGTGTGTATGTGGTGTGTGTGTGTGTGTGTGTGTGTGTGTGTGTGTGTGTGTGTGTGTGTGTGTGTGTGTGTGTGTGTGTGTGTACGTGTGTGTCTGTGGGATATTGTGTGTGTTTGTGTGTTCAGGGCCATGTTGTTAGTGCCCTTAAAGGCGGATAAGACATGTGAAAACATAACAAGCTTTAGCCACTGCAATGCAAATGATATCCCTTTAATACCCCACACACCCTCATCTCAGTTTACCCATAATCCTCCTGTTCCAAAGCAAGTATCCTGTCAGTGCCTTAGGTTTCGGTTTCTGTTAATCACCTTAAAGACAATGCACATTGTTAAGAGCACTGTGTAAATACAAATGAGATCAAATGAACTGAGTTGAATCTTCATGTGGGCGAGGAAGACTACCCTGGCTATGTGGATGAAGGCTCCTGACAGAGGAGGTAGGAGTGGAACAATGGAACAAGCGCTTGGACATAAACCATAGACACAGGAACTCCTATGTCTATGCTATTAACTCAACTATGTGTGTGTATGTGGTGTGTGTGTGTGTGTGTGTGTGTGTGTGTGTGTGTGTGTGTGTGTGTGTGTGTGTGTGTGTGTGTGTGTGTGTGTGTGTGTATTTGTGTATGTGTGTGTCTGTGTATGTCTATGCTATTAACTCAACTATGTGTGTCTCAGTGAAAACATTTAGATTTACGTCAGTGTTGTTTTTCTTCTGGCATTGCACACTGAATTGATGTGCAGGTTTTGTCTGTGACAAAGCAGTCCAATCCTCTCCTCAGTCCGTTCTGGTATTTACCCCGGTACCTAATACATTGGAAATGCTCTGTTCGCACTGGCCTGTGCTGAACTCTCATTGACTTGAGTAGTATGCCACACCAGGTAAAACAGATTCATATTAAATATATATATATATAATATAATGAATGAAGACCTCAAAACTATTATACGCTTTCCCATTCAATTTTCATCTTGGGTATTGCAGATCGATACATTCTACACCCAGCAGAAAGCTTTCCCCAGTCTGTGTCAAATACACAAACGTGGGGTTCAGGAGGCGAATTATGCTACATCGCTAACTCCTCCAGCGTCCTAATGATTAATCGACGGCTCTCTGTGAGTGCAATTTATAGCTTTCTCAATTCATTTGGTCCACCATCGTACCCTCTCGCAATGATCATAACGTAATATCTAATTTGGATTGTGAGGAATGATAAGTTACCAAGTGTCAGGTCATCCTGATTAATGAGCGCGCAGGGAGAGAGGTGGGTGGGGACCCGGAGCATAAGACTAATATGCACACTGCCCTCGGTGTACAGTACATCTGGTGGATTAAGATTCTTTTTTTTTTTTTTACATTATTCTGCCTTCCCCTGGAATGGGCGAACACATTTAAATGCAGAGGCTGCGGGCTGTGCTGCTGAGGTGCTGAGGTTTTCCCTCTCTGCTGTCTGTAGGCACGGGCCAGGGTGTGATGGATTACCGTGGCCACACTCGTTGATCACACGGAGACGCACTCAGGGGTGGAATTATTATTAAGCTGCCATTTCATGCCTGGGATATGGTGGG
The DNA here is from genome assembly GCF_963457725.1 of Sprattus sprattus. Lineage (NCBI taxonomy): Eukaryota > Metazoa > Chordata > Actinopteri > Clupeiformes > Clupeidae > Sprattus > Sprattus sprattus. The sequence goes on from NC_137928.1 coordinate 10,109,667, forward strand.
GGGAGATTACAGAGAGAAATGAATGAATAGGTGAATGAGGACTCGGAGGGACTGAGTGAGGGAGTGGGTGATGAAGTGAATGAGTGAAAGTTGAGGGAATGAATGTGAATAGATGCATGTATGTATGAGTGAGTGAGTGAGTGAGAGAATGAGTGTGTGAGAGAGAGAAAGAGAGAGAGAGAGAGAGGAGAGAGAGAGAGAGAGAGAGAGAGAGAGAGAGTGAGAGAGAGCGTGAGTGAGTGAGTGAGTGAGTGAGTGAGTCAGTCAGTCAGTCAGTCAGTCAGTCAGTGAGTGAGTGAGTGAGTGAGTGAGTGAGTGAGTGAGTGAGAGAGAGAAAGAGAGAGAGAGAGAGAGTGAGTGAGTGAGTGAGTGAGTGAGTGAGTGAGTGAGTGAGTGAATGAGAGAGAGAGAGTGTTAGCGAGTGAGAGAGTGAGAGAGTGAGTGAGTGAGTGAGTGAGTGAGTGAGTGAGTGAGTGAGTGAGAGAGAGAGAGAGAGACAGAGAGAGCGAGAGAGAGTGAGTGAATGAGTGAGTGAGTGAGTGAGTGAGTGAGTGAGTGAGTGCGTGCGTGCGTGCGTGCAAGTGAGTAAGTGTATGCATGCATAACTGAATGGATGGGTGGCAATTTGTGAGTGAGCAAATGATTGGAGGATAAAAGGCCAGCCCCACCCAGATCATACAAATGCCTAATGCAGGTAGCAGTTTAGGTGTCTGAACATGCAATGCAAGGAAGAGTAACATGTAAGGGCTGCAATGCAAAATAAGTAGTTTTAGTTGTATAGTATGGTCATTTATGTCCTATTTTCTTTGTTCAACCTTAAGTTTAAGTCCTTATTAATAGTGTCTCACCCTGCTGATCACCATAAGGAAGCAAATGGCTGACACATTTCCGCTCAAACGTACCATCCAATCTCCCATCCAAATCTACCTCGCTTGGCTGATAAAGCCGGATGATCCCCACAGCTACATTCCTCACAGCCAAATCAGTTTCATCTCAGTGACACAGCCAGTTTGGGTGTCTGGCTCTGTGTGTGTGTGGCCCTGGGGTCCAGTGACCGAACAGAGAGATCCCCAATCACTCCCCCCCTGTCCCCCCTCCCTTGAGGGTGGGGGGGCAGAAGAGGAGAAGGGGTTAGGGTTAGGCTAAGGTCGTGACCTCTTACCGAGTGCCTTCCGTCTTCCTGCTCAAGCACTGGTGCAGAAGGAGGTAGTCCTGAGGGGCAGAGTTTGGCAGGGAGCCGTGGCTGTGGCGGACGGGCATGTCGAAGGTGAAGAGCAGGGGCTGGCTGGAGTGGCTGGAGTGGGTGGGGGCCGAGGACTTGCGCTCACCCGCGAGGGGGGCCATGGAGCCCCCGAGGTCACCGGCCGTGGACCGGGGCATGGAGGTCGAGGATGTCCTCTCATCTGCTGGCAGGGGGGAAGAACAACAGAGAGCACCAAACAGTTAGTGACTAAACAAACAAACAAACAGCCTCGCCCACAGAGTTGTTTTGGTGTTTATTTCGGCTTGTTTGCACAGGTGGTGTTCAAGCCGACCCAGTTTTACCACTTTCACTTTCGATTCTTTTTTTTTGTCTATGGCGTTCAGGTGAGAACCAAAATATGAGCAGCAAAACTAATGTGGAAAGAAAGAAACAGTACACACATAAACACACAGAGAAACACACACACAAACACAAACACAACGAAACACAAACACAAACACACACACACACACACACACACACATGCAAACAAATCTGAAACTGAATTGGTCAAGGCTGCTCGTTTTAAATCCATTTCATACATTGGCCCTCTGGCATTCCCGACGTCACAAAAGATCCCCCACAGCAGCAGCCAGCCCCTCCACACTTTCCCGTCCTGATCAATGAAGTCAAAAGGCCAGGGCGGGGGATTCAATCGGAGGCTTTAAGCCCTAACATCCATGTCAACTTGTACTCAATAGCCCTCAGTTTGGCCTCTGAAACTCAATCAGGAAAGAGGGGCTATCCATCTATCAGGGTGAAGGGAAGGGGGAGCACAGAGGGCTGATAGGAGGAAAGGGGGGTGGGGGGGGTGTCAAGAGGACAATCCTTCTGTTTTTGGAGACTTCTGACAAAGGTCACACATCCCATCAGTGGCCCCTTAGCCTCGTCTTTGCTGTGTTGATGATAAGCACGCTGCTCGGTCACAGCTCAGTTCAGCTCAGCTCCTCTCTTCTCTCTCTCTCTCTCTCTCTCTCTCTATCTTTTTTTTTCTTTTTTCTGCTATCTGCTTTCTCTATCTGAGACAGGGGGCCCTATGTGAACGGAGTGGCCTTTCAGCGGTGTTGTTGCTCGGTGACATCTTTGATTTCTGCAGCCGTGGGTCTGCCGAGCCAGGGCCGGTCTCAGGCCCGGGTGCCCAAAATAGCTCCGGGCCCCGTGCCAGAAACCAGGAAGTCCACATGACCCCTTTCTCACTCTCTCTCTCTCACACTCTCTCTCTCTCTCTCTTTATTTCTTTCTTTCGGCTGCTCTCCCACTCAGCCCTCCTCTCACTCTCTCTCACTCTCTGTGCTCAGGATCCCTCTCACTCCTTACACTATTCATTCTTCATCCTCTGCTCTCTATCCATCTCTCTCTTTATCCATCTTTCTCTCTCTCTATCCATCTCTCTCTGTCTCTGTCTCTCTCTGTCTCTGTCTCTCTCTCTCTCTCTCTCTCTCTCTCTCTGTCTCTGTCTCTTTCTCTCTCTCTCTCTCTCTCTCTCTCTCTTTCTCTCTCCTGCCAGTCCTCTTTCTCTCCTTGCCCACGATTCTTCTCTCCCTTACAATGCCTCATAGAGTCTCTCTCCCTCTCTATTTCTGTTCTTTCGCTCTTTCTAAATCCCATTGCGTATTCTGTTCTGTATTTTCATTTCTCCCACTTTCAGACCTTAGTAATTCTCTTTTTAATTTTTTCCATTTCACAATCTTGTCTTCTCTCCCACGATCACTTTCCCGCACTCTCTATCTCACTGCAACTCTCTCCCTCTCCACTCACACACACACACACACACACACACACACACACACACACACACACACACACACACACACACACACACACACACACACACACACACACACATACACACACACACACACACACACACACACAACCTCTTGCTGATAAATAGAACAGGAGAGAAGGGAAGCGATGGGGTGGTGTAGGTGTGGGCGGCTTACTACTCTCGCCTACTACTACCAGCCAGTGCATGCTGGGAAATGAACAGCTCCAGCTTACCCCTTTGACCCCTTCTCTGGGAAGTGAGCTGCTTACAGCTCTCTGTGGACATATGGCTCATTTGCACTTTACAACTCAACAGATTCTTACACACACACTTCCAGTTACTTTACAGCTGAGGAAAGCAACAAAGATTATGTGGATTCCAAAGAACTAAGTGATTTCAACACTGATGATGTACACATGTTCCATGCACATAAATTAATATAGATTAGGTGGGCTGCATATGGCATTCCATTTATGAGTAACTTTAATCAAATATGCCCCTGAATACATATATCTGAGAGCGTGGGACCACAAGAGATAGATAGAGAGAGCGAAAGAGAGGAAAAAGAAAGAGAGAGAGAGAGAGAGAGCAAGAGATATTTTCCAGACACTCACACATAAAGACACACATCCACACTCAGTACAAGCGCTCATCACTGAAAGGAGTGAGAAGCCTTGCGTGGTCCTCTGCCATGGGCCCACCCTGACCACCAAAGCGACACCATGGCCAAACAGGGAATTATGGGCCTCTGACTGACCAATGAGGTCACATCATGGCCTGGGGCAGTGAAGTGCTGGGACTCTGCGCTGCAAGACTCTAGCCTACCCCCTTCCCCCCTTCCTCCACCCTGCTGCCCACCACAGTGTGGGACGGGGGGGGGGACGGGGGACGGGGGGGCATAGGCCCCAGTCCAGGAGCGTTTCCAAACAACTTCAATCAAGCCATTGTTACCAGAGTGCTCAGAGTGTGTCTCCAAAGGCTGGTTAAGGCTGCACACCAAGCCAGTGCAAAAGTGGTTAGATTCACAAAGATGCAGATTCACATGTGCCTGCACTTAAATGCACACACCCACACACAGAAACACACTAACGGTAGGCATGTACAGAAATGTGTACACATATCCATATCCACACACACACACACACACACACACACACACACACACACACACACACACACACACACACACACACACACACACACACACACACACACACACACACACACACACAGACACACACACTCAGACACAGACACAGACACACACACACACACACACACACACACACACAGACACAGACACACACACACAAACACACACACAGACACAGACACACACACAGACACACACACACACACACACACACACACTGACACAGGCACACATAATCACACAAACACACACACATACACATATTAATACAGAAGAAGAGCCCATAAAAGCCTCCATCGAGGATCCAGGCCACTGCGCCCTGGGCCTACTAACACGCACAGATGTATTGATTATTGAAGGGGTGAGTGAGAGTGTGTGTGTGTGTGTGTGTGCGCGCGCTGGGGGCGAGCACCAGGCTGTCGGTTCAGAGTTGAGCTACTCTGGATGAGTAGAGAAGCAACGTAAACTTCCCTCGAGGGAAAAGGCAAAAAATAAACTGAACCAGAAGTAGCCACAGGCAAACGACGAGTAGCGCTGAACCTACAACTCTGTACTGATGTGTTTCTCTGGTTCTCTTGAGACCTAGAGCCAGAGAGAGAGAGAGAGAGTGGTCATGATGAATGGTAAACAGTGGCGAGGCATGCTAGCTTGGGGAGTAGCCACTGAGGCTCATCTCTGACACTAATGGGATAATTGATCAATATGGCTACCGTGAGGCTAGCTGTTGCAAAAAATATCCCACATCTGTTTACTCAAGAACAAAAATCAACACTCCACCACAAAGTGCTTTTACAGCTGAGCCAATAGCTGGGCTCGACGTACACATTTAAGAAATTACAAGAAAGAAAAGACACCTAAATGACTCTCTGCACTTTTAAAGATTTTGTGAATATCACTGGCAAAAGTAGATACACTTCAAGTTAGTGAGATAGCTGGAAATGAACAAAAGCGATGTGAAACTGTGTGAAGTAGAGGTTGTATGAGACGGTATATGCAACTTAAGGGCCTCTTTCCCGCCAAATCAGATATTTAAGTGGACAAATCATGCGCTTGGAACACGCTCCAAATACCAGCTGGACGGCTTGGGTAGCTTAGTGAAAACTCATCGTTGCTCTGGGTCAACGACCAAACGGGTTCATGAGGAATTTTCCATTCAGACTCCACGATACATCACCTTCTGTACCATCAGTAATGTTGACATCATGTAATCGAATTAGCCCGGTGGTCTTAGGAGCCCAGAATTAGAAAAAGCCGTCGTGGCGTGTGAGTACAAGGCCTGTCTTTGTAGGGAACCCATTTCCTGTCTAGTCCCCCAACAAGGACAGCCCATAATACAATTTATCACTATTACATAAAAATAGAAATATGAGATGATGACCAAATCTGATTAAAGTAAGAGTGGGAGATGGAGCGAGGACAAGAGAGAGAGAGAGAGAGAGAGAGGGAGGGGAGAGAGAGAGAGATTGGATTCCTCAGATTCTTAAGTTTAAAAATGGAACACTGTGATCTTGATATTTTCCGTTGTTGTAGCAGTTGTTTCTTTGTCAAGGACCTAGCACGACCTCTCTATAAAAAAATGCATAAAGATTAGTCTAGTAAACATGAAGCGATAAATAGCTGTTCCACAGCTGTGGAATATAAGCAACTGAACAGAATATCTGCTGTAGAGATACTGTACACGTTGGCCATGGGATTAGAAAGAATTAGAAGACAGTGCTGGGGAAGACCTCCCTAGGGGCACCGGAGGCATCCCAAACCGAGCCCCAGTAATGGGCCTCACGGCAACAGCATAACATGAGCAGAAAGACATCTATTGTCCCTCCAAAAAGCCATCCTCAATCAATCAATCAATCACTCACTCACTCAGGATGGCGGGCCACTCCATCACAAAAACAACCCACCCGCACCCTTATGCCATCCCAGGCTGACCATTTGCATTCCTGGACTCTTAGCAGACTCCATTTTGCTTAACGAGATGGACAGGGGGAGATAATGGCCTCTGAGTTGCCTGTGACTCTGGGCAAGAGACTGGTGGATGTGGATGTAAAAGCTGGTTGTGGTGGTGGGTGGTGGATGAGATGACCTCAGGGAGGCCTTGGTAAGGATGGTGTACTGTATGGTTGGATGGCTAGGAAAGACTCCCTGTTCTTCTGTCTTTCTTTCTCTCTCTGTCTCTTTTAATACTTTTTGTTTTGTACTTTTGTTTTTGGAATCAGATATATATATGCTTCTCTCTCTCCCTCTCCCCCCACCCCCCCTCTCTCTGTCCCTCTCTGTCCCTCCCTCCCTCCCTCTCTCCCTCCCTCCCTCCCTCCCTCCCTCTCTCTCTCTCTCTCTGGTGTAATTAGCAGAGTAACATGGAGGATGGCAGGGGAGGGCAGGGCAGGAGGGAGCCCAGCCCGATGGTGGTCTCTGATCACATTACTGTCCACCCCCCCCCCCCCCCTTGCTGCTCCTCAGCACCACTGCGTCATGTGAGCACTAGCCCGCTCCACAGGACAACATCAATTAGCCTCCATGGAGGGAGCTCACTGATCAATCAGACTGGGGGGGGGGGGGGGGGGGGGGGGGGGGGGTGGACGAAAATGGGTGGAGGTGGGGGGGGGGGGGGGGACGGGGGGGTTGGTTTGTCATCACCCATGAAATCACAGAGTCAGTTTAAGAGTGATTTCATTCTTCTCATGAAATCAAGACGAGTTTCTTTCTCTTCTAATTTGCGACTTGCTTCTTTCTCCTTCTCTTTCTCTCTCTCTCTATCACACACATGCTCCTTCCATCCCTTTGTGCCTTACTTCCCAATGCAGCGTGCCTGTGCCTTTGTCATGGATACAAATGAAAGCTGCTCTATGATATAAGCGGGGAAACTAAACAGCCCCCGCATGGGAGGTCTGTTCAGGGCAATAGTGACCTGCATTGTGTTTCTCTCTCTCTCTCTCTCTCTCTCTCTCTCTCTCTCTCTCTCTCTCTCTCTCTCTCTCTCTCTCTCTCTTTCTCTCTCTCTCTCTCTCTTTCTCTCTGTCTCTCGCTTTCTGTCTCTCTCTCTCTCTCTCTTTCTCTCTCTCTCTCTGTCTCTCGTTCTCTGTCTCTCTCTCTCTCTCTCTCTCTCTCTTCTCTCTCTCTCTCTCTCTCTCTCTCTCTCTCTCTTCTCTCTCTCTCTCCTCTCTCTCTCTCTCTCTCTTTCTCTCTGTCTCTCGCTTTCTGTCTCTCTCTCTCTCTCTCTTTCTCTCTCTCTCTCTGTCTCTCGTTCTCTGTCTCTCTCTCTCTCTCTCTCTCTGCCTCTCTCTCTCGCTGTGGAAAAACTGAGAGTGGTACCTGGAACGGGTCAGCACTGGATTGCAGCAGAGCTGAGGCAGAGGAGGTCAATCTGCCCTGACAGGCGTTACAGGCAGGGCCTACAGCAGTGGGGTGGAAACACTGAAGTCATGCCGCACTGGGGGAGTGGTGGAGCAGGCAGGGAGGCTTCATCTAACCCAGGAGCCAGGCCGTGACAGGCCCACCTGTGATCAGTAATCATACAGTGGTGGTGTGTGGGTGGGCGGAGGGGCAGAGGGACGGTAGGCTGCCTTTGCCCCAAACTTGCCACATCCCTCAGTATCTCAATGAGCAGGAGCAATTTTACAAAATGATGCCCAGTGCTTGATCATTCATGCGTTCATGCTACAAATGCCATTGAATAAAGAAACGTTCTAGGTCAATCCAGACACTCACCCACCCACCTATCCCGAGTAGCGACTGAGGTTAAGAGGAGAACATTGCCAGGGATTGCGAGTACATGTGCACAATGATATGCTGTACATTTGGCTGGAGGTTAGCTGTCCAGAAACGTAACCACTGGCTAAACAGTCTCCACACAAAGACTTTATAAGAAATTGCTAACAGCAGGACAGTGGCTTTGAGAAATGGTTCCCTCTGAGCACAGCTCAGAGCATTCCTCACTTTTGTCTTCAAGGAGCACTTAAGAAGCCAGTCTGAGCATATCACCTCTTGCTCGGGACCTGCCAAAAAAAAAAACTTGCTAAGATCCTCAGGAGAAGAAAAGGCAGTGAGTGGGGCACTCGTATACTTCAACAATCCTCCCCCTAAGCTTACAACACACCAAAACCACGAGAATGCAAACTAGCAGTGTAAATGATTTATAGTCAGAAGACAGCACTTAATAGAAATATGACCTGTATGATTGCTTTTG